>NC_137006.1:11873900-12480045 GCF_032717465.1 Coenobita brevimanus
TTATTATACTCAGTAGTTTTCTCAATTAGCTGATTCACTGTATGTAGATGGTCAGTGGTCGAATACCCGCTTCGGAATCCTGCCTGTTCACGAGGTTGGTTTTCTTCCAAATTTGTTGTTATTCTGTTCGTAAGAACTTTAGTGAAGAATTTGTTAATGACTGATAATAAGCTAATGGGCCGATAGTTACTAAGATCTTTTGAGTCATCTTTTTTGTGAAGTAAAATAACTATTGCATTACACCATGTTTTGGGATTTTTCTTCGTTTTGATACATTGAGCAAATAAGTGGGCAAGCCTGTTTTATACTTCTACTCCTGCATCCAACAGTAAATCTGCTACTATTCCATCTCCCGGAGCCTTCCCTTATTTCATTTTTATAAGACAAATATTTACTTCGTCTGCTGTTACCTCGGGTATTTCACTTGTATCAACTGAAAAGTTAGCTATTGGTACTACTGTCTTTGATGCATACAATTATGTTTATAAATTCTTCAACTCTCTTCACCATCTCTGCATTTAATGACTTCACCATTTTTGTCTTTCAGTCATGTAATTTGTTGCTTTCCTAGTGCCATTGTACTTCGGACCTGTTTCAGACTTTTTCCTTTTTAATAATTTCTTTGATCTGATCCATGTTTGTCTCTCTTTTTTCATCTCTTTGTCTCTTGTTGATGAACTTATTTAATTACGCTCGTTCTGTTTAATCTTTCTTTGTTTCTTCACTACTTACCCTTATATTTTGCCTTCTTATCCTGTTAAGTACCCTTCCATTACTCAAACTCTTACCACCTGGCCCCTCAGCCCTTGCTTCTCCCTCTCCCATTAACCTTTCTTGTTCCTTTCCTCACTCTTCCTAATTCTCTCCCTAATCCCTATCTTTTTCCTTTACCCATGATCCTCACCTTCTCTAAGCAACTTCATCTCTTAACCCCCTCCCAACCCTAACCATTCACCCAATCCAGAGGAATGAAATGATTATTCGGTAGGAACGGGCCTTCCAATCCACACACCTTCTCTGTGCGGAGATGGCAATACATTACTAGATGTGTGTGTGTGTGTGTGTGTGTGTGTGTGTGTGTGTGTGTGTGTGTGTGTGTGTGTGTGTGTATGTGTGTGTGTGTGTGTGTGTGTGTGTTATACTTTAATCTCAGGGCATCGGCTAAATATTGGGTCCCTTTATGTCTAACAGACCTCCTAGCACACTTAAAGAGGCATCACACAGACCTTAACATCTCATTAAAAGAGCACCTTTCATACTGAATATATTTTTGGAGCGGTCTAAGTGAAATTTGTAAGTCCACGAATCAGAAGAAGGGTTAGCCTTGAGCGTCACAAAACATGAGAGCAATGGGGCTGAAATGAAGGACAGATTGCGCCAAATTATTGACAAATCAAATTTGGATCGCAGGATGTTGCTCTTTATTTGATGTGGTGTGGGATGAAGGGACATACGGGTAAGCTGGAGGTTAGAAATTATTGTTACTGTGTTTATTTTTGTCATTATTGTTATCATCATTGTAGCCATTATTTACATCAACATCGTCATGAATGCTTTCGTCTTCAAATGCATTATTCTCAACTACAAAAAATAGATAACGTCCGGAATTATGGCACTTGCCTAACATCATGATCACCATCATAATCGCCATCTAGAAACACCAACAGGCAGCGTGGAGGAACTGGAGACTTCGTTATCAACATCATCATACGGTTATGATTAACGACGCCGAAACCATAAACTCTTTGATTGAATCGGTTGCTGTTTTTCTGTCTATGTATGTCTGCATGTCTGTATGAACGATAAGGAAAAACTTCATAATTGTCTGATGCCATCTGAACTAATCTTGACACAAACACTGTGCCTACGGATGAAAAAGAGGTGTATCGACTTTGGGACTGACCAATAGAAAGTTAAGATTTCGGAAAAAGGTGAAATTTCGAGGGTGGCATCAGTGTCCTCTCTTATCACTATCAAAATAGTTCATACTGTTATTGATGGAATGGACATGGTCATCACCATCATAACAAGTTTTCTCTATCTATCTGTCTATTGCCAGATGCCTTAATCCCGTAATGGGTGGCCACAAACAAATCGCCTCCATGCTCTTCTTGTCCTCCACCATTTCATTGCCCTGCTCCCAGCTCACACCTCCCTCTCTCATATACCTCTCGGCTACATCCTTTCATTTCATCTTTGGCTTCCCCCTACCTCTCCCCTCCTCCACCTCACTCACATACACTCTCTCGTCAGTCTTTCACTCTCCATCCTCTCCAAACGGCCAAACCACCTCAGTGTGTTTCCCGTAATGCTTCCTATCACATCCACATCCACACCACAACGCTCCTTCACTTCCTAATTTGTCAGTCTGTCTCTCAATGTGACTCTACGTGCTGCTAGCAAATATCTCATTTCCACTGCTCTCACTCTTTACTTCTGTCCCTCCAACAAGGTCCAAGCTTCACTTCCGTACGTTAGAGTTGGTATCACAATACTGTCATGTAGTAGCTTCTTCACTTCCATGCTCACTTCCCCGTTTCTTATCACTGCTTTCAAGGAACCAGCAACCTTTCCTCCTTGTTGTACCCTTTCAAGCATTTCACCCTCTAAACATCCATCCTTACTCATCATACTACTCAAGTACTTAAACGCACTCACATTGTCCATTTCCTCCTCATCCAACCTCACTGTACATTCACTGACTTCACTTCTCTTGAAGACCATCACTTTACTCTTCCCTACATTCACCTTTAGATTCCGTTTCTTACACACTTTTCCAAATTCATCCATCAAGCCTTGCAGCTCCCCTTCGTCTTCATTTAACAACACAGTATCATCTGCAAACAACAGTACAGGGAGTTTCCAAACATTGCCCTCTCTCACTAGGACCGCTCCAACATCCACTGCCCTACCTTGTATCTCTTTTATAACCCCATCCATATTCAGATTGAACAACCATGGAGACATGACATACCCTTGTCTCAATCCAACCTTCAAATAGAAAAATGCACTGAGTTCACTATCCACACGCACTGCAGCCTTAGCACGCTCATACATACTCTTCACGGCTTTCAACAACTTCCCATCTACTCCATATATTCTTAATACTTTCCACAATCCTTGTCTATCCACCCTGTCATATGCTCTCTCCACATCCATGAAGGCCGCATACAACTTCTTTCCCTTCTCTAGAATCTTTTCCACTAAAGATCTAAGAATGAATATCTGATCTACCCAACCTCTTCCCTTTCTAAAACCTCCCTGTTCTCCAAATAATTCCTCTATTATTTCCCTAACTCTGTCAATAAGTATCCTACCATATGTTTTTCCTATTACACTAAGAAGACAAATGTCCCTATGATTACCATACACTTCTTTTTGCTCCTTTCCTTTGTACAGGGGAATAATTATACCTAACTTTCAATCCTCCGAGACTCTACCTTCCTCCCAGGTGAATCTGCACATCCTCCACATCCATTCTACTAGTCCAGCAGAGTATTGAGATACCCCTTAAAGTTTGTTAAAGTTTTTTTTTTTTTTTTTCACTTGATTCTTGTCATTTGGGATGTAAGTGATCATTTTTTGCCCGCCCTTGAGAATTCTGAGATATTCAAAATGGCGGCTGCAGTGGCTGCCGATACACAACAGGCCATATAACCTCTCAACCACTTCACTCAAGAAAATGATTTTGGTGTTTATACATAGGTTTTGGGATATGAGGAATCCAGTGGAGCCAAAACTATCAGGATATAACCACTCATTATTTATGTACATGAAAAGCAATGTCTTAAGCTTAATTTTTATATCATACAAGTGGAATATACTGTATGTAGATGACTGATGTCTTTTACTTATTATATAGACAGGTCTTTATTATTATTTCCTAAATCATAATAGCATGGCTGTTCATATGCAAACTTGCCTGTCTTGTAAAATATGGAACAAGAAATTATAACTTCGGCATAAAAGACCATTGGAAGCTCAGTGGACAGCTTAAACCGGCATGTAACATACATTAATGTGAAGAATAAAAAAAAGACTTCGATTTAAACATACAATCACATAGCATCAATATTCTCAGAAACCATCTACAATTCACTCTATGCTACCTCATCTCGGATGAATTTAATCATTGTGAAAATCTGAAGTTGTAAATTTGTTATGACAAAATAGACCACCTTTACAGGAGCAAAATAATGTACAAGTCAAGCCAACTGATACACATGAGCATTTTCCAGATATGCATGCTCTTTTTGTACTGGCACAACCACACTTAATAAGACTAATTAATTCATCTGGTGCCAGATGGGTGCCCTGAGGGATAACAGTAGGGCTAAGGGAGGTGGAGCCTTCCACACGTGTCCAGCCATGGTCGATGGAATCAAAATGAGGGGGGTTCGGATCAGGAGCGTGATACCAGATAGCCAACTGCAGATGGGCCCTCTTGGCATTCTCAGTGAAAGCTTCTGAAGTGGGTGGAAGCGTGCAAAGCTTAGGGGGTTCTGCAAGACACTTCGCCATTTTGGTTTTCCACAATTCCTGTCGAGCGTCTGTTAATTCTGACAGTGACTCATGTTATAGCATGCCAAAATGAAATGCATTGCCTCGTTGATCATCTTGTCATAGACAGAGAGTGGCAAGGTGCTACTCCCGAGGAAACCAGTAGACACATTACCTGAAATGAGAATAGCACATTGAATAAATACACACCAAGTCGTCAAGTTTGATACCGTATTCCCTTCATTATCCTCCAAAACAATATGTCCACAGCAAATGACATAAGGCTAATTTGTTCTTATATACTTAGTTCATGTTCTCCATAGCTCTCATTGCTCTCACCTTCTTACCAATGCTCTGATGAACTGTCTTCTCTCATACACTCCTCACCTTACGCATGAAAATATGTTCACTCTTGCAACAAACACAACCACACAGTAACCTGCACGGAGCACTTCCAGTGCAGTTCCCTGCCCAGTACCATAATAGGAGGCAATGGTATCGCATCCCGTCAATGCATGGGCAGCTAGAAGGCTCGGGATAATGGGGAGGATCATTTCTACAGTTGCATCAATGTCTATAACTTCTCTTTCCTTTTTCGGTGATTCCATAAAGACAGGTGTAGTGATGGAGGAGGCGTGCCTGAAGTGAACAGGAAGTGCAAATACATCTGTGTCATCAGCTACAACCACTACACTGATGGTAGTGGGATGATTTGCTACCTGTAAAGAAAAAAAATGAGAACAACAAATGGTTAATTACCTTTTTCATACTGCAATTTATTTTTTCCATACTATATTTTTTTCTTTCAGATTTAAGGAACACTGGATACCTCAGAGCTATTGAGTCTACCATAAATCAAACCTTACTTGCTGAATGCGAATGGTATCCGCTTCCTCCTGGGTCGTCCTCATGTCATGGCGTTGGATCACAGTGTTGTGCTCAATGTGTGTAGGGATGAGGTCAGCACCTGTAACGATGAGAAAGTGGCCACGGGTATCCAGGTCATCTTTGTGAATCTGTAAATCAATCACAGTAAGATAGATGAGCTGTTTCTTGTTGGCAGTGACAGTCAGCATAAGCTTTTGGGCAGGGAGTCGAGAAGAACACTGCAGCTTGAATATACCTTCTCACGACCCCATCCAGTTGCTTCTATGGTGCTGCTTGTGATGTATCTGCAATTATATAACAGAAATGTGTTATTCATACCTAAAGATTGATATAGCATTCTTTAGCTATATAAATTCTGATGAATGTTGTTATTATTTTCTTTAACTGTCTGCTGACTTCAGTTGTGTCTGAGAGTGGCTTATTTGACAAGAATATAACTTGGTAGTTTATCATCTTCTAGGCTTGATTTTATTCTTATTCACCTGTCAAAGACAAGATAGACATCTGTGCTCCTGAGATATGTGAGAAGATGGACTCGGAAAGCATCCAAAAAGTCTTGCACGGTGCCCAAAGATGGCCATGGTACAGTCTACAGGATTGCACAGCCATCCAAGAAAGAAGCTGAAACTTATTTGTGGCGCTGAGAACATTCGACCTTCATGTCATTCTCCAGCTGAGACTTAGCCATTGGGATCCTCATGTGTCCTTCATCATCAAACACTGAGGTGGCCACTGGAGCAAGTTCTGTAGCTAGTAACCCATCTATGAAGGGGGTATTTTCCCGTTGGCTGGATTGCAAACCCATGGCCCTTGCATACACCACCCGACAGTCAAGCACCTTACTATTTCCTACAGCAATGAATTTACCACTCACTGTCATGGGTTGAAGTATTCTTGGGATAGTATTATAGAACGAATCTGCCCATCCTGCCTCAAACTCCTCACTTTGCTGCTTGCCTAGTTCCACTGCTTGATCAACATTCACTGATGGTTGGAACACCACTTCTCCTGTGAATATATTAACAAGGACATCTGCTGGATGCTGTTCTGGATCAAGTGGATCAATGCACAATTCTAGTTTTTTTCTCTGAGAGCAAGGCGATCTTTAGCATCTGACTTGATGAGACCCATGCCTTCCTCTTTGTGGTGAAGCAAAGCTGGGGCAGGATTCATGTGTCTCATCTCATCAGGGTTCTGATCAACAGTGGAGAATATATGTGCACCATATGCCAACATCTTTACACACTCATCATTAAGGGTAACTCCGGTTATCCCACTATCCCCATGACCATACCGCATGTTTGTGATCTCAATTGCCATATCTGACCAGATGCCATTCCAGATGCCAGGAATTTGGTGAATGACGTGCTTTCCATCTTCAAAGTTTTTCTGGACCTTATCAGGGAGGATGAGCACTGAGCGAAGATAGTACAAGGTACAGCGTGCATAGTGCACATGGCCAGCAGCAAAGAAATAGGGAATCACTACCACAACACACAGGAGGTGCAGGTGCCAGTCTCCCTCGCGCTCTGCACGCACATATTACAGAATGATGAAAACAGGACGGATGAGACAGTCAATCCACAGCTTGCAGGTCCGGGTACGTTGGCTTAGCTGGTCAAGGATTTCCTGCATATCGGCCATGCATTCGATATTGTGATTGGAAGAGATAAGGATGGGATGTAGGAGCTCCTATACAAGCATCCGCAATGCTCTCACATTGTCAGGAAATTTCTTGCCAGTGTACATCTTTGCTACACCATCAAATACAGCAGATAGGACTTCATCCTCACCACTTCCAGCCATCAGAGAACCAGAAGTTGAAATGAAGCTCATGATCAGATGCATGCCACCAAATCGTAAGTAGAAGTTGGGAAACCTGCTGAGATCATTCCACAGGATTTGTAGACAAACACGATATAGTTGGTGATCGACGGTGAAGACTACAAATTCTTGACCTGCTGCATTGCTCAACTCCCCTGTCTTCAGCATGGCTGTGAACATGGTAGATGGGTCAGAGGGCTTGGAGTTGAGAAGAGGCATATACAGCACCTTGGTCTTTGGCTGCAGGGCATGGTCTCGTTGTCTCGAGGAACGGGTCATGTAGCCATTATACTCAGGACACCCTTCCACAGATACTACACCCTGAAAAAAAAAAAAAAATCTCAATGTCCAGTGTGATTAAAGAATTAGTACATTTTATGTTTTCAATGAACATTGAAACTTGAAACATTAAGCAATGAAATATAAGCAGTTATATTAAGAGAACTAAACTTAATGCAATATATGTGAAATGGGCTGTATTGTGACCAGTCTTATGCGTGATTTAAAAAATTTCACGTTCAACATACCTCTAGAAATGCAAGGTCAGCTTCATCTGCCCGATACCATGAGACCCTCTGCTTGTTTACAGAATCCTCAGGAAGTTCCATAATTGGTATCTGTACAAGAGAAGGCTTCTTATCTCCCATGTACTGAGTAATGACAAACTCGTCATCCGGTACTTGGTCAGACATTTGTTCCCACTTGATCCTTTTGAATTCCCCACTGTCATGACCGTCATCATCATGACTCAACAAGGGATATGTTTGTATTAAGGCTAATGAATGGGCAGCAGCTTTTCCATTAGGTGTGTGTAGGTCCAGATCAAAGTTATCAGCTACTACTTGAAGAAGGTCGCCGACATGCTCAGGTGGACACGACTTTCGTGCTTCAGTGACAGCATAAGTTGCAGCTGACTTCCAAAAGCGTCGAATTTCATCATAGTTGCAAGTAACATAATAGTTAGACAAGTGATTCAAAATTTTCTTGTCGTTTTTGAAGAGCACACCAAGTGCAGTTTGCAGTGGGGTTGGATGCTTCTGCACATTACTTGTGATATTATTCCCAATGAGAATGGAAGTAAGATAATCTTCATTCAGTTTTGGCGAAATTTTCTTGAGATGATACAAAAGAGTATCTGAGACAGCTTCTTTTGCAACTGATTTAGAAATATGCTTCTTGTAGGCATGACTGTTGTACTGAAATTCAGACAAATCTTTGTTGACAGCTTTGGCTATTTTCTGAAGAGTAATTTCTAATTCTTGATCATCATCATCTATATCTTTTGTCATCTGCAATGTGGCTGCTGCGTTGTCCTGGAACAAAACTATCTTGGCATATCCTTTAGCTGAAAAAATTACAAGGTCATTGACAGATGCAGAAACGTGATTAAGCAAGTCAGAACGACTAAGGTTTGAGCTGCCACCATACTCCAGGTACTTGTTATACAGTACGATTGATGTCCATATTTCTTTCCGATTTTGGGTCACCTCCGTGGTATCCTTTTTGAGAGCCTCATTAGTTATTTTGTCTGTGCAATCAGATGCTTTTGTTTCACTGCTTCCCTCTAAACTTCTGCCTGGTGTGTAATATCTCTGCCTACAGTCAACATGGTACCTCGCTTCTGCTGAATGCAGATTACCTACTGCACCTTCTAGACGAATTCTGACATTGTCGGCTAAGTTATCTTTCCTCTCATTACACGTTCTTATGATTAGATCCTTGACTGGCAATGGATCTTTACCTTTCCTTTCATACTGAATAGCACGAAACAAGCTGGTCTCCATCGCCTTGGATTCTTGGGGTCCTTTTCCATGTTGCATATCTGACCACAGTAAAGACAGTGTTCCTTGAAGCTAAAATCTGAAGTGGCAGAACGGCGTTTTCGTTTAGTAGGTGATGGATGAGTAGTTGTACCTTCATCATCAGTGTGAGGCTTCCTTGGTATGTTAGATACAGTGACATATCGCGATACACAATTTTTGTGCTAATGTATTACAAGATTAGGGTCTTCTTGTAACTGATGTTGCAATTCTGAATGTAAATGGTCACCGTATGATGAACTTGCTTTAATAATAACAAATATACGATCACTTCCTGGCTTGCTTTCTTGGCATGATTCCTTGATTTTTTTACAGTCTTCTGCACAGCGGAGCTCAAAAATACACTTAGCTTCTTCCTTCTCCATAATGACTATTTTCTAGGCTCGGTAAGTGTCTGTAAATAAAGTAGGCGTTGTGTTGATTGATACATTACATATTTTTCAGAAACAGTGAAAATTTAACCATTAAGCAGTTAAATCCTATAGGCAAGTAAAGCTTAATGCAACATTTTGGCTAAAATAGGCAAAATTTACGCAAATTAAGGTCGATTTTGTGGCCAATGACATCTAATAAGTGGGTATGTCCTGATAGTTTTGGTTCCATTGGATTCCTCATGTCCTAAAACCTATTAATAAACACCAAAATCATCTTAAGTGAAGTGGTTGAGAAGTTATATGGCTTGTTGTGTATCGGCAGCCATCGCAGCCGCCATTTTGAATTTCTCAGAATGCTCAAGGGTGGGAACAACACATCCGGCAAAAATGATCACTTACAACCCAAGTGACAAGAATTATGCGAGAAAAAAGTTTAACAAACATTAAGGGGTTATGTCAAGAATACCTATTTCTCTGCCGGACTATACTACCATCTCTCCCCCATGCTTCAGGATTTCACCACACACTCCAACAATTCCTGGGGCTTTCCCCATTTCAACTTTCTTCATTACTTCCACAACTTCCATCTTACTGATTTCTTTCTCTCTTCTCACATCCCTTCTTCTCCCAGCCATTCCTCAGCCACTTATACTTGCATTACTTTATTCTCCCTGCTAACTTTTTCTCCCTTCTCCATTAGCATTCTACCATTTTTATCTTTCACTCCCCAACTAACTTCTCTGGTATCCTGTCTAGCTCTCTTTACCTCTTTCTAGAACATTTTCTTTCATTCCCTCCACTTTACACTCAAGTTCCTTCCAAATTCCTCATCCACTCTCCTCTTCCTCTCTCTAACGAATCTTTTCACCTCTCTTCCTCTCTACATATAACTCTTCCGTCTCTCAGCTTCTTCCACGTGTCTGTTTCTCATCTGCTCACTATATGCTTTCTTCATTTTTCCCACAGCCTCTCTCACCTCTTCAGTCCACCATGCTGTTCCCTGCACCCCCTTTCGTCTTCTCTTCACCCCACACACCACCTGACATGCTACTCAGATTTCTTCTGTGAATATCTTGCACACACCTTCCACGTTCCCCATCTGCTCCAATCTATATTTACCCAACTGCTCCTCCAATTCCCTCTTATATTCTGCCTTCTTTCCATCTTCTTATAACTTTTCCACCCTCCTTGTATGCAGTACTTCCTCCTGTCCTTCCCTTCTTCTATTTCTCCATTTCCTTTGGACTTTGATTCCGAAAGGCCACTCCCCCAACCTCTATGTAGTCTTGCATCCATTACACACCTTCTCATCCTGTCATCCACACACACGCATAATCAATCATTGTCTTCCGTTCATTCAGTTCACCACCCACCCTTCTCATCACTCTCCACGTATACCTGTGGATCATCTTGTGTCTGAAGAGGGTATTAGCTATCACCAACCCCCTCCCGGCACAAATGTCCACTAAAACACTGTCATTCTCATCCATCTCTGCAGGCACATCCCACTCACCAACTACTCCATCCTCCTTCACATTCCCTACTTTTCCATTCATATCTCCAACCAAAAACACTCTCTCATTCCTTTCAAACTTTTCCACGCATGCTTCCACATTTGTCCAGAACTCTTCTCTCACTCTGCTTGCACGATCTTGCGTTGGTGCATACACGCACACAATCTCCCACATTTGTAGTCCAATCTTTCAGTCTTACCCACACAATCCTTGAGCATACTGATCCATACTCTCATATGTTCTCCTTCCATCTGTTACTCACAACAATACACACTCCTTCTTTTGCCCTCTCATTCACACCTACTCCCGCACATCCATACTCCCATTTTCTCACAGTCTCACCTCCCCATTTAGTTTCAGTAAATCCACATATATCCACTTTCTCACTTTCTAGTCCCGGACAATCTTTCTTTCACCTCTTCATTTACGTCCCTTACATTCCATGTAGCTATCCGTACCACGTCGTTTGTTCGGTCCTTAGTGGTCACCTTTTGGTCAGTCCTGGTTACGAATTGGATAGCTGGCAGTCGCGAGATTGTAATACGAAAATCGTCAGGCAGTGGCGTAAATGAAAGCCCCTCCCCTCCCTCCCTCTCTCTCTCTCTCTCTCTCTCTCTCTCAGTAACTCCTCACGCACTCTCACACTCAATACTCTTCTCACCTTCTGGCTCTCAGTCTTCTCAGTTCCCTGACCCAGTCCTTCGCATGCTTTATAAAGCAGTGTTGTTGTTTTTCATTTTCCTCATTTACCGTCGCCTTTCAGTAAACCCTCCCTTCCATGGCACAGAACTTGCTGAAATAATTCTTCACCTCCTTTTATGAATCTGAACGTTTTTTTGATGTATTTGCTGGAAGAAAATGAACTGTTCCTTATTTATTTCTTGTTGTAGGTGATGGTGTTCTTCTTCTTACCAGCCTTCTTTGCCACAACTGCACACCTCACTTTTCAGGCCTCTTGACCTGTAAAATACTTTGTATGTGCTGTACAGTACCATAGCTTGCCTTCTTGTGACAACTTTCTCAGGTTTCGAATAAGTGCATTAAAACCTAAAAAAAAAAATAAATAAATAAAGAAAGAAAAAGTGAAAAGCCTGGCGAGTAACCACCAAAAGATTGGCGCAAATCTGCCAGATTTCAAAACAACCATCCCCAATACAGGCTGCGTTCTGTTTGGATTCTAGGACTGCTGCGGTTCGATGGAAGTCTGATATGGGCCTATTAACTTGTTTTCCCCACGAGTAGTACGATTTATGACACCATGACCTAAAGTCGGCTTATGCAAAAGGGAAGGGGGGTGTTTGTTTTGGTCGGACGTGGAATAGTTTTGAGCGGAAGTGGAAGAGTGGGGTGAATGTCTGAAGGAATGACAGGTGCAAGGTTGGTGTGCGTGTTTATTTACTGATGTACAGTAGAGGGTGTGTTCGTAGGTCGTATGTAGTGAACTGGTTTGGATGGAAGTGGAAGGATATGTGAATGTACAAGGCAAGGACAAGTGCAAGGTCAGTGCATGTTTGTTTAGAGAACTAAAGGATGTGTTCGAAGGTTGCGTGTAGTGAGCTGGTTTGGCAGGAAGTGGAAGGATGTGTGAATGTACAAAGGAAGGACGGGTTGGAGGTTGCAGCGAGTGTGTTTGTTTACGGAAGTAGAGAGAGAGAGAGAGAGAGAGAGAGAGAGAGAGAGAGAGAGAGAGAGAGGTTCTGTTTAGTAGGCCAATTTGAGTGGAAGAACGGGTGAAGGACAGGGAGAAGGTTGGTGCGCTTGTTTGTGAGAAAGAAGAGTGATGACGTCACATGACCACCTGACGGTTTTAAAGTTTGACGTCACTGGCTGGAGAGAGAGAGAGAGAGAGAGAGAGAGAGAGAGAAGTTCTGATGTCATGTAATTGTGATAAAGGCAAAGGGTTCAAATGATGAGATAAAAATAAGAGTATATAGAAAGGGAAATAAAAAAAACAACAACTGGGTGTTATTTATTCTTGTGTCAGGACACGTGACTCCCGTCGGTGTGGGATTCCTCAGGGTGTGTTTCTGCTCTCGAATGTCAGGGAAGGGGGACTCCATTCATTGTGGGACTCCTCAGGGCGCACTTCTACTACCGAGGTCATCGGAAGTCCTCCGTTTGTTCCTCAGGTAAAGGATTCCCCATCCCCACCTCACCCAATCTCCGCGTGTGCATGACAGACATTCATTCATCACACTGGGAAGAGGCAGAATGATTCCCGCCATTTCCAGAAGCGATGTGGTGGCAGGTGTTTTGGCCTAGAGGTAGCGTGGGGGATGCTACCACTTTAATATCTGTTCCAAAGTGGACTCTCCACCACAACCCCACCTGCCTTTCCTACATAGTTATTCTTTATATCTAATTTTTGCAGTCATTGCAGTTACTTGCTAGCACAGACAGTGGAAACTATTTCACTTGTACAAATATGATTGATTTTAGTTTTCCTGAAACTTTACCGTGGAGAGAAAAACTTTCAGAGAAAAACAAGGGAGATCCTTCGTAAATTTAAGACATGAGCCAGGACATCCTACTTTTTTCAGAAATTATGGGAAAGTTCAAAATTAACACTAAGGAGGGAAAAAATGCTGAAAAAGAAATGCTAGAACAATTTACGCGGTACATCAACATCGAAGAAGGTAGTGGTACTCAGAACGCAATGAAACAAAAAAAGTAATAGCAAGGACAATGGCGGATTATGAGAAGACTGTGCTTCAATTATATTCATTGCAGCCGGACACAGGTAAACTGAAAAAATAATTTTTAATGTATGAACAAGAGACACAGAACTTTCTTCTAGCCTGGTTGTTCATTGTGAATATGACACAAGGGGAAAAGCAGTATGACCTAACAAACTCGAAGCTAATAGAAATTAATAGTTACACTGTAGGAATAACAAAATGCAGATGATGGGACTTATAAATGAGAGGGCAATGATTCAACCAGGTATGTACATCAGTCCCAGAGAGCGACTGTGTACAAAGGAGAAAATTACATGTATCCAACGAAGGGATGTCTTGAGGAATGGGAAACAGAACTTTTGACCATGCAGGATAGATACAATGGTCTCACAAAAAGAATAAAACAAGATATGAAGATTAAAACTAATGACAAAAGTAAAGCCATTACACATTTGTCCAAATGTGCTGTGTAGCTTCTGTACATCTTGATATCTCGACATCCTGTCACTGATGGTAATGGACATTTGTGTCAACTTCTAGCTGGGTATATGCTGTTTCTGAGAACACCTTTCTCACCATCCATATGCAACATATTTGACGCGAGTAAGGAAAAAGACTTCATTGATGCGATCGTAATTGCAAGGAAAAGTCCAATTCAACATCCCACTCATGTTGCTGCTCCTGTGGTAGAGGCAAACTGGCATTCTTGGAAAATAAATTCTCGGATTAGTAGACCATCACTATTATTCAAAAGCCAGCGTAAGAACTACGTTGTTTAAATGACTTATTTTAGCAAAATTGAGATTATCTCTTTCGGTTGTCATACTCGCCCATACAATCTCTCTGTATCTGATCACATCTCTACCCACCCCACCGCACACCCACCCCACCACCTCCACCATCACCAGCACCAGTCACCCATCCCAGAGTAATATATGACACACAGAAACAGTAAAAGGTAAAAAAAATGCAGACCATACATTACCTTTGTTTCATTTCACAAAATGACTTCCTCTTTAGAAACTCTGGGAGGCTTCTACAAGGTAAACGTCATCCTCAGGGTCCATCACTTCCGTGATAGTGAGGGATACTTTCTTTTCCTTTGATAGTTTTGGTGGTTCTAAGGATCTTTTGGGTATCTTCTATTATGCATGACCGATGCTGAAAATAAATGTACAGGTTTTTCAACACCATCTACAGAGTCTGCTTTATCCTTAGCCACTGACGCACTTGGGATATTTTTATTACTTTTCATCGCATGAGTGTCACTCTTTGGGGTTTTATCTTTCTTGAAGATCATTTCAGGGATGGCATTATTTTCAGAAGGCAACACTTGAAAGGGGACAGCTACCATAGGAAGGTTGCCACCTTCAGAGGATGAAGTCTTAATTCTGCAGTCTATGCCGGAGTCGCCCTCGATCTTCTTCCACTTCTACTTCATAATCTCGCCCTCCTCCTCCTCCTCCTCCTCCTCCTCCTCCTCCTCCTCCAGAAGATAACCGTCTTGTCACCCGAGGCGATTGTGTTCCCTCAGTTGTCTCCGAGTCACTGATAAAACCCCTACTTCTTTTCTCCTCATATCGTAGGCGGAGACGGCCTTGATCTTCTTTCTAATCTTCACTACATCGCCCTTATCCACCTCCTCCTCTTCCACAAAGACGTCCGTCTCATCACCTGATGACACATTCTTGGAAGATGCAGGCTATGTCGACAACTCAGAGTCGGTCACAAGCCCCCTGCACCTTTTTCACCCCCTCAGTCCTCCCACATCTTCTTCAGAACAGTTGAAGATGATTTTCACCATCGTTCCTGCTAAGGTGTAAATATTTAGTAAATGGATTATATACAAACAACTGCGGGGTGAGGACAAGAAATACACAAAACAAGAGGAGGATAACGAAGAAGGAAAAGGGGATTGAAAATATCTCTCCTAAAGATATAAGAGATACTTAACATCTCGGAATATATCAAAGAAAAAAGATTTAAAAAAAAAAAACTGCCGCAAAAGACGTAACAGAGACTGGATAATTATTCAGGTTATCACACACACACACACACACACACACACACACACACAAAGAGATGTGAGAAGTTTTACTTACCAGAATGGTGACACTTCCCTGACCTAGAGTGTCGCTTAGCTGTAATTGTGGGAACACACTATAACGTCTGATAAAACACTGCTGCTCTTCACCCGTGTTATAGGTTGAGTGACACATTCCTCCCTTCCACCTCAACCTTATCCCCATAGCTGCTCCTCCCTCCCTCCCTCCAGCATTACGCCAGGAACACCAGCACATTTGCCATCCTCTCTCACCCAGCGACAGTAAAAAAAAAAAAAAAAAAATCTATTGATGGTTCGATTCATCCTTTTTCACTACTATCGATTCGTCGACGTGTTTTGCAATAATCTAACCGACATTGTCCCAAGTTTCCAGGCAAATATAATGTGTTTTCGCATATTGGCGTGCTAAAATCTTGTAAGCAATACGAACTACAGTCTTGTCGTTATGTTTAATATTATGCTTTTTAAAAATATGATAAATATGGGACAAAGATTTCTTTAGCCCATGGTGACTCACGACAGGTAATATACATTGTATATTATACACCACATACAAAAGAATATAAATTATACGTTACTCTATAGCCTGTAGGAATTCTTATGTACTACAATTATACAAGGCATTGCCTAAATAAACGTAAAGCTCCCGAATAAACCTTAAACTCTACATTATAGCTATCGAAATAACCTAAAGTTAAATCCGCATAATTGACATATGCCCAAATCCAGTGTCCTAGCTGTGAGGTTTTATCATCGTTAGCTAAGGTAAATAGGACAAACACACAAGGTTCGATATCATACGTAGCAGTATCAATTAGATAAAAAATATCTTCAACACAATGACATTATAAAAATTGAACTTTCTCTCCCAGTTTTCCCTTTATATCTCCACCAGTTTCTAGTGCGTTCATCGTCACTTATGCACGTACGCAACGCACGTGACGATGACTATCTCTCTCTATCACTCCTTTGTATTGGCAAAGAAGATAAAGCGATTTTCGCATCCTTATTTGCACCCATAGAGAATGTGAAGTTAATTTACAGATTGCCAAATTTCTCCAAACGCATGTCATCGTCTATATTTTCATCAACAAAAGATGCCGCTCCATGGAAAATGAAAATGCATCATAACTTAGTGTCTACACTCTAAACCTAGTGCTTCTAGAAATGGATAGTATAAAGTAGAAAACTTGTTCAGGAAATGACTATGAAGGTTGTACACTGTTGTACAGCCTGCTAAATCAGTTCGCAGAGAGTCCGAGAGGGCTAACGGGTGTAAGGTAAGGTGGAGATTATTATGGTAACACTGCATAGTATGATATACCGTGTATGATAAGATTTATAATTAGCAGGCTTACGGCAATGATAAAAAACGTTTGTCTTACATATAGTAGTAAGATATGGGAAGGATAAAATAAAACACATGAATCAAAATTTTATTATAAAACGTCCGTTGTAATGATAACAGTAATAAAATCACACATAGGCTTGTCCGTTGCAGTTGTCGCATAGTGTTGGGTGGCAAAAAGTAAGTATAAATACCTGTGTAAGAACACAGAGTCTGGTTAATAATGACCAGTTCAGTGTCATGATATAAATGAATACCATTAGTGAATGGTTGATTATAAAGGGTAAATATAACATAATTCCGACTACGTTCGATGTTGATTGTTAGCACAAGTGGGGGAGAGAGACCAACGAATGGGGGAGGGGTGGGGAAAGAATGGGTGTTCTGAAATGAATATGGGTTGAAGGGCTGTGAGGGAAAGATTAACAATGAGAACAGAGCATATATTATTGTGAAACAGTAAAGTGCTTTATAACACTATTATTATCACCATACTGGTAAATACCAATGATAACCTTATCTACGGTACACATTTATCTCGATGTATTTTTAGGTATGGCAGCGAAATTAGTTACTCAGTATTCACTTCCCTATACATATTCATCGTCATACACAAATTCACTTTTACCTCCTGACCCACTCACACCAATTCTCCCTCCCATGTCCTTATTCAAAGTTTCGGCTTCAAATAATGGTTGAAACAGTGTTGTTCATACGAACTTGGAAACGAGGAATGAACGGGGTTGACCTCTAATTTGGCACCAGTTCTTACATGCGACAGCAGGAGCAAGTTTGTCATAATTGGAAACGGACCACCTTCATCACAAACTTTCAGAGGTTGAATTATCGCATGAAGGAAGGTGGTCATTCCGCCCCTGACATAGCACTGAAAGTAGTTGTTTTGCAAAGTACAAATTACAAAGTTTTTTTTTTTTTAATGCAAAGAAGAAGGAATCAAAGACCAGGAGCCCGAAAAATGTTCCTTCCAAGAAAAAGAATGTCAAATTCAAGATCCGTTCATTTCGAGATGCCTGGACACGGCGTTTGAAAAAGTGGAGATTATAGGAAGTAGGTAATACAGACAGAGGAAGACAGTTCCAGAGATGACATGTTGCATAAATGAAGGACTGGGAGTAACGGTTAACTCTTGCATTAGAGAGTTGAACAGAAAAGGGGTGAGCGTTTGTTGCTAGGCGGGTGCTACGTGCCCGTAGTAGAGGTGGAGGGATACAAGCCGACAGTTCAGAGGAGCAGTGACTATTGAAGTAGCAATAGAAAAGAGTAAAGATGCAACAGTGCGGCGAGGAAACAGAGGTTGAAGGGAGCCAGTAAAATGAGAGTTAAGGAGACGAAATACCTTTGACTCCACCCTTTTGAGAAGAGCTGTATGAGGGGAACCTCCCCACACATGAATGTTGTACTGAACACAGGGGCGAATAAAACCCGTGGATAAAATCAACAACTGTGTGGGGGTAAGGAAGGTACGGAGTCGACTTAGCATACCTAATCTCTTGGAAGCAAATTTTACAAACGAATATACTATGATCTTTCCATGATAAGTCCTGAGAAAATGAAACCCCAAGTATGTTTAAGGATGTTGCAGGATTAAGCTGAATATTATTAAACATTAGTGGGTACTCCTGCGGAAGATTTTTTCAAGTTGATAGGTGTAAGAACTGAGTCTTTGATGGATTAATAACAACAAGATTACTTTTACCCCAGTCAAAGATACGAGTCAAGTCAGACATTAGGTGTGCCATAGCCACATCTCGTCTGTTGATGCAACTGCAGACGTGGACATTGCGAGAACCGAATGCAAAGGTAAAGGGTGGAATCATCAGCGTATGAGTGAAAAGTGTTAGATGTACAGCATAAAAGGTCATTGATGAATAAAAGGAAGAGAGTTGGTGATAAGACAGAGCCCTCAGGAACATCACTGTTGATAGAGCTAGGAGAAGAACGGTGGCCGTCTACAACAGCAGCTACAGAGCGACCAGCATGGAAGCCATAGACGAAGGCACAGATAGAAGGATAGAAACTGTAAGAGGGCAGTTTGGAAATTAAAGATTTATGCCAAACTCGATCGGAAACCTTTGAGATGTCGAGTGCAATGACAAAGCTTTAGTCTAATTCCGAAAGGAGGATGACCAGGAGTCTGAGAGGTAGGTGAGAAGATCGCCAGTGGAGTGATTCTGATGGAACCCATACTGATGATCATAAAGAAGCTTGTGATAGGAAAGGTGCTTGAAAATTTTTCTGTTAAGAATAGACTCGAAAACTTTTCAGACCCAGGATGTTAAAGCAATTGGTCGATAGTTAGGGGGTTGGGAATGGTCACCCTTCTTTGGGACTGGCTGAGTGAGAGTAAACTTCCAGCAAGAAGGAAAGGTACAAGTTTAAAGACAAAGGCGAGATGGTTTATCTAGGCAGGGTGTAAGCATAGAAGCAAAGTTCTTGAGGACAAAAGGGGAGACCCCATCAGGCCCATATACCTTGTTAATACTGAGGCCAGTGACGGCAGAAAATACATCAGCTGAAGAAATTTTAATGTCAGCCATGAGGAAGTCAGAGGGGGGGAAGTGATAGAGGAACAGCACCGGAATCGTCTAAGGTGGAACTGGAGGAGCAAGTCTGAATGAAGAGATCTGCTTTATCAGTAGAAGAAATAGCTACAGAGCCATCAGAGTAGAAAAAAGAAGGGAAGGATGATGAGGTAAAGTTGTTAGAAAGGTTTTTGGCAAGGTGCCAGAAGTAGCGGGAATAATTCAGGTTGGAGAGTTGAGAGCATTTAGTATGGATGAAATTATTTTTAGCAGAGAGAAGAATAAACTTAGCACGATTCTGGGCTGAAACATATGAAAGATGTGATTCAGGGGTGGATTGGCTCCAATGCCTTTTGTAGGTCTTCTCTTTGTTGTGAACAGCATTAGAACAAGCGTGATTAAATCAAGGCTTTTTTCCACGGGTCAAAGGGTATGAGAGAGGAATATATGCTTCCATGCCCAAGAGAATAACCTCTGTAATGCGCATGTCACACTCAGATGGCTCCCAGTCATGGAAATAAAAATCATTCCAGGGAAAATCGAGGAAGTACTGTCTGAAGGCCTCCCAATCAGCAGCTCCTAAGTGCCACAACTGACGTTTCTTTGGAGGGTCCACAGGTTGTACTGAAACAATAGGACAGGTTAAGGTAATAAGGTTGTGATTGGCAAAGACCAATGGAAAGATTAACAGTGTAAGCAGAAGGATTAGTTGTAAGGAGAGGTCAATTATGTTGGACCTCTCCAAGGAGGTCTGGGATACGGGCTGGTGCTGTACAAGCTGCTCTAGGTCATTAAGGATAGAAAAGATGTAGGCTTCTTCACCATGTGGATCAGTGAAAGAAGAGGAGAGCCAAAGGTGATGTTGAACCTTGAAATCTCCTATAATGGAGATTTCAGAGAAAGGAGAAACGGGCAGGATCCATCTTAGAATTAAGATAGTCGAAGAATTTTTCGTAGTCAGTAGAATTAGGAGATAAGTAAACAGTACAGATATGTTTAGTTAAAGAATAACAGGAAAGCCGAAGTCAGAGAGTAGAGAATTCAGAAGGGTCAAGTTCAGGAACATGAGAGCAAGGTAAGTCGTTACCTACGTATACACAACAGCCACTTTTGTCTTTGAAACGAGTATAGAGGAAGTAGGAGGATACAGAAAAGGGTTTGCTGTCAGTTGCCTAAGAGTGCTGAGTCTCATTAAAGAAGAGAAGGTGAGGTTTAGAGGAGGAGAGGTGATGCTCAACAGAGAGAAAGTTAGAGGAAAGTCGCAGATGTTGCAGAAATGAGTCAGACAGTGGTTCCAAGCAGCTCGTTGAGTCTTCATCGGGAGATGGGCGGAAGGTGGAGGCATTAATGGACCCTCCTTCATGGGAACTCTGAGGCTTGGTTATTAGACGCCATTTTATTTTACCTTTTTGTAAATTTTGAAAAGGAAGTATAATGTGTAATGTGCATGTAGTTTGGTGTTGACAGTTAGAGAAATTTGTACTTGAGAGCATGCTGACCTACTCTCTGTGTTACTAGAACTCTGAAAAAGTTTAGCAAATGGGGATGGTCAGGAACTAGTGCCGAGGGTTGATGAAACGCAAGCTCCAGCTCTCCCTGTCATCAGCTTTCCATCCACCTTGGGAATACTGCCCTGCTTGACTGGTGCTACAGTCTACTCCAAATGAAGGGCAGATGGCTCGAGGAGGGGAATTATGAGAATTTACGAGATCGTTCGAGGTCAGCTGCACCCAAGAAAACCACAACTGAGTAGGATCAATATAGAGTAGGATCAACGTATCCTTGCCCCAGTAGCAGAGGACTCCAAGACCAATTCTGTTGCTGTCTGGAACGACCTGCAACTCCATGTTTCAGTCTGTACAGAGCCAAACCGACTTCACAAAGCTGGCATGCATCATAGGGCTCCCGCCAAGAAAGAAAAACTAACCACGCTACATCACATGGACAGGCTATGGTTCACGGAGCGCTACATGCATGTGGAAAGCAGTTTTGGAGACGGCTTATATTCTGTGATGAAAAAACTTTTTCATCCAGCACACATGGGAGACGACATTGCTGTTGCCCAAATGGGACAAGATACACACTGGAGAATATGAAGTACCAGAACAACATCTGGGGATGGCTTCACTTGTATGGGATAGGGAAATTGGCTGATACTGAAGGGCACTTCACTGTAGAGAAGCATCTGCAGATACTGGAAGAAGTGATGCTACTCTCGGTTCGTGCCATGGCTTTAAGCCACCCAGAAAGGATAGTATTTATGCAGGGATGTGAAAAAATCGCAGCTTGAATAACAATACGCCCCTAAGTAACCAAACAATATCATATGTCATTTCTTCCTCCTCCTCTTCCACCCCCCCGGCCAGCATAATCCTCTATCATGTTTGCTCAAACATGCTCATTACTATCACTTCCGTAAATCTACTAGATATTCCACTACAATCCTCACCCATTGTACATGACATGTCCCCATATATTACTGTATATTGTACCGCTACCCTTGCTTCATTTATGGCTAACAAATACAGTAATCAGTAATTGCAGCCAGCCATCAATACTGTCGTCCATCCCATATCTCTTGGGATCTTAATACATTATCAACTACAGTCACTGTTTTAACACTTTTTTTTTTTTACTTTAGATATAACAATCACACTGAGATTATTAACCTCACTGGAGTTACTACCCTCCTAAAGTTTAATGTTAGTTATAAATGTAGGGAAAGTAACCTAAGTTTTCATTAATGTCAAGAGTAAGCTTATGAAACCTACAATGAACTATTTTGGTATTTCAAATTATCGGTGCTAAAAATTTCTGCTCCCCTAACTTTTCATGCCTTTAGCCTGCATTCTTCTCTGATGCTGTTATATGTCACTTATAATCCTCTGGCAGTGACTGCCTGATACAACATAATGTACTGTACAAGATATTATACAAGTATGCCATACGGTATTTTTATGTGCCTTCTTCATTCTTTAATTTTATTTTAGGACAATTGCCCTGTTCATAGAGCAGGTATCGTTCGCCGATGGTTCGCCGAGCAACCGATCATTGAACTACTGGACTGGCCGCCACAGGGATCTGACATGAATCCCATGGAAACTGCTGGAGACTGATGGTGAACGCATGGAAGCAGGGCCAGGAGAGTACTAGGTGTCAGATTGTGCAGCATGTCATGCAGGAATGGGAACTGCATCGCAGAGATCAGGCGACTGTATAGAGCCTTGTGTCATCAATGCATAACAGGATAGGAGGTCATTGATGCTGAAGGGGGATGGTCAAGTTATTATGGGTTTTCCGTTCCCTTTCTCTTTCTCACCACCTCACATATTCACAAGAACACATTTTAAAAATATGTTATAAGAAAAGTAATATAATTATTATTAATGGGTTATTGTGTTATATTTTGTGATTTATCCTTTCAACTCGATGCAGATTTTTGTTCAAGCCAGAAAACATAACGGTCAAAGGCATTCAGTTCAATGTCCTACGAATGCAATGTTAACTGTCTTCATTACAGTAAAGACCAGTAATTCATGTAAATGGCATCAAACTCAGTGGAATACGTATTGGTAGCCAGTATAAACATAAAAGGTGCCAACTTACAATAATGACGCGTTCAGCAGGTGACGGCCATATAATGCCCAAATTTTAGCCTTTGCACTGGTCGATAAAGAAAATTAATTTTAGATAATTGCAATATATGATTAAAAAAAAAAAAAAACATTGAATGGCTGGGATTTGTGTGTGTGGTTTTGATGTGTGGGAAGAGCATAGGAGGTAGGCATGTAGCCATTAGGATGAGTAGGTTATTACAGCCTAGGGGACGGCAAGCAGCAGACATGTTCATCTTTGCAGGCATCTGCTAACCTTGAGATTGTTTTGGCTAACAGGCAGTTACAACTCATTTATCAAGAGCAAAATATATGTAATGGAAACAATATTGGTGATAAAAAAATGCTGATGCAAAGTAATCCAAAATACATATTTAAGGGGAGAGCCCTGGTAAGGGCATTGGTAATGCACTGAGCTCAGTGCTCATTGATACTCATATAAACTGACGGCTAATAAAAGATATATATGATTAAAAACATAGATAGGGACCCTAAGAAAGTAAGTGCTCGTACTGCAGTGCCCACATACTTGAAACAAATACTAGTATGGATTAATCCTGTGGAATCCGGCAGGTCATACACACTCACATTTGCTGAGGTATAAATATGCCTGGTAATTATTACTTTGGTTAGCATCAGCTATCAACGTACCCCCTGGCCTGCAGTGACAATATGTGATGCCCTCGTGGGTAAGTGGGAGGACCGTGGACTAGCCTGTCTTGTTAACACAACCTCTTGGATCTTCTACTTTTATTCGCCGTGTCAGTCAACGGAACCGTTTGACCTGCCTGCAACACCTCTTAAACCACAAAAAAATACCACTGATTTTAATAAATTCCCTTGTCACACACACACACACACACACACACACACACACACACACACACACACACACACACACACACACACACACACATCAAAGTGCCCCTATAGATGGGACTTCTCCAGTGATACATACATAATCACACCTGTCAGGTCTTCGCGAATTTCTTTGGCAGGCTGTCCCATTTATACTTATATGAATAAAAGACAAATCCATTTGACTAATATAAAAACAGTTCCTTTTTTATTCCCCATTCATACTGTCTATATGAACAGTAGCCATAATCATATTATGTGGGATGATTTGTGCAAAAGGAATCTCTGCTAAGAGACTGGTTTGATGCTCCTAGGACATAAGTGTTATAAAGTGTTCCGCTGTATGTGTATTTCATGGACTGAAACATTAAGGAGTTATTTAGTGCCTATAGGGCTGAAGCATGAGGAGTAGCTATCCACCCACAGTTTGGTGAACTCATTTTTAATTTAAAGCTGCCCTATCTGGTGTGTATTAAATCTAGGGCTTGTTTGTGAATTCTAGTGTAATCATTACTTCAGTACTGTGAACCAAATATGTATCTACACTCGCCAGATCTAGAAACGGTGGAGCTGTCGTGGATAATCCATGTTCTTTACAATTGCTTTTAACCTATTTTTCCAGTATATTTCCCCCTATGAAACAATCCTCCGTATACACATCCACAATCCCATTAGCTCCCTTAAAATCACGATAGAAAAAGGTGTACGACCAATCTTAGATATAACGTCTGGAGTGATAGAGGTTACCATCTTAATCAAACAATGATAGCTGAAGAGAACATTAGACTCCACCATCTGCTCGTTCACACAGCAAACACAACTCTTAAAAAGAGTGTTCTTAAGACCATTGGCAAAAACCACATTATCCATTAGCTTTGTTCCATCTTTCTTAGAAGTACTAACATCTAACTCCAGCATCAGCGGTGAAAGATCTAATAAATGTCCCGCTACTCCTGCAATTCTGTACTCAATGAAGTTATCTGTAATTGTATTATCAGCATCCAAGCTAACAGGAAGAATATCCAATTCACACCGCACTGAAATGGAGCTTTCTGTACTTGTTGGACGAGTAACACGAGAAAAATTTTCTGTTACATCCCCTAAATACTCCGTTCGAGGCGTGTACCCCCCCCCCCCTACAGATCCGGTCCATATGTCATCATATCCTCACTTAAACTAACAGTCCAGAGGTGAAACTATCATCTGTATAACATTTCCTAGCAATCTTTCTTTTCAGTTGCCTTCTTCTCTTTCATACTCATTTTACTTGCATTTGCGTGTTTTTCCTTTACCCCCATCACGCGCAATTCTCTTCCCTATTCCTTTTAGCGCCTCTATATCTCTCTTTCATAAAGATTTGTGAATTTTTCTACCTTCAAGCACATCACTAAACATAATTTTTCCCATTCGACCAGCCTCTAGAGTAACATTTCGCATCCGAAGAGAACAACCTTGCTAGCCCACTTAGAAAGTTAAATATACCTCCTCCCCTTCCCGGCCGTTCGAATGATGCGGGATAGAAAATTATAATATCGATAAGACCTCCACTCCTAGATGATTCATCCAGGAATAGGTCGTTACACTGGCGACTAGATGGCGGCATAAAACTGTGCTGCATGACAGCTCAAAGTAGAATAACTTAGATTATTTTAACGTAGATTATCAGTATGATGTATTTATTTACTTTGATCCTATATGAATTAAAAGTGTCAGGGATTTTTCCCTTCCATATTGTATACTCCTGCAATTTTTATTTATTTATTTTTTTTTCTCTGGAACTGACATAGGTTTACTCAGAGGTTTTGTATGTTGTTTGGTGAAAATCGTTCTCACACGTACCCTCCATTGTTATGGATTCTTAAATATTAACCCTTTGACAGCCATATCTTGTTGGTACTAGGCAATCTGCGTATATCACAACGAAATCTATCCCACCATCCTTTCTAGGAAACAATGGAGCTCGTACAAAAGCTTTCCCTCCCACCTACTCTACAGGTACTGGAACTATACACTTTGTAATCGCCCGGATAGGTAAATCCTTAAACTTCAGCCAACCTTGAACCGACATGCATTAAAGACAAGGTGACAAAAATGATCGTCACTAAAACACTATCCTTTCGTAACAATTAAGAACAATCTTTCTGATCCACTGTTCCATGCAAAAATTGTGCCCCCGGGGAAATAGTGCATAAATTTATCTTTTAGAGTCACACGAAAGTTCTCAGCAGAATCTCTGTTCAGTGTATAAACCAATTCCCAACATTTTTAAAGACTATATTTGTATGTGGTATGTATGTACTTAAAGCTGGGAATGATTAGGGTTAATTTGTGATGTAGCGTGTAGTTCAATCCTAGAGGTATAATTTGCCTTTGGTAAAGACACTTCACTTAGCCAATTTCATATTCCTTTTCGGCATTAAGCTGAATGGGGGGATTAAGTCCGTTCTCCAAGTTGCTCAGTGAATTAGTTTGATACACATCTTTACTGCCTAAATTTGTTAGATATAATGTTCTTCTTCATTTGGTTTGTGTAAAACTAAGACTCATATCATTACAATATTTTAATTTATACAAATAGTGTGGCTTTCTTTCTCTTTTTTTTAATTGTTGATAAGTATACAGGAGATTAAACAGACATTAGTTACAAGCATGGAAAACATAAATGCCAGCGTGCTGAAGTCCGCCAGCGAACCCTCGTAGAATAGGTAAATACGTTTGTACCCTCTCTCTATCCACTCTTCCACCACGCCCTATACCTGCCGGGATAATAACTTTTTCAATACTGTTAAACCCCATGGCAAAAACGGTAAGTTTCTTAATGCAGGTCTTAAAATATTCTTGTGTATTTTCGCTGCTGCTCTTCTTCACACCTCGGACCTAGTGTAAGTCTTTGGATGTTTTCACTAGTTCTGCAGCTAATTCCTTTGCCACAAAGGGGGCATAGCAGCCAAACTGCACAAAGGGCCCAAAAAAGTGAGGTAAGTCTTTCTTTTCTGGTGGATTCTGTTCAGTGATGGTCCTTGGCTCGTTCGCAATTCTGATCAAATTGTACAGTCTCTTCCTTCCAGTATAAGCATCTTCATGAGAGTTGACTTTGTGAAGATCCTTTGCAGTACCGTAAGGCTCGCACCCCACAGAATTAACAGAACACACAAGACAGTTCTTGGAGTATAGGAATAGAATGTCAGCCAGTCACCCACGCACAGACTTGAGTTGGTAGTACTCCAAGTTTGCCGTGTAACTGAGACTGCACGCACTTTCGAACGTTTTATACTTGGTCTTACCTATGGGCAAATGTTATATTTCCGTCCAACAGGTGCTAGATTGTTAGCTGCCATTCCTTATTGATAAGGATGCCACGCACCTCTAACTCCTCCCTCTCCTTTGACCTTTTCGGACAGCTAACTATGTATCTATCTATTGCCAGATGTCTTAATCCCACATGGGGTGGCCACGAACAAATCTCCTCCGAGCTGCCCTGTCCCTCTTCATTTCACTGTTCTCCCCACAGCTCAAAGCCTACTTCCTCATGTACAGTACCTCTCCACTCCATCTCTCCATTTCATCCTCGCCCTCCCCATCCCTCTCCCCCCCCACTCCACCTCACTCACTTACATTCTTCTCTCTAGTCTCTCACTCTCCATCCTCTCCACATGGCCAAACCACCTCATGTGCATTTCTCCTAACGCTTTCCATCAAATTTACACCCACACCCACATCACAAAATTCCTTCACCTCCTTATTTGTCAGTCTGTTTCACCATTCATCTCCGCATGCTCCACTCAAATAACTCATGTCCACTGCTTTCACCCTTGACATGTGCCTTTCCAACGAGGTCCAAGCTTCACTTCCATATGTAGGAGTATCACAGTACTATCATGCAGTGACTTTTTTTTACATCCATGCTTACTTCATATCTTATCACTGTTTTCAAGGAACCAGCAACCTTTCTTCCTTGTTGTATCCTTTCCAGCATTTCATCCTCCAAAGTTTCAACCTTACTCAACACATCATACCAAGTACTTAAATGCAGTCACATTTGCCATTTCCTCATCACCCAACCTGACAGTGCATTCATCGACTTCATTTCTCTCGAAGACAATAATTTTACTTTTCCATACATTAACCTTCAGACTCCGTTTTTTCACACTCTCTTGAATTCATTCACAAAGTTTTGCTGTTCCCCTTCGTTCTTACTGAAATATACAGAATCATCTGCAAACGACAGTACAAGAAGCTTCAAACGCTGTCCTCTCTCATTAGGTCCGCTCCAACATGCACTGCCCTGCCTCATTTCACTTTTATAACCCCTTACATATACAGACTGCATGACCATGGAGACAAGACATATCTCTGTTTCAATCCAACATTAAGACTGGAAAACTCACTGAGTTCACTATCCACACACACCGCAGCCTTAGCACCGTCATACATACTCTTCACAGAATTCAGCAACTTCCCATTTACTCCATATATTCTTAGTAAGTTCCACATTCCATGTCTATAAACTCTGTCACATGCTTTCTCCAAATCCTTGAAAGTCGCATACAACTTTTTCGCTTCTCTGGGAATTTTTCCACTAAAGACCTAAGAATTAATATCTGATCAACACAACCTCTTCTCTTCCAAAAACTTCCCTGTTCTTCTCCAGCTAATTCCTGTGTTATTTCCCTAACTCTGTCATTAAGTATCCAACCATATACTTTTTCTATTACAATCAGAAGACAAATATCGTAGTGATTAGCACACACTTCTTTTCCCCTTTTCCTTTGTACAGGGGCAAAACTTTACCCGTCTTCCAATCCTTCGGGACTCTACCTTCCTCCAAGGCCAATCTGCTCATCTTCCTTGCTGTATCCACTCTACTGCTATCTCTCCCCCATGTTCTATCATCTCACCACACACCCCATCAATGCCTGGGGCTTTCCACAATTTGACTGTCTTCATTGCATCCACTAATTCCATCCCACTGATTTCTTCCTCCCTTCTCACCTCCCACGTTCTCCCTGCCATTCCCTAGCCACTTATACTCGCAATATTTTCATTCTTTATGTTTTACAGTTCTTTTAAGTGTTCTTTCCATCTGCTTATCTTTTCTCCCTTCTCCTCTAGCCATCTACCCTTTCAATCTTTCAGTCCCCTAATAACTTCTTTATCACCCTGTCTACGCTTAATTTCTTTCCAGAACATTTTCTTACCTTCTCTCCACTTTACACTGAAATTCCTTCCTAATTCCTTATCCGCTCTCTCCTTACTCTTACTAATCTTTTCACTTCTCTCGTCCTCTCTCTTCCGTCTCTCCACTTCCTCCATGCCTTTGCTTCCCATCCACTCACTTATGGTTTCTTTTTTTGCGTCACGGATTGCCTTACCTCCTCATGCCACCATGCTGTTCCTTGGACCCCCTTTCGTCTTCTCTTCACCCCACACACCACCTCACATGTTGCACAGATTTCTCCTGTAAATATCTTCCACATGCCTTCCACCTCCCCCATCTGTTCTAAACCCTATTTACCGAATTGCTCCTTCACGTCTCTCTTAGTTTCTGCATTTTGTCCATCCTTTTGCAACCTTTCTACCCTCCTTGTATGCAGGGGCGCACCCAGGGGGGGAGCGGGCCCGGGCCCCCCCCCCCTTAACATGAGATATTGGCAAGTTCAAACAAAGAGTAACACATGAGCCAGCAGCTCTCTGACTCTAAACCTGCATATGACCTCCCAGTAATTATCGGATTACCTGACTTCACCTCACTACGCCCCCCATCCTTAGAAAATTCCTGGGTGCGCCCCTGCTTGTATGGACCACTTCCCCCGTGTCCTTCCCTCCTTTTATTCCTGCATTGCACTTGAATCTTGACTTCCACCGCGACCAAGTGGTGGTCAGAAAGTCCACTCCTCCAATCTCAGTATGCGCTTGCATCCATTACATGCCTTCTAATTCTGTAATCTACACACACATAAGCAAGCACTGCTTTCCGTTCATTCATTTCACCAGCCACCCTTTCCCTCACTTGCCACATATATCCGAGGATCATTTTGTACCTAAAGAGGGTATTGGCTATCACCACCCCCTCCCCACACAAATGTCCATTAGATCACTGCCATTCTCACCCACTTCTGCAGGTACACCCCACTCACCAACTACTCTATCCACCTTCACATTCCAGACTTTTCCATTCATAACTCCAATCAAAAACGCTGTCTCATTTCTTTCAAACTTTTCCATGCACGCTTCCACATTTGCCCAGAGCTCTTATTTCACTTTGCTTGCACGACCTTGTGTTGGCGCACACAAACAAACACACACACACACACACACACACACACACACACACACACAATCGCGTATGTGTGTAATTCCACTTTCAATCTTACCCACACATTCCTTGAACTAAATGATCCATACTCTGTTATATTCTGTCACGGGGTTTTTAAAATATCACGGTAATTTTGAAATAAATGGTTAAATATTATTTAATTTGATAATAATATTCAATAATATTGAAGAGCAAAGACAATGATTGTCTTGCTACATCAAGCAACGATTACTTTGCGCTGACTTGCTAAGATTCTCAAGAACGAGAATTTATAAACTTTCTCAACAGTACACAGCAGAGACTAATTACTCACAATTGCTGAATTACTGTACTGTTAGCCTCTGGAGAAAGTTACATCACCCCTGACAATAAATAACTAATACTAATAATAATAACATCAGGTTCTTGCTGATGCATTAACTCCTGGCACAACGGATTTTAAGTTAATACAAGACTGGTCTAAGTACCAGTTATGAAAGCAAACGTTTATGCAAGCTAGGAGCTATATGGAAAATAAGCTTAATTATGGAAAAATGAAACAAGATTTTTACTTTACATTAAGCTCGAGAAAGGAACTGTTAAATTTATTAATTACAAAAAATAAATTTAACGTTACATTTCAAATCAAATCAATGAGACGCACTCGCTCACTCACTCACGCAATAGCTAAATACTTACGCCTAGGGAAAAACACCTTAATTAAACTCTTATAACTAGAAAATACACAAAAGAAATACTATAGTCGATGAATGCTGCGTATCACCAGATGGGTGAGAAGACTGGACTAACTGTGAAGTGGAGTTTGGGTACTAGCTGACCTCTCACACTGCGGCACAGGTCCTTCCTCCGTCACATCAATCACAAGACTCTAAGTCGTGGGAAAGCGGAGCACTCGGCCGCATTTTTTTAACGGTCGAATGAGGAAGCAGAGGCGAACAATAAAAAAACAATAGTATCGCTCAGTACAGCACTTAGTGACGTGCATTAAATCGGTCACTCTTTGAAAACGGTGACGAATTATTTGAAAAGTATACTCCGATAATGGAGGGAGAAACGGTTAGCTGAGCGATACACAGTGAGTTTTCCACTAATAGTTCGTGGTTTCTCACAAAAAGGAAATGTCGCGAATTGATTCGTGACATTACGCCCCTTGAAAATTAAATCTTTCTTCCTTCAGAAGAAAGATTTCAATATACATACATATACATCCTAACTCAGTCACACAAGATTCACACTGTGGTGTGTGTGCTATCCTGCTACAGGAGTATGTCGCAGTCGCCAGTGAGCGAAAAAAACTCGTATTTACGTTAATAGAAACAAGCTTGAGGGAAAAACTCCGTGACGACTGTGAAAATCCTGTACTCAGGTCAAACTGAGCGAAAGTTCGCTACATTTACATTAACAACTAATTGTTATGTGGCGTAGTGTGTAATACACGGTATAGGTGTGACAGTTGTAGTGTAACTGTACCTACGTGTAAAATGACACAGTAATACAAATTTATAGTAAAATAATGATGACGAGGCAGAAGAGAAGGGGCGGCAGCATGCAACAGGAACGGCCAGCTGATCTGTACGGCAATGCTGCACCCACCAGCTACACCTGCGAAAGGAATTAAGGTGGAGCATCAAAACTGTTATTTCTGTCTCTCTCTCTCTCTCTCTGCCTAGCAATCAGTACTTGTCATTATTAACCAGGAAACGTAATTCTTGAATTCACAAATTGCTTAGAACCCTTATAGCTTACTGGTTAACGTTTTCATTATTAACCAGGAAACGTGCCAGTTCTTGAATTCACAAATTGCTTAGAACGGGCAGTTTACTGGTTAACCTAACATTATTAACCAGGAAACGTGCCAGTTCTTGAATTCACAAATTGCTTAGAACGGGCAGTTTACTGGTTAACCTAACTCTACACTTACGAGTAATACAGGAAGCTGAAAATCGCTACGCAATCTCGGGCAGGTCACGTTTTAACACCCACCGTGGGTGTGAACACTCATGTGGGTAATGTGCATTCTCCGGGAATCCTCAGAGAAGCCCACAGCTCGAGACATTCCACAAGGTAATTCATACACAGCCTCGGACTGTCTCTGCAAGGTTCTCAAACTTCCCCCTTAACTTATGGTATACATGTATGTACAAGCCCTGGATATACTGTGTCTTGTAGGGCCAACGAGTGAGACGTCTGGTCTACACTTTTAACTGGGAACCAGGCTGGTCCTTGGATTACTCAAATCGCTTAGGATGCCTATTACGGAACCCAACATACAACAGTTGCTAGTTAGTAAGCAGCTAGTAGGTGAGACATCAGGTCTACACCCACATTACCACTATCCTGTCTCTCAACTGACTCAGAGATTACAGGTGTGGTTAGAAACGGCACAGGAAGGGCATGTCCCTGATTAGTGTTGTTACTTTGACACACACTGCAGGAACGGACAAAACTATCTATGTCTCGTCCCATCCCTGGCCAGAAAAAGTCAGCTCGGATACGGCCCTGGGTCTTCCTTTTGCCCATGTGACCTCCTGAGGCTGAACAATGACCCCATTCTAACACTGCTAGGCGGTACTTGGCGGGAACGACAAACTGCAGTCGAACCTCACCCTCGGGTGTTCGTGACTCACGGTAGAGCCGTCCTTGTTTGCGAAGGAACTTGGCTCGACCTCCCCGTGAACACTTTATCACTCGACCCTTTTGTTTGTTCCGTACGGCAGCAAGTGTCGGGTCAGAATGTTGTTCTTGCACAACAAGTTGACTACACATCAGATCTTGCGGCGATTCAATGATCACTGGGGTGACACAATCTGGAGCCTCAGCCATGGCTCGTGTTACCGCAGCAGCCGAAGTCTGAGTAGCGTCATCGGAGCAACTATCCTTGACTCCTTGAATATTTCCAATGATGAGTTCAAATAAGGGTTCTGGCATGACAACTGCAAGTGTCATACCAGTATAAAATGGAGATGCCACCTGGATACATGCCTCAGGGAACAATCTCACTGATCCATCAATAAGTTTAACTTGGATCTGTCGACCTGTATACTGCTCAGGCCGAACTAAACTCTGCTTAACAGAGCAACCTGAGGAACCATTGTCTCTCAGGACCTTCACAGGAATGTCTCCCACAAACCCTGGCTGTACAAGGAAGGTACTGTCACCTGTGGGAGGGCCTGTGGAGGAAGCAGCTAGCCACTCATGAGGCTGCTGAATTGATGTGGCAAACATTGTGCCTTGAGGGTTATATTGGGAAGATGGAACATTGGCCACCTGTGGAGGGGGGTTCACTGTCACTGTGGGACTAGTGAACTGTGGGGAAGTACCCACACTGGTAGGGACGTGACCACCGTGCTGCTGCTGAGGAATGAAGGCTGCATTCGCTTCCTGCCTCTTTTGAGCTGGTGGTGAAAAAGTTTGTCCCGACGGTCGGTTGCGTGGCTGATACTGCTGCTGGTTAGGGTACTTGTTGTACCTCTTCCACTCTGGTTTCTGAGTGTTTTGCCCCTGGTCCTTCCACTGCGGTTTTGGACCTTGACCATTACTCTGAGAACGGCCTTGGTGCTGGGATTCAGTCTGAGACGGCTTCCCAGACTTGGCAGTATCTTTTCTGCTCCAGGTGTTTTGCTTACGAGCTTGATACCCGTATGCAGTAAAGAATGCGTCAGCCTTCTCTGCCATTTGGCTGGCATCTTTCACCTGGCAGATCTTAAGCTGTGCTATGAGCTCAGCAGGCCACGACCTCTCTAGCTGTGTACGCAGCATAAGGTCAATTATCCCCTCACGCGTGGAAGGAGTTTCATCTTTCTCCATCCACTCATTTAAGTAAGCTGTGAGACGATCAAGGAACTGAACAGCTGTCTCCTTGTCTAGGAGACGAGCTCGCATGAACTGAGCTTTGGCGTCGTCTACTGTGAGACCATACGCCTTAATGAGTGCAGCTTTCATCACTTCATACGTGAGATTGTCTCCACGAATTCTGTGGAGAATATCGAGGGCAGGGCCCTCAAACAGGCTAAGAAACTGAAGCCGCTTAGCTGCATCATCGAGCTGGTAAAGCTGAGCCATGTCTTCAAATCGAGCTATGTATGGCTCGATTCGCTCGCCATCTTTGTATGGGGGAAGCTTGATGTGTGGGGTCGCCATAACATGTGCAGGGAGAGCGCTCGTGGAGCTTGAACCAACTGCACCAGATGTGTCTGAAGCCAAGGAATCTCGCTTGAGCTTCAGCACTTCAAGTTCATGTTTTTCTCGTGCTTCTCGCTCGGCACGTTCGTGTTCTCGTTCTCTGTCTCGTTGTTCACGCTCGTATTCGCGCTCTTTCTCACGCTGTTCGCGCTGTTCTCGCTCGTGTACTAGCTCGTGTTCGCGCTGTTGTCGCTCTTTTTCTAAGTCGAGCTCGCGTTGTTTTTGTTCGTGTTCACGCTGTTCTCGCTCGTACTCGCGCTCTTTCTCACGCTGCTCTTGTTCATATGCACGCTCTCTTTCACGTTGTTCGCGTTGTTCTCGCTCGTATTCGCGCTGAATCTTTACGCTCTTCACGGGCATCATTCTCGCGCTGCTGTTCCTGATTATGCCGTGAGAGTATATACTCTTTAATTTCGGTTGGGTCCGTAAGGCCCATATCTTTGGCTTCCTGTAAAAATACGGTGGTAGCCATGTCGCTAACTCAATCTAAATAACTAGCGACTCAGTACTGATTGCTGCTTCGCAAACGAATGCTAATAACTACAAGTAAAGAGTACAGACACAAGCTAGTGGTGACCAGTCTTATCCAGTTAACTGGCAAAGAATAAATCAAAAATGTAAATGACTGGGAAGACTCAATAATAAACACAATGGGTACGCCGACTTCCCAGGAGCGAATAAAATCGTCTGGCGTTACCAAGAATAAACGAGTTAAGTACTCTATTGATTAATAAAGCAAAATTCACTTGCTAAATTAACGGTAACCACCAGTAAACTTGTGCCTATAAACTTTAATAATAAATACCTAAATATGAATGAGTGAGCACTATCTCGTGAATAGCTTTAGAGCTAGGAGTTAATATCCTGGAATGAGGTCGCCAATTGTCACGGGGTTTTTATAATATCACGGTAATTTTGAAATAAATGGTTAAATATTATTTAATTTGATAATAATATTCAATAATATTGAAGAGCAAAGACAATGATTGTCTTGCTACATCAAGCAACGATTACTTTGCGCTGACTTGCTAAGATTCTCAAGAACGAGAATTTATAAACTTTCTCAACAGTACACAGCAGAGACTAATTACTCACAATTGCTGAATTACTGTACTGTTAGCCTCTGGAGAAAGTTACATCACCCCTGACAATAAATAACTAATACTAATAATAATAACATCAGGTTCTTGCTGATGCATTAACTCCTGGCACAACGGATTTTAAGTTAATACAAGACTGGTCTAAGTACCAGTTATGAAAGCAAACGTTTATGCAAGCTAGGAGTTATATGGAAAATAAGCTTAATTATGGAAAAATGAAACAAGATTTTTACTTTACATTAAGCTCGAGAAGGAACTGTTAAATTTATTAATTACAAAAATAAATTTAACGTTACATTTCAAATCAAATCAATGAGACGCACTCGCTCACTCACTCACGCAATAGCTAAATACTTACGCCTAGGGAAAAACACCTTAATTAAACTCTTATAACTAGAAAATACACAAAAGAAATACTATAGTCGATGAATGCTGCGTATCACCAGATGGGTGAGAAGACTGGACTAACTGTGAAGTGGAGTTTGGGTACTAGCTGACCTCTCACACTGCGGCACAGGTCCTTCCTCCGTCACATCAATCACAAGACTCTAAGTCGTGGGAAAGCGGAGCACTCGGCCGCATTTTTTTAACGGTCGAATGAGGAAGCAGAGGCGAACAATAAAAAAACAATAGTATCGCTCAGTACAGCACTTAGTGACGTGCATTAAATCGGTCACTCTTTGAAAACGGTGACGAATTATTTGAAAAGTATACTCCGATAATGGAGGGAGAAACGGTTAGCTGAGCGATACACAGTGAGTTTTCCACTAATAGTTCGTGGTTTCTCACAAAAAGGAAATGTCGCGAATTGATTCGTGACATATTCCCCTTCCATCATTCGCACACAACAGTACATACTCCCTCTTTTGCCCTCTCATTTTTACATACTGACGCACACATACCTCATTCATACCCCCACTCTCTCATCTCCCCATTTAGCATTCGTTAATCCACAAGTTAATCCACAAGTTTGAGAGGAGCGAGAGAGTGTTTGTGATTGGAGACATTAATGGCAAAGTTTGAAATGTACGAGTGGATGGAGTGGTTGGTCAGTGGGGTGTGCCAGCTGAAGTAGATGGGAATGGTAGTGCTATGGTGGACATCTGTTCTAGTAAAGGGTTGGCAATAGCCAACACCTTCTTCTGGCATAAGATGATCCACAAGTATACATGGAAAGTCATGAGGAGGATGGACGGGGAACTTGTTGAACGAAAGGCAATGATAGATTATGTGTGTGTGGATGAGCGAATAAGAAGACAAGTGTTGGATGCATGAGTGTGCAAAGGGTTGAGGAATGTAATCTTGGGGCATCACCTAATGATGACCAAGGTAAGGCTGCAAAGGAAATGGTAGAAGAGACGAAAGGTAAGACAGGAAGAAACAGCTCCTGTGAAAAGAGTGGAGAAGTTGCAAGAGAGTGAGAAAATGGCAGAACATAAGAGCATAATAGAAAAAAGATTGGGGAGGTATGAGTTAGAGCAGATGGAAGGGGTGGCAGAAATATGCAAGATGTTCGCGGAGAGATAGGCGCAGCATGCGAGGTGGTTTGTGGAGTGAGGAGAGATTCAGGGGTGTGCAAGGGACAGCATGGTGGAGTGATGAGGTGAAACGAGCTGTGGAACAAAAGAAGAAGGCATATAATGACTGGCTAGCGAGTATAGGTAAGGGAAAAGATGTGAAAGAGAATAGAGAGGTATATGTGGGCAGGAGAAGGGAGATGAAGAGATTAGTGAAGGAGAGTAAGAAGAGAGTGGATGAAGAGTTTGGGAGGAATCTGAGTGTGAAATGGAGGAAGAGTAAGAAATTGTTTTGGAAGGAGGTAAAGAAACTAATACAGTGTGAAAGGGGAAATAGTAGGGGAGTGAAAAATGGGAATAATAGATTGTTGCTGGAGAAGAAAGAGAAAATGAGGAGATGGAAGGAGCACTTTGGGGATTTGTTGAATGTAGAGAGTGAGACAAGTGCAAGTATAAGTGGTTGGGGAATGGCTGGGAGAAGAAGTGATGAGAGGAGGGAGGAAGAGACCAGCAGGGCGGAAGTAGTGGAAGCAGTGAAGAAGATCAAGATGGGATAGGCCCCAGGAATTGATGGAGGGTGTGGTGAAATGCTGAAGTACTGTATGGGGATGAGATTGTTAAGTCGATATGGATGTTGTATAAATTGGCTTGGGAAGAGGGAAGGGTTCCAGAGGACTGGAAATCAGGTATAACTGTTCCTTTATACAAAGGAAAAAGGGAGAGAGAGAAGCATGTAGTAACCATAGGGGTATTTGCCTTCTTAGTGTGATTGGAAAAATATGTGGTAGAATAGTTACTGATAGGGTTAGGCATAAAACAGAGGAGCTAGTTGGAGAAGAACAAGGGGGATTTAGGTAGTATTGCCGAACTGAAAATTCAATCAGGCTAATATCATAATAAATTTCAGGATGCTTGACGCGTCCTGAATGCAGATCTATGTTTAACGAGCTGGTTGGACACTTTCAGGTTGGCCGCTGATCCACGTCCAAAGACGTGAAAGTGTGAAATTATTTTCTGGTTTACAGCAAATCATTTGGCTTGCCACACATTGTAGAGCTACCCTGAAATAGAGTACCACTACACTAGGAGGGTAGATGATGGGCATCACCACCGACCACTACGCAGACTTGAGTAGGTAGTACTCCTTATTTGCCGAGTTAATAAGATTGCACGTAATTTCAAACGTTTTAAACCCGGTTTTACCTATGGGTAGTTGTTACATTTCCGTCCAACAGTTTCTAGACTGTCAGCTGCCATTCCTTGTTAACAAGGATGCCAAGCGCCTCTACCTACTCCGTCTCCTTCGACCGCTGCAGACAGCTCCTGTATCTTATCAAGCCCTTCACGAGTCAAAACAGGGAAATAATATCCAGTATGCACGTGAACTCATGTACTTGGACGGAGGTCTGTCCTCCACCCTCGCATGAGGGGTGTGATAATAAGCATGAATAATATTGGACAAGGCATCTATATAGCTTAATGTATTATACTCAGTAAGATATTTACATATTCCATGCTTTAACTTTTTCAGTACCCTTTCGGCTAAACTGGCTTTAGTTTGTAGGGAGTTGTTGGAATACAGTGTTATATGTTTAATGACTTAATTTTTTCATCAGTTCAGAATTATAAAATTCAGAGCCTAATCCATAAATAGTCTAGAATACCCCTTAGAGTGCTCCGTTGCTAAAATCTTCTTTAATGCATTTGCACTACTGTGGGGAGATTTACTTTTCAGAAGTGCAACTCGTAGATACCTACTAAATACATCTAAGGAAACCATGATATATTTGATTCCCCAGTTCTGCTATTGTAAGTGACAGAAATCGCCCATATCACATAATAAACTGACTATCGGTTTGGGGGCAAGAATTTTTCTGCCAGGGAAATGGTGTTTTTGTTTATATAATCTATAAGTTCTACTGTGCTCAAGGAAAGAGTGCACATCACGTGCTTTTGTATTTTTGTCTCATTTCGAGCTTCCCGGAATAAACTTGTAACACTTCCTATCCCGCCAGAACGAATAATCATTCTGAATACGACTGAGCAGAGAATTGATAAAAAGAAACGTTTTTCCTACGAAGATTCCACTACAATATTAGCACGAAGCCGAAGTACGTACTTCCGGTGTGCTCGCTGCCAAATCACACAGCAGATAACCATGGAGGACTTTCAGTACCACGTCTTTATAAATCCCAACGAAGCTTTTAGCTTCCTCTTTATCACAGAGTTTTCTCCCTAGACATTCTGACACAGATATCCATTTGTCATTACTATGTAATGATATGTTTTCAAACCATTAGTTCTGTCATATTTTCTAGGGAAAAATAAATTCTGAGTTATAAATATAACTGACAGACTGCTATGCCTTCCTTTAAGTTAACTATTAACCATAGTTTGTGTGTTAGCAGAAAAGAAGAAATTATCACCGAGTATCTGAAGAACATGTGCCTCAGGGTGGGTGAAAGGAGTACGGCGTACTATTGGGTCAGTAATTTCTTCTTGTGCTTCCAGCTTATCTTTTGTGTCTTTACTCTTCCCTAAAGAATGAGAGGTGACCCCGTAAATGGCTATTTTAGAAATTAAACGATATTCCTAAACTAGTTTGGTACAGAGTTGAGTTTTACCGGAGTTAGTATGCCTGGCAATAATAATATGAGCAGGATAATTGAATAAATTGATTTTCTCCTCAGTGTATATCTTATCCGTATTCAGACCGACAGAAGACTAGAAACGCTAAAAATTAAACAGGCGATATGTAAACATCATATTATGATTGATCTTGACAACGTCTCTTACATGAATTGTTTTCAGGACAAACTGTACGCTTAGACAATCGTACATCTGCTACTCTCCTCTAACATCTCAGCCACACCTGCCCCCATTGCTGTAGACGGTTTAGATCCACTCTCCTATCTCTCCACAAGAATAGAACTAAGTGCCTTCTCCATCCAAACATTTTCATCCCTCTTCTTTTCCTCATATTCTCTTACTCTTCTTCCTCCTCATCATCTTCTCCCTCCTTACCTTCTTCCCGGTCTTCTTCTGTAGGGTAGCTTGATTCCTTCTCCTTGAGCAGAATAGAGATACCTGTCTCCCCCACCCATATTTCTCCCTTCACCTCCTCACCCTCTTGTTCTTCTTCTTCTTCTTCTTCTTCCTCTTCCTCTTCTTCCTTCTTTTCCTTCTTTCTCCTCCTTCTTCTATTTCTCTTTCTCCTTCTCCTTTTCATCCTCCTCCTTCTCCTCTTTCTCTCTCTCACCGGCTCTGCCCCATCCTCCTCCTGTTCCTTCACCTCCTCTTCATCACTAGAATTGGGACAGTATGTTCCAGGCAGAGCTCTGCCATGACACAGTTTAGTTGTAATGGATTCCTCCTCCCTCCACCTCCTCCGCCTCCTCTTCAAGCTCATCCTCGTGTCATGTTTCATTGTCTGGGTGAAAATATGCCCTAGTTGTGTGAGTGTTCACACATAAGCACTTGTCATCAAAAGTAGATAAACAATTTTCTTATTCATTTATGTGGTACTGACCTGGCCCATCACACATCTGACAGAGTAAGAAGGAACACGTTGTGTAGGGGCGCCGGCTAGAGTATCTTTGAAATCCTGGTGGGATATCCTAGCCTGATGGCTGGAGGGGATCCACTTGCATCGCGAATATTGGTTACCTTCTTGCAACACTGACGAATACATTTCTGACTTTAGAACAATAGATTCCTGAATGGCTTTAGCTCCCGTCTCTGACTTTGAGTCCATTGTTACCTAGCCAGGACGGGGTCCGACAAGGTATTGTTTTGGTAGTTTTTTTAGTTTGTTTCTTTGTTAGCAATATTACGGCAGACTGGCATAATTAAATTAAATGAAACTTTCAGGATATATGGGCACTGGTCCCAAAGGCAAGTGATTAAATTTTGGATGTAATCAAGTGATGAAAGGTCAAAATCAAGGTCACGGATTTTCAGAGGGCTATAACTTGAACACGGTTGAAGATAGAAATATTTACTAATGGAACATATAGCATCTCGTAATATGGGCTTTCATTTGGCACCAAGACCTTTGACCTTGAATGACCTTGAAAGGTCAAACTCAAGGTCATGGATATTCAGGGGGCTATAACTTGAAACTGGTTGAAGTTAGAGATATATTTACTATTATCAACATAGGAAATCCTATATGAGTGTTTAATTGGTAACTTGACCTTTGACTGTAAGTGACCTTGAAAGGTCATACTCAAGATCACGCATATTCAGGGAGTTCTAACTCGAAACTCGTTGAAGTTAAGGATATTTACCAAGATATTGGAAGTCTCACATGGGCTTTCATTTGGCAGCATGACCTTTGACCTTGAGTGACCTTGAAAGGTTAAAAACAAGATTACTGATTTTCAGAGGGGGTAACTTGAAAACATTTGTGTCATTACATTAGACTCTCATTGTGCACTGCCTCTAAATGGCAGAAACGAGGCAGTATTTAATAGCGAAAGAATAACTGCTGTCGGACGAGGTTTGTTGTGCCTTGCACTACTTGTTTCCTATATGAGTTTAGCTCCTGTCTCTGACTTTAAAAGTCCTAACTGCCCGTTCCTGTCATTTCTATACAAGAGATGTTATTATGGAAAATTACTAAAATTGATGAGGGAAGAGAGTGATCCATGTTTCAGTTCATCATGTAAGCTTTTATCTGTCTCTAAAGAAAATATGAAACTGTCTGTGTCCTCATAGGCTAGCTTTGAATTGTTGTCATAATTTGCTTTAACTACTTTCTATCAGAAAAAGTAAATTGCGCTCTCAGCCAACTCTAACACTTCAAAACCTTAATAGTTAGGTAATCTTAATATTCTTTTTGCAGTTAACACAGACTACCCTATTGTCACCAAAGGGTTACAGTCTTTGAAATGAAGGACATGCCACGTATTAAAAAAAAAAAAAAAAAAATCTTTGATCTCGGTGACATAGTTATGTTTCTCTCCACACCGAGTTTCTGATAAGAGGGATCTGCCATACACTGCATTTGACATTAAGTTAAATATTCTACTCTTAATGGCGCATGTCTCTTTTATGTGCTGGTTAACAATCTTTTCAATGAAAATTTTAAGGGACTGTGCCTAAGTATATTTATAGATCCCATGTATGCACTGAATTTCAAGTCCCAACTCCATAAGCAACTGTAATAAGGTATGATTTATTAGGCGATCAGTTAGCCTCTTGTGACTTGAAACAAGTAAGAGTTTACGCCCCTCTCTTGATAAAAGCTATCTTTGATAAAAAGAGAGAGTAGATCCTCTGTGATATTTTCATGGCTCAGCCATAGAGGAAACTCGTCTTTTGCTCTAGTTACATAACGGGAAACATCTTTGGCGTCTAAGTGAAGCCAACAGCCCATGTTCCCATCTGTGGGATGATTGGCAATGCCTACCTCAACAAAGGTATATACATCTTTTTGAGAAATTTTATGAATATTACCCTCAGATATATGATAACACATCTAATTAGGATATAACGAATTGCTGTCCAGGTATATACGATAACCTTGCTTAAAGATGTATCTGGGTTAAAATCAAGATTAATGACTGGATTGTTGGCTACAATATGGGGTGTCACACAGGTTACAAATCCTTTTAATGAGGAGGTATAATTCTCGTTGATGAGTAGCGTCTAACTGAATGCCACTGGACATTAAAAATGCATCATAATCATAGGGAGACAATGATACATAGTGTGACACATCCAAGCGATACAACTACAGCAGCGTCGATCTGTAATGCACCTTCTGGCATCTTGCCAAAAACCTTTCTAACAACTTTACCTCATCATCCTTCCCTCCTCTTTTCTACTCTGATGGCTCTGTAGCTATTTCTTCTACTGATAAAGCAGATCTCTTCGCTCAGACTTTCTCCTCCAATTCCACCTTAGACGATTCTGTACTGTTCCTCCATCACTTCCTCCCTCTGACTTCCTTATGGCTGAAATCACAAATTTCTTCAGCTGATGTATTTTCTGCCATCACTGGCCTTAATACTAACAAAGCATATGGGCCTGATGGAGTCCTTCCTGTTGTCCTCAAGAATTGTGCTTCAGTGTTTATGCTCTGCCTAGGTAAACTTCGCCTTTGTCTTTAAATTTATACATTTCCTTCTTGCTGAAAGTTTGCTCTCATTCAGCCAGTCCCAAAAAAGGGTGACCATTTCCAACCCTCTAACTATCGTCCAATTGCTTTAACATCCTGAATCTCAAAAGTTTTCGAGTCAATTCTTAACAAAAAAAAGTTTTAAGCATCTTTCCTATCACAACATTCTTTCTGATCGTCAGTATGGGTTCCGTCAGGGACGCTCCACTCGCGATATTCTCACCTACCTTTCAGACCCCTGATCATCCTCCTTTCGGGACTTTGGCGAAAGCTTTGCTATTGCACTTCACACCTCAAAGGCTTTCGATCGAGTCTGGGATAAATCATTAATTTCCAAACAGCCCTCTTACGGTTTCTATCCTTCTATCTGTGCCTTCATCTATAGCTTCCTTTCTGGTCGCTCTATAGCCACTGTTGTAGACGGCCATCGTTCTTGTCCTAGATCTATCAACAGTGGTGTTCCTCAGGGCTCTATCCTATCACCAACTCTCTTCCTTTTATTCTTCAATGACCTTCTTAGCTGTACATCTAACCCTATCCACTCGTATGCTGATGATTTCACCCTACACCTTTCCATTCGGTTCTTGCAACGTCAATCTCAGCAGTTACTTCAATAAATAAGGGATGAGGCTATGGCACACCTAATGTCTGCCTTGGCTCGTATCTCTGACTGGGGTAAAAATAATCTTGTTGTTTTTAATGCATCAAAAACTCAGTTTTTACACCTATCAACCCGACACAATCTTCCACAGGAGTACCCACTAATGTTTAATAATATCCACCTCAATCCTGCATCATCGTTGAACATGCTTGGGGTTTCATTCACTCGGGACTTATCTTGGAAAGAACATACTGCATCTCTTGTAAAATCTGCTTCCAAGAGATTGGGCATGCTAAGCCGACTCCATACTTTCTTTACTCCTGCACAGTTGTTGACTTTATACACGGGTTTTATTCCCCCCTGTGTAGAGTACAATTCTCATGTGTGGGGAGGCTCCTCACATACAGCCTCTTCGCCGCACTGTTGCATCTTTATCTCTATTCCATCGCTACTTCAATGGTCACTGCTCCTCTGAACTGTCTGCTTGCATCCCTCCACTTCTACAACGGACGAGTAACACCCGTCTAGCAACAAACTCTCATCCCTTTTCTGTCCAGCTTTCTAATGCAACAGTTAACCATTGCTCTCAGTCTTTCATTTATGCAACAGGTCAACTCTGGAACTGTCTCCCTCTGTCTGTATTTCCTACTTCCTATGATCTGTCATTCAAATGCCATGTGTCCAGGTATCTCGAAATGAAAGGATCTTGAATTTGGCTCTCTTTTGTATTGTTTTTGTTTTTGTTTCTTTTTGGAAGGAACAGTTTGCGAGCTTCTGGCTTTTGGTTCCTTCTTTCTTGCAAAAAAAAAAAATATATCGTCAGCTAGCAATCCAACATCTATTTTGCAGTACAGTCACCTGTACTCACCTGATGTATGAAAAGAGACTGACTCCCACACAGGTTGGGCATGTTGATTATCTTCAAGTGGTAACCCTTCTTATTTAAAAGGGTTATAGAAAGCTTCAGGAGGGGGTAATCTTGTCTCAGTCTCTCAAGACTGGTAATGTGTTCATAGCCTATGACTCTCTCATGTAGGTAGCACAACATTTAATGCGTATGCCAGGTGGGGTAACCCACCGTCACGCGACTCGTAGATAGGTTGGCGAGGCTGCCAGTAAGGATGCTAAGTGTGTCCTGAAACTGAATGTCCCCAGTTCTCATTCTCAAGTTCAAATTCATATTCTTTATTTTGCCCATAAACAATTACATATAACAGTATTAAAATATACAGTAAGTATACATTACTTAAAGGGCTGAGTTTATGAAATTAAATATTTTTCATGAGCTCAATAAGTAGTTGTACATTATATGTAAAGGGAAAACACTGCACATTACATAAGGAAAGCTCTGAAAAAATTTTTAACCGGATTTTGAAACTATATCCACTCCTATATCAGTACTGGATAGCTCTTTTAAGAGAGACAGCAAAACTCATACTATGAGTGAAGGTAGTGAAATATTTTCTCATATTTCATCACTGTATATTACAGCATGCACAGTAAGCTCCTAAGCAATTATTATATTGAACTGAGTGAGCATGATGAATGGGTTTATTGGTGCCAGTAAACGGGCAAAGCAAAGCTGACGCTGATGCGTCTTTAGAAATGTGCTTCATCCTGAAGACTCATGTCTATGTTGTATTTTCGCATATCACCTTTAATTTCTCTCCAGCCTCTAGTCAGACTTTCATAGAAATTATCTACAGCCTTAGGGCCCATGTAACTCCTCTTTTTTTTACCACATTGCCCTGTCTATCCAGAATAGGAAACGCATAGGCAGTGGTATCACGTTTAGCTACGATGCTTTCTTGATCCTGGCATGGGGTATTAATGGTTTTGTAGATCGAAGAAACACACGTGAGAGGGTGCATCTATAGGCATAATTCTTAAGCTTCAGTTTCGCACCATCTGATGGGAAATGGAGTCTCTGTGCAATATTACAGTGACATTCATGTTCAGTCTTGTACACACTATGTGGAAGGACACTGAAGCATATCCGACAAATCTTATATCCTGGAGGAGGTGGAGGAGATCTGGTAAGCTTCGTAAAGGAATTATCTAAATTCCTAACTGTCTTATGCTTAGAACTTCCCTTCCTTGAAAGTGTGAGATAAAGCCTCCTTTTACCAGCCGAATCCAGAGTAATCTTGTACACATATAAGGATATGTGATTAACATGCTCCAATTTAGGTAAACTCTCCCATAAAACTGGAACATCAACTCCCACTGTGTTTACCAGGTTTTTACACTGGTTTATGCTGCCAGTTTACATTATAATTCTCATCCAGCTTTTACCCGTATGCTGGAGGTTGTAGGCGGCAATTCACTGAATGACATTCGAATTTTGTCTTCCTCTAGGATTAAATAGTTCACTCCCTCCGCGAATACCTCTGGGGTAGGCTATATACTCGCCTAGTCTGTTATGAATAACAAAAACACAACGGTCGATTCTGAATACATCAACACTGTAGATGAATAGCCTTGATCCTTTGTGTTGGTTCATATGCTTTTCTAATTTTTCATGAAGGTGAGTTTTTCACACATGAATAATATCTTCTACTTTTCTTTAGTGATTGTTCTCACTCGAAAACCTAAATGAAATGGGGAGTAAGCTGTGCTTCTGTATAGATTAATTTTCATTAATGTTATGTCTGCAAATATTTCAAGTGAAGGGGAAAACTCCCTGCTATGAGTGACAAAGTAAAAAATAATTTCATTGATGAAAAAGTTTCTGTACTTTGTTAAATAGTTGCGTGAGTCATTACTGACATGTTAAGGGACATCATACACGTGTCTCGTGTAATAATACAGGTATCCCTCGATGATATTAACTAGTATGGAGTTCACAGGGGATGGCTGAATTCCACTAGGTCCCGCTATAGGTGAGGGAGATCACGGGGAAGGGGGAGAGGGGGCTGCCTACACTCGGCTCAGGTGGCATGGGTGGGGATGGGGAAACAGGAATTGTTGGGCGACTGACAGGGGTGGGGAAGGGCAGACTCGCGTAGAACAACATCCGCGCTTTCTTATCTCGTTGCCATATTCCCCACAACAACATCAATACATTAGAAAAACCATGTACAAGTGAACTTACAAGGACATTTTTTAACGATACCCGCTTCAGTAAGTACTACATAACACTTAAGTATCTTGCCGATGTGTGACTGGTAATAAAGAGAGTATTTTTTTTTTTTTTATGAGAATATAGAGGCGAGATCATTCTCTCTCTCTCTCTCTCTCTCTCTCTCTCTCTCTCTCTCTACCCCACCATAAGTTTCCAAATGGTAATTACCTAGCAGATGTGGGACTGTTCCTTCACGGTCTGTAGAAGATGTTGAAGGACCTAAAACAACAAGAGAAGTTTATAAGATTTTTTATATATCCTTCATTTTAGTCACTCCACCGAACCATTAGTTTCCAGAGGCAAGAAAAATCCCATACTTAAAAGAAGTGTGAGTTTGATATTCCACTGACGGAAAACAGAAGTTTTCACAGTTTTCACATAAAGACTGACGGCATGAATACTTGACCAGGAGTGTAAATACCAGCCCTCACACTTCACAGAGTTTAGGTTCAGTTGCTGCACACATGTGGTTAGGATAACTAGTGAAGAAAGCACATTGTTCGCAAAACCGTATTGTAACAAGTCAGTCATGCAAAGCATCTCTGATTAGATACCCAAAATGTTCACGGAGTTCAGCGAGAGATTGCACTGAAGTAACACAGTACCAACATTTATGCTTTAATGCTCTCCTCCTACCACACTGAGCACACACTTCAAGTCCCTTCATTTTCGGAAAAGGAACTTGATCATACCCATGCAATAATCTTGCATGAACTGAAACGTTGGTTCTCACCTACGAGATGAACTAGGTAACACCTGCAGAACTAAAACAGCTCTCGAAGTGGTAGCAGCCCCCAAACAACCTATACCCCTGAAACACCTGCCACTGATGGCTATGCGTCTAAAAAGGCAGGAGTCAGTCAACCTCTTCCACTGTGGTCAACAGACATCTGTTGCGTGCATGTGGTAGCGTCTCTCACGCTACCTGTAGGCCAAAACACCTGCCACCGATGGCGTCATTTTTTAAATAGGCGGGAGTCAGTCAGTCTCTTCACATTATGATGAACGGATATCTGTCACGCAAGTGCAGAGATCGGGCGGGGTGGAGGTGGAGAATCCCTAACCAGACGAACAAAATGAGGACTTCCAACGACTCTGGCAGCGGAAGTGCACCCTGATGAGTGCCACACCAACAGAGTCCCGCATCCTGGCAGAAGCATAACTCCCTGTTTTTCAATTTCCCTTTCGTTACACTTTATTCTATATCATCAGTTAACACCCAATGCCCGTTATCACCCTATGTGGCATCATCACTTTCCTCTCTCTCTCTCTCTCTCTCTCTCTCTCTCTCTCTCTCTCTCTCTCTCTCTCTCTCTCTCTCTCTCTCTCTCTCTCTCTCTCTCAGTGAAGAAGTCATACTTAAAGATCACTAGATGATGTCATGTGAGGTCATCACTCTACCACAAATACACACTCCAGCCTTCACTCTGTCCATCACCCGTTCTTCCACTGAAACTGGTCTACTACACAGACCCTTTCTCTCTCTATTTCCGTAAATAAACACACACGCATTAACCTGCAACCCATCCTTCCTTCGAACATTCACACGTCCTTCCACGTCCGCCCAAACCGGTTCACTAAACACGACCTTCAAACACATCCTTCACTTCTGTAAACAAACATGCACTGACCTTGCACTTGTCCTTCCCTCGTTACTTCAGCCCAAACTGATTCACTACACACGACCTTCGAATATATCCTCTACGTCCTTAAATAAATACATCGCTGACCTTGCACCTGTGCTTCCTTTGGGCAATCACCCCATCCTTCCACTTCCGCTCAAAGCCTGTCTATGCCCGACCAAAACAAACACCCCGTCCCCCTTTCCTATCTTCCAACCGTCCCCTTCACACACCTTCATTTTGGTCATGGTGTCATAAATCTCACTATTCCCACGAACAGTTCACTTTATATAACTCACAAATACTGGGAAATACGAATATACTGTATGTATTTACAAATGAGATGGAAGTTATGGGATGTCTATTTTCCAACAAACGGTACATCTCTATTGTTTATCTTGTACGTGTGTGTGTGTGTGTGTGTGTGTGTGTGTGTGTGTGTGATTTTCGGCACAGACTTGATATCCCATTCCCTGAGGCGTACTAATCATACTACGTGGTTTGCAATTTGTATGCAAACACTTCCTAACTAATACCTACCTGCAGTATTAATAATGATAAGTCTGTCTCATTCATGACAAGTGCGATGGTAACTGGTGCACTGTTTTCATGACACGTTGGCGAGTTTTCTGGAAAATCAGAGGTTTGCTTTAGCGAAATTATTATAATTATACTGTTCCCTCCCCTGCTTGGGATCTAAGCCTCGTCCTGTCCACCAGGATTCCTGTTCTCAGAGCATTTGATTACCACCTTCTCAGAGCATTGGTTCTCCAAGTTTCGGTTGTCTACATAGTCACTGTTATTATATAACTCAAGATGTAAATATTATTGTTTTTAAACTCTTCAGCTTCAGTACTAGATCGTTTTGTTTCTTCATCTAGTACGGTACACGGTACCACCATACCATTTTATTTCATTCAAGAATGGCGTCTGGTCTCCAATGACCACTTAAGTTTTTTCTTTTTATGCGAGGAAGAAGGAACCAATGGCCGCGGGCCCGCAATAGTTGTTCCTTTCAAAAAAAAAAAAAAAAACAAGAGAGAGCCAAATTCAAGATCCGATCACTTCGAGATGCCTGGACACACTGCGTTTGAAAGACTGGAGATCATAGGAAGCAGGAAATACAGACAGAGGGAGATATTTCCATAGTTGACCTGTTCCGTAAATGAAGGACGGGGAGTAACGGTTAACTCTTGCATTAGAGAGTTGGACAGAAAAGGGATGAGAATTTGCTGCTAGACGGGTGCTACGCACCCGTCGTAGAGTTGGAGGAATATGCAGACAGTTCAGAGGAGCAGTGACCATTGAAGTAGGGACAGAAGAGAGATAAAGATGCAACAGTGCTGCAATGAAACAGAGGTTGATGGGAGTCAGTAAGAGGAGGAGAGTTAATGAGACGAAAAGCCTTTGACTCCACCCTGTTGAGACGAGCTGTATGTGGAGAGCCTCCCCACACATGAGAGTTGGACTCCACATAGGGGGAGATAAAACCCTTGTATAGAATTAACAATTGTGCAGGGGTAAAGAAGGAACGGAGTAGGCTCAGCACACCTAATCTCTTGGAAGCAGATTTTACAAGAGATGTGATATGATCTTTCGAAGATAACTCCCGAGTAAATGAAACCCCAAGCATGTTCAAAGATGATGCAGGATTAAGCTGAATATCATTAAACGTTAGTGGGTATACCTGAGGAAGATTTTGTTGGGTTGATAGGTGTAGAAACTGAGTCTTTGATGCATTAAAAACCTGATTATTTTTACCCCACTCAGAGATACGAGCCAAGTCAGACATTAGGTGTGCCATAGCCTCATCCCTTGTTTGTTGAAGTAACTGCTGAGATGGATGTTGCGGGAAGCAAACGGAAAGGTGAAGGATGGAGTCATCAGCGTATGAGTGTATATGGTTAGATGTACAGCTTAGAAGGTCATTGATGAATAAGAGGAAGAGAGTTGGTGATAGGACAGAGCCCTGAGGAACACCACTGTTGATAGATCGAAGAGAAGAACGATGGCCGCCTACAACAGCAGCTATAGAACGACCAGAAAGGAAGCTAGAGATGAAGGCACAGATGGAAGGATAGAAACCGTAAGAGGGCGGTTTGGAAATTAAAGATTTATGCCTGACTCGATTGAAAGCCTTTGAGATGTCAAGTGCAATGGCAAAGCTTTTGCCTAAGTCCCGAAATTAGGATGACCAGGAGTCTGAAAGGTAGGTGAGAAGATTGCCAGTGAAGCATCCCTGATGGAATCCATACTGACGATCAGAAAGGTTGTGATAGGAAAGATGCTTTAAAATTTTTCTATTAAGTATTGACTCGAAAACTTTTGAGATTCAGGATGTTAAAGCAATTGGACGATAGTTAGAAGGTTGGGAATGTCACCCTTCTTTGGGATTGGCTGAATGAGAGCAAACTTCCAGCAAGAAGGAAAGGTACAAGTTGATAGACAAAGGCGAAAGAGTTTGCCTAGGCAGGGTGTAAGCACAGAAGAACAGTTCTTGAGAACAACAGGAGGGACTCCATCAGGCCCATATGCCTTATTAGTATTGAGGCCTGTGATGGCAGAAAATACATCAGCTGAAGAAATTTGAATGTCAGCCATGTGGAAGTCAGAGGGGGGAAGTGATGGAGGAACAGCACCAGAATCGTCTAAGGTGGAATTGGAGGAGAAAGTCTGAGTGAAGAGATCTGCTTTATCAGTAGGAGAAATAGCTACAGAGCCATCAGAGCTGAAAAGAGGAGGGAAGGATGATGAGGTAAAGATGTTAGAAAAGTTTTTGGCGAGGTGCCAGAAGGAGCAGGAAGAATTCGAGTTGGAGAGTTGAGAGCATTTAGTACAGATGAAAATATTTTTAGCAGAGCAAAGAACAGACTTAGCACGATTCCGGGCAGAAACGTATATGAGATGTGATTCAAGGGTGGGTTGGCTCACGTACCTTTTATAGGCCCTTTCCTTGTTGAAGACAGCATTAGAACAAGCGTGATTAAACCATGGCTTTCTTGCATTAGTCAAAGGAAACGAGAAAGGAATGTTTGCTTCCATGCCCGAGAGAATAACCTCTGTAATACGCAATGCACACTCAGATGGCTCCCGGCCATGGAAGCAATAATCTTTCCAGGGAAAATCAAAGAAGTACTGCCTGAGTGCCTTCCAATCTGCAGCTCCAAAGTGCCACAGACGATGTTTCTTTGGAGGGTCCAAAGGGCGTACCGGAGCAATGGGACAGGTTAAGGTGATAAGGTTGTAATCAGAGGAGCCCAATGGAGAGAAAAGATTAACAGTTTAAGCAGAAGGATTAGTTGTAAGGAAGAGGTCAAGAATATTGGAGCTCCCTCCAAGGCAGTCAGGAATACGGGTAGGGTGCTGTACAAGCTGCTCTAGGATAGAAAGGGTGTAGGCCTGTTCACCAGGTGGATCAATGAAAGGAAAGGAAAGCCAAAGGTGGTGGTGAACATTGAAATCTCTTAGAATGGAGATTTCAGAGAATGGAGAAATAGATAGAACGTGTTCCATCATAGAAGTAAGATAGTCAAAAAAATTTTGATAGTCAGTAGAATTAGGAGATAAGTAAACAGCACAGATATATTTAGTCAGAGAATGACAGGAAAGCCGAAGCCAGAGTGTAGAGAATTCAGAAGAATCGAGTTCAGGAACACGAGAGCAAGATAAGTTGTTGCGTATATATACACAACAGCCACTCTGGCTTTGAAATGAGTATTGAGAAAAGAGGATACAGAAAAGGGTCTGCTGTCAATTGCCTCAGACAGCTGAGTCTCATTTAGAAAAAGAAGGTAAGGTTTAGAGAAGGAGAGGTGGTGCTCAACAGAGCGAAAGTTAGAGGAAAGGCAGCGAATGTTGCAGAAACGAAGAAGTGAGTCAGACAGTGGTTCCAGGCACCTCAAGTCATCACCAGGATAGGGGAGGAAGGTGGGGGCATTGATGTTCCCCGCACTCAGGGACTCCGAGGCCACATATTGCACTGCCATGATTTTTTTTTAAATTTTGGAAAAGAAAGTGTAGTGTGTACTGTGCATGTAGTTTGGTGTTGATAGTTTGAGAAACTTGTACTGGAGAGCATGCTGGCCTAGTCTCTGTGTTACTGAGACACTGAAAAATTTCAGCAAAGGGGGATGTGCGGGAACTAGTTCCAAGTATGATGAAACGGGAGCTCCAGCTCTCCCTGTCATCAGCTTTCCATCCACATTGGGAGTACTGCCCTGCTCGATTGGTGCTACAGTCTACTCCTCTAAAGTGTAGAAACAGTTTTTTCTTTATCTTATAACGTGAGGATTTGAATATTCTTAGACCTTTCGTTGTGAATGTATTTGAAGCATTCTCCATTAGTGGTACTGCCTGTAACCTGTATAGCCTGAGAAGGTGTTATTCAGCTTAATCAAACAGCCTGGCGGTACCCAATGTATCATCATCATCATCATCATCAGCTGTTTGAGTATCCACTGCAGGACCAGCCTATCCCGACCGAAGTCGCGAAGTTACAGCCAATGTATCTCTACCAAGTGGCTTAGGCTGTCTGGTAGAGATTGTATGTAGGGTGAGAAGTGCTTTTAAATGTAATTGTAGTGTTGGAGTGGCTTTGGATTTGTGTGTAATCTGTGAATCAAGTGAAATCGGCCAGCACAAGCCGACCGGGTGCAAGCATACATTATAGTAAGCGACAATGGTTCAACCATAGCACCCTTTATGTCCGCCAATGCAGTACGTGGCTAGGTGACACTCCCAAAGTTTATTACCCTGGCGGGCCATGAACCCTGGCTCACCCACAAAGGCTCTTATATATATATATATATATATATATATATATATATATATATATATATATATATATATATATATATATATATATATATTCTCACCGCATCTGATGCGATAAAGAGAGAGAGAGAGAGAGAGAGAGAGAGAGAGAGAGGAGGGAGAGTGTAGGAGAGAGAAGAGGAGGGGAAGGATGCTGACACAATGTTTATGAGTAAGCATAACAACCATTAACTTAAAGATAAGAGCAAACACCATGCCCTGAAATAGACGCTATTGGCGAGTGTGGGTCAGTGTGTGGGTAGCCAGAATGAGTGCAGGCAAGGCAGCAGTAATCCTGTGGAATATTTAGACAGATACTCTAAAGCGTGGAGTTCACGCGCGATGTGCGACTCCACGACCACCCTGTGACTATGCTATTCGAGTGAGGATATTACACTCGTGACGGACTAATGTTGCTACCTCACACCCCCTACCCACACACTAATACTGTACAACAGAAAATGGTCCTGCCATAAGTGAATTGCCGTTGCTTGCCTTTAGAATATTTATTAATCTGCACGTGGTTGATATCACGACATAACCCAATTGTAAATGTAGGAAAATGAGGATGAGAATTATAAGTGACACATGTATACAAAGTAAACTATGGTATAACATAGCATATTGATGATGAATTATAATTCTGTGTATAACCAATTGTTTACAACGATGAACAGTGACGCCATTATTGCATACTGAGAGAGTAAAATTGCAATTCCAGGTATGACCGAATAAATAGTCGAGTCCAGCTGGGTGGGTTTCATTACCCAGTTTACCCCTCCAAGAGTGCAGGTGGCTGCAGTCATACTTGGGGTCTGTTGGTGGGGGGAGCGAGCCCGACCACGACCGACGACAGCATTGGGCAGTGCTAAAGTCTGCAGAGGTTCCCTACCTACGATCAGCGACACCGCCACTCAGGACATCTTGGGTTGTGAATGGGCAGGCTCTGCAGGACTGTGAGTGTTGATAAACAACTTTACTCAGGCGATTGAAAGCCAGGAGTTGATACGCTACATCTGGTTTGTTGTGAAGAAAATACAGCGTTAGTTTACATACTAGGATAGGAGTTTATTGCCTGTGCCAGACAATGTTAAATAACTGTGACACACTGAATGCGAGAAATGTGAGTGTAATATTCAGGAAGTCAGTACTGATATCGTGGCATCGTTTTCTCTGCTATAAAGTGGTGAATTAAAACTAATTAGTGTAACTTGGATAGTAAGAGTTGTGATTGATACTGGGCTGTCATAGAGAAGGTTCTGGTGTACCACTGTACTTTAAAGGCTAAGCTCAGTGCTCGCTGTCTGGCTGTTTGGGTGTATGATGGGATAAACACTGCATGAATGATCTTGTGACTAAGAGAGTTAAAAAAAAACACACACACACACCAGGCAGAACCCAACCTAAACATACCAGGCGGAACCCAACCTATAACATACCGGGCGGAACCCAACCTATAACATACCAGGTGGATCCTAACATAAACATACCGGGCAGAACCTAACCTATAACATACCAGGCGGAACCCAACCTATAACAAACTGGGCGGAACCCAATCTATAACATACCAAATGGATCCTAACCTAAACATACCGGGCAGAACCCAACTTATAACATACCGGGCGGAACCCAACCTATAACATACCGGGCAGAACTCAACGTATAACATACCGAGCAGAACCCGATCTATAACATACCAGATGGAAAATATCAGAATGGACAACCCAGAGGGAAAGGAATGGGCAGAACATAACCTATGGAATGGCCCAATGGATAGTTGAGGAAGCCAGGGAGGCAACGCAGGGAGAGGAGTACAAGACGGATGCTGTGGGGGTGATGATGGAACAAAGGGAGGAGGAGAGGGCCGAATCTGGACTGCAAGAATGCTTAGAGAAGTGGCCAGCAGTCGAAGACAGACAGACTGAGGCACAGGAGAACGTATACAAGAGAGTGCTCATACCGGCTTTGCAAACTCTGCAAGAACAGAACAAGGCAGTCCATGATCGCCTGACACAGTTAGAGAGCATGATGAGAATGGAAGGGAGGAACGAAATGAGCTTGAGGTCACAGGTACAGCCAGAGAAGGTAGTGGTACATGAAGGACCGGCAAAGAGGCCGAGATACAGCGACGGCACGGAAGATAAGCAAATGTGGGAGACTAGGGAACCCCAGTGGGGGGAGCAAGGACAGACACAAGAGGCCACGACTTTACATCAAGAAGAGTCAACAGGTAGCGGGTAAGGGCCAGAGTGGCAGAGGTCAGAAAACCCGAAACCAACTAGATGCTAGATGGGGAACGGAAGAGTCAACACTTGCTACCCCTATGGGCATCGAGGTGATAGCCTCCGGCTTGAAGGAATTGATTGCCACCATGAGGTTGCCACAGACCCAACTACCAACCTTTGAAGCTAATAACCGGAGGGAGTATGGGGAGTTCATCCGTGCATTCGAATTCCACATTGGGAGGGCTGCAGTTCCAGAGGAATATTGTTTTGTTTCCTTGAACGATACCCACTCGTCAGCTGAGTGCTGGGCCTCAGTATGGTATGACATAGGGAGTTGTACTGGGAAGCTTTCGCGATGGATGCACCTGACTGGCCCAGTAAGGCAAAGGCAGGAGCCCCAGTACCATGGAGAACCCAGGAAGGGAGAGGGAGCAAAAACGCAGATGGAGGATGAGATGATGCCAAGAGATGATCGTCATCAGTGCACTCAGTGGGAACAGGTGCATGGAAGCAAGCAGGGAGTACTCCGAGCAGAGCTGGAGAGGGCAGGTGCTTCCTGTGGACAGGCTGACAAACGGGATGAGGCAGGCATGGAGGGGGCACTTAAGAGGCCCAGGCTCGAAAGGGGCAAGGGAGGGAACGAATGATTCACCACCACGACAGGAACAACGTGGATGCATGGGCGGCTTCGCAAGGTGGCGTTCCCCATTGTTGAGGTAAAGGTGGCTAGTGAAGGATCGGATGCCGTGGTCCAGACGAGGGCACTTTTGGACTCTGGCAGCAACCGAACCTTCTGTATGACCCAGATGGCAAGCAGTCTGGGGGCACCACGGAGAACCGTAGGGGTAACACTAGACACTATAACCCAGGTGATGGTGCAGCGAACTGAGGAGATAGACATAGTAGTTAGCAGCGGGCATTCCCGTAAACTGAACAGGAGGATATCGCTGCCTGGGGTGATTGTCACTCAGCGACTCCTTGCAGTGCTGAAGGACTCAGTAGCCTCTATACAGGACATTGAATGATGGAGTCATTTGGTGGGAATAGAGCCACTGAACACGTACGAAGGTGAGGTGCAACTACTGATTGGTTCTGATGCACCACAAGCAATGACGCCTTTGGTGGTCAGGGCTGGGAGTAATGGCGAACCTCTTGCAATAAGGACACCGCTGGGATGGACCATCAACGGAACTGTACGACCTCATGCTGAGGTGGAAGACAGACAAGATGAGGTAGGATGTGTGACCGTAGTTGACTGCAACTCCCAGGAAACACGATTGTAGGAGCAAGTGCGATGGTTTTGGGAACTGGATGCAAGTTATCTACTGGAAGAAAGCAGCGGGTGAAAGGGCATGGTATTGGACATAACTGACCAACGGGGGGAGTCTTACCGCATCTGACGCAGTAAAGAGAGAGAGAGAGAGAGAGAGAAAGAGTGTAGGGGAGAGAAGGGGGAAGGATGCTGACACAATGTTTATGTGTACGGTACAGCCGCATAAGCATAACAACCATTAGCTTGAAGATAAGAGCAAACATCACACCCTGAAATAGACGCTATGGGCGAGTGTGGGTCAGTGTGTGGGTAGCCGGAATGAGTGCAGGCAAGGCAGCAGTGATCCTGTGGGTTATCTAGACAGATACTCCGAAGGGTGGAGTTCACACCCGATGTACGACTCCACGACCACCCTGTGACGGTGCTATTCGAGTGAGGATCTTGCGCTAATGAGGGACTAGTGTTGCTACCTCACACCCCCTACCCACACACTAATACTGTACGACAGAAAATGGTCCCGCCACAAGTGAGTTGCCCTTGCTTACCTTTAGAATACTTATTAATCTGCACGTGGTTGATATCACGACATAACCCAATTGTAAACGTAGGAAAATGAGGATGAGAATTTAAAGTGATACATGCATACGAAGTAAACTATGGTATAACAGCATATTGATGATGAATTATAATTCTATGTAGGCCTATAACCAAGTGTTTATAACAATGATGAGTGACGCCATTATTGCATACTGAGAGAGTAAAATTGCAATTCCAGGTATTACCGAATAAATAGTCGAGTCCAGCTGAGCGGGTTTCATTACCCCGTTTCCCTCTCGAAGAGTGTAGGCGGCTACTATATATATATATATATATATATATATATATATATATATATATATATATATATATATATATCTATACAGTGGGCCGAAAGTTACTTTACCATAATATTTTTTTTTTTACACAGTTAAATGAAGTTTACATCAACTAAATGAAGTTTACATCACGTAAAATAAAAATTAAGTTAATCAGATTTTCAAAATGACCTCCTTCATCCCCTAAACAAAATTGGCATTTCTTAGACACAATGTAGTAAATCACTCTTCTCGACTCATGATCATTTTTCAAGTTGTTAAATTCTTTCGGTATTCTTTCGTTCAGTTTTTGAAGAATTCTAGGCTTTGTCTTGTAAACTTTCTCTCTGATCATCCCCCAGACTGCGAAGTCACGTGGCGTTAGGTCAGGTGACCTTGGAGACCACTTAACAGTACCCCTTCTTCCAACCCTTGTGCTGAAAATGTTACCGAAAAATTCACGCACATTCCAAACACAGTGAGGAGGTGCAACATCTTGCATCAATATTAATTTGGAAGCTGAAATGTCACTGTATTTTAGTTTTAATGTAATTGTGTGAATAAAAAATAATATTACGGTAATATATATATATATATATATATATATATATATATATATATATATATATATATATATATATATATATATATATATATATATATATATATATATATATATATATATATATATATATATATATATATATATATATATATATATATATATATATATATACAGCATACAGTTTCTATCTGTCCATCTATCTATCTTTCTATCTATCTATATCTATATCTATAACTATATCTATATCTATCTATCTACATATATATATATATATATATATATATATATATATATATATATATATATATATATATATATATATATCTATATATATGTGTGTGTGTGTGTGTGTGTGTGTGTGGGTGTGGGTGTGTGTGGGTGTGGAAAAAAGCGGGTAAAAGGACGCGTGAAAAATTACCTTCATTTCCGCCTGACATTTTTGCTCACTTTAGGAGGAACTCTTGTTAGTGAAGCGGTTGGAATGTTTCCAGAATCACTGGCAATAACAAGGTATTTAATTATAATTTGCATTGCCTTTCTATTTTCCGAAGAACAATTAAGTCCATAAAAAGTTAGAAAGCAAATTTGTTCAGTGTTATATTGCATCCAGAAAAGAGGAAAGTTAAGCTTAATGGAGGGAAGTTTTTCAAGGAAAGGAGGTAATATCTAAAAGTATAACTTAGAGTCGAGAGACCAGGTTTAATATCCAACGCTTTTGTCCTTTCATGCCCAGTAATTAACTTTCATAACCCAGGCTAATTAAAGAGGCATCAATCCGTCAGACTAACAGCATACTATTATTACCTGTTTTGACAGTGTGTTCTGGAGCGGAAATTTTTGAAAGAAATGAAATTGTGCCGAGGATTTTAGATACGGGAAATGTTCATAAAGCTGCATGTCTTGTCGGTGTTGGTGAGCAGAACATATTTTTATAAACTAAGAGATACCTTTGTGAAGCAACACGAATAATATAAAAGAATACCTGCCACTGTGCCGTGTTTAATAGACAAAAAAGTATGTTGGGAACTGGCAGCGGGGAATAAAGGGTTTAGTTACATTCTTCTTTGATTGCGTGATTATGATTGCCCATTAATTCAGGTTAATTATTGTTTAAATATTCTATCTGTCTGTCCAACTATCTCTCTATCTCTCTATCTGTCTCTATGTACCTAGCTGTGTCTATCAATCTATCGCCAGATGCTCAGCATACAGTGTACCCAAAATGGATTGTCCGGAACTTGCCTCAGCTCCTTAAACGTCTTTCAGTTGCTTTATCTTCAGTTAGTCCCTCCCAATTTTTGCCCTTCAACCTTTTCCTGTCTTGTCCTTCTTGATCCATCTCTAGCTAAGCGTTATTCCCTTGGGCCTGACTATATCTATTTATTAATTTATTTTTTTACTAAACAGCTACTAGAGAATTTAATTAACTTGGGAGAACATTCCAGTACTGAAGACATTAATGAAGATAGTATTTCACCTCATCAGTGCGATAAAACTTTTCCAAATTGAGTAAAATACTTGCCGATAGAATATATATATATATATATATATATATATATATATATATATATATATATATATCAATCTATCTATCTATCTATCTATATATATATATACTGTATAGAGAGAGAGAGATAAAGTTACTGTGTATAGATATATATATATATATATATATATATATATGAAAGAATGGGAGTATATATGGGCTATATGTGCAGGAGTAGGTGAAAATGAGAGGGCGAAGGAAGGAGTATGTATAGTTGTGACTAAAAGATGGAAGAAGAGCATAAGACAGTATGGATCAGTTGGGTCAAGGATTGTGTGGGTAAAGTTGAAAGTTGGAATACAAATGTGGGCGATTGTGTGTGTGTATGCGCCAACGCAAGATCGTGCTAGAAGAGTGAGAGAAGAGTTCTGGACAAATGTAGAAGTGTGCATGGAAAAGTTTGGAAGGAATGAGAGAGTGTTTTTGATTGGTGATATGAATGGTAAAGTTGGGAATGCGAAGGTGGATGGAATAGTTGGTGAGTGGGGTGTGCCTGCTGAGATAGATGAGAATGGGAGTGCGTTAGTGGACATTTGTGCTGGGAGGGGGTTGGGGTTGGTGATAGCCAATACCCTCTTCAGGCATAAAATGATCCACAGGTATACATGGCGAGTGATGAGAAGGGTGGGTGGTGAACTGAATGAAAGGAAGGCAATGATTGATTATGTGTGTGTGGATGAAAGGATGCGAAGATGTGTAATGGATGCAAGATTTTATAGAGGTTGGGGGAGTGGACTTTCTGACCACTACTTGGTGGTGGCCAGAATCAAGGTCCAATTAGAATGGAGAAATAAAAGAAGGGAAATACGAGAGGAAGGAGTAGTTGCAAGAAGAGTGGAAAAGTTACAAGAGGATGAGAAAAAGGCAGAGTATAAGACAGAAGTGGAGGACCGATTAGGCAAATATGAATTGGAGCAGATGGGAGACGTGGAAGGTGTGTGTAGCATATTTACAGAACAAATATGTGCAGCATGTGATGTGGTGTGTGGAAGGAAGAGAAGACGGAGGGGGGTGCAAGGAACAGCGTGTTGGACTGAAGAGGTGAAACAGGCTGTGGCACAAAAGAAGAAAGCATACAATGAATGGATGAGAAATAGGGGCGTGGAAGAAGTTGAGAGGCGGAAGAGAGAGTTATATGTAGAAAGAAAAAGAGAGGTGAAAAGATTAGTAAGAGAGAGTAAGAAGAGAGTGGATGAGGAATTGGGAAGGAATTTGAGTGTAAAGTGGAGGGACTGTAAGAAAATGTTCTGGAAAGAGGTTAAAAGAGTAAGACAGGGTGGAAGTGAAGTTAGCATGGGAGTAAAAGATAAAAATGGTAGATTACTAGTGGAGAAGGGAGAAAAAGTGAGCAGATGGAGAGAACACTTTAAGGAATTGTTGAACGTAGAGGATGGAAGTAATGCGAGTATAAATGGCTGGGGAATGGTTGGGAGAAGGACGAAGGTGAGAAGACAGGAAGAAATCAGTAGGATAGAAGTTGTGGAAGCAATGAAGAAAGTTAAATCTGGGAAAGCCCCAGGAATTGATGGAGTGTGTGGTGAAATGCTGAAGCATGGGGGAGAGATAGTAGTAGAATGGATGTGGAAGATGTGCAGATTAGCCTGGGAGGAAGGTAGAGTCCCGGAGGATTGGAAGTCAGGTATAATTATTCCCTTGTACAAAGGAAAAGGGGAAATAGAAGTGTGTGGTAATCACAGGGGCATTTGTCTTCTTAGTATAATAGGAAAAGTGTATGGTAGGATACTTATTGACAGAGTTAGAGAAAGAACAGAGAAATTAGTTGGAGAAGAACAGGGAGGCTTTAGGAAGGGAAGAGATTGTGTAGATCAGATATTCATTCTTAGATCTTTAGTGGAAAAGTTTCTAGAGAAGGCAAAGAAGTTGTATGCGGCTTTCATGGACTTGGAGAAAGCATATGACAGGGTGGATAGACAAGGATTGTGGAAAGTGTTAAGAATATATGGAGTAGATGGGAAGTTGCTGAATACTGTGAAGAGTATGTACGATGGTGCGAAGGCTGCAGTACGTGTGGATGGTGAACTAAGTGAATTTTTCTCTTTGAAAGTTGGTTTGAAACAGGGATGTGTCATGTCTCCATGGTTGTTCAATCTGTACATGGATGGGGTAATAAAAGGTACAAGGTAGGGCAGTGGATGTTGGAGTGGCCCTGGTGAGAGAGGATAGTGTTTGGAAACTCCCTGTACTGTTGTTTGCAGATGATACTGTGTTGTTGAGTGAAGACGAAGGGGAGCTGCAAGGCTTGGTGGATGAGTTTGAGAGAGTGTGTAAGAAACAGAATCTAAAGGTGAATGTAGGGAAGAGTAAAGTGATGGTCTTTGAGAGAGGTGAAGTTAGTGAATGTACAGCGAGGTTGGATGGTGAGGAATTGGAAAATGTGAGTACGTTTAAGTACTTGGGTAGTGTGATGAGTAAGGATGGAGGTCTGGAGGGTGAAGTGCTTGAAAGGGTACAGCAGGGAAGAAAGGTTGCTGGTTCTTTGAAAGCAGTGATAAGAAACAGGGAAGTGAGCATGGAAGTGAAAAAGTTACTACATGACAGTATTGTGATACCAACTCTAACGTAAGGAAGTGATATCAGGACTCCATATTATAATTACAAATCATAATAGATAGATAGATAAATAGATAGATATAGAGACAGATAGAAGCAGGGAGTCAGATGATGAGAAGGTATTGTGTCTGCGAGAATCGAGCATTGCTAAACATGCTTACACACTCTTAACTCAAGGAATGCTTGATAGGCACACGACAGCGCCTAGTGACCATACACACACATACACACATACTCACACACAGTCTTCTAGAACTTTCCATCACAGGGAACACACGTGATACATCTTCTGTTTCACCAGAATTTAGGAAAGAGAGCTCAGAAGGAGGTTAGCCACAGAACAGGCAGGAGGAGAAGGAGACAAGCCATACAAGAGACAGGTCGCAGGGAGAAGGGCTTGGCAACTTGAGAGAGAGAGAGACAGAGAGAGCGAGACAGAGAGATAGCTAGCGGGACTGGACTCTATACTTCGCTCTGTGTGAGAGACTTGTTAATATTTCCAAGACAAATAAAAATAGTCCCATACTATTCTTTACCTCTCCTGTCACTACCTGACAAATGGGAAAGAAGATTATCTACTACAAGCTACTCCAGTATAATAACCGCTCGTCCACAAGTCTAATATATATATAACTCAACCACAAAGGAACCAACTCAGTTTTTATGACAGTGAAGCTTGGACATTGTTGGAAGGACACAAGTCAAGAGTGAGAGCAGTGGAAATGAGTTATTTAAGAGGAGCCTGTGGAGTCACGTGGAGAGACAGGCTGACGAATGAGGATATAAAGGACCGTTGTGGTGTGGATGTGGATGTGATAGGAAGCTTTATGAGGAACACACTGAGGTGGTTTAGCCATGTGGAGAGGATGGAAGGTGAAAGACTGACGAAGAGAGTGTATGTGAGTGAGGTGGAGGGGGGAAGAGGAAGGGGGAGGCCGAGGATGAGATGGAGGGATGGGGTGGAGAGGTATATGAGAGAGGGGTGTGTGAGTTGGGAGCAGGGCAGTGAAATGGCGGGGGACAGGGTAACTTGGAGGCGATTTGTTTGTGGCCACCCCAAACGGGATTGAGGCGTCTGGCAAATATATATATATATATATATATATATATATATATATATATATATATATATATATATATATATATATATATATATATATATATATATATATATATATACCCATCCATCCATCATCCAATCCTACGTTGCCCCATAAGAAGCGTAGAAGCCCGGGGCTTGGCAGTTGGTCCTGACATTTTTGATGAGAGTGACCAGCCTCACTGATCCCTGAGTGGTATCACATGAGCAGTAAACCCCAATCACCCCTTGGAGATAAAGCTTCACCGGTTCAATCCGACTGAGGCACAATAATTATCCACTAAACCACCAGGCGCCAAAATTTGGTTTTATGGTTACCACCCAGCGTAGTAAATGGTTTCCTGGTGTACAGGAAACCATTTGGCTTGTCACTCAGTGTAGAGTTACCCACAGGCAGAAGGGAGAGGAAAGAATGGAGGAATGAAAGACAGAAGAGGGAGTATAATGTCACCCGTAGGCAGAAGGAAGAGAAAAGAATGAAGGAAAAAAAGACAGAAGATGGAAGGAAACATATATATTATAAATATATTCTCATTAACAATTTTATAATACAAAGATATCTTCGGACATAAAGAATTGAGCTGCGGCTAATGTTTCTTTTGCAAGTCAGTGGTTCCGATTAATGAATCAGGATCACAACCCTTCCATTCCACCTGAATGTTACTGGTAAGTTTGACACAAATTCATTAAGTTTTGATACATCTACGAGAACTAGGATTCAAAAACAATGAAATGACAGTACATGACAGTACAGACCTTCCATGCCACCTGCATAATATCAGGTCTGTAATATATACAGTATATATATATATATATATATATATATATAGATATATATATATATATATATATATATATATATATATATATATATATTGTGATTTGACTCGTATCTCTGGCTGGGGTAAAAGTAAAATTGTTGTTTTTAATGCATCAAACACTCATTTCTTACACCCATCAACCCGACAAAATCTTCCACAAAAGTACCCATTAATGTTTGATAATATCGAGCTCAATCCTGTATCATCGTTAAACATGCTTGGGGTATCATTCTCTCGTGATTTATCTTGGAAAGATCATATTTCTCTTGTAAATCCTGCTTCCAAGAGCTTAGGTGTGCTAAGCCGACTCCGTGCCTTCTTTACCCCTGCACAGTTGTTGACTTTATACACGAGTTTTATTCGCTCCTGTGTAGAGTACAGCTCTCATGTGCGGGGAGTCTCCCCATATACAGCTCTTCTCAACAGGATGGACTCAAAGGCTTTTCGTCTCATTAACTCTCCTCCTCTTACTGGCTCCCTTCAGTCTCTCTCTCTCTCTCTCTCTCTCTATTTGGCGCACTGTTGCATCTTCATCACTTTTCTATCGCTACTTCAATGGTCACTGCTTCCCTTAACTGTCTGTTTGCATCCATCCACATCTGGGATGGGCGCGTAACACATGTCTGGCAACACACTCTCATCCTTTTTCTGTCCAACTCTCTAATGCAGAGGTTATCTGCTACTCCCAATCCTTCACTTATGCAGCAGGTCAGCTCTGGAAATGTCTCCCTTTGCCTGTACTTCGTACATCCTATGATCTCCAGTCTTTGAAACGCAGTGTATCCAGGCATCTCGAAAAGAACTAATCTTGAATTTGGCTCTCTGTTGTATTGTCCCGCCGTGCGAGACTGGTGCTACAGTCTACTCCCTGCGAAACTACGAACCAATATCTCTTTTCGGCCTGTGACTTTATCTGTTGAACATGGAACTGGACTTATCTCAAATGTACAGCATGGGAAGGATGTCCTTTAAACAACTGTGTGTCAAATAATGAAGCAAATTCTTGGTTTCCTTCGTTTTTTCTCTTACCTTTTTCAAAGATTTATTTAGACTGATTAATATCCTCGGGAGAGAGAGACAGAGAGAGAGAGAGAGAGAGAGAGAGAGAGAGAGAAAATGAAAGTCTCACAGAGTGTAATCCTACAGTTGAATCCATTTGGTGCTTTATACTACCTTGGACCTCTGAATAATTTTATATATATATATATATATATATATATATATATATATATATATATATATATATATATATATATATATATATATATATATATATATATATATATATATATATATATATATATATATACAGTATATTGTTCAGAGGTCCAAGGTAGTATAAAGCACCAACTGGATTCAACTGTAGGATTATACTCAGTGGGACATTCCTTTTTTTCTTTCTTCCCTTCTGAGGATATTTTTCAGGCTAAATAGATCTTAGAAACAAGTAACAGAAAAAACGAAGGAAACTGAAAATTTGCTTCAGTGGCGTATATAGGTCCATGGAAAGGAGAGGGCCACAGGGGTGAATCCAGGATTTTTTTTTAACGTGAAGGGGAGGCGAGAGAAACGAACCTCTACAGTTGGGGGCTCTGGTGGGGCACTATAAGCCCCCAGGAAATTTTTTGAAAATCAAGGATTTTTAGGGGCATATTCAGGCCTCAGGAGGGATATATTGCACTAATCTGATATTCAATTGCAAAACAATATAAAGAAGCTTGTGTATCCTGGCTAAAACAAAAATGAGCTGTTTGAAAAATATTTAATTAGAGAAACCTACAGCACCCAGTATGTATAATAAAAAAATGCTAGATCATAATAAACAATTGTTGATTCCTTCATTCCTGGAAGTTGCAATGTTCATTTTTATATGAAACATTTAAAAAATTAAACTAAAACTCGCATTAATGACAGAGAGAGAGAGAGAGTACTGCGTATGAAACATTAAGGAAATTAAACTAAAACTCGCACGAATTAAGTTGAGAGAGAGAGAGAGAGAGAGAGAGAGAGAGAGAGAGAAACTGAGTCAGTGAGAGAGAGCTTACCTAATCACTAGTGTGAGAGTTGATCATTTGAAATCAAGCAGCCTATTTTTACGGCTGAATTCATTATTTTTATAGGTATTTACATCTGTAGATAATTATGTAGGCCTACTAGGACAAAAGGGGGGGGATGGCCATGTCCCCCCCCCCTATATACGCCACTGCTTTTGCTTCATTATTTGACACACAATTGTTTAAAGGACATCCTTCCCGTGCTGTACATTTGAGATAAGTTCAGTTCCATGTTCACCAGATAAAGTCACAGGCCGAAATGAGATTTTGGTTAGTAGTTTAGTAGGGAGTAGACTGTAGTACGAGTCGCGCAGGGTAGTACTCCCAAGATGGAGCTCCCGTTTCATCAGCCCTCGGGACTAGTTCCTGACCATCCCCCTTTGCTGTACTTTTTCAATGTTTCAGTAACACAGAGAATGGGACAACATACTCTCCAGTACAAGTTTCTCTAACTGTCAACACCAATCTACATGCACATTACACACTACACTTCCTATTCAAAATTCAAGTAAAGTGGCGTCTCATAATCAAGCCTCGGAGTCCCCAGGGGAGGACCACAAATGCCCCCACCATCCGCCCCTCTCCCAGCGACAACAAAACAAGATGCCTGGAACCACTGTTTGACTCACTTCTTCATTTCTGTAAAATTCGCTTCTTTTCCTTTAACTTTCTCTCTGTTGAACACTACCTTTCCTCCTCTAAACCTCACCTTTTCTTCCTAAGTGAGACTCAGATGTCTCAGGCAACCGATAGCAAACCTTTCTTCGTATCCTCTTACTTTTTCTATAATCATTTGAGGGCCAATGATAGCTGTTGAGTATATGTACGCAACGACTTATCTTACTCTCATGTTCCTGAACTTGATTCTTCTGAATTCTTGATTCTCTGGCTTCGGCTTGCCTGTCAGTCTCTGACTAAATATATCTGTTCTGTTTATTTATCCCCTAATTCTACTGACTATGAAAAATTCTTCGATTATCTTACTTCTACTATGGAACACATCCTATCCATTTCTGTTTTCCCTGAAATCTTCATTCTTGTTGATTTCAGTGTTCACCACCATCACTGGCTCTCCTCTCCTTTCACTGATCCACCTGGTGAAGAAGCCTACATCTTTTCTATTCTTAATGATCTAGAGCAGCTTGTACAGCACCATACAGTACCATATCCCTGACCGCCTTGGAGAGTGTTCCAGCATACAGTACTTGACCTCTTCCTTACAACTAATCCTTCTGCTTACACTGTTAATCTTTTCTTTCTGTTGGGCTCCTCCAACCACAACCTTATCACCCGAACCTGTCCTATCGCTCATGTATGGCCTGTGGACCCTCTAAAGAAACGTCAGTTGTGGCACTTTGGAGCTGCTGATTATGAGGTCCTTCTTTGATTTTCCCTGGAATGATTATTGTTTCCATGGCCGTGAGCAATCTGAGTGTGCCGTGTACATTTCGGAGGTTATCCACTATGGTATAGAAGCATACATTCCTCTCATATCCTTTGACCAGCGCAAAGAAAAAATTGGTTTAATCACACTTGATCTAATGCTATCCACAACAAGAAGAAGGCCTACAAAAGGTACTGGAACCAACCCACCACTGAATCTCATCTCTCTTATGTTTTTGCCCAGAATCGTGCTAAGTCTGTTTTTCACTCTAGTAAAAATATTTTCATCAGTACTAAATTCTCAGAACTCTCAAACTCGAATTCTTCCTGCTCCTGGCACCATGTCAAAAACCTTTCTATCAACTTTACCCCATTGTCCTTTCCTCTTCTTTTGCACTCTGATGGCTTAGTAGGATTTCTTCTACTGACAATGCAGATCCCTTAGCTCAGATTTTCTCCTCCAATTCCAACTCAGATGATTCCGATGCTGTTCCTCCACCACTTCCCCCCTCTGTCTTCCTCGTAGTTGACATTGAAATTTCTTCAACTGATGTATTTTCTGCCATCACTGGCCTGAATACTGACAAGGTATATGGGCTTGATGGAGTCCCTCCTTTTGTTTTCAAGAACTGTGTTTCTGTGCTTACACCCTGACTAGTTACACTTTTTCCCCTTTGTCTCACAACTTGTACCTTTCCTTCTTCCTGGATGTTTGCTCTCATTTAGTCTGTCTCAAAGAAGGGTGACCATTCCCAACCCTCTAATTATTGCCCAACTGTTTTAACATCCTGTGCCTCAAAAGTTTTCGAGTCTTTACTTAATAGATAAATTTTAAAGCATATTTCCTATCACAACTTTCTTTCTGATCGTCAGTATGGGTTTCGTCAGGGATGCTCCGCTGGCCATCTTCTCACCTACGTTTCAGACTCCTGGTCATCCTCCTTTCGGGATTTGGTGAAAACTTTGCCATTGCACTTAGCATCTCAATGGCTTTCCGTTGAGTCTGGTATAAATCTTTAATTTCCAAACTACCCTCTTGCGGTTTCTATCCTTCTATCTGTGCCTTCTTCTCTAGCTTCCTTTCTGGTCGTTCTACAGCTGCTGTTGTAGACAACCACCGTTCTTCTCCTAGATCCATCAATTATGGTGTTACGCTTGTTCTGGTGCCAACATCATTTCCCATGACGAGTTGTAGTTTCACACTACTGTTACATATTACATACAAAGTTGTTTATTCGTAATTAACAATGTGTAATATAGTGTGAATGATAAGCAACCAAATACCATTTCACTGGAAAGTGTGGCTTGGAATAGGATGCGCAATCAGACAGTCTTTTCCAATCAAAACAACCTAGGGTAAAGGGAAGGCGATAGATAAATATATTGTATATATGTTTAAAGTCTTGGGGAAATAATTACCTTGCTGGTATACTTTAATGTAATCAATACTATTTTATGGAGGTGTATAATATGGATGGTAAAGTTGTGATGCTTCTATTCATGTATAAATCCCAGTTGTCTGTGGGGTTTGGCATCTCTGAATATGCTGATTCCAGTGCCACTCCCCAGTGGGGGAAGGAGGCTAACAGCAGAACACATCTATCATTCAAACAAGAGAGACGTATATATTCTGAGCTCTTTCTGTGTCGCAGTTGTATCTTTCTGTGGCCAATAGAGATAAATCTGCTCAGTTTTCAGTTCACCTGCACACACTACCTCTACAGTTCCTTCAACAAGATTCTACACCGATTCCCACCATCTCCAGTGTATGAGAAAAACATTTGGTGGAGTGTGTCAGCCGGAAGTGACTTCGACCAGGAGCAACGCTATTAACCTTGCTTAGAACAGTGAGGTCACATATAAGCTGGTATATAATTGGTGATCAGCTGTGGGGTTCCAGTAAGGTGATATGTGACCAGTTGAGGAATTTATACAAACCGACACATCATATTGGTCGCAGTGGCGGGACTCCTGCCAACTGATACATAAAATTGGTGGCAGCGGTGGGATGACACACATAAATTGGTGTTCAGTGCTGGGATACGAAAAGGTACTAAAGGGATCTGTGCAGTGAAAAACCCTTGCAACTGTTCGTAATCCTGCAGGTGAAACAAAAAATCGTACTCTCCTGTTGCAAAGTGACTAATTGTGGAGCGAGTAAGTGAAGCAGATATCAGAGTAATCTTGTTCTCTCTCTATCTCTGCCTGGCGAGATATCTCTACATTCAAGCACGAATTGGCAATTGTCTCACTCTCGTACCAAGGCCAGTATGGTGAAGGGTGGGATCGTCTAGACACATCTGGCAACTCTGAACGTGGAGGCTGGAGTCAGGCAGGGCGAGTGTGCGGTGTGTGGTGGGCTGTGCGGTGCGGAGGAGTGTCTTACAGTTACCCAAGGACCAGCGTGGGGAGAGGATCATTGTGTGTTTGGAGAAGAAACCTTGCTGAGTGTGTGGACTTGCAGTACGAATCTACCAGGAACTTTAGCATCATATGGCACCTAGGTGTACATGCACAGTGAACCTTCAGACACACTTTTTAAGCAGCAAATGTTAGGTATGTGTTTAAAAATAAAGGTTTCTCAGTTTCTGCTAAATAGATACATTTTCTGTACATCTTGTCTGTGTCCCATTTTCTATTGCTAAAAGCCATAACTAATCTATTTGTGTCAGTTTAATTTTTCCTGTGACTGGGAAGGGAATAAATTCTGACAAGGTTACATGGATACAGTGAAGAAGTAGGGACAAAAATTAATGGGAGATTCAAACAAACCAACTATGTCGGAAAGTGAATCAGACTCAGAATTTTGTGAGTGGATTGAGACTTTGGACTGAGACTTTGTAAGAGTATTCAAACTCTACAGAGTGAATGACATCTTGGGGGTGAAGGTAGCCAGGACACTTCTGAGGAACTGGATAGTGGAGACTTGAACACTTTACATTTGCATTCTGGTCATTCTTATTCAACAGTTCCTGAAAGTTCAGTTAGGTCCAAAATGGCCACTAGTCTTGCTAATGAGGGTACTCCTCGTGAAGAGACTGTGGATGTTGAACAGGCTTTAACAGCACCCGTGGTCACTCAGGATAACCAAGGTCCAATAATCTCTGCTAACTATGCAACCACTCACATACCCACTTACATCTCAGGCATGTTCAGTTCACCATTAACTTTTGGACAGCAAGGACAAGACCATTTATTTGCTAATGTTCCTTATGCTAATCAATGGGGCATGAATACTAACAGTATTAGCATGTAAACCCAGGATCTTTCTGCAAAACCATGCGGCATGAATACCGACAGTATTGGCATGCAAACCCAGGATCTTTGTGCTAATCCATGGGGCATGAATACTAACAGTATTGCCATGCAAACCCAGGATCTTTCCGCTAATCTATTGGGCATGAGTACTAACAGTACCCATTCAACTGAAGTCAGTTTTCCATGCTCATGTACATGCGAAACAATACTTCTTCTTTCCTGAGGCAGAGGACGTAACATTCACATGTGCCTCACAAAACCAGTTCCTTACGGTAAAGGGTTACTACATTGCACCCGATTATTGTGAGTTGCACAGTAAAGACATAGCAGTTCTATCTAACAAGCACCATCTAGCCTTGTCGGTGAACTTCTCGTCCCAGTTACGACCTTTTTAACCTTCATTCAATGTTTCTACCTTGAATGTGAACAGGCTGTCTCATGTGCTCAAAGAGATACAGTTCCTCGCTCACCTGAACAAGACTGATTGACAACCATATGTTTTGTCCTATCTCCCTTCATACCTTTCTCCTTCCTATTTTGGTCCTGACGTTGGTCTTCTACTTACTGTGGTCTAGTCCTGTGTTTGTGTTTGGAACTACTATCTACAAGACCGAATGAGAAACCCGCTAAAACTACGGATCCATACACGCGGATTGCAAGTGAACGTGGCTGAATAGTTAGCTACCCTGCACACTGGTTTGACTACACAGTAGTTAGGACAACAATGTCGACGGGACATCAAAAGGTGTGGCCAAGCAATGTTCTGGTGCCAACATCGTTTCCCATGACGAGTTGTAGTTTCACACTACTGTTACATATTACATACAAAGTTGTTTATTCGTAATTAACAATGTGTAATATAATGTGAATGATAAGCAACCAAACACCATTTCACTGTAAAGTGTGGCTTGGGATAGGATGCGCAATCAGACAGCCTTTTCCAATCAAAACAACGTAGGGTAAAGGGAAGGCGATAGAGAAATATATTGTATATATGTTTAAAGTCTTGGGGAAATATTTACCTTGCTGGTATACTTTAATGTAATCAATACTATTTTATGGAGGTGTATAATATGCATGGTAAAGTTGTGATGCTTCTATTCATGTATAAATCCCAGTTGTCTGTGGGGTTTGGCATCTCTAAATATGCTGATTCCAGTGCCACTCCCCAGTGGGGGAAGGTGGCTAACAGCAGAATGCACTTATCATTCAAACGAGAGGGACGTATATACTCTGAGCTCTTTCTGTGTCGCAGTTGTATCTTTCTGTGGCCAATAAAGTGAGATAAATCTGCTCAGTTTTCATTTCACCTGCACAACCTACCTTTACAATTCCTTCATCAGGATTCTTCACCGATTCCCACCATCTCCAGTGTGTGAGAAAAACATTTGGTGGAGTGTGTCAGCCGGAAGTGACTTCGACCAGGAGCAAAGTTATTAACCTTGCTTGGAACAGTGAGGTCACGTCTAAACTGATATATAATTGGTGATCAGCTGTGGGGTTCCAGTAAGCTGATATGTGACTAGTTGAGAAATTTATACAAACCGACACATAATATTGGTCGCAGTGGTGGGATTCCTGCCAGCTGATACACTCTGAGCTCTGTCCTTTCACCAGCTCTCTTCCTTTTATTCATCAATGACCTACTATTTTGTACACCCACGCACTCAAGTTTCTGTACCCTCCTCGGTGGAAGCAAGTAGAAGTCAGGGTTAGGGAGACGGCAGGCGAACGGACAACCATGACCAGTAGTTTGGTACTGAGCTACGAGGCGAATGGATTCGAACTGGATTCGAAACATTTCCATGCTATTCACCTGCAAAACACTATGCATTCCTAACATACACAGCATATATTATAACATAGACTATTATGTTATCATGGAGTCCTATGAAACTGGTCCAGACACAACCCATCTGTTTCGAATCCTCAACGTACAAATAAAGTACCGAAGCAGTTGTATATAAGCTGCGACTGGTCGTTATCACTGCAGCGATAATTTTTGTGAATATGTTGTTCCTGGATTGTCTATAGCTATAATATACAATGATTGTGGATTAATGGTGACTCCCACAGTAGCTGTGCCGGTGGTTGTATACGTTAAAATATTTTTCTGTGGACGAATAAACCACATTGTGATGGGCAGCGGAAGGCATTCACCAATAATGAACTATAACGAGATGAAATTAGAAGTAAATTACACGCATATTATGAGACAATAAAGATAAAGCTGTAGTATCTTGCTCCACCTCCTTACCCAGGGCTTAGCCGTTGCTTCACCTCATACATGCATTATTCTTTTTCAGTCTCTGTCTCTTGTATTACTATTACATCCCGGTATCCTCTTACTATGAGCTGTCATATTCCTTAGGAAGGTATCTAGTCGTCCGGCCCTATAAGCCTAACTGTATTACATTATTCGTCGCATCATCACTCCCACACAAATAACGTTGGCACAAGACTGCCGAATCTGTTTCTACCATTCTTGGCACTGCCACTACTAACCCCCCTTTTCCTACTGACTGTGTCTAATCTCCCTCACAATACTACTGCTGCTACTCCTACTACTAGTCCACAATAAATCTGTATAATTATACATTTGATTGTCCTTATGTCTGTGTATCTGCTAACTATATTGTCCCTGTCCCACCGCTGAGAACTCGTCACTTATCCCCCACCGCCATCCCAGTGGCACCTCCCTCTCTCCCAGCCACCTTCGACCCTACTCCTTCCCCACTCTGACACCACACTACTCCTTACCTCATCCCTGGGCCACTAGGCCTGTTGTCCACCCTTTAACTATGAATATACGTGGTATGCATTAATAATGAAAGAAAGGTATTAGGGAGCCGAATGCTAATCGCCCGCCAGAATATGCTGTTGACCAAGTCTAAGCTTTAGGCCATATCTTGATGCTCTGAAGGTTTCATGTTGATAGCTCAAGCCGTTCATGAGATATGATGGTGCTAAAGGCAGGCGATAAAAACTAGTTGACCTATGGCAGCCATTTTGGTAACCTTGACCTTGACCCCGAGTGCCCATTTTCGAACTCGTCCAAGATTTTGGCCATATCTTGATACCCTGAAATACCCTGAAGGTTTCATGTTGACAGCTCACGCCGTTCATGAGACATAATGGTGCTAAAGGCGGGCGATAAAAATTAGTTGACCTTTAGCAGCCATTTTGGTGACCTTGACCTTTACCTCGAGTGCCCATTTTCGAACTCGGCCAAGATTTGGCCATATCTTGATACCCTGAAGGTTTCATGTTGAGAGCTCAAGCCGTTCCCGAGATATAATGGGAAAACACACACACACACACACACACACACACACACACACACACACACACACACACACACACATATACACAGATGCATGTAAAACATTATCGCTATGCTTTCTATAGGCGGGCGATAATAATAATTATTATAATACAACAACATAGATGCGCAGTGTTCCTAACATTACATATAAAAACTGCAGGCTCAAACCTGCCTACTGTATAGTACATTACGGAGCACTGATACATTAACCACAGAACCGAGCACAGACCGTCCTTATCATTACAACTGAACCTTTCCTATAACACTTCACCATGATAATGGAACCCATTGTAGTCCTTTGTGGGAACACTACAACTGTTTGGGAAAAATAACAGTGCACGGCATTCCTACAAACCAGTAAAATTCACCTGTGACGTGTCACTGATGTCACGGGGTTTTTATAAAATATCACGGGGTTTTTAAAATAAATGCTTTAAATATTATTTAAATTGATAATAATATTCAATAATATTGAAGAGCAGAGACAATGATTGTCTTGCTACATCAAGCAACGATTACTTTACGCTGGCTTAGCACGATTCTCTGAGAACGAGAATTTATAAACTTTCTCAACAGTACACAGCAGAGACTAATTACTCACAATTGCTGAATTACTGTACTGTTAGCCTCTGGAGAAAGTTATATCACCCCTGACAATAAATAACTAATACTAATAATAATAACATCAGGTTCTTGCTGATGCATTAACTCCTGGCACAACGGATTTTAAGTTAATACAACAAGACTGGTCTAAGTACCAGTTATGAAAGCAAACGTTTATGCAAGCTAGGAGCTATATGGAAAATAAGCTTAATTATGGAGAAATGAAACAAGATTTTTACTCTACATTAAGCTCAAGAAATAGAACTGTTAAATTTATTAATTACAAAAACAAATTTAACATTACATTTCAAATCAAATTAAATGAGACGCACTCGCTCACTCACACAGAAGCTAAATACTTACGCCTAGGAAAACACCTTAACTAAACTCTTAAGACTACAAAATACACAAAGGAAATACTAGTCAATGAATGCGGTGTATCACCCAAAGCTGGAGAACTAAAGGTGGGAGCTTGGAGAAACTGTAAGTGGAGTTTGGGTACTAGCTGACCTCTCGCACTGCTGCACAGGTCCTGTCTCCGTCACAGCAAACACTAAACTGAATTCAAATAATGCATAGGCAGGACGACAAGCCACCAAAAGAAGGCGTGGCTAACGGTTTATGCAAGCAGAGGCGAACGATAAAGAAACAATTGTATCGCTCAGTAACGCACTTAGTGGCGTGCATTAAATCGGTCACTTTTGAAAGTGACGAATGATTTGGAAAGTATACCCCGAAATGGAGAGAGAAACGGTTAACTGAGCGATACACAGTGAGTTTTCCACTAATAGTTCGTGGCTTCTCACAAAAAGGAAATGTCGCGAATTGATTCGTGACATTACGCCCCATGAAAATTAAATCTTTCTTTCTTCAGAAGAAAGATTTCAATATACATATATATAAATCCTAACTCAGTCACACAAGATTCACACTGTGGTGTGTGTGTGCTATCCTGCTACAGGAGAAAATCGCAGTCGCCAGTGAGCGAAAAAACCTCGTATTTATATTAATAGAAGCAAGCTTGAGGGAAAAACTCCGTGACGACGGTGAAAATCCTGTACTCAGGTCAAACTGAGCGAAAATTCGCTACATTTACACTGACAACTAATTGTTGTGTAGCGTGGTGTATGTAATACACGGTGTAGGTGTGACAGTTGTAGTGTAACTGTACCTACGTGTAAAATGACACAGTAAATAATATGACGACGACGAAGGCAGAGGAGAAGAGGCAGCAGCGTGCGGCAGATGATCAGCTGGTCCGCACAGCAAAACTGCTACACCCATTGCTGAACCTGCAAAACCAATTAAGGTGGAGCATCAAAAGTGTCAATGAGACAAAATTCTTATTATGTTACAATTACTCTCTCTGGCTAGCAGTCAGTACATGCTATGAAAAGTACACTCGAGGTCGCCATTAATTTTAGCACACGATTATGGTCGGCCAGTTGAGAATCCCTGTGCAAACTCGGGTCTTCCATAGCCTCGAACTGCACACGGGTCCTCAACCTGTGCCTTAACCTACAGTACTTATATTAATATCGGGAAGCTGAGAATCCTTGTGCAAACTTGGGTCTTCCATAGCCTCAAGTCGCCTCTGCAGAGTTCTCACTTCCCCCTTAACCTACAATACAATACTTATATTAGTACCGGGAAGCTGAGAATCCTTGTGCAAACTTGGGTCTTCCATAGCCTCAAGTCGCCTCTGCGGAGTTCTCTCTCGAACTTCCCCCTTAACTTACGGTACATAATATGTATGTACAGGCCCTGGACATAATGTGTCCTGTGGGGCCAATGGGTGAGACGTCAGGTCTGCACCCACTTCACCACTACCCTGTCTCTCAACTGACTCAGAGATTACAGGTGTAGTTACAAATGGCACAGGAAGGGCATGTCCTTGATTAGTGGTGATACTTTGGCACACACTGCAAGAACGGACAAAACTATCTATGTCCCGTCCCATCCCTGGCCAGAAAAAGTCAGCTCGGATACGGCCCTGGGTCTTCCTTTTGCCCATGTGACCTCCTGAGGCTGAACAATGACCCCATTGTAACACTGCTAGGCGGTACTTGGCGGGAACGACAAACTGCAGTCGAACCTCGCCCTCGGGTGTTCGTGACTCACGGTAGAGCCGTCCTTGTTTACGAAGGAACTTGGCTCGACCTCCCCGTGAATACTTTATCACTCGACCCTTTTGTTTGTTCCACACGGCAGCAAGTGTCGGGTCAGAATGTTGTTCTTGTACAACAAGTTGACTACACATCAGATCTTGCGGCGATTCAATGATCACTGGGGTGACACAGTCTGGAGCCTCAGTCATGGCTCGTGTTACCGCAGCAGCCGAAGTCTGAGTGGCGCCATCATCGGAGCAACTATCCTTGGCTCCTTGAATATTGCCTACTATCAAGTCAAATAGAGGCTCTGGCATGACAACTGCAAGTGTCATACCAGTATAAAATGGAGATGCCACCTGGATACATGCCTCAGGGAACAATCTCACTGATCCATCAATAAGGCTTGCATGGATCTGTCGACCTGTATACTGCTCAGGCCGAACTAGACTCTGCTTGACAGAGCAACCTGAGGAACCATTGTCTCTCAGGACCTTCACAGGAATGCCTCCCACAAACCCTGGCTGTACAAGGAAGGTACTGTCACCTGTGGGAGGGCCTGTGGAGGAAGCAGCTAGCCACTCATGAGGCTGCTGAATTGATGTGGCAAACATTGTGCCTTGAGGGTTATATACTTGAGAAGATGGAACATTGGCCATCTGTGGAGGGGGGTTCACTGTCACTGTGGGACTAGTGAACTGTGGGGAAGTACCCACACTGGTAGGGGACGTGACCACCGTGCTGCTGCTGAGGAATGAAGGCTGCATTTGCTTCCTGCCTCTTTTGAGCTGGTGGTGAAAAGTTTGTCCCGACGGTCGGTTGCGTGGCTGATACTGCTGCTGGTTAGGGTACTTGTTGTACCTCTTCCACTCAGGTTTCTGAGTGTTTTGCCCCTGGTCCTTCCACTGCGTGTTTTGGACCTTGGCCATTATTCTGAGAATGGCCTTGTTGCTGGGGTTCAGTCTGAGACGGCTTCCCAGACTTGGCAGTATCTTTTCTGCTCCAGGCGTTTTGCTTACGAGCTTGATACCCGTATGCAGTAAAGAATGCGTCAGCCTTCTCTGCCATTTGGCTGGCATCTTTCACCTGGCAGATCTTAAGCTGTGCTATGAGCTCAGCAGGCCACGACCTCTCTAGCTGTGTACGCAGCATAAGGTCAATTATCCCCTCACGCGTGGAAGGAGTTTCATCTTTCTCCATCCACTCATTTAAGTAAGCTGTGAGACGATCAAGGAACTGAACAGCTGTCTCCTTGTCTTGGAGACGAGCTCGCATGAACTGAACTTTGGCGTCGTCTACTGTGAGACCATACGCCTTAATGAGTGCAGCTTTCATCATCTCATATGTGAGATTGTCTCCACGAATTCTGTGGAGAATATCGAGGGCAGGGCCCTCAAATAGGCTAAGAAACTGAAGCCGCTTAGCTGCCTCATCCAGTTGATATAAATCTGCCATGTCCTCAAAACGAGCTATGTACGGCTCCGATTCCGCCTCGCTTCCTTGTATGAAGGAAGCTTGATGCGTGGGGTCGCCAGGACATGTGCAGGGAGAACGCTCGTGGAGCTTTGACCAACTGCACCAGACGTGTCTGAAGCCAAGGAATCTCGCTTGAGCTTCAGCACTTCAAGTTCATGTTCTCGTTCTTTGTCTCGTTGTTCACGCTCGTATTCGCGCTGTTCTCGCTCGTGTTCGCGCTGTTCTCGCTCTTTTTCTAACTCGAGCTCGCGTTGTTTCTGCTCGTGTTCGCGCTCCTTTCGCGTTCCTCACGCTGTTCTCGCTCGTATTCGCGCTGAATCCTACGCTCTTCACGAGCATCTTTCTCACGTTCTTGCTCGTAATTGAACCGTGAGAGAACGTAACTCTGTATTTTCTCTCGGTCTGTGAGACCCATATCTTTGGCTTCCTGTACAAATACAGCGGTAGCCATGGCGCTAATTTATTAAGCAAAACCGAAATTGAGTACTGACTGCTTAGCGACGAATACTAATAAACACAAGTAAAGAGTACAGACACAAGCTAGTGGTGACCAGTCTTATCCAGTTAACTGGCAAAGAATAAATAAAAAATGTAAATGACTGGGAAGACTCAATAATAAACACAATGGGTACGGCGACTTCCCAGAAGCGAATAAAATTGTCTGGCGTTACCAAAAATAAACTAGAGTTAAGTATTCTATTGATTAATAAAGCAAAATTCACTTGCTAAATTAAGGGTAAACACCAGTAAGCTTGTGCCTATAAACTTTAATGATAAATACCTAAATATGAATGAGTGAGCACTATCTCGTGAATAGCTTTAGAGCTAGGAGTTAATATCCTGGCGAGGTCGCCAATTGTCACGGGGTTTTTATAAAATATCACGGGGTTTTTAAAATAAATGCTTTAAATATTATTTAAATTGATAATAATATTCAATAATATTGAAGAGCAGAGACAATGATTGTCTTGCTACATCAAGCAACGATTACTTTACGCTGGCTTAGCACGATTCTCTGAGAACGAGAATTTATAAACTTTCTCAACAGTACACAGCAGAGACTAATTACTCACAATTGCTGAATTACTGTACTGTTAGCCTCTGGAGAAAGTTACATCACCCCTGACAATAAATAACTAATACTAATAATAATAACATCAGGTTCTTGCTGATGCATTAACTCCTGGCACAACGGATTTTAAGTTAATACAACAAGACTGGTCTAAGTACCAGTTATGAAAGCAAACGTTTATGCAAGCTAGGAGCTATATGGAAAATAAGCTTTTAATTATGGAGAAATGAAACAAGATTTTTACTCTACATTAAGCTCAAGAAATAGAACTGTTAAATTTATTAATTACAAAAACAAATTTAACATTACATTTCAAATCAAATTAAATGAGACGCACTCGCTCACTCACACAGAAGCTAAATACTTACGCCTAGGAAAAACACCTTAACTAAACTCTTAAGACTACAAAATACACAAAGGAAATACTAGTCAATGAATGCGGTGTATCACCCAAAGCTGGAGAACTAAAGGTGGGAGCTTGGAGAAACTGTAAGTGGAGTTTGGGTACTAGCTGACCTCTCGCACTGCTGCACAGGTCCTGTCTCCGTCACAGCAAACACTAAACTGAATTCAAATAATGCATAGGCAGGACGACAAGCCACCAAAAGAAGGCGTGGCTAACGGTTTATGCAAGCAGAGGCGAACGATAAAGAAACAATTGTATCGCTCAGTAACGCACTTAGTGGCGTGCATTAAATCGGTCACTTTTGAAAGTGACGAATGATTTGGAAAGTATACCCCGAAATGGAGAGAGAAACGGTTAACTGAGCGATACACAGTGAGTTTTCCACTAATAGTTCGTGGCTTCTCACAAAAAGGAAATGTCGCGAATTGATTCGTGACAACTGACATCCATCAAATAGCTTAGGAGGAGTTAGTGGACAAACAAACAACTGGACATAAGCAGACAGAGGCCGGATGTCTTGCATCGGTATATGACGACCTGACAAAACTGTTACCATCCTGCTTTGCAGGTGTCATCATAGTTATAGCAGTAATAGCAGAAGCAGCAGCAACAGCAGCAGCAGCAGCAGCAGCAGCAGCAGCAGCAGCAGCAGCAGCAGCAGCAGTAGTAGTAGTAGTAGTAGTAGTAATCACATGTTAATAGGCACGATACAGAGGAGGACAAACATCATAACCTCCCTTATAGAACACGTGAACACATCTTTGACATATGAAACCAAACAATGCCATTATGCTGTAATGGTAGGGTTATAGTAATACTGACTATTGTCTGACAGCAACCTAACCTTCTGTCATGGCGAACAGATACTGCATTGCGTCAACACATGCTGTTATAATAATAATAATAATAATAATAATAATAATAATAAAAATTTATTATTATTATTATTATTATTATTACTAACTATGATAACACCTGCAAAGCACGATGGCAACAGTTTTGTCAGGTCGTCATATACCGATGCGAGACATCCGGCCTCTGTTTATGTCCAGTTGTTTGTTGGTTCACTAACTCCTCCTGGGCTATTTGATGGATGTCAGTGAAACGTCACAGGTGAGGTTGTGAGTTGTAGGCACGTAGTGCACTGTTATTTTTCCCAAACAGCTGTAGTGTTCCCACAAAGGACTCCAATGGGTTCCATGACCATGGTGAAGTGCTATAGAGAAGGTCCAGTGGTAATGATAAGAACGGTCTGTGGTCTGTTCTGCGGTTAATGTATCAGTGCTATTTGATATAGGCAGGTTTGAGTCTGCAGATTTTATATATAATGTTAGGAACACTGCACCTCTGTGTTATTGTTGTTATTATTATAATTATTAATGCATACCACATATATTCACGGTTAATGGGCGGCCAACAGGCCTACTGGCCAAGGAATGAGGTGAGGGGAAGTGTGGTGTCAGAGTGGGGGAGGAGTAGGGTCGAAGGTGGCTGGGAGAGAGGGAGGTGCCACTGGGATGGCGGTGGGGGATAAGTGACGAGTTCTCAGCGGTGGGACAGGGACAATATAGTTAGCAGATACACAGACATAAGGACAATCAAATGTATAATTATACAGATTTATTGTGGACTAGTAGTAGGAGTAGCAGCAGTAGTATTGTGAGGGAGATTAGACACAGTCAGTAGGAAAAGGGGGGTTAGTAGTGGCAGTGCCAAGAATGGTAGAAACATTTTCGGCAGTCTTGTGCCAACGTTATTTGTGTGGGAGCGATGATGCGACGAATAAAGTAATACAGTTGGGCTTATAGGGCCGGACGACTAGATACCTTCCTAAGGAATATGACTGCTCATAGTAAGAGGATACCGGGATGTAATAGTAATACAAGAGACAGAGACTGAAAAAGAATAATGCATGTATGAGGTGAAGCAACGGCTAAGCCCTGGGTAAGGAGGAGGAGCAAGATACTACAGCTTTATCTTTGTTGTCTCATAATATTCGTGTAATTTACTTCTAATTTCATCTCGTTATAGTTCATTATTGGTGAATGCCTTCCGCTGCCCATCACAATGTGGTTTATTCGTCCACAGAAAAATATTTTAACGTATACAGTCACCGGCACAACTACTGTGGGAGTCACCATTAATCCACAATCATTCTATATTATAGCTACAGACAATCCAGGAACAACATATTCACAAAAATTATCGCTGCAGTGATAACGACCAGTCGCAGCTTATATACAACTGCTTCGGTACTTTATTTGTACGTTGAGGATTCGAAACAGATGGGTTGTGTCTGGACCAGTTTCATACGACTCCATGATAACATAATAGTCTATGTTATAATATATGCTGTGTATGTTAGGAATGCATAGTGTTTTGCAGGTGAATAGCATGGAAATGTTTCGAATCCAGTTCGAATCCATTCGCCTCGTAGCTCAGTACCAAACTACCACTCACGGTTGTCCGTTCGCCTGCCGTCTCTCTAACCCTGACTTCTACTTCCTTCCACCGAGGAGGGTACAGAAACTTTGGTGCGTGGGTATATATTTAACTGTATCCACTCATACGCTGATGATTCCATCCTTCACCTTTCCATTCGCTTCCCACAGCTTCCATCACTGCAGTTACATCAACAAACAAGGGATGAGGCTATGGCACACCTAATGTCTAACTTGACTTGGTTATCTGACAGGTGTTAAAGGGTTCTTGTTTTCAGTGGGTCAAAACAGTTTTTACACCTATCAACCTGTCAAAATCTTCTACACGATTACACGGAAATGTTTAATAATATCCAGCTCAATCCTGCATCATCTTTAAACCTACTTGGGGTTTCATTCTCTCGAGATTTATCTTGAAAAGATCATATTACATCTCTCGTAAAATCTGCGTCCAAGAGATTAGGTGTGCTAAGCCGACTCCGTACTTCTTTACTCCTGCACAGTTGTTGACTTTATACACGGGTATTATTCGCTTCTATGTAGAGTACAACTCTCATGTGTGGGGAGGCTCCCGACAGACCAGTACAGCTCTTATCAACAAGGAGGAGTCAAAGGCTTTTTTTCTCATTAACTCTCCTCTTACTGACTCTCTTCAACCTCCGTCTCATCGCGGCACTGTTGGATCTTTATCTCTTTTCTGTCGATACTTTAATGATCACTGCTACTCTAAACTATCTGCTTGCACCCCTTCACTAGTACGATGGGCGCGTAACACCCGTCTAGCAACAAACTCTCATCCCTTTTCTGTCCTACTTTCTAATGCAAGAGTTAACCGCTATTCCCAGTCCTTCCTTTATGCAATAGGTCAACTTTGAAATTGTCTCCTCTGTGTCTTTAGTTCCTACTTACTATGATCACCAGTCTTTCAAACGCAGTGTGTCCAGGTATCTCGAATTGGACGGGTCTTGAATTTTGCTTCATGTTTTATTGTTTTTGTTTTTTTCTTGGAAGGAACGGTTTACGGTCTCCAGGCGTTTGGTTCCTTCTTCCATGCATTTTCTTAAAATCAGTAATAATGAAACTATATATACTGTTTCTTTGTGCTTCATTTTTTCATAACTAGTCTATTAAATTGTGTCAAAAGCAATAAAACACTTTGTTTAGAAAGTAAATTCTTATAAAATTAGTTGAAATCTTGTTTTGTCAGCTTGGAACTAGCGAGTTCTTAGCAGAGCTTTACACATTTAACAGCATAACAGGTCCTTACTGTCTTGATACTGTCATAATGATAGAAAAAAAAGTCTGATTAAACTTATTCAGTAATCACCACTGTTTTGAATCTACCAGAACAGTACATATTTTCTCTCTCTCTCTCTCTCTCTCTCTCTCTCTCTCTCTCTCTCTCTCTCTCTCTCTCATTGTGCAATCAGTCTTGGCATTTTCACTCACTTACAGCGCCTCATGAATATGCAGACCCCTGTAATGAATGTGCAAGCAAACCAGTGGTAACGTAGTATCACTGCTGCATAGGCTAAATAATGGGAGCGGTCAGGAAGTAAAATCAGTGTTTACAACTCTGGTTTCTAATTAATGAGACGGGATTCAAAACGGGTTGACTGTGTGTAAATGGTTTAGAGATATGTTTTCCGACACTCACTCTGTTGAGAGAGGGAAGTAGGGAGGGAGGGAGAAAGGGTTAAAATACGAATAACATTTCTCATAAACTGATAGTTTTGTTAATGAATGTGGAGGGGAGCCACAAACCCCATCCCTACCCAACCATGTCAGCGTTATAAAATTGCTGGGTTCAGTTATAAATTATAACCAGCCATTAAGGTAAACAGTTGTCTTCTATCGTTCTGCCGTTGTTTTTATTGTTCCTATCATTTCCTTTTACATAAATCACAAGATGTCAGGTAAATGAGGGCAAGAGCTTGTCTTTGTCGGAGAAACGTATGAGATAAATCGTCACTGCAATAAAAATACCACTACCCTAGCACTCATTTTCAAAGGATATACTTCTCTTTCCCAGCCGCACTACCTGTCAAATTTTCAGCTCATTCCAGTCATTCCTCTCCTCCTCATGCTCATTTCATAAACCCTTTATTGACGGTCATATGGCATGACACAGGTCAGACGGTCAACGAAAGTGTTTGCTGATTCATTCACTGGGCTGTATCATTTTCCCTCCAGTTATTGTCTCAGAAATGTTATGTATAATGATACAAAACAACATACCTATTAGATTTTTTTTCTTTGTCGTATAGTCCTGTCTTTACCAAATGGAAATAGGCGACTTTTTAAATTATGCCAATAACTCTAAGTACTCGAACTAAGTTTTGTACAGATGTTTAGTATGTTAGTGGGGGAGCCTACAGGATTGTTTTGGAGGAAGTTTAATAATGTGCTATAATTTTCCAATCCCATTCATATATTCGTCGCACAACAAAGGGTCATCTTCACACCCACCTAATTTCCCCCATGACATATTTTCATCAGTTAACCCATTTTCCTTCATGGATCTCTTTCCCTTATTAGGCCCATTTCCCCCCATAAACCCATTCTCCCAGGGAACCACGTTACCCCATGCACATATTCTCTTCCATGGACTTATTTTCCCTAATGACCATTTTCTCCCCATGATTTACCATTCTCCCATGGAACATTTTCTCCCATGGACATAATTTTTTTTTTTTTTCTCAATGAACATATTTTCCCTATGGATCCATTTTCCACAAATATTTATTTTACCCACAGAACAAGCATATTCCATGAGCTTGTTTTTTCCCACTGGACCTATTATCCAAAATGGGTCTGTTACTCATTCAAGGACCTGTTTTTCCTTGCATGATATGTTCCCCATGAACCAATTTTCCTTCCAATGACTTATTTTCCCTACAAACTTATTTCCCTGTGAACCTACTTTCTGACCTGTAAAATACGAAACATTCACATAGACCCATTTCCTCCTTGGACCTTCTTTTACCCACTTGACCCATGTTTCCACTTGGGCCTGTTTCACCCAAGGACATAATCGTACCTGGACCAACAATTCCACATGGAAATATTTCAACCACGGATTTATTAACCCTACTAAGCTGTTCCTCAGTAGATATATATGTCCCTTCATTCACACACCGTTTCATCCATACTCGTACATCCATTCACCCTGTGCAATAAACTCATCTTTTTTTTTTTCTTTTGATGCCATACATTCATCAACCCACTCAGACAGCCCACCCACCCACGAGCGTCCCACCCTTCCCACGTGTACAATGCACTGGATCGCCCCACTCCCCACCCACCCACCTGCCATGCTTTGACCATTTACTCACCTACCAGTCCTACCCACACACCTACTACTGTCACGGGTTTTTTTAAAAAAAAATTCACGTTTTTTTTTTTTTAATATATGCTTAATATTATTTAATTGATAATAATATTCAATAATATTGAAGAGCAGGGACAATAATTGTCTTGCTAAATCAAGCAACGAGTCTCTAAGAACGAGAATTTATAAACTTTCTCAACAGTACACAGCAGAGACTAATTACTCACAAATGCTGAATTAGTACTGTTAGCCTCTGGAGAAAGTTACTTCACCCCTGACAATAAATAACTAATACTAATATCAGGTTCTTGCTGATGCTTAACTCCTAGAAAGCACAACGGATTTTAAGTTTAATACAAGACTGGTCTAAGTACCAATTATGAAAGGCAAACGTTTATGCAAGCTAGGAGCTATATGGGAAATAAGCTTAATTATGGAGAAATGAAACAAGAGTTTACTTTACATTAAGCTCAAGAAAAAGAACTGTTAAATTTATTGATTACAAAATAAATTTAACGTTACAATTCAAAATCAAATTAATGAGATCGCACTCACTCACTCACACAAGAGCTAAATTCTTACGCCTAGGAAAAACACCTTAATTAAACTCTTAAGACTAGGAAAATACAAGAAGGAAATACTAGTCGATGAATGCTACGTATCACGCAAAGCTGAACTAAGGATGGGAGTACTGAGAACTGTGAAGTGGAGTTTGGGTACTAGCTGACCTCTCACACTGCTGGCACAGGACCTCTCTCCGTCACAGCAACAACTGGACTGCCTAAGTCGTGGGAAAGAAAAGCGGAGCACTAGGCCGCATTTTTTAACGGTCGAGTGAGCGAAACGCACCCAAAACAAATTGCTCAGCGGAAGCGCTAGTGTCTCACACAGAGACGATCACGCATGACAATGAAAAATTGATTTGACAAAGCTTCCGTCCGAATGAGCGGTTTACTGAACGATAAACAGTGAGTTTTCCACTAATAGTTCGTGGCTTCTCACAAAAGGGAAATGTCGCGAATTTGATTCGTGACATTACGCCCCTACAAAATTAAATTTTTTCCTTATGGGAAAAAATTTGTGGATATATATATATATGTACACATCCTAACTCAGTCACACAAGATTCACACTGTGGTGTGTGTGCTATCCTGCTACAGGAGAAAGTCGCAGTCGCCAGTGAGCGAAAAAACCTCGTATTTACGTTAATAGAAGCAAGCTTGAGGGAAAAACTCCGTGACGACGGTGAAAATCCTGTACTCAGGTCAAACTGAGCGAAAAGTCGCTACATTTACACTGACAACTAATTGTTGTATAGCGTGGTGTATGTAATACACAGTGTAGGTGTGACAGTTGTAGTGTAACTGTACCTATGTGTAAAATGACACAGTAAATAATAATATGGCGACAACGAAGGCAGAGGAGAAGAGGCGGCAGCATGCGGCAGACGATCAGCTGGTCCGCACAGCAAAACTCCTACACCCATTGCTGTACCTGCAAAACCAATTAAGGTGGAGCATCAAAAGTGTCAATGAGACAAAATTCTTATTAAGTTACAATTACTCTCTCTGCCTAGCAATCAGTGCTACGACGTACAATCGAGGTCGCCATTAATTATAGTACACGATTATGGTCGGCAAGTTGAGAATCCTTGCGCAAACTCGGGTCTTCCATAGCCTCGAACTGCACATGGGTCCTCAACCTGTGCCTTAACCTACAGTACTTATATTTATATCGGGGAGCTGAGAATCCTTGTGCAAACTTGGGTCTTCCATAGCCTCAAGTCGCCTCTGCGGAGTTCTCACTTCCCCCTTTTCCTACAGTACTTATATTAATAACGGGGAGCTGAGAATCCTTGTGCAAACTCGGGTCTTCCATAGCCTCGAGTAGCCTCTGCGGAGTTCTCTCTCGAGCTTCCCCCTTCACCTACAGTACTTATATTACTATCGGGGAGCCGAGAATCCTTGTGCAAACTCAGGTCTTCCATAGCCTTGAGTCGCCTCTGCGGAGTTCTCTCTCTAACTTCCCCCTTAACCTACAGTACTTATATTAGTATTGGGAAGCTGAGAATCCTTGTGCAAACTCGGGTCTTCCATAGCCTCGAGTCGCCTCTCAACTTCCCCTTTAAACTACGGTACATAATATGTATGTACAGGCCCTGGACATACTGTGTCCTGTGGGGCCAATGGGCGAGACGTCAGGTCTGCACCCACTTCACCACTACCCTGTCTCTCAACTGTCTCAGAGATTACATGTGTGGTTATGAATGGCACAGGAAGGACATATCCCTGATTAGTGGTGTTACTTTGACACACACTGCAGGAACGGACAAAACTATCTATGTCTCGTCCCATCCCTGGCCAGAAAAAGTCAGCTCGGATATGGCCCTGGGTCTTCCTTATGCCCATGTGACCTCCTGAGGCTGAACAATGACCCCATTATAACACTGCTAGGCGGTACTTGGCGGGAACGACAAACCGCAGTCGAACCTCGCCCTCGGGTGTTCGTGACTCACGGTAGAGCCGTCCTTGTTTGCGAAGGAACTTGGCTCGACCTCCCCGTGAATACTTAATCACTCGACCCTTTTGTTTCTTCCGCACGGCAGCAAGTGTCGGGTCAGAATGTTGTTCTTGTACAACAAGTTGGCTACACATCAGATCTTGCGGCGATTCAATGATCACTGGGGTGACACAGTCTGGAGCCTCAGTCATGGCTCGTGTTACCGCAGCAGCCGAAGTCTGAGTAGTGTCATCATCGGAGCAACTATCCTTGACACCGTGAATATTGCCAATGATGAGTTCAAATAAAGGTTCTGGCATGACAACTGCAAGTGTCGTACCAGTATAAAATGGAGATGCCACCTGGATACATGCCTCAGGGAACAATCTCACTGATCCATCAATAAGGTTTGCATGGATCTGTTGACCTGTATACTGCTCAGGCCGAACTAAACTCTGCTTAACAGAGCAACCTGAGGAACCATTGTCTCTCAGGACCTTCACAGGAATGTCTCCCACAAACCCTGGCTGAACAAGGAAGGTACTGTCACCTGTGGGAGGGCCTGTGGGGGAAGCAGCTAGCCACTCATGAGGCTGCTGAACTGATGCGGCAAACATTGTGCCTTGAGGATTATGTTGGAAAGATGGAACATTGGCCATCTGTGGAGGGGGGTTCACTGTCACTGTGGGACTAGTGAACTGTGGGGAAGTACCCACACTGGTAGGGACGTGACCACCGTGCTGCTGCTGAGGAATGAAGGCTGCATTCGCTTCCTGCCTCTTTTGAGCAGGTGGTGAAAAAGTTTGTCCCGACGGTCGGTTGCGTGGCTGATACTGCTGCTGGTTAGGGTACTTGTTGTACCTCTTCCACTCAGGTTTCTGAGTGTTTTGCCCCTGGTCCTTCCACTGCGGTTTTGGACCTTGGCCATTATTCTGAGAATGGCCTTGTTGCTGGGGTTCAATCTGAGACGGTTTCCCAGATTTATCAGGTTTTCTGTTCCAGGTGTTTTGCTTACGAGTTTGATACCCGTATGCAGTAAAGAATGCATCAGCCTTTTCTGCCATTTGGCTGGCATCTTTCATCTGGCAGATCTTAAGCTGTGCTATGAGCTCAGCAGGCCACGACCTCTCTAGCTGTGTACGCAGCATAAGGTCAATTATCCCCTCACGCGTGGAAGGAGTTTCATCTTTCTCCATCCACTCATTTAAGTAAGCAGTGAGACAATCGAGGAACTGAACAGCTGTCTCCTTGTCTTGGAGACGAGCTCGCATGAACTGATCTTTGGCGTCGTCTACTGTGAGACCATACGCCTTAATGAGTGCAGCTTTCATCATCTCATATGTGAGATTGTCTCCACGAATTCTGTGGAGAATATCGAGGGCAGGGCCCTCAAATAGGCTAAGAAACTGAAGCTGCTTAGCTGCCTCATCCAGTTGATACATGTCTGCCATGTCCTCAAAACGAGCTATGTACGGCTCGATTCGCTCGCTTTCCTTGTATGAAGGAAGCTTGATGCGTGGGGTCGCCAGGACATGTGCAGGGGGAACGCTCGTGGAGCTTGGACCAACTGCACCAGACGTGTCTGAAGCCAAGGAATCTCGCTTGAGCTTCAGCACTTCAAGTTCATGTTTTTCGCGTGCTTCTCGCTCGGCACGTTCGTGTTCTCGTTCTCTGTCTCGTTGTTCACGCTCATTATTCGCTGTTCTCGCTCTTGTACTAGCTCGTGTTCGCGCTGTTGTCGCTCTTTTTCTAACTCGAGCTCACGTTGTTTTTGCTCGTGTTCGCGCTGTTCTCGCTCGTATTCGCGCTGTTCTCGCTCACGTTCACGAGCATCTTTCTCACGTTCTTGCTCGTAATTAAACCGTGAGAGAACGTAACTCTGTATTTTCTCTGGGTCTGTGAGACCCATATCTTTGACTTCCTGTACATAAGCACTGGCTGCCATGATGCTAGCTCAATTTACTAAGCAAACCGAAATTGAGTACTGACTGCTTCGCAAACGAATGCTAATAACACAAATAAAGAATACAGACACAAGCTAATGGTGACCAGACTTATCTAGTTAACTGGCAAAGATTAAAGCAAAAATGCAAATAACTGAGGACTCAATAATTAACACAATGGGTACAGCGGCTACCCAGGAGGGAATAAAATCATCTGGCGTTACCAAAAATAAAGTACTAAATAAAATTAAATACTCTATGGATTAATAAAGCAAAAATTTACTTGCTAAATTAACAGTAACCACCAGTAAACTTGTGCCTATAAACTTTAATTATAAATACCTAAATATGAACGAGTGAGCACTATCTCGTGAATAGCTTTAGAGCTAGGAGCTAATATCCTGGATTGAGGTCGCCAATTGTCACGGGGTTTTTAAAATAAATGCTTAACTATTATTTAATTGATAATAATATTCAAATATAGTTGAAGAGCAGGGACAATGATTGTCTTGCTAAATCAAGCAACGAGTCTCTAAGAACGAGAATTTATAAACTTTCTCAACAGTACACAGCAGAGACTAATTACTCACAAATGCTGAATTAGTACTGTTAGCCTCTGGAGAAAGTTACTTCACCCCTGACAATAAATAACTAATACTAATATCAGGTTCTTGCTGATGCTTAACTCCTAGAAAGCACAACGGATTTTAAGTTTAATACAAGACTGGTCTAAGTACCAATTATGAAAGGCAAACGTTTATGCAAGCTAGGAGCTATATGGGAAATAAGCTTAATTATGGAGAAATGAAACAAGAGTTTACTTTACATTAAGCTCAAGAGAAAGAACTGTTAAATTTATTGATTACAAAATAAATTTAACGTTACAATTCAAAATCAAATTAATGAGATCGCACTCACTCACTCACACAAGAGCTAAATTCTTACGCCTAGGAAAAACACCTTAATTAAACTCTTAAGACTAGGAAAATACAAGAAGGAAATACTAGTCAATGAATGCTGCGTATCACGCAAAGCTGAACTAAGGATGGGAGTACTGAGAACTGTGAAGTGGAGTTTGGGTACTAGCTGACCTCTCACACTGCTGGCACAGGACCTCTCTCCGTCACAGCAACAACTGGACTGCCTAAGTCGTGGGAAAGAAAAGCGGAGCACTAGGCCGCATTTTTTAACGGTCGAGTGAGCGAAACGCACCCAAAACAAATTGCTCAGCGGAAGCGCTAGTGTCTCACACAGAGACGATCACGCATGACAATGAAAAATTGATTTGACAAAGCTTCCGTCCGAATGAGCGGTTTACTGAACGATAAACAGTGAGTTTTCCACTAATAGTTCGTGGCTTCTCACAAAAGGGAAATGTCGCGAATTTGATTCGTGACATTACGCCCCTACAAAATTAAATTTTTTCCTTATGGGAAAAAATTTGTGGATATATATATATATGTACACATCCTAACTCAGTCACACAAGATTCACACTGTGGTGTGTGTGCTATCCTGCTACAGGAGAAAGTCGCAGTCGCCAGTGAGCGAAAAAACCTCGTATTTACGTTAATAGAAGCAAGCTTGAGGGAAAAACTCCGTGACGACGGTGAAAATCCTGTACTCAGGTCAAACTGAGCGAAAAGTCGCTACATTTACACTGACAACTAATTGTTGTATAGCGTGGTGTATGTAATACACAGTGTAGGTGTAACAGTTGTAGTGTAACTGTACCTATGTGTAAAATGACACAGTAAATAATAATATGGCGACAACGAAGGCAGAGGAGAAGAGGCGGCAGCATGCGGCAGACGATCAGCTGGTCCGCACAGCAAAACTGCTACACCCATTGCTGTACCTGCAAAACCAATTAAGGTGGAGCATCAAAAGTGTCAATGAGACAAAATTCTTATTAAGTTACAATTACTCTCTCTGCCTAGCAATCAGTGCTACGACGTACATTCGAGGTCGCCATTAATTATAGTACACGATTATGGTCGGCAAGTTGAGAATCCTTGCGCAAACTCGGGTCTTCCATAGCCTCAAACTGCACATGGGTCCTCAACCTGTGCCTTAACCTACAGTACTTATATTTATATCGGGGAGCTGAGAATCCTTGTGCAAACTTGGGTCTTCCATAGCCTCAAGTCGCCTCTGCGGAGTTCTCACTTCCCCCTTTTCCTACAGTACTTATATTAATAACGGGGAGCTGAGAATCCTTGTGCAAACTCGGGTCTTCCATAGCCTCGAGTAGCCTCTGCGGAGTTCTCTCTCGAGCTTCCCCCTTCACCTACAGTACTTATATTACTATCGGGGAGCCGAGAATCCTTGTGCAAACTCAGGTCTTCCATAGCCTTGAGTCGCCTCTGCGGAGTTCTCTCTCTAACTTCCCCCTTAACCTACAGTACTTATATTAGTATTGGGAAGCTGAGAATCCTTGTGCAAACTCGGGTCTTCCATAGCCTCGAGTCGCCTCTCAACTTCCCCTTTAAACTACGGTACATAATATGTATGTACAGGCCCTGGACATACTGTGTCCTGTGGGGCCAATGGGCGAGACGTCAGGTCTGCACCCACTTCACCACTACCCTGTCTCTCAACTGTCTCAGAGATTACATGTGTGGTTATGAATGGCACAGGAAGGACATATCCCTGATTAGTGGTGTTACTTTGACACACACTGCAGGAACGGACAAAACTATCTATGTCTCGTCCCATCCCTGGCCAGAAAAAGTCAGCTCGGATATGGCCCTGGGTCTTCCTTATGCCCATGTGACCTCCTGAGGCTGAACAATGACCCCATTATAACACTGCTAGGCGGTACTTGGCGGGAACGACAAACCGCAGTCGAACCTCGCCCTCGGGTGTTCATGACTCACGGTAGAGCCGTCCTTGTTTGCGAAGGAACTTGGCTCGACCTCCCCGTGAATACTTAATCACTCAACCCTTTTGTTTCTTCCGCACGGCAGCAAGTGTCGGGTCAGAATGTTGTTCTTGTACAACAAGTTGGCTACACATCAGATCTTGCGGCGATTCAATGATCACTGGGGTGACACAGTCTGGAGCCTCAGTCATGGCTCGTGTTACCGCAGCAGCCGAAGTCTGAGTAGTGTCATCATCGGAGCAACTATCCTTGACACCGTGAATATTGCCAATGATGAGTTCAAATAAAGGTTCTGGCATGACAACTGCAAGTGTCGTACCAGTATAAAATGGAGATGCCACCTGGATACATGCCTCAGGGAACAATCTCACTGATCCATCAATAAGGTTTGCATGGATCTGTTGACCTGTATACTGCTCAGGCCGAACTAAACTCTGCTTAACAGAGCAACCTGAGGAACCATTGTCTCTCAGGACCTTCACAGGAATGTCTCCCACAAACCCTGGCTGAACAAGGAAGGTACTGTCACCTGTGGGAGGGCCTGTGGGGGAAGCAGCTAGCCACTCATGAGGCTGCTGAACTGATGCGGCAAACATTGTGCCTTGAGGATTATGTTGGAAAGATGGAACATTGGCCATCTGTGGAGGGGGGTTCACTGTCACTGTGGGACTAGTGAACTGTGGGGAAGTACCCACACTGGTAGGGACGTGACCACCGTGCTGCTGCTGAGGAATGAAGGCTGCATTCGCTTCCTGCCTCTTTTGAGCAGGTGGTGAAAAAGTTTGTCCCGACGGTCGGTTGCGTGGCTGATACTGCTGCTGGTTAGGGTACTTGTTGTACCTCTTCCACTCAGGTTTCTGAGTGTTTTGCCCCTGGTCCTTCCACTGCGGTTTTGGACCTTGGCCATTATTCTGAGAATGGCCTTGTTGCTGGGGTTCAATCTGAGACGGTTTCCCAGATTTATCAGGTTTTCTGTTCCAGGTGTTTTGCTTACGAGTTTGATACCCGTATGCAGTAAAGAATGCATCAGCCTTTTCTGCCATTTGGCTGGCATCTTTCATCTGGCAGATCTTAAGCTGTGCTATGAGCTCAGCAGGCCACGACCTCTCTAGCTGTGTACGCAGCATAAGGTCAATTATCCCCTCCCTCACGCGTGGAAGGAGTTTCATCTTTCTCCATCCACTCATTTAAGTAAGCAGTGAGACAATCGAGGAACTGAACAGCTGTCTCCTTGTCTTGGAGACGAGCTCGCATGAACTGATCTTGGCGTCGTCTACTGTGAGACCATACGCCTTAATGAGTGCAGCTTTCATCATCTCATATGTGAGATTGTCTCCACGAATTCTGTGGAGAATATCGAGGGCAGGGCCCTCAAATAGGCTAAGAAACTGAAGCTGCTTAGCTGCCTCATCCAGTTGATACATGTCTGCCATGTCCTCAAAACGAGCTATGTACGGCTCGATTCGCTCGCTTTCCTTGTATGAAGGAAGCTTGATGCGTGGGGTCGCCAGGACATGTGCAGGGGGAACGCTCGTGGAGCTTGGACCAACTGCACCAGACGTGTCTGAAGCCAAGGAATCTCGCTTGAGCTTCAGCACTTCAAGTTCATTTTTTTTCGCGTGCTTCTCGCTCGGCACGTTCGTGTTCTCGTTCTCTGTCTCGTTGTTCACGCTCGTATTCGCGCTGTTCTCGCTCTTGTACTAGCTCGTGTTCGCGCTGTTGTCGCTCTTTTTCTAACTCGAGCTCACGTTGTTTTTGCTCGTGTTCGCGCTGTTCTCGCTCGTATTCGCGCTGTTCTCGCTCACGTTCACGAGCATCTTTCTCACGTTCTTGCTCGTAATTAAACCGTGAGAGAACGTAACTCTGTATTTTCTCTGGGTCTGTGAGACCCATATCTTTGACTTCCTGTACATAAGCACTGGCTGCCATGATGCTAGCTCAATTTACTAAGCAAACCGAAATTGAGTACTGACTGCTTCGCAAACGAATGCTAATAACACAAATAAAGAATACAGACACAAGCTAATGGTGACCAGACTTATCTAGTTAACTGGCAAAGATTAAAGCAAAAATGCAAATAACTGAGGACTCAATAATTAACACAATAATGCGGCTACCCAGGAGGGAATAAAATCATCTGGCGTTACCAAAAATAAAGTACTAAATAAAATTAAATACTCTATGGATTAATAAAGCAAAAATTTACTTGCTAAATTAACAGTAACCACCAGTAAACTTGTGCCTATAAACTTTAATTATAAATACCTAAATATGAACGAGTGAGCACTATCTCGTGAATAGCTTTAGAGCTAGGAGCTAATATCCTGGATTGAGGTCGCCAATTGTCACGGGGTTTTTAAAATAAATGCTTAACTATTATTTAATTGATAATAATATTCAAATATAGTTGAAGAGCAGGGACAATGATTGTCTTGCTAAATCAAGCAACGAGTCTCTAAGAACGAGAATTTATAAACTTTCTCAACAGTACACAGCAGAGACTAATTACTCACAAATGCTGAATTAGTACTGTTAGCCTCTGGAGAAAGTTACTTCACCCCTGACAATAAATAACTAATACTAATATCAGGTTCTTGCTGATGCTTAACTCCTAGAAAGCACAACGGATTTTAAGTTTAATACAAGACTGGTCTAAGTACCAATTATGAAAGGCAAACGTTTATGCAAGCTAGGAGCTATATGGGAAATAAGCTTAATTATGGAGAAATGAAACAAGAGTTTACTTTACATTAAGCTCAAGAAAAAGAACTGTTAAATTTATTGATTACAAAATAAATTTAACGTTACAATTCAAAATCAAATTAATGAGATCGCACTCACTCACTCACACAAGAGCTAAATTCTTACGCCTAGGAAAAACACCTTAATTAAACTCTTAAGACTAGGAAAATACAAGAAGGAAATACTAGTCGATGAATGCTGCGTATCACGCAAAGCTGAACTAAGGATGGGAGTACTGAAAACTGTGAAGTGGAGTTTGGGTACTAGCTGACCTCTCACACTGCTGGCACAGGACCTCTCTCCGTCACAGCAACAACTGGACTGCCTAAGTCGTGGGAAAGAAAAGCGGAGCACTAGGCTGCATTTTTTAACGGCCGAGTGAGCGAAACGCGCCCAAAACAAATCGCTCAGTGGAAGCGATAATGTGTCACACAGAGACGATCACGCATGACAATGAAAAATTGATTTGACAAAGCTTCCGTCCGAATGAGCGGTTAACTGAACGATAAACAGTGAGTTTTCCACTAATAGTTCGTGGCTTCTCACAAAAGGGAAATGTCGCGAATTTGATTCGTGACAACTACCCAATCCTACCCACTCACCTACCTACCCAGTCCTATCAATTCACCTGCCTACCTAGTCGAGACTACCCCGCCCATTCAACACACCCACTTTGTCCACCACACCCACACACCTCATCCTATCTACTCTCACACCTTCCCACCAACCAACTGCACCCATCTGCCTACCAATTTACCATTCTGTCCACCAAGCTTGTACCGCCAAAATATTCTCTGTAATTTTTACACACACACACACACACGCACACACACACACACACACACACACACACACACACACACACACACACACACACAGGAAGACAGCTACTTTTAAAGTACAATTGATGGACAAATTTGAGAGAAGTTACCTATATGATACTAATTATTTTTTCATAATCTTACCAACGATTTGCACAGATCCGTTATAGCTTTACGAGTCACCAATATAAAACAATTTGGTGCTGTTTGTTCAGTCCGATGTTTTCTCGCCTTTTGCAACAGTATGGCAGCAAATTTTGTGAAAAGTCACGAATAACATTATTTTTCATATTCTTTCCAACAGTGAATGTATACTGCATTAACTCTTCATTGTTTTCGAAATAACACAGTTTTGGTGCTGTGTATTTATGCGCTACTACTTGCCTTATAGCGTTCTCACTCCCATTTCGCGGTGGAACAAAGTCGTACAGAACGAATTTTTCTTCTCTTCTCAGGAAAGTAGCAGTGCAGCATATCTGACTGCATGTCCGTTTGTCTTTTCGAACATGATAATAACAGTCAATCTTCGTATTAGGCATGACCAATCTTGCCCGTGTTAGAGAGGCAAAGTTGAGTTATACGAGGGGAAAGCGAGGGCTTGTTGCTAGGGCATCTGGGTCGACTGTGGGCGTTTGTCAGTACACATTAGACATACCTCTGTACCCTAAAAATAATTCCATCCTTAAACTTTTCTTCCCCTTCCAAGATTATTTTCCCCTCGGTATGCATTAAAATTTCCTTGGAAAGGAAGAAAAAAATTCCAGGTTGGTAGCCCTGTTTGGCCCAAAATTCCCAGCATGCTGATATTTGGTACTGTGGAGCATTAAATTTATAAACTCATTCTTCACATAACTCACTTCTCTTGCTGGATAATAAAGAAAGCACAACACATGAGAGGTGGCAGGTCGCCACCACATCCATGCTGTTAGTTTGTGTTCGACCATAAATGCCATTCCAGCCAACACCACAGAGGTGTCTACTTAAGACACAGTATTTTGATAACACTTAATACTGGAGGAATATCGTTCTCTCCAAACTTGTTTTTGGTCTACCTGAAGACACGAGCCGAACCACGTGTGTGACTTTTATGGCTGATTTCACTTTTTCGCGCAAATTAACGAGCACAATGTTTCCTGAAGAAAATCTTCGTGTGACCCGTGCCTTATTATACAAGATTCGGCAGTGTCAGATCATATAAGATTGTACGAATATCGGAGGTGGTGTGTGAATTAACTATGCGTCAGTACGTCCCTGCTCGGTTTACGTCTGGATAAACATTTCAGCCAACATGGGTAACGCTTTTAAAGATGCAGGAACATTTAAATATTAGTATAGTGTCGTAAATTGTTTAAATCAAGTTATACAGAAAGACACTGAAACATAACAGGAAGCACAAAAATTATGAAGGAATTTTTATAGAGATGGATCAAAAATTTTCTTCAAGTTCCAATAATTTCTGTTGCTCGAAAGAAAACTCCTTCCCTTCGAGTAGCTCAAGAAGAGAAATAATTTTCAAGGAATACCAGTTCATCTACGGATTTCCTTCCCTGCTGCTGCAAGGGAAGGAAAAGTTAAGAATACGGCTTATAGAATTCTTAGTACTCAAGACTGATTTACATTTATTTTTTATTTTTTTTTGTAACATGATGCCATTTCCTTTGGGTCTTCCTACGTACAGACGATAATGTTCTGTTGTAAAGAAATTGTTCTCGCTGATGAATGTCGAACGTTTACCTAACCAAATAATTTAAAACAATTTTAATCCAACTTTGGCCAAATTTGGAGAACGGAATAAGTGCAACGCAAGAATAAACCAATTAAACTTCACTCAAAGATCAAGGCCACAGGGCAAAGTAAATTTCGATCCATATATATGGTTTTGAGCAAAATAATACATTTTTTTTTATACAGTATTTGTCATCTTGGTGGAATAGTTGAGGGTCAGCAAAGAAATAGAACTATGTTTTAAAGAACAAAAGCTCAAGGTCACACGTCAAGATCAAATGAAGGTTTTGTCCGGTTTTAGGCAATCTTTATGGAATAGTTGAGGGTACGTCTGCTGCAAGAATTATGTTGTTCAATTCGGGATCAATCAGTGAAAGGTAAAGGTTACACTGCACAGTCAAAGGTCGACCTATGTGTATGTAATTGCTAACATAATAAAAGAGTTTTTGTCTGATTTTAGCCAAATCTAGTGGAAGGGTCGAGGTTCAACTAAAGAATGCTATTGCTTTTTAGAATATTAGTTTTAAGGTAAATGTCAAAGACTAGGTCACTTAAAATGGTTTTTATCCGATGTAGACCAAACTTTGTGGAAGGACTCAAGATAAAACACTGAATCACTTAATGCTGAGAAGAATCAGATCATGAGCAGAAGGAAATGTGAATGGAATAGGTCAATGGCCAAAGTCCACTCCATTTTGAACTGATTTGAAGCAAATTGCTTGGTAGGGTTTAGGAGTAGGCCACAGTGAATTAATTCGATTTTGAGAGTAATATACTGAAAGCCAAAGCCACAGGGCAAAGTTTAATGTTTCGTATTTAGACCAATTGGTGATCGAGGGTTTTCCAGTCTCTGGATGCTCCTGCTTGTTTTAATATTATGTTCATCACATTTAAGATGTAAAGTTTTTATGGTAATTGTTGACATGATGTTATACTGTTATAATAATTTTGGATGCCAGATCATTATATCGCGAACTGACCTTTTTGTAAGTGTAATCGAAAGCATGAAATATATATATATATATATATATATATATATATATATATATATATATATATATATATATATATATATATATATATATATATATATATATATATATATATATATTTATTTATTTATTTATATGTGGTCGGTATCAGTGGGTAGATAAAATGGTTTTTCCTCCTGTACTTTTTTTTTTCCTTCAAGTTCCTGATGTTATGCTTCGAAAAGGAAGATGATAAAAGCCATGATGATGGTGATGATGATGAACTTTCAAGCATGCATAACGAGTGACTCGATCTGTGGTTCTCTCTATTACATCTTCTGGTGAGAGTTTTGTGTTTTTGTCTGTTCCTGTTCGTGTTCCCGGATCTTGGCCACCTCATTTATAAAACCGGGAAGATGATGAGGATGATGTCGATGGTGATGAGCATAGTGGCAATTAGCGATGAAATTATCTGAATTCTCTCTCTCTCTCTCTCTCTCTCTCTCTCTCTCTCGCTGGATCAGCTAATTGTATTTTGTACTGGTGTATCATCAAAAACTAATTATGATGAATGTTTGACAGTGGACATAATTGCTTGTATTGATTTTGGCAGTGCGAAGCTAGGTATTGTGTGAGGGGAAACAGAATAATTGAGGGGGGAGGGGGGTGCGGGTACGGGTGCCGGTATGTTTTGTGTGGAATAGATTACATGTGGAAATATTGTATGGAATGGATCCTGTCTGAGCATACCAGTGTGGTGTGGAATTTTCTTATTGTGGGAAGTTTAAATGTGAAGTTTATGTACTGTGTACATAATAGTGAATTGTTATTTGAGTGTCCAGGTGTTTAGTGGATGAGGGTTGTATTGTGGAGGGATGAAATAACAGTTTGCTTGGCGTAGGTGTGGAAATGTCATTAAAATAACTGCTGATGTGGATATACGTTTAGATAGAAAATCATGGGTTCTTTTTGTGGGGGTGATGTTGAGGTGTGGACTTACTATGGCATGTAATGCGGGGTTGTGCACGCTACGTCGAGTGGAGACTGTAAGTGTGGTAGTGACATGGTGAGGATAGATGTTATGGGTATCTTTCGACAGGGACAGTGCAATGTTAGCAGGTGTGAATGTATGTAGCGTTGTGACAGAAAATGGGTCAGTGTGAAGGTATGAAGCAGTTGTGAAGAGAGTAGCTTTTGAACTGGGTTTTTGTGGATAGTGTGAAGTTGTGGAAACATGAGACCCATAGAAATGCACCGACGTATCAATTAATTACGTGTTACCGGCATACTCGTAGGGGGAGTAGAAAAGCTTAACCCTACCAGGTTTCCCAAAGGCTGATGACTAGTCTCTTTACATAATCATCTGACCACGCATCTTTCAATACTCCTACTATCACTGATATTCCCAGAGAACAGGCTACTTTCATTCACCCCTTCATACACACAGAATATATAATTAAAGTACATCACTGGACTAAATGTGCTAATCATCGTTTTTGTTTCCAGTCACGTCGCCAGTCATTAATCCAGTTGCCTGAAAACCTGCCTTAAGCAGGTTTACACAATCCATATGAAATATACTGAGAAAGAACCAGAAATATTACATTACTAGATGGACTTAATATCTTTACCATTTTTTTCAATTTTATGGCAGTTTTTAGCTCAAGGTAGGGGGGTTCTTCAAGAATACTCCCCCAGTATCCCTGCTTGTCGTAAAAGGCGACTAAAAGTGTTGGCGGAGGGTTAGTGCCCCTCCCCGGAAAACAACTAACTAAAAAAACAAACAATAAGCCTCGGACAAGGACTGACCAAACGATGACGACCAAGGACCGGACAAAGGACATGATAATTGGAACTTGGAATGTAAGGGGAGCGAATGATGAGGTGAAAGAGAGAGAGATTGTCCAGGTGCTTGATGGTGCGAAAGTGGATGTATGTGGAATAACTGAAACAAAATGGCGAGGAGAAAGTGTGAGAGAATGGGAGTATGGATGGGGTTTATATGCAGGAGTAGGTGAGAATGAGAGGGCAAAGGAAGGAGTATGTATAGTTGTGAGTAAAAGATGGAAGAGGAGCATAAGACAGTATGGATCAGTTGGGTCAAGGATTGTGTGGGTAAAGTTGAAAGTTGGAATACAAATGTGGGCGATTGTGTGTGTGTATGCGCCAATGCAAGATCATGCTAGAAGAGTGAGAGAAGAGTTCTAGACAAATGTAGAAGTGTGCATGGAAAAGTTTGGAAGGAATGAGAGAGTGTTTTTGATTGGTGATATGAATGGTAAAGTTGGGAATGTGAAGGTGGATGGAATAGTTGGTGAGTGGGGTGTGCCTGCTGAGATAGATGAGAATGGGAGTGCGTTAGTGGACATTTGTGCTGGGAGGGGGTTGGTGATAGCCAATACCCTCTTCAGGCATAAAATAATCCACAGGTATACATGGCGAGTGATGAGAAGGGTGGGTGGTGAACTGAATGAAAGGAAGGCAATGATTGATTATGTGTGTGTGGATGAAAGGATGCGAAGATGTGTAAAGGATGCAAAAGTTTATAGAGGTTGGGGGAGTGGACTTTCTGACCACTACTTGGTGGTGGCCAGAATTAGAATTCAAGTAAGATGGAGGGAAAGAAGAAGGGAAAGATGAGAGGAAGGAGTAGTTGCAAGGAGAGTGGAAAGGTTACAAGAGGATGAGAAAAAGGCAGAGTATAAGAGAGAAGTGGAGGAGTGATTGGGCAAATATGAATTGGAGCAGATGGGAAACGTGGAAGGTGTGTGTAGGATATTTACAGAAGAAATATGTACAGCATGTGATGTGGTGTGTGGAAGGAAGAGAAGACGGAGGGGGGTGCAAGGAACACCGTGGTGGACTGAAGAGGTGAAACAGGCTGTGGCACAAAAGAAGAAAGCATACAATGAATGGATGAGAAATAGGGGCGTGGAAGAAGTTGAGAGGCGGAAGAGAGAGTTATATGTAGAAAGAAAGAGAGAGGTGAAAAGATTAGTAAGAGAGAGTAAGAAGAGAGTGGATGAGGAATTTGGAAGGAATTTGAGTGCAAAGTGGAGGGACTGTAAGAAAATGTTCTGGAAAGAGATGAAAAGAGTAAGACAGGGTGGAAGTGAAGTTAGCAGGGGAGTGAAAGATAAAAATGGTAGATTACTAGCGGAGAAGGGAGAAAAAGTGAGCAGATGGAGAGAACACTTTAAGGAATTGTTGAACGTAGAGGATGGAAGTAATGCGAGTATAAGTGGCTGGGGAATGGCTGGGAGAAGGAGGGAGGTGAGAAGACAGGAAGAAATCAGTAGGATAGAAGTTGTGGAAGCAATGAAGAAAGTTAAATCGGGGAAAGCCCCAGGAATTGATGGAGTGTGTGGTGAAATGCTGAAGCATGGGGGAGAGATAGTAGTAGAATGGATGTGGAAGATGTGCAAATTGGCCTGGGAGGAAAGTAGAGTCCCGGAGGATTGGAAGTCAGGTATAATTATTCCCTTGTACAAAGGAAAAGGGGAAAAAGAAGTGTGTGGTAATCATAGGGGCATTTGTCTTCTTAGTATAATAGGAAAAGTGTATGGTAGGATACTTATTGACAGAGTTAGAGAAAGGACAGAGAAATTAGTTGGAGAAGAACAGGGAGGCTTTAGGAAGGGAAGAGGTTGTGTAGATCAGATATTCCTTCTTAGATCTTTAGTGGAAAAGTTTCTAGAGAAGGGAAAGAAGTTGTATGCGGCTTTCATGGATTTGGAGAAAGCATATGACAGGGTGGATAGACAAGGATTGTGGAAAGTGTTAAGAATATATGGAGGAGATGGGAAGTTGTTGAATGCTGTGAAGAGTATGTACGATGGTGCAAAGGCTGCTGTGCGTGTGGATGGTGAACTAAGTGAATTTTTCTCTTTGAAAGTTGGTTTGAAACAGGGATGAGTCATGTCTCCATGGTTGTTCAATCTGTACATGGATGGGGTAATAAAAGAGGTACAAGGTAGGGTAGTGGATGTTGGAGTGGCCCTGGTGAGAGAGGATAATGTTTGGAAACTCCTTGTACTGTTGTTTGCAGATGATACTGTGATGTTGAGTGAAGACGAAGGGGAGCTGCAAGGCTTGGTGGATGAGTTTGAAAGAGTGTGTAAGAAACGGAATCTAAAGGTGAATGTAGGGAAGAGTAAAATGATGGTCTTTGAGAGATGTGAAGTCAGTGAATGTACAGCGAGGTTGGATGGTGAGGAATTGAAAAATGTGAGTACGTTTAAGTACTTGGGTAGTGTGATGTGTAAGGATGGAGGTTTGGAGGGTGAAGTGCTTGAAAGGGTACAGCAGGGAAGAAAGGTTGCTGGTTCTTTGAAAGCAGTGATAAGAAACAGGGAAGTGAGCATGGAAGTGAAAAAGTTACTACATGACAGTATTGTGACACCAACTCTAACGTACGGAAGTGAAGCTTGGTCGTTGTTGGAAGGACACAAGTCAAGAGTGAGAGCAGTGGAAATGAGTTATTTAAGAGGAGCCTTTAGAGTCACATGGAGAGACAGGCTGACGAATGAGGATATAAAGAAGCGTTGTGGTGTGGATGTGGATGTGATAGGAAGCGTTATGAGGAACACACTGAGGTGGTTTGGCCATGTGGAGAGGATGGAGGGTGAAAGACTGACGAAGAGAGTGTATGTGAGTGAGGTGGAGGGGGGAAGAGGGAAGGGGAGGCCGAGGATGAGATGGAGGGATGGGGTGGAGAGGTATATGAGAGACGGGGGTGTGAGCTGGGAGCAGGGCAGTGAAATGGAGGGGGACAGGGCGACTTGGAGGCGATTTGTTTGTGGCCACCCCAAACGGGATTGAGGCGTCTGGCAATAGATAGATAGATAGTAGTTTTTATATTTTCTTTTGTGTGAGAGCTTCTATGGTGTATATCTTGTCCAACGATAGAGTGAAAAAATGCATAATTTTTATATTACTTGCTTCATGACTGTGTTTAACCACTTTGTACCAGGATTTATTATTGTAGATTAACCCCGCTGGAACAGTTCGACTTTTACCATGTTTTAAATTACACCCTAGTAGGCTAAAGCTAATAATGAAGGCTACATCAAACTCCTTCAGTTCGATGATTCTATCCTTTACTGAATACAACTAACTGGAGGCAGCAGGAATAGATATAAAATTACGTCATCTTAGTGAAGCAAGCAACCATTCAATCAGGTGGTGCAGTTTTTAGTTTATTCTTGATATTTCCACACGTTCGTATCCAGTGTAAGAATTTTCCAACGGGAAAGGTTAGCTATAGCGTTTGGTTACCCCGTCAGTCGAAGAGGTCATGTTAGAGCAGAACAAAGTCATCTGGTGGTTGAATAAAGACATCAGAAAAAAAATGACCGTATTGAAAGCAATCATAAATGCTGTTTCGGACAGACAGACAGACAGACAGGCAGATAAAGGAATGGACAGATAGACAGATCAATAGGTAGGTATTGAAAGAGAGAGAGAGAGAGAGAGAGAGAGAGAGAGAGAGAGTGTGAGTGTGTGTGTGTATGTATATGCGTGTGTGTCAGAGGGAAACTTAATGGTATGATCATATGAGTTTGGTTGTGAACAGTGTTGTAGGTGTGAGTGTGTTGAACGTTGAGTTAATATATGAAGAGAGGCATACGTTTGCTGGTGTGACTGTAGGGTCGGTGTTCAGAGTGGCATAGGAGCCTTCGTAACACCTTTTTCCTTAGCTACCAACTCAGCATGTCATACCCTGACATGCTTTTGTATGTTTTATATTTTATGCTAACATATACAGGATATTTGTCCGTAATGCGTAGAATAAATCACTGATGAAGTAGGTATACAATATCCCAAATCTGCTTAGAATACGGCCCTGTGTATGAATGGACATGGTAAGTGGGCAGCGAGAGTAACGTATGTGAGAGTTTGAAAAGGTATCATGATTACGTTAATAAGTGTTTATTTTTATATTATTATTTTTTAATGGGTGTGAATGAGAATGATCGAGGTAGTCTGAATATGACATAAGGTAAGTTATACTGGTGTGAATGTGAGCTGGGTGTGGGCGAGCCTGGTTTTGCGTATGGAGAATGAGGGAATAACTGTAAATATGACAGAAGCTTAAAATATATAATAGTATCGGTTTGAACGACATATGGGAGTGATCGTGACTGTTAGTAACAACGTAGCTTTTATTAGTTTGGGTCTGACTATGGCAATAATGAGTGTGTTTGTTTGTCAGCATGAATTATAACGTCAGTATATTAATTCAACTACAAATATATTGATTATGAGTGAGGATTAAGGTAGCACAGGGGATAGAAACTGACTGGGTAAGACAGTGTGAGAGGTGGCTGAAATTAGTGAGTATTAACGCATGTTCGTTTCGGTAATTGTGTATGTGATTATTGGAAGTGCCGTAGGAAAGTGAATGGTAATGAAATTCTTGTTAATGTGAATGTGAGTATGAGTGATGATAGTGCTTTTGGATGTATGTGAGAAGAGGCAGTGAGACTCCTCTCCAGATGATCGTTTACCATTACGGATCCCTCAGAATATCGAATGTGGCTGCACAAGATGAGTGGTAGTCGTTAGTCTTACTCAGCTGGCCTTCTATTATAATATTTATTAATGTCTGAGTGCTGGTAGGAACAGTTTTATGGTAACTGACAGTGAACGAATAGCTCTGGTAAAATGGATATCGTCGATAGTCATGATATTTTTACACACACACACACACACACACACACACACACACACACAGGCATGCATGCGCGCGCGCAGGCACACACACACACACACACACACACACACACACACACACACACACACACACACACACACATAAAGTCATGCAGAAAGGAAATAACTGCAACTGAAAAGAGTATAGAGTTACGAAGGAAAAATAGCCAATAAAATATTACAAAGTTACAGACATCGAACATCTGCCACCTAAAAAAATCTGAATATTACAAATTATTACCGAAAAAAAGGAAAGAGATAAACCAACCCCGATGCATGAGAATTGAGATGAAGAACGAGCGAGGCACTCAAAGAAAAAAAAAAAAAAAAAAAAAAAGGAATAAAAGTAGTATGGTAAATGATATCCAACAATTTATACAAGACGGGAAACGAGTTAATCACCAAGAAAATTATATAAGAAAAAAAGAAAAAAGAGCGATCCGAGATTGCAAACCTCCGCCAAGGCTGAACAATCCCTCATTTGTCAACACCCCTGCAATATATAAGTGTATCTATATCAATATCTATCTGTCTATCTATATCTGTCTATCTATCTATATCTGTCTATCTATCTATATCTATCTATCAATATAGACAGATAGATAAATAGATCCGGATAATGATCTGGATCACCACCAAAATCTAATGGATTGTCCTTGGGTGATATCCTACCGTTAACAAAATTTTCAGCAAAATTCGTTCATAACTTTATGAGTAATCCTGCTAACAGACAAACAAACAAACCAACGCCGGCAAAAACATAACCTACTTGGTGGAGGTATTACAGGTATGGCAAGTACAAGGAGGTGGAGGAAAACACTGCCAAAAAGAATATGAAAATGGGTTATATAAATTAGGAAATACTGATCATAAATATATAAATTTTGTGCAAAGAAAGGATGCCTAGGAAGCAGGTATAATGAGTTATACAGAACATAAAACAAATACCTGGTAAAAAGGCAATGGGATGGAACAAGAGACTAAAACGAAAGAAGAGTTACATGAACTAGCCAACTCTTGGACAAACAAACAGCTCTGATGAAGAACAAAATGGAAATAATATAATAATAATAATAATAATAATAATAATAATAATAATAATAATAATAATAACAATAATAATAAACAGAGCTCTTTTCGAAAAGGCAGCAACATCAAGACTAAGGCTCAGATATGTAGACGTAAAAAACGTAACAGCTCTACCTAAGGCACCGTGTTCAACATTTCAGATCCCAGAACTCATAATTTGAAGATGACGCGTTCCCACCTGTGTTTGGGAAACTAAGTTGGAAATTTTGCGACTTAACCTCCCCTTACGCATTGGTCTCAAAATTCAGTTGTGGCGTTCTGACCTCTGTAACTCATGGTATGTTTCTTGTATTTGGGCCAGACAGGAGACGATTACACAGATAATTTAGCCAGTTATGATTATGATTACGAATGAATGGCAGTTTCGTGACTGCGCTTACGATTACACAAAATTTGAATGTAATCGATTAGAATTGCGATTATATGTGTTGTAGTCGTGATTCCAGTCATTATTACCCCTACATAAATACCCTAAAACGAAAGAAATCACTTTGTCTTGAAGGTACATAGGTTTCACTTGTACTTAACTGTAAATATAATTATCACTTAAATACCTTTATTATAGCTCATGTTCCAAAGGCGTTATTATGTTGAGAAAAGCCTTAATTCAATTATGTTCGGCTAACGTCCTTCTGTTATACTCAACACAGCCACCGTACTGTATCAGCTACCTATCTGAACAGGCAGACTATACACCTCTTGCCTCACTCATTTTTGCTGGTAAGGGTTTTTAGAATAATAATACAGTACGCAATTTTACACCCCTGCATGTATCAGAGAGGTGTGTGTATTGTTTCACTAGGTGTGTGTGTGTGTGTGTGTGTGTGTGTGTGTGTGTGTGTGTGTGTGTGTGTGTGTGTGTGTGTGTGTGTGTGTGTGTGTGTGTGTGTGTGTGTGTGTGTGTGTTCCGATCCGATTTTAAATTATCATGGTTGAAAATGCGAAGAAAAACGAGGGGTTTTCACTTTTTTTGTTTTTTTTAACGAATAATAGTGGTAGGTGAGGGCGCTCACCGTCCACATATTCGATGCAGTGCTGCTCTCGGATGACTTCCCTTTCCTCTCTTCCTACCTTCTTTCCTTCCGTCCTCTTCTGTCTTTTTTCCTTCATTCTTTCCTCTTCCTTATGCCTACGGGTGACTCTACACTCCTTCTTCTTTGTTTCCTTCAGTCTTTCCTCTTCCTTCTGACTATGAGTGACTCTGCACTGAGTGACGAGCCAAATGGTTTCCTGTACACCAGGAAACCATTTACTACACTGGGTGGTGGCCATATAACCAAATTATGGAGCCTGTTGATTTAGTGATAATTAAGGTGCTCCAATCGGATTGAGCCTTTGCAGGTTTATATCGATGGGGTGGTTGGGGTTCATTGCTCACATAATGCCACTCAGGGATGAGTGAGGCTGGTCACTCTCATCTTAATTGTCAGGACCAACTTGCCAAGATCAGGGCTCCTACGCTACTCGTGGGGCAACTCACGATTGGATGATGATGATGATGATGATGAAGAAGAATAGATGAAAGGTTGTCACTTCAATCTCTTTTGATCAGATTTAGACCAGATTTGTTGGAAGGGTTGCAGGTAAGGCCACTATGAAGGGATTCGATTTTCAGAACAATTCATCTAAGGTTCAGATCAGAAAGTAAAGGTCAAAATTCAACCAGGATATGTGCAACTGTGTGAATTACAATAATTAAAAATTTTTGATCTGAGCTGGACCAAACCCGGAAATGTTTTTGAGAGAGTTCCCTCCCCCCCTTTTTTTTAAGAACAAATAGGAAACGACAGCTTAAGCATATTTTATCGGACATGGTGAAGGAGGTGTGACTGAGGGAAAGATAAAAAAACTTTAATTTTGAGAACATAAAATAAAATTTCAGGGTCACAGGACAAGGTCAATGCTGAATCCTGTATCTCAAAGAGGGTTAATTTGATATGTACCAAACTGGTGGAAATGTTGAGGGTCAGTCAGGGATAAGAAGTTCGCTTTGGAGAGAGAACAATACGTTAATGGTTGAGGTCACCATTCAGATCCGGTTTGGACCAAAAGGACTGAGCGTCAGGGAAGGATGAAGTACTTCGATTTTGAGAAAAATCGGTAGAGGAAAGATGTTCTGCCCAGTGACCATTTGTGGGGGACGAGTTTTCCATTCCGAGTTCTTCCTGTAATAACTGCATTCCACCATTTTCTCCGTTTTGTGAACTACATCTATTTTGTTTTTTGTGTACAGTCATGAAATTAAGTAATCTTCCAGTAAAAGAATACAAATCACTAACGAACCTATAATAGCTTAATCAGTGTATAATTAGCACTGCAGTCTGAAAAGGCATATTTTCGCTCATGCCTCGTTTACATTGATCAAGCACTTAATTATAATGCTATTAGGTCACATTGGAATGCTGCATTAAGTCCCCAGTTGTACGTTGGACAGATGTACGAGAATATTTTTAAAGCATCTGATTAATACGAAAAAAAAAAAAAAAAAGACACCTGCTCGTTTTTGATCCGATATGCGTCGCGTCATGAAACCGTCAAATGTAGGATAAACAATTGGGCTTAATGAGCCAAAGGTTGGGTGGGATGGGCTAAGATACTGATAGACCGCAGGGCATAGACTGGAAAATATACCCTTTGATACTGGGCGTTGTACGTTTAGTGATTGAATGCAGTGAAGGGTTGTTTCAAACTATTTTCCAATATGACAGGTTCACAATGGTAAAGAAATAGGAGTGGGAACAATCTATACACCAGGACAAGAAGAAGCTACAGTAAGATGTGGGATGAGGAAAGGCAAAGCGCAAATACCCTGTGAAAATAGATGTTGTAGGTTTACTAGTTTCTGCACAAAGAAGGTTTACTTCAAAGTTTTCTCCAACAACGACAGAAAGAACCAAATAGCACATTCTTGTGTTGTTTTAACTAGCCTAGCATCTTGCACAGCAGGAAAATATTTCTGGCATCTTGTTGCCAAAGATGATAGGGTGTATAAAAGGAAATAATGATTGCTTGGTTGGTTAATCTAACGCTGATACCACACACAGTTTAGATCAGTTTCATGAGTATGAAATGTAAGTTGAAGTATAACATAATATGGAGACATATTTATAAGGTTCAATATTTAAGTGAAGAAGCTAGTGTAACTGTGAGGCTAACCATGATTACCATTACTTATCGAATGTAATCGATTACGATAGTGCTTACATTGAAAATTATATGAATGTAATCGATTATGAATACGATTGCACGAAATTCTGTAATCGACTATAATCGATTTTGATTATAGTTTACGATTACCCCATGTCTGGTCCGGCTTAAGATGGAGAATCATATTGTCCTCAATCGAGCAGAGAGAGAGTGTGTGTGTTTGTGGGGGTACATGTACGTGTCTGTGTCTTCGTCCTGTGTCAGATTTAGTACAGGTCGGTCATTCTCTTGGTCGGTTTGTGGTGGTGTAAGAAGGTTCCGTGATATCTATCATGTGTTGAAGGAACACAGTTATTTCAGTGGTCACTTGTGTTGGGAAATTTGGATTTGCATCCCCTTTTGCGGCGGGCCGGCAATACCCGACCAGCAACTCACACTCATCCCCTTTCCCTCCAACTCTAACTTGCGAAATTACAGTACTGTATTCTCAGTTCTCTCTCATCGCTACCCTGTACTGGCCAGCTCTGGAACTTTGTCCAGTATTTCTGATTTACAGTCTTCATACCCCTTGAATCCGTTGCCGTATCTTCCTGTTTTCTTCTTGCCTAATTCATACAATTTTGTTCAATTTAGTTGAGTTATGTTGTAATGCCGGCGTTATGTGAAGACTATCCAGAGTTGAATATAACTGGCTGGAGATAAGAATAAACTAGGAAATACGTTATAGGACTTAAGAGCTCAAGTCCAATATTTGAGGAATTTTGTAATAAACAGATATAGATTTGCTTGATTTGTTCAGCTGCCTTAGGAAGAAACATATTTTACAAGTCCCCAACCTTGTCCGTCTGTTTTTACCTGAAAGTAATGTGCTATATTATATGCTTGTTAACATTAAGTGATCGAAGCTATAAGTCTACATTATAGAGCTGGTAGAGTTAATTTTACCTTTTCACTGCTAAATGAACAGATAGGTGTTGTGTATTTCGACAAAACCAATCAGTTACAGCTGGAATAATAATTGTATTTGTGAAAGTGTCACTGTTGTTTTGCTTTTCGTCTTTCCTTTTTCTGTGAAAACAAGTTATTCATTCAGGTACATCATGCGAATGCAGGATGAGAATATTCACAGAAGTCTAAGTGTTTACCCCTTCCGAGCCATGAGTTTTAAGTTTCATTTATTATCCCTAAACATTGCACTCTGTTTAAGAAAGATCTCTCTAATATAAGAAACTTACTCGAAGCTTTATATAATCATCTGAAGATAGCAAGGCTAAAATCAAAATCAAATAGATAGTGGTACTGAAAAGGTATACTTAAAAAAAAAAAAAAAAAAAAAAGGTATCCAAGCTAACACCAGACAATTAAACGGGAAGCAACCATAGAAGTCGAAGTCTCTTTTCATGCAAGGAAGAAGAAAGCAAAGCCCAGAAACCCGTCAGACTGCAGTTTATTCTTCCTGAAGCCTGACAGTTTACAGCAACTTAGCTAGGAAGGAGATTATGAAGGCTATATCTAGCCCCTTTTTGTTCCAAAAGTCTCTTCAAAGCTGACTGTAGATGCCTGGTGATTGAATGCATTAACAAATAACTATATCATTCTATTGAGGGCCATCAGCATAAACTTGGCATTTTATACAGCAACACCACACGATTATAGCTAAAACATTCTTAGCGCTCGAGGAATTAAAATTTGTTTCAACACGTCAGTACCATCAAAATTAACAGGTACATTATTCAGACGGGAACACCCTTTTTTTCTTTATACTTATATAAATTAATTATGCATTTTATTCATGCTAACACTGGACGTACAGTACCATATTCGGACTCAGACGTAATACATCCAAGCTAGCACTAGACATAGTCCTACCATACGAGTATACCACATACAAGCTAGCACGAGACATACCGGACGTATTATGGTCAAGGTATCACTAGATGTGCTAATCTGAGGCTAACAGTTGGCGTATCATATGCAGGATAACAACAGACGTGTCTTATTCAGGTTAATACGAAACTTTTTATATTCTGAATAACAATGGACGTTTCATATTGAGGTGGAGATTATTCAGGATATCAATAGACGTGTCTTATCCAGATTAATACCAGACGTATTATATTCAGGATAACAGTACACGTTTCTTATTCAGGTTAACATCAGACGTATTATAATCAGGATAACAACAGATGTTTCTTAGTTAGGCTACCACTATATGTATAATTTTTAGGTTAACAATAAGCGTCTCTTTTTCAAACTAATACAAACTGTATTGTTTTGCGGCACCAGCAAAAGATTACAGCTGAGGAAACTCATAATATTTTTAGTCTTAATGTTCAATGCTAGGCGCGCGTGTGTGGAAGAGAGGGATCTTCAGGGAGTCCTTATCACACTCGGAAAATTAATCTGGAGAGAGAGAGAGAGAGAGAGAGAGAGAGAGAGAGAGAGAGAGAGAGAATAAATTCACGAAGTCCCTCCTTATCTCATTTAATCGGACTTCATAACTGTAGATAGAAAGATATACCACATCAGAACATCACTTCGGCTGAAGAATAATAACCTATAAAATCAATATGCTGTTAACGTGTGTTAACATTTAGACCCATTACAACATCCGTATCTAAGTATCTATCTATCTATACACACACACACACACACACACACACACACACATATATATATATATATATATATATATATATATATATATATATATATATATATATATATATATATATATATATATATATATATATATATATATATATATATATATATATATATATATATATATTACAGGCAAACCTTTAAACCAATCATTTCACGATATGCCTAGTCTTTCGATAAATAAATTTAAACTGGGATGGATTAATTTTGGATTGGTTAAATTAAGGCACGATTAGGTTAGGCTGGTATAATCTAAGCTAAGCTTAGGTTAGGTTAGGATGGGATAATCTAGGTTAAGTTTAGGTTAGGTAGGGTGGGTTAGTTACGTTGATAGGTTAGAATAATTTAGATGAACGCTTAATATAATGTAGCGTTCATACACCTTGACCAAACTTAGACTGACCTACCGTAACCCAAACTTATCCTGGATTATCCCAGACCAACCTAACCGCAGTCTAAATTAATCAAACCTAAATTAACCATCCCAATTTACACTCTTTTCACGAACTGACTAGGCATTTCATGAAGTGACTGATTTCACAGTTTGCCTGTAACATATATATATATATATATATATATATATATATATATATATATATATATATATATATATATATATATATATATATATATATATATATATATATATATATTAGGGTGGCCCAAAAATACGCCACTGTTTTTTTTTCAATTTCATTTTCCACAAGGCTACTTCTGGTCCATATTAATTAAGGAGTTTTGATGCAAAAAATTAAGAAAATCGGCTCATATTTAGAAGTCACTCCCCAGGGAATATGTGTGATCCTGATAACATTATGCTTGATCACAAATGTCTAATCGTCTAATGAATATATGGCATGTAAGTACCTGTAACTATCCTAAAACTGCGACAACTATCGAACTAAACGTTGAATAAAGCTTGAGCAGTAGTCGGTAGAAATACTTATTGTGACATGCATCTACTACTGCTGCATGCTGCAGCCATCTGTTGGAAACTCCAGCGCGCCAGAAAATCACCACGTCCACGCCGCTGAAGCGCACGCTGGGTGGCTCGTCGATGACTCAGTGGTCACTCAGTCACTCAGTGGATGACCATTTCTCCACATAATAGGACGTATATTGGTGTGCTCTTGATGACTAGCATGTAGTGATATCGAGCAGTGAATGTGGCAAGTATAATTTATGTCATTATTATAACGACTAATTATTACACTTATCAAAAAATTCTATCTATTGCCAGACGCCTTAATCCCTTATACGGGGTGGTCACAAGCAAATCGCCTCCACGTCACCCTGTCCCCCTCCATTTCACTGCCCTGCCCCCAATTCAAACTCCCCTCTCTCATTTACCTCTCCATCCCTCCATCCCATCCTTGGCTTTCTCCTCCCTCTCGCCCCATTCACCTCAGTAACATACACTTTCCTCGTCAGTCGCTCACTCTCCATCCTCTCCACATGGCCAAACCATCTCTATGTGTTTCTCTTAATGCTTCCTATCACATCCACATCCACACCACAACTCTCCTTCACATCCTTATTTGTCAGTCTGTTTCTCCATATGACCCCACAGGCTCCTCTCAAATACCTCATTTCCACTGCTCTCACTCTTGACTTGTGGCCCTCCGAGAACGTCCAAGCATCACTTCCACACGTCAGAGTTGGTATCACAATATTGTCATATAATAACTTTTTCATTTCCATGCTCACTTCCCTGTTTCTTATCAATCTGTCTTCAAGGAACCAGCAACCTTTCTTCCTTGTTGTACCCTTTCAAGCATTTCACTTCCAAACTTCCATCCTTACTCATCACGCTATCCAAGTACTAAACGTACTCACATTTTCCATTTCCTCATAATTCAACCTCACTGTACATTCACTGACTTCACCTCTCTCGAAGACCATAACATTACTCTTCCCTACATTCACCTTTAAATTCCGTTTCTTACTCTCCCAAACTCGTCCACCAAGCCTTGCAGCTCCCCTTCGTCTTCACTTAACAATACAGTACCGGTATCATCTGCAAACAACAGTACAGGGGGTTTCCAAACACTGCCCGCTCTCATTAGGGCCACTCCAACATCCACTGCCCTACCTTGTATCTCCTTTATAACCCAATCCATATTCAGATTGAACAACCATGGAGACATAACACATCCCTGTTTCAACCCAACCTTCAAATAGAAAAACTCACTCAGTTCACTATCCACATGCACTGTGGCCTTAGCACCCTCATACATACTCTTCACAGCATTCAGCAACTTCCCATCTACTCTATATATTCTTAATACTTTCCACAATCCTTGTCTATCCACCCTGCCAAATGCTTTCTCCAAATCCATGAAGGCTGCATACAACTGCTTTCCCTTCTCTAGACACTTCTCCACTAAAAATCTAAGAATGAATATCTGACCTACACAACCTCTTCCCTTCCCTTCCTAAAGCCTCAGAAAGTTACTTTGATATATTAAGTTTTTATGTTCCACATACCAGGCACTTATTGATGAACATTTGATTCATTACTGATGGATTATTTTTAATACCAAACTCAGCATTTAATAATTATTGTATCCAGCACATTATACGGAGCGAATTGAAGCTAAGATATCAAACTAATGTTCTAGTGAGAATTATTATCGATTGTTATGATAAGGCCTTGCGTATCTGTGTTCCATTCACAGGTCATGCCTGTGACAAGAAACAGTCCAAAAGTAAGGCTTCTGGGCAAGCCCGAGAAAGATGTATCGGGTGCTCGCCTGTCACCTAATGCCGATGTCCTCAGGAACTTCATATTTCACCATCAGAACGGTCTCACAATCAGTCGCGGCACTAAGAATACCATTGAGAAGGTAATGGTGATCCCGGATAAAGTGCACATCCCGACCCAAAGGGTAGACTCGAATATCTGCAAGCTCCAGAAGCTTCACAAAGAGTACTGTGTGTTGAAGAACACCAGATCGTTACTGAAACCAGGGCACCAGGCCATAGAGCAAAACTTCAAAGAAAAAACTCACAAAACTGTTATTTCTCGAAAGGACGCTCTGCCAACTATGATAAACGAAGAGGATAAGCAGTTTTTGCAATAACAGCAACAGAATCCCTTCAGCGGGAGTATGTCTGGGGTGGACAGAATCTTGGCAAACAAGGAGGCTTATAAGCAGCATAGAAGTGATCAAGCCAAGATCCAAAAAGAAAAATGCAAGCTCATTGCACAGCAGATGGAAATGACTGTACCATGCAATTATATTGACATTGAAGGTTGTAATGTTTCCTCATCAACAGAGTCTGAGGATGAATTTCAAGGGCCATCGACATCCAAACAAATTAAACAGCAAAGTAAAGCCAAGAAAACCATTGTAACAAAGGAAGTAGCTGCCACGCTCGTGTCAAAGTGCCTAATCGTTCAGCTCCCTAATTTAATCATCGTGTTGATGATGATGCTAAAGCAGCTATAGTGGAAAACCTTGACTCTCCTCCTCGTCGGAAACTGGCAGGAAGTTTCGATGGCGATGTGTTCGACCACTGCGTTTCACTGCAACTTACCTCACCAGACGTTTATTGAAGTTCTTCAACCTATGCTGTGTGACAGGACAAGATGATGCCAGGGGGTTCATGGCAAAGTCACCCAACCTTTGGCTGACAAATCTCAGGTATATGTCGCTTCTGGCCAAGTGCAAATATTTGAAGATTGTCAACGACTGTGCAACGAGATAGTTGTGGCTCTCATTCAGTCATACAACGATGTCCTGACGAGAGACGAAACTCAAAAGCAGTACATACTGCAGCTCGTCGCCGACCCCCGGAAAAGACTACCAGTTCTGACGAAAGCTACTTTGTGGAAGACAAAGTGTTGCATTATTCCTATACTTAGTGTTTTAAGTGTGTTCTTTTAGCACTCACCTAAAGAATGTCTATGTTTGGAAAAGTTGAAAATACATATTTCTTTTTTTGTTGAAAATCCGTCGATGTTGTGTTTTCAGTTCATTTTTTCGGAATTATAGCATCAGAAGTGACCTCTAAAAATTGTGCATTTCATCAAATTTTTCACATAGTGCCTTCAATGATGATAAGGAACATATATAGCCATGTGCAAGTGAACAGTTTCTCCGTTTTGGGGGGATCACCCTAATACACACACACACACACACACACACACACACACACACATATATATATATATATATATATATATATATATATATATATATATATATATATATATATATATATATATATATATATATATATATATATATATATTTATATAATCATTATGATCATCAACATCATTATCAGCCAGTGTAAGTCCACTGCTGAAGAAAGGCCTCCCACAACTTTTTTCCAGGAGTTCCTTGACCGAGAAAGTCTCTTCCAAGTTACCTATGCCTGTTAAATTCCCCATTCCGTCTGTCCACCTTCTGTCTGGCCTTATTCTGCTATGCTTGCCGTCTCTTGGAGTCCAGTCAAACAGGCTCTTCCTTCATCGGTTATCCCGTATTCTTGCTACATGACCTTCCCTCATCCATTTTTTTTTTCCTTTATCATTTCTAGATGTCTTTTACTTTAGTCTGCCCTCACGTAAATTTCTTTTCCTCCCTCGCAACGATTTTCTACACATTAACCTTTCTATTTTTCAGTTCTGTCAGTTTCCTGGTCTCACAAATGTACGTAATGGCTGGGATTATATGTTCGTTATATAATTTTCGTTTCACACATACGGGCAAGCTATTTTCAAGATATATCTATGTTTACAGAAAGCTTTCCATCAAATTGTATTGTGTCTTTTTATATCGCTTTAATGGTCTTTTGTTAGTTTTAGTATTTGCCCCAAGTAATTGTAGTCCTACTCTTCGACTTCTCTGAGAATTTCTTCTTTTATTTTGATGACGTTTTTTTGTGAATTTGGATTAAACATTAGTTTTTCTTTGGTTCAACTTTAGCTCTACTTTGAGACTTTCTCTGTTTAGATTATTGAACAATTCCTCCAGTGTCTGTGCTGTTTGTGATTAGGACAATGCCATCTGAGAATTAATAACAGTTTAAGATTTTTCAGTCAATTTTTACTCCGTAAGTTCCCCCAATCTAACTTTCTGAAAATACTTTCAAGGCAGGCCGTAAATAAATTTGATGAAACTATACTTATTAATTTTTTCCGAGTCTTACGTAAATTAATTGTAACAATTTCCCCCTTATTTATGTTGTCAAGCAATTTTACAATGTTCTCATATACTTCTTGTTCCCATGAAGAATGTATAAATGCTATGTGCTCCACTGAATCGAAAGCCTGTTTGTAATCAACAAAACCTAAGCACAGTGGTTTATTATATTCTGTACTTTTCTCAGTTAGCTGATTCATTGTGTGTTAATGATCAGTGGCTGAATACCCGCTTCGGAATTCTGCCAGCTCACGAGGTTGTTTTCTTCCAAATTTGTTATTCTGTATGTGAGGACTTTTGTGATGAGATTGTAAATGACTGATAATAAACTAATGGGTCGCTAGTTACTACGATCTTTTGAGTCACCTTTTTTTAAAGCAAAATTGCATTACACCATGTTTTGGGAATTCTTTTTTTCTTTCTACAATGAATAAATAAGTGGGTGACTCGGTTTTGAACGTCTACATCTGACAGTAAATCTGCTACTACTGTTTCTCCTGGGGTCCTTCCATATTGTCATATTTTTAAAAGAAATGTTTACTTAGTCTGGTGTTACCTCAGGAATTTCACTTGTTTCAACTGACAAGTTAGCTATTGGTACTATTGTCTTTGATGTATACAGTTCTTTGTAAAGAAAAAATCAACTCGCTGTGTTTAATGTTTTCACCATAGTTGTCATTCAGTGATATAACTTGTTTTCTGAGTGACATTTTACATCGAACCTATTTCAGACTTTTTCCATTTCGGTGGTTTCTTTGATCAGATCCATGTTTCTCTTTCCTTTTTCTTCTCTGTGCCTCTTTTTTATAACTTTATTTAATTCCGCCCTTTCTATTTCATTTTTCTTTGTTTCTACGTTCACCTTCATCTTGTGTTCATGAGCTCTAGGGTCATTTTTGCATACTTGTTGGCTTTGATTGTATTCATTATTCGCTTTCCCTATAACCTTCTTTGATTCACTTAACACTTTTGTTAGTCTATCGTTTATCTTATCAGTGTCACACTCAGCATAACTTAGAGCCAGAAATTTGTTCGTTATTTCAAGCTGAAAGGCAGCTTTGTTTTTGCATACTTTAAATTAACGTATCTCATTCTAATATTCTAATCAACTCCTTTCTTTCATTCTGAAACTGAGTCTGGTTGTGCAACCCACTATTCTTTGTCACTTCCTATATTTTCTTTGTTAGTAACTGTAGCATTAGTGATCGCGTTATTCTCATCTGCTATAATGAAGTCGATTTCATTCTTTGTTTCTCAATTTTGACTTCACGTCCGTTTTCTCCCTGTTCGTTTGTGGAAGAATGGGTTCCATTATTCTCATGTTATATCAGCAAAATTAACCACAAATTCGCCTCTGGCATTCCTCTCTCCTGCTCAGAATTTTCTCATACATGTTTCTCCATTTTTCAGTCTACCAGCTTCTGCAAAAAGGACTTCCATGAGTATTTTACATCTCGCCTATTTTTCCTCCATAATATGTGAAACGTTGTCATAGAATGCTTTTATTTCTTCATCTGAACTTTGAGAAGAGGATGCATATACTTATAAAACTTTCAGGGTGTATCTTTTGAATAGTCGACTTACAATCCATGCTACAAGGCGTTCCCCTACCCCACCAGCACTTTTATTTTCTTGTATACTTTGTCATTTAATTATGTTGGCAACGTCGGATCAAGTGCATCACGGACAGACTCGGCAATGTTACACGTTCCTTATCCCTCCAAACGCAATATATTATGCTAAGTTAATGTTAGGCCTAAGTTTGATAAATATAGGTTGGTTTAAGTCAAAACACTACACTTCTGATGATTTTATGGTTTGATTAGCCGGACTGTTTCATCCGTTCCCGAGCAAGGGTTTGACGTTGCCAAGTCATTCTCGCTGAACTTGCTCCGATGCTGCAAATAGAGCTGAATGACTAAGTGTGCCGAAAGAAAAAAATCATGCGTCATGCTAACAGCGGACCCAGCAGGTAGCAGTGGGATATACTGTGTCTGTCTGTATATATATATATATATATATATATATATATATATATATATATATATATATATATATATATATATATATATATATATATATATATATATATTGTCACGGAACAGAGAAAGATAATGTACACTTTAAGTGAGAATACTAAAAAATCACTACTGTCCCGTAAAGTTCCAGGTTCAAAACAAAAGAGTTAGGTAAAATTACAAGTTAAAGTTTAATGCTCAAACTAACAACAAAACATTCAGGACTCATGAGGATAATGTAATGGCAAAAAACAGGTTAAGTATATGGTTAACTGCAATAGCCTCTATTAACTCGAAATTAGCAAGAGTAAATTTATCTAAGTCAGCCCTGATAAAATAAAAATACACAAGGGTAATGCTCAGTTAATGCAAGATAAATAATTACAGATACAAAATATTATTTAAAATGACTGATACAAAACCCCACATCAATCACAAAGACCTCACTAGGCCTAAGAATCAACCCTATGCTACACAGTACAAGAAAAAATGCAACAACAGTTATACTCAAATTACACACAGCTGCTAGATGTTTGGAGATTTCTTGAGCACTCACAATAATAATACCTGTACAGGGGAGGACAGAGATGTGAACAAAATGAGGAGCAGATCTAAGTGGCAATGATGCAGAGACTGAGCTCATTATATAGGGGCCGGCAGAGCTTGATACAACTTGTAAGAAGGACGCGCAAATGAAGCCATGGGGACAAAGAGTTGACAATCCCGCTCTAAATAACAGAGAGAACGACTTACTCTACTATAACGGTAGAAGTGGGGGACTGAGGCAGAACACGCTCGTGATCAAACATGCAGCAACTGTGCGTTAAAATTACACAAAGGATGATGAAATCATAGGCTATGTAACACCTCCCCACAAAGAAAAAGAAATTTACAAAGGAAATTTCTTATTACTCCAAAACAATCTGTCTAAAGTCTAGATAAGCAATCTGCAATAACATTTTCTTTCCCCTTGACATGTTGTATGTCTAATGAATACTCCTGAAGAAGTAGACTCCATCTTGTCAATCTCTGATTTTTATCTTTAAACTTACTAAGGAATTTCAGTGGGTTATGATCGGTATAAATGACTATGGGGTCAAAACCAGAACACAAATAAAATGAAAACTGCTGTAAACCCAAAATCAAGGCCAAAAGCTCTTTCTCAATAGTGGAGTAGTTCTTTTGAGGTGGAGTGAACTTCTTACTGTAATAAGATACAGGATGTTCAATACCCTGATCATCCTCTTGCAGCAAAACAGCCCCAGCTCCTGTATCACTTGCATCAACAGCCATCCAAAAAGGCTTAGCAAAATTTGGAGTATCGAGCACTGGCTGACTTAATAGAATAGCTTTAAGTTTGTTGAAAGAGAATTCACAGTTATCGGTCCAGACAAATTTAACTCCCTTTTTCAGTAGGTCTGTAAGTGGTGATACAAGAATTGAAAAGTTAAGAACAAATCTCCTGTAATAACCTACCATTCCCAAAAATCTTTGTAGCTCTTTCCTACTTTTAGGACTGGGAAGATCACTTATAACCTGAACCTTAGCTCCTGGTGGTGCAACATGTCCATCACCAATTACATACCCAAGGTACTGAACTTTAGCTTGACCAAACTCACACTTTGATAAATTAGCTACAAGATTAGCCTGAACCAAACGGTCAAGAAATTTACTGACATGGCATAGGTGATCTTTCCAGTTGTCACTGAAGATTAATACATCATCAATATAAACAACACACCCTGCCAAACCCTCTGTTACAACATTCATGAGCTTCTGAAATGTGGCTGGTGCATTCTTCATACCATATGGCATTACTGAACATGCAAAAGTCTTTCCTAGTGTTACAAAACATGAGATCTCCCTAGCACGTTCAGTCATAGGTACTTGCCAGTATCCCTTTAACAAATCAAACTTACTTATGTACCTAGCCTTTCCGATCTTGTCTATGCAATCTTCCACACGAGGGAGAGGGTAAGTGTCTGTTTTGGTTATCTGATTAACACGTCTGTAGTCAATGCAAAGCCGCTGTGACCCACCTGGCTTAGGGACCAGAGTGACAGGAGAACTCCACTCGCTCTGACAGGGCTCAATCATCTTGTGGTCCAACAGGTAGCCAAGCTCCTTCTGGATGAGAGGAACTTTCACTGGATTCACACGGTAAGGAGGCAATTTAATTGGCTTTGCGTCTCCAACATCGACATCATGCATCAACACAGTGGTTCTTCCTGGAGTGGCACGGAACACTTGCGGGTACTCCTGCAGTAATGCCGAAAACTCTTGCCTTTCCTCGGGAGGTAGATGAGAAAGCTTAGTCTGGAGATCATTCATGATATCAGGATTCCTCCGCAAACTATCACTCAGGCTCATACTGCATGGGAGAGCTTCACTTGCAGACTCGGGTGGAACAGCTACAGTGCAGACTGGATTATTTTCGTCCCGCCTGTGATATAACTTTAGCATGTTGATGTGACATAGTTGCTTGCTCCTTCTACGATCTGGTGTGGCGATGACATAGTTGACATCACTGAGTTTCTTCTCCATGAAATAAGGGCCACTAAACTTGGCTTGAAGAGGTTGCCCATGAACTGGTAGCAGAATCAAAACCTGATCTCCTGGCTGAAAGTGGCGTAACCTGGACTTCTTATCATACCAAGTCTTCATCTTCTCCTGAGCAGCTCCTAAATTCTCTCTCGCCAGCTGTAAAGCAGTGGACAGCCGTTCTTTGAACTTCATCACATACTCCAGCAGGTTGACGTCATCTTCCTCCGACAGCCAGCATTCCCTGAGTAACTTAAGGGGTCCTCTTACTTCATGGCCAAACAGTAGTTCAAAAGGTGAGAAGCCCAGTGATTCATTTGGAGATTCTCTTGCAGCAAACACAACGAATGGAAGACCTTTATCCCAGTCTTTCTGATGTTCCAAACAGTATTTCTTGAGCATCGATTTGAGTGTTTGATGATATCTCTCCAACGCTCCTTGGGTCTGGGGATGGTAAGCTGAAGACGTGATCTGGGTGATGCCCAACTCTTTCAGAGACTGCTTGAAAACGTTTGACATGAAATTACTTCCCCGGTCTAACTGTACCTCCTTGGGCAGACCAAACTTTGTGAAGAACCCTAGCATTTCCTTAACCACGTTCTTTGCTGAGATGTTTCTAAGTGGAATGGCTTCAGGATAACGAGTAGCCATATCAATCATGGTCAACACATAAGAAAATCCTGAAGAAGTCTTAGGAAGAGGGCCCACAATATCCACCAACACACGGGTGAAAGGCGCCTCAAAAGGAGGAATGGGAACTAGAGGTGCAACCTTTTCGGTCTGATTAAACGTCCCCACAACTTGACAGGTGTGACAAGACTTACAATACCAGGAAACATCCCTGAAGATACCTGGCCAGTAGAAGTGTTTCAAAATGCATGCCACAGTCTTCCTCACTCCAAGGTGTCCTGCCAAACTGGAATCATGAGCCACTCGAATGATATCCTGCCTACAAACACGAGGGATGACAACTTGATGTACAACCTCCCATTCACAGTCGGCTGATGCTGTTGGGGGTCTCCACTTCCTCATAAGTACTCCTGACTTTACATAATAACAAGTAGAAGCACCGGCTGACTCTTCTTCACTGTAAGCAGAGTTAGCTAGACCTTTCAACTCAGGGTCAGCAACCTGCAACTCAACCAACTCTTGACGAGACAAATTATCAACACTACGGGGTACTGCCTCATCTGGTGAGTGGTCCAAATTAGCAAGAAAAGTGTCAGCTAGGATAACATCATCATCATCATTATCCTCTAAATCACCAGTAACTTTAGACTTAGCCCTAGTGACAGCACATGCAGGGAACACATCAGGGACATCACAATCCTGGGACGCAGCCACTGGCTCACTAGACAACTGAGGAGCTGGACACACTTGACTTCCACCAATATCATTTCCAAGTAAGAAAGTTACACCTGACATTGGGAGTGTCTCAACCAACCCAACCATAACAGAACCATTAACAAAACCAGACTCTAAATTCACTCTGCACAGCGGGACAGAGAAGTAATTATTCCCTACACCTTGTAAGATTACAGTTTCATCAGAGGAATTAACATTAGAGCCTAGAACACTGGTCAGCATAAGGGATTGGCAAGCACCTGTATCACGATATATTTTAACTGATTTCCTGTCATTACTGTCCAGAGGACTGACAAAATCATCAGACAGGAAATTAGCACATGAACTCTTGAGAGTGTCACCCACGTTACTGCTCAAAAGAGGAGCTCCATCATGAGAATTTAAGTTACCCCTCAAAGCAGGTTCAGTTAACTCAGTTAAAGAATTCTGGGAACTCTCAAGAGTGGACACTAGACCAATTGACTGAATATTTAAAGACTCCTTTTTGTTCACATTACGCTGTCTCCTGAAACATTTCTCCGTAGTATGACCAAGCTTACTACAATAAGTACATTTACTTTTCTGAAATCTAGAGGTGAAGCTGGTATTTACTTCCTGAGAAACATCATCTTTATTCTCTTTCCTGTTACCTGTACTCTGAGTAGAGGCAACGTACTTACTCTCAGCTTTCCCTTTTTCTTTAGAATATCTCTTGTGAGTGAGAACATATTCATCAGCTAAAACTGCAGCATCAGACAAATTATCTATCCTTTTCTCATCAAGATATAGGCTTACATCTTTATAAATACACCTTTTGAAATTCTCCAGGAAAATCATCTGCTTAAATTTACCAAAATCAGAATCCACATTCTTAGAATTTAACCACTGCTCTAACAGATCTTCTTTGATTTTTGCATACTCAACATGGGATTGCTTATCTTGCTTGTAAGTTGTCCTAAATTTTACTCTATAAGCTTCAGGAACAAGCTCATAGGCCTTAAGAATCAAGCTCTTAACTACATCATAATTATCAGATTGATCCTGAGGCAAAGATGCATAAGTTACTTGAGCTTTACCGGTGAGAACAGTTTGAAGGAGTACTGGCCAATACTCCTTAGGCCAATTAAAACCTGTAGCTACCCTCTCAAACAACTGAAAATACTTGGTTAAATCAGATTCATTAAAAGGAGGGACAAGTTTCACATCTTTAGCCACATCAAAATCATCAGAGCTAGATGATCCAGTTCCACATTGTTTCATGCGATACTCATGGTCAGCCTGAATCCTAGCAATTTCAGCTTGTGCCTCAGCCTCCTTAGAACGGGCCTCCGCCTCCTTAGCCTTAGCCTCCTGCAGGGCTAGCTGTAACTTAGCTAATTCAATCTGCGTTTGCTCATTTGGAGGAGTTACATTAAACAAGCTTTCATTAATCATGTCAACAATTTGATCTTTAGAATGATGAGAGCGAACAGCAATTCCCAATTGTTGAGCAACAAGCTTAAGTTCATTCTTTGTTCTGTTTTCTATATCACACACTGTTTGCACATTTGACAAAAAATCTTTGGCTTCATCAAGTGTAGTAATAGTAGACATAATTAATAAGTAACAGTCACAAAATATCAAGCAATATCCTTATGATAATATCCTGAATATCCTGATAAGAGGTCGCCAAATTTATGTTACGGAACAGAGAAAGATAATGTACACTTTAAGTGAGAATACTAAAAAATCACTACTGTCCCGTAAAGTTCCAGGTTCAAAACAAAAGAGTTAGGTAAAATTACAAGTTAAAGTTTAATGCTCAAACTAACAACAAAACATTCAGGACTCATAAGGATAATGTAATGGCAAAAAACAGGTTAAATATATGGTTAACTTCAATAGCCTCTATTAACACGAAATTAGCAAGAGTAAATTTATCTAAGTCAGCCCTGATAAAATAAAAATACACAAGGTAATGCTCAGTTAATGCAAGATAAATAATTACAGATACAAAATATTATTTAAAATGACTGATATAAAACCCCACATCAATCACAAAGACCTCACTAGGCTTAAGAATCAACCCTATGCTACACAGTACAAGAAAAAATGCAACAACAGTTATACTCAAATTACACACAGCTGCTAGATGTTTGGAGATTTCTTGAGCACTCACAATAATAATATCTGTACAGGGGAGGACAGAGATGTGAACAAAATGAGGAGCAGATCTAAGTGGCAATGATGCAGAAACTGAGCTCATTATATAGGGGCCGGCAGAGCTTGATACAACTTGTAAGAAGGACGCGCAAATGAAGCCATGGGGACAAAGAGTTGACAATCCCGCTCTAAATAACAGAGAGAACGATTTACTCTACTATAACGGTAGAAGGGGGGGACTGAGGCAGAACACGCTCGTGATCAAACATGCAGCAAGTGTGCGTTAAAATTACACAAAGGATGATGAAATCATAGGCTATGTAACAATATATATATATATATATATATATATATATATATATATATATATATATATATATATATATGACCCATTCTTCCTCCACGGGTCTAATTCACTTGCATTATATATGTTCCACACTGGTATGTGTTCACTATGGACTTACTTTCCATGAATATTTTCTCAATGGAACTATTTTCTCGCCATGGGGAGCACTAAATCCCCACGACGACTCGTTTTTACCTCCACCAACTGACCTGGAGGAAATTATGTATTCACCCTTGTTTGTCTGTTTGTTTACAGTATATCTTAAAATAAGAAATTGATGGACTTCAATGAAATTTTTTAGATATGTGGCCTGTGGCCTAGGGAAGAGTTGGTTAAATATTGTTGGTGATCTGAATTTGAGCCCTTGATCATTTTTTTTTTTTTCTCACAAGATATCTCAAAATGATTGTGATGGATTTCAATAAAATTTTGTAGATATACCATGGGTGAAGGGAGAGTTTGTTAAATTACAGTGATGATCAGAATTGTTTGGTATTGGCATCGGTGGAGGTACGTGCTCTCTGAGTGTTGTTTAGTTTCACCTGCAGTTATTGCATCTGTGGAACTCTTTTACCCATTCAGCATATATTTTCAATCTGGCCTATTTACCACAAGGGTGTATCAAACATGGTCTTATTTTTCCACATCAGTCCAATCCAGCCATGGACCTACTAACACTACGGACCTGTTCTCCAGTGGGCCTATATTCCCCCATCCATCCAACCCCCTCCACTCATAAACCTATCATTCACCGAGTGTAGTTTTTGGCTTGTCCTCTGGCATGGAACACATCCACCTATCCACTCAGAAAGTCCTACCCAATACTCCCTCTTATCTACCAAAACATACACACACACACACACACACACACACACACACACACACACACACACACACTGGTGTAGTGGTAACGTTCTCGCTTGCCAACTGGTGGGCGGGAGTTCGCGCCTAGCTCAAGTTGCGAAAAGTTTCACTGACGAAGTGGGTGGTTACTGTCCCCCTCGAGCAAGGGGACGGGTGTGTGCGTGTGTGAAGGTCACAGCCTTGCCCTTGGACCGGACTATATGAGCTCTCAGCTCCCTTCCGGGAGGGTAAAAGCTGACGATCACGACCATCAAGTGATCCTGACCGACCCGGTGAATTACGCACATACACACACAGAAACGCGCGCGCGCGCGCTCCCAACAAGCTTCTCATTCCCCGACGAGCCTAACCCACCCGATCACCCCAGCCCGCCCATTAAACCACCCACCTACCCCATCCCACCCTACCCCGCCTGCCAACCCCACGCCACCCTAGTGTCCGCCCACCCACTTACCCAGCCCTGCCTAATCCCCACATCCACTTCACCTTCCTCACCTGCCAACCCTACCCAGTTTGCCCACTCCACCCACATCACCCACCCATCTCACCAACTCCACCTGCCATCTCCACCCACTCCACTCACCCACTCTACCCACCCTGAATGCCTATCTTGCCTGCCCTGCTGTCCACACACTCACCACCCCACCCCACCCATTCCCTCATCAGCCTACCCTGCCGGCTACCAATTTTTGACACACACACACACACACACACACACACACACACACACACACACACACACACACACACACACGTGCTCGCGAAGTTACAGCTACTTTTATAGCAGTTGATGAGTTACCCTGGTCTGTCTGGCCGAGCAGACCCCCCAACCACAGCCAAACAACTGCCTCTGCCGAGCTGTTCAATGTGATGAACCGATGGTTCCTTGTGATGGACAGCGCCTCACCACAGTGAGGCACGGGGAAAAGTGTGCAGGTTTGGCTCCTGGACGAATGTCACATTTTCGTCTCCCCACCTAGTTAGCATGGAAGCATACTGGACACCATATCACCGGTCATTTGGCTGCATGACTACCAGCCAGCGTGGAAAAAGGGTTCTTGGGTTATAGAAAACCATTAGACTTGTCACTTACTGTAAAGTCAACTGTAGTGGGATGAAAAGTAATCATCATGACAGGATGCATTTTTTTTTCCTTTACTTCTGGTACACTTAGTCATCCTGTCATAATGACACTGACTGAATGCCTCGGAAAAGGACTCGGCAACATCACACCTTTATCATCCCTCGACAAAATAAGGTATTATGGTAGGTCAATGTTAGGTTAGGCAAAAGTTGATTAGACATGGGTTGGTTTACAGTAAAAAAAACGGCTTTTCTGGCAATTTCATTGCGTAATTTGGCAGAATTATTTCCCGCAGAACTCGCCCCAACGTGGCCAGTATTACTGGGTGACAAAGTGTACCAGAAGAAAAGGATGAGAGAAATAGGAAGTGAGGAGGGAAGACACAGAAAATGAATGATAAAGGTGAAGATGATTATGAGTAGCAATATTAAGAGAGGTGATAAGGACATTTTTCTTTTTCTGTAAAATGTTTACATAATATTAAGTTCACTGACGGCACAGTCAGGATTTTGGTATTGGAACCTAAATTTCGGTTGTCATTAGTCTTGAGGAACAGGTGTTTGGAATGTATTAAAATAGTATCTTGATTAATACAAATGGATCTATTGTTACATAATACAGGAATCAACCCAGGAAACAATCATTAATAACTGAATGAATATGTAGTGGTATCAGTGATTATTTAAATAACTACTTTCCCGCTCATCTTATTCTGCTAGAAAGGGGAGGGGTCAGGCCACTCGCCACCCACCCTGGCTGCACCCTCGGGTTCATTGTTGTAACCTCCTTCTTGCGAGTGGCTTTTCGTAGATGAATGATATAATCTGGCTGTAGCAATTCTGAAACAGAGAAGTCCTTATCATTTTGATGGCGGCATTGGAAAATCTTTTGTAGTGAGTGACACTGGCTGGTGACGACAATAATAAACAACAAGGACATCTCATACACTGCAGCACCCTAGCACTGCAGCTGGTCTAAGTACTGAACACTTAACTTTGCCCTGTGACCTTAGCCATTGAGTAATTGCACTCAAAATCGAAAACTAACAAGGCATATGGGCCTGATGGGGTCCCTCCTGTTGTTCTCAAGAACTGTGCTTCTGTGCTTACACCCTGCATAGGCAAACTCTTTCGCCTTTGTCAGTTAACTTGTACCTTTCCTTCTTGCTGGAAGTTTGCTCTCATTCAGCCAGTCCCAAAGAAGGGTGACCATTGCCAACCCTCCAACTATCGTCCAATTGCTTTAACGTCCTGTATTTCAAAAGTTTTCGAGTCAATTCTCAATAGAAAAATCATAAGCATCTTTCCTATCACAACCTTCTTTCTGATCGTCAGTACAGGATCCGTCAGGGACACTCCACTGGCGATCTTCTCACCTACCTTTCAGACTCCTGGTCATCCTCCTTTCTGGACTTTGGTGAAAGCTTTGCCATTGCACTTGACATCTCAAAGGCTTTCGATCGAGTCTGGCATAAATCTTTAATTTCCAAACTGCGCTCTTATGGTTTCTATCCTTCTATCTGTGCCTTCATCGCTAGCTTCCTTTCTGGTCGTTCTATAGCCGCTGTTGTAGACGGCCATCGTTCTTCTCCTAGATCTATCAACAGTGGTGTTCCTCAGGGCTCTGTCCTATTACCAACTCTCTTCCTTTTATTTATCAATGACCTTCTAAGCTGTACATCTAACCTTATCCACTCATACGCTGATGACTCCACCCTTCACCTTTCCATTCGGTTCCCGCAACACCCATCTCAGCAGTTACTTCATCAAACAAGGGATGAGGCTATGGCACACCTAATGTCTGACTTGGCTCGTATCTCTGACTGGGGTAAAAATAATCTGGTTGTTTTTAATGCATCTAAGACTCAGTTCTTACACCTATCAACCCAACAAAATCTTCCACAGGTGTACCCACTAATGTTTCATAATATTCAGCTTAATCCTGCATCATCCTTAAACATGCTTGGGGTTTAATTTACTCGGGATTTATCTTGGAATGATCATATTACATCTCCTGTAAAATCTGCTTCCAAGAGATTGAGTGTGCTAAGCCGACTCCGTTCTTTCTTTACCCCTGCACAATTGTTGACTCTATACAGGGGTTTTATCCGTCCCTGTGTGGAGTACAACTCTCATGTGTGGGAAGGGCTCCCCACATACAGCTCTTCTCAATAGGGTGGAGTCAAAGGCTTTTCGTCTCATTAACTCTCCTCCTCTTACTGACTCCCTTCAACCTCTGTCTCTTCACCGCACTGTTGCATCTTTATCTCTTTTCTATCGCTACTTTAATGGTCACTGCTTCTCTGAACTGTCTGCATGCATTCCTCCACCTCTATGACGGCCGCGTAGCACCCGTCTAGCAGCAAACTCTCATCCCGTTTTTGTCCAACTCTCTAATGCAAGAGTAAATCGTTACTCCCAGTCTTTCATTTATGCAACAGGTCAACTCTGGAATTGTCTCCCTCTGTCTGTATTTCCTGCTGCCTATGATCTCCAGTCTTTCAAACGCAGTGTGTCCAGGCATCTTGAAATGATCGGATCTTGAATTTGGCTCTCTATTGTATTTTGTTTTTCTCTTGGAGGGAACTGTTATTGCGGGTTCATGGCCTTTTGTTCCTTCTTCCTCGCATAAAGTATATATATATATATATATATATATATAATGTATAAATAAAGTTACTACATAACGATATTGTGATACCAACTCTAACGTATGGAAGTGAAGCTTGGATTTTGTTGGAGGGACAGAAGTCAAGAGTGAGAGCTGTGGAAATGAGTTATCTGAGAGGAGCATGTGGAGGTACATGGAGAGACAGATTGACAGATGCGGTAGTGAAGGATCGTTGTGGTGTGGATGTGGATGTGATGGGAAGCGTTAGGAGAAACACATTGAGGTGGTTTGGCCATGTGGAGAGGATGGAGAGTGAATGACTAACGAGGAGAGTGTATGTGAGTGAGGTGGAGGGGGGAGAGGGAGGGGGAGGGGGGGAGAAGGAAGAGATGGAGGGATGGAGTGGAGAGGTATATGAGCGCGGGGGGTGTGAGCTGGGACCAGGGCAGTAAAATGGCAGGGGACAGTGAGACATGAAGGCGATATGTTTGTGGCCACCCCTCGCGGGACTGAGGCGTCTTTCCAAATATATATATATATACATATATATATATATACATATATATATATATATATATATATATATATATATATATATATATATATATATATATATATATATATATATATATATATATATATATACTGATCTATGTATTGAAAGTGTGGAAAATATTTAATGAATAAGCGTATAGTTAAACATCTTGAATCCAGATTTATTAGTGATAGGCAGTGTGGATTTCGCCACGAAAGATCCACCATTGTTATAATTAATCTCTGTCCCTCGCATCCACTGAGAGAAGGTCACGCTCATCTGTGCTCCACTAAATACCTGAATTTTGTGTGATAAAAGTGCTCCAACATTCCGGTAACCATATAAACCAGTGTTAAAGACTGTCTAGTAAAACCGCACATACAATAAAAGTACCTAAACATTAATTATACAGTAATAGGACTAAACATGGCGACCCACATTGACCCGATCCTGCAACAAAGGCAAACCACAGTAAACAACACACCATGTTTAACCACTCCTACCAGAGATTTCCTCAGTGCCAATTATAATAAACTGCAGCTACAAAAGCACTGTAGAGACTTGGGACTACCAAACGTGTGGGTCACGAAAGAGCAGTTAATAAAGAAAATAATGGAACATTCGGCAAGTGTAAACCAAATCAGTGACTTTCGCACCACAAAGAGCATATGTAGTGACCACCCTGTAAGTATTAACGAACAGATGGTAAGAGACTGGAACAAAATAATCGAAGACAATAAAATGAAAGACCTAGAAATCAAGCACCTAAACTTAGAAACCTATAAAATTGTGAATCTTGAGCTTGTAATATGTTAACCTTCAAATTGATTTTAGTTATCGAGTAGTCAAAGACAGAAGTTAAAGACGGATACAGGGTCTCGATTGTAGTTTATTATCTTCAAGGAAAAGTTTAAGTTTGAGCAGTGTAAGTATTACAAAGGAGCGTAATTTACTAGTTAAGTTCTTGCTTGACCCCTCTGCTTTCTTCCTCTCTCCACAACCTCTCGGTTCTATGGCTAGCTCCTTTCTGACTTTCTAAGACCTGCATTCTTGTCCAGGAGGGCTTGTGTCACATGAGCTACTCTGTCGTCGAAATGTAGAAACCTGTGTGTGTGTGTGTGTGTGTGTGTGTGTGTGTGTGTGTGTGTGTGGTCACAAGGCGCTGTTTGTGGGCTATTGTGCTGGAGAGGTGCTAATGTCATTTCCTTTGGCTAATTCTTGCTTTCCTTTCCCACTGAAATCGCAAGTACATTTCCTTTCCCATCTAGCTTGACTACCTTTAAGACTACACATTTGTGTTTCTATCTATTATGATTTGTATTATTATAATATGGAGTCCTGACATCGCTCAGTCATGCCAGCTGGAGATCTTCCGACAGCATTCATCATTGACCTAATCTAATCTATTAATACATAATACTGATTATAATAATGTACAGACATAACATTCATGATAATATTGTATGGACCTAATAATATTATAGAAACATAATACATTTCAAACAAATTGTGTATATAATTGAACAAATGTTCTGTAGTTAACTTGGAATGATGTATAACATATTTTAAAATGTGTATGTATAACAAACATAAATTAAGGTCGCATACCAAACAACTATACCAACTATACAAGTTCAAGATTCACACACATATATATATATATATATATATATATATATATATATATATATATATATATATATATATATATATATATATATAGTTGCTAACGTCATTTCCTTTGGTTAACTCTTGCTGACATACTTCCTTTCCCACTGAAATCGCAAACACATTTCCTTTCCCACATGGCTTGAATACCTTTAAGACTACACATCTGTGTTACTGCAAGAAGTATTAGAATGTGTGGCAACACTGGATACCAGGACCTTGACTACACCACGGGAATTAGCACCTGCCTCCACCTCAGGTCACACTTCTTCTACCCCACTGCCACCTCCACCACCACCACCACCACCACCCAGTATCATGACCAAGAATGTGTACAAAATAGATAAGCAAGTGACTATGCTGGAGGAGAAAGAAGCCAAACTAACAACATGTGCTACTGATATACACGAAAACATCGAACAGAGAAAAACAGAGACAGAGCCAGACAGTCAAGAGAAGACCCTGTTAATAGGTGACATCAGCCTAGCCAGAGCGGGAGCATTGGATCTAAACAACAGGTGGTTCGCACTCTGCCCGAAGAGAATATCGACCTACAGAAGAAGTGAGTCCAAGAAAAACTACCATGGACTCCAACAAAGTGCATAGTTTATTGTGGGCTCCATGATGTAATGGAGAACAAAGACCCATCAGTCACACTAGACAACCTTGGAGCACTAATCAGTGAACTAAGAAATATAAATGAAACTATGGATATTTGTGTGAGCCAACTAGTAACCAGTCTCCAGTCTGAATCCCTAAATGCCAAAATCAGCACCCTCAATGAACAAGTGCTAAAGTGGACCACAGACAATGGCATAAAGATTATAAATCCTCAACTCGTTTTCAAGCTGGCAGCTGAAGACATCGATGAATCCTGCTACGATGTGCATTGAGAGAACCAAGGCTCTATACTGAGCAGAAATGGAGCTATAACGCTACTGAGTGAAATGGCAAAACAGTACCCCAGCTTCAGCAACTGCATTAACTGGACCAAAATGAAAGGGAAATGGGAACTGAACTCCTACAATAGCAGGTCATATCAACAGAACACTCGGAACTCTGCAGTCAACCATGATGCATATCCTTCTCCCCAGCCTCCAAGTAAGGACCATGTGGACAGGGATGGGTGGCAGGTAACAGGAAACAGACGCTGAGCCCAGCTGAAAAGGTGGTAAGACAGGGAGCACCACCACTACCCACACCCTCCCAACAACGCCCGTGGGGACAAGATGAAGCAGGACATGACAGGTAGCGGTCTGTCCCACCCACGCTCTGCTCCCCGACACCCCCGGCAATACAACCAACGTCAGTGCAACGAAATCCACCATAACCGCTGGAAATCCGGTTGTTAGAACTGTGGAGAATTTAATCGCCATGTATCACAATGTACTGTAGATTCGACCACAAAGTACAGTGTGCAGAATGTTTTACCTGCGGACATTAAAGCAGACTATGCAGGTCGTACAGTGCTTAGGAGTGTGGCAGTGAAGAACTAGCCGTTTGCTCAAATACTAATGATGTAAAGGATAAAGTAATCATAGAACATATCAAAGCTGAATCATTACTTTTAAATTTTAAAAAATAGAACTTCTGGTAACTGATAGAATTATAGACGTTCTATGTATAAGTTAAACATGGCTTCTCTCCCGCACTTCTGACCTGTATATCAAAATACCTAATTAATAACTATACAGATGTGATAACGGCAATGGTGCAGGGGTGTGTATCGACTTGAAACAGTACCTCAATTCAGAAAAGATTGATACCAAAGTAACAAAACAAACAGATATGGAAGACACATGGATCAAAATACAGTTCAGAAAATTACCTTCTGTTATTATAGGCTGTCTTTATAGACACCCTAAAGCACATTGTAATTCCTATGCCTATATTGTCGATACTATAAGATCTATATCACTACACAAGAAAACTTTTTTTTGCCCTTGGTGATCTAAACGACGATCTATTAACCCGTCGCGTCCTGACCATTTTCACACCTCCGGCACCCCCCAGTCCCGACCATTTTTGGAAATTTTTTTTTCGGCTTAAACTTCTGCTTTTGGTGAGAAACATCGAAAATTCATAGAGAAATCACTCACCTGAGGTTTAAAATACTCGATACAGATAGGAGTACCTCCTTACCTTACAGGGTTTTCTATCAGGCTGGCTGCAAAGAAAACGAGTTCTATGGGAGGATAACTATTCCACACCACTCCTAAATGGTATTTATTTATTTATTTGGTAGGAATTTATATGTAGTATGAGAGTATATTGGTTTTCAAACAGTAATATAGGCATTATAAGCATTGTTTCACTCACACACTCATCACCATTCATGACCTTCTTTTGCCACATTACCTGATCATCATTTCTGACTGTTTCTTCCTCTAATGCTATGTAAACTTTGTCCTCCACATTGTCATCAATTGGGGAATCACTCTGGCCCTGAATGTCTTTATTGGCCAGGTCACTGGTAACAGGTGAATTGCCGAGACAATGGTGTGTGGGGGGGGGAGGTTATGCAGTGTAAGGCATTGTCCCTGCTTGGCATCTTGTAGAGGAATAGAGGAAGGTGTCCCGTGTATATGTACAAAAAATCACGCGCGAAAATTGAAAATTGTGCAAATCAGGGACCTTGCAATTGCAAAACGTACCAGTACGTTGCGGGGACTGGCAAGTGCAAAATGTTGCATTGTACCCATACGTCGACGGGATGACTCGGGTTTAGCACGAACAGCGAATTATCTAGCATCATAAGGAACAACAAATTTTCACAACTAATAAACAAATCAACTCAAATTACATCCACATCTGCTACTCTTCTTGATGTAATAATTACCAACAACATTGACATAGTATTACACAGTGACGTAGTACTGCAAGCTATAGCAGACCGTGATCTTGTTAGTGTAACAGCAAATATTACCAAACCTAAACGCCCTCCCATCACTAAGACTTTCCGTGACCTAAAAACCTATAACAAAGACTTGCTGTGCCATAATATATTGAGTCAAACAAACATCCTAAATAATTTATTTAACACAGACAATGTGAGTGAACAGGCAGAAAAAATTTTACTCTGTTTTTATCAATAGTTTAGATAGATGTGATCTACAGAAATAAAAAGACGCCCTGCCTGGTGGATGGATGATGAAATTAAAGAAGCAATATGTGAGAGAAATCGTGCACAGTGCATTCTGAAAAATGATATATTTAATATAAATCACCAAGACCACTATAAACATTTAACCCGTGCCGTCCCGGCGACGTGAATTAACGCGGCAACATTGCAAGGTCCCTAATTTGCACAATTTTCAATTTTCGCGAGTGATTTCGCGAGTGATTTTTGGCATGTATACACGGGACACCTTCCTCTATTCCTCTACAAGATGCCAAGCAGGAACAATTTCTTACACCGAATAATCTTTCCCCCCCCCTGCCCGCCATTGCCTCGGCAATTCACCTGTTACCAGTGACCTTGCCAATAAAGACATTCAGGGCCAGAGTGATTCCCCAATCGATGACAATGTGGAGGACAAAGTTTACATAGCATTAGAGGAAGAAACAGTCAGAAATGATGATCAGATAATGTGGGAAAAATAAGGTCATGAATGGTGATGAGTTAGTGAGTGAAACAATGCTTATAATGCCTATATTACTGTTTGAAAACCAATATACTCTTGTACTACATATAAATTCGCACCAAGTAAATAAATAAATACTGTTTATGAGTGGATAAAATAGTTACCCTCCCATAGAACTCGTTTTCTTTGGTGCCAGCCTGTTAGAAAACCCAGTCAGGTAAGGAAGTACTCGTACCTAAATCGCGTATTTTAAACCTCAGGTGAGCGATTTCTCTATGAATTTTCGATGTTTCTCACCAAAAGCGGTTGTTTGGACCAAAAAAGAAAAAAGGTCCAAAAACGTCGGGATGGGACGGGTTAAAGAAGCGCATAAATCAACTAACTAATGGCGCAAAAAATCATTACTATCGAAATAAACTAGAAAGCTGCAGAGGTAATTCAAGTGCCACCTGAAAAATCGTGAAAAATATAATCCCTAGTAAAAAGAAAAACACTGAAACTGGAACATTTGATGACATTCAAGAAACAACAGAAAAGTTTAATAGTTTCTTTGCTAATGTCGGTAGAAATACATAAAAAATACACAAGAAAACCTACAAAGTGATGATAATACTCTACCAATAGAAAGCACTGGGCACCGGAGCCACCCGCATTTCTGACCCTGGCCAAGTGATACAAACACAGTTATATAAACCATTAAAAGCCTACTTGATACGAATACTTATGGTTCTGATAAAATATTAATGCCCTTCATTAACCCTTTAACCACGGGCATTGTTTTGACCCGACTGGCCCCCCCCCCGCGGAGGTTCCAGCCAAAATGTAAACAAACTTTAAACCTTTAATACTCTGCACAGAATAAATCTAGAGCGAAAAATAAGGTACCATTAGAAAGTACTAACCTTCGGCTTTGCAATGATGTAGGTTTCATGATTTCGTTGACTATCACTGGATGGGCAGTGCCATTAGAAGTGAGCGATCTAAAATCGCTATTTTTCGCTCACACACCATTACCAAATGCCAACCTCATTCTGATAATAATACTATAAACATATATGAACACTGTACATACGATAAACACCCACTCTGTGTTCACTGAGGCAGGTAAAAGGCACTGTAATTGCCCGCACTTTACTGCCACATCAGTGGTGTTGTCACTCACACAGCTGGACAGATACTGATGTGCGTTTGGTCAGGGGTGGGGTTGGGAGGCCCGGGGGGAGGGAGGTGGGGGTCGGCTGGAGTGAAAGAACTTAATAGCTACTCTCCCTTGAAACAATTGGCGGGCGGAAAAAACACGCGGTATTCAAAATATTCACAAACATTCCAGAATGACACCCCCGATTTGGTCCAGTTTTTGCAATGTCATTCTGGGATTACACCCGCAGTTAAAGGGTTAAAGACTCTCTCTTTGTAATTGCATATTATCTAACTCACATTATAAACACTTCCATTAAAACAGGGATATTCCCTACAGCCTGAAAAAATGCTATAGTCACTCCCCTTTATAAAACAATAACACAGTTGACATAGGCAACTATTGGCCAGTTTCATTATTACCAATATTCTCAAAAGTTATCGAAAAAATCGTTGCTAATCAACTTACTATCTTCCTAGAAACTAACAAACTCCTATCAAACATTCAACACAGTTTCCGAGCTAAATTATCTACAGGTACAGCGCTTACAGTAATAACAGAAAATAACAAACATATATCTGTTGTAACAGCATGGATAACAAACATGTCTGTTGACTCTTTGTGATCTCTCCAAAGCATTTGATAGTGTAAGTCATAATATTCTTCTTCATAAACTAAACATTGATAGCTTCTGGTTTGATAACTATCTTAGTGATAGATCACAAAGAGTGCGTATGCAAAATACAGTTTCCTTTAATTTTAAAGTGGCTTGTGGGGTCCCTCAGGGTTCAATTCTTGGCCCAATATTGTTCAATATATACGTCAGTGGTCTGGCATATATATTGAACTTTAATGACTGCACACTAGTCCAGTATGCTGATGACATACAATTCCTTCACACTGGTACACTAAATGAACTAAGTACTCAGATCATTCAGGCAGAAGAAACTCTCAATAATGCAAGAAAATATTTCTCAAGAAATGGACTTATGCTAAACACAAACAAGGCTCAGTATATCTTCATAGGGACCCGTCAGCTAATTGCAAGAATACCACCTAACACTTCAGTTAATTTTGATGTTAGTCATATTAAACCACGTAACTATGTTAAAAACTTAGGAGTGTAAATGGACCACAACCTCATATTTGACACCCATGTGAACAAGATAAGCAAAAAGGTTACAGGGACCTTAATGTATAATAACAATAAAAAATAGTGTTGATAGTTCATCTCGGCTACTCATTGTTCAGTCACTTTTACTAAGCCTTCTAAACTACTGTATTGCAATATGGGGCTCAACAAATAACACTTTACTCATCTCGTCCAAAAACTAAAAAATTTTGTTGCTAAAATAGTAGATGGGCGACCTAGAAAATATGATCATGTTACCCCTATCTTAAAGGAACTAAAGTGGTTAAATATTCCTAATAGAACCGCCTTTAACCCGTCATGTCCCAACCGATTTTCCACCACTGACTCCCCCCAGTCCAGACCAAATTTGGAAAAAAAAAATTTTGGCTCAAACCTCCGCCTCTGGTGAGAAACATCGAAAATTTATAGAGAAATCGCTCACCTGAGGTTTAAAATACTCAAAGCAGATAGCTGTACTCTATCAGGCTGGCTCCAAAGAAAACGAGTTCTATGGAAGGGTAACTATTCCACACCACTCATAAACGGTATTTATTTATTTATTTGGTATGAATTTATATGTAGTACGAGAGTATATTGGTTTTCAAACAGTAATATAAGCAATATAAGCATTGTCACTCACTAACACATCATCATACCTGACCTTTTTTGGCGACATTACCTGATCATCATTACTGACTGTTTCTTCCTTTAATGATATGTAAAGTTTGTCCTCCACATTGTCATCGATTGGGGAATCACTGTGGCCCTGAATGTCTTTATTGGCCAGGTCACTGGTAACAGGTGAATTGCCGAGACAATGGCGTGTGGGGGGGAAGGCGACGTGGTGTAAGGCATTGTCCCTGCCTGGCATCTTGTAGACGAATAGAGGAAGGTGTCCCGTGTATACGAACCAAAAATCATGCGCAAAAATTGAAAATTGTGCAAATTATTAACCTTGCAATTGCGTGGCATACCATTACGTCGACAGGCCTAGCTGTGACAAAACATTGCTATGTACCCATACGTCGATGGGATGCCTTGGGTTAACATAGCAGTCAGAGTTTTCAAACAACTGCACAATCAGTACCCAGATTATCTTCTATCTCTCCCTACTGTAAATCGTGTAACTCAAAGTAGGCTACTACCAGACAACAAAATAACCTGTATATCCACAAAGTAAACTCTAACACTGGTGCCAGATCCATCTCCATAAAGGGGCCTAAGATATGGAACCAACTCCCATTAAATAACAAAGAAGCCAGTAATATATATTCATTCAAAGCAAAACTAAAGGAATCCCTTCTGACTTGGGCACATCAATCTATGTAGACTTTTGTATGCTATTGTATATACTCTTGTCAATACAATGTAAGAAGAATATCGACTCTTGGAATTAAAGTTTATTATTATTATTATTATTATTATTATTATTATTACTGACTCACACCATTCCTCAATCAACTGACTAACATGAAGAATTTCATGCAGTAGCTCTTGATATTTCTAATGCTTTTGACAGAGTGTGGCACCGTTCCCTGCTATCCAAACTCCCTTACTATGGTACAATATCTTTTTTTCCTCTGATTTCCTCAGATCTTGCTGACAGAAAAATAGGAATAAAAATAGATGTATAATCCAGTTCCACTCGATTAATGCCAGCTGCCATAGGGATCAGTTCTGGCTCCAACCTCATCCCTAATTCATATTAATGATCTCTTGTCTGTAACACATAATCACATCCATTCATAAGCAGATGATCCAACACATCACAGTCATTCACACTTAAACACCCATTCTCAAAGTTTAATATCTCTAACAATCAGTACAGCAGTCTCCATAAATCAAGGCTTATCCAGGATCATTGAATGGGGACAAAATAAGCTTGTCTCATTTAATGCTAGTAAAACCAAATATGTACAATATTCTAATAGACAGTTATTGCCAGCTTCCTATATTACCTTCAATTCTACTAATATTTCTGTCTCCAAAAGTAATGAAATTCTCGGTGTTTCACTCAACAATACCCTCAGCTGGAACTCTCATGTCAGATCACTTGCTAAAACCGCCTCAAAGAAACTTGGATTATTGTATGTACACAGTTTGTAGCTTCTTCACTGATGAGCAGTTAGCTGTAGTTTATAAGTCATGTGCCCCCTCAACTAGAATATTGCTAACCCTAGTGGAATGGATGTGGAGAGGTTGCACGAAACCTACTAGACAAAATTCAGAAAAAACTGTTAGAATTATTAATAACCGTGCGATTACAAATAAACTACCTCCCCTGCAGGTAAGAAGGAATGTTGCTTCCCTTGCATTGTTTTACAGATACTTTTATGGCAAATGTTCAGATGAAGTTGCATCTATTGTGCCACCTCTCCATGCCTTCCCCTGTGCTACACGAGCTTCTGGTAGCGCTCATGACTGGAATGGCACACTGCCATATTGCAGAACTTCTACCTATCAGAAATCTTTTCTTCCCCGAACTCCATCTTTTTGGAAGTCGTCTCTCCAGAGTTGTTTTCCCGCAAACTTCAACCTACGGCTGTTGAAGTCCAATTATTGCGGACTTTTTAGTAATGGAGGACACCAGTAATCTGGTTTATGGATATACTGTATATATATATATATTTTTTTTTTCATGTTTTTCCTTCCTCTGTTCTGTTAAAAAATAAATATGATTTTATTGTTACGTCCACCAAGGAATATTATTTAGATGCGTAAAACATGGAAAACAGGAGATTTCATATTTACTTAGATTAATAATGCTGCTTGAATTAAATGATTGAATGATAAGTCATTGGATGTTTGCTTCAATTTAAAGAGAATTTCCACAGTTTAAGGTGCTTTGCAAACCTATTTTATAGCTAACAGTGTATATAGTATTATGATAATGAAGACAGTGGTGATGGTGGTGTTGATGGAGGTGATGACTATAATGACCGGTACTGCAAAAGCTGTATCCTATAGCTCCAGGAAGGAATAAGATAGGAATAACGCATAAACTTTCAGTTCAGTAATTGGCGATTCTCTCTCTCTCTCTCTCTCTCTCTCTCTCTCTCTCTCTCTCTCTCTCTCACGCACACACACACATGGTGATAAAGTATTTCTGTCATTCACTGAAATATGATGCATTGTGTAGCTTGAGGAAGAAATGAAACATAGTAATCCAAAATACTCTATATGTAGCCCGTCTCCTTCCGTCTCTACCTCGTTCCAGCCTGATTGCCTCCCCTCTCTTCGTCTTCCTCATCTTTCCCCCTGCCCACCGCTCAACCCCGATCCTCCCATCATGTTCCTCATTGCTGCTACAGAGCCACTTGTCTACATCCGACGGCTGTGAGGTAAGTTCTGGCAATGACATTTTCTTCCTTCTCTTCTCAGTGACCACTATTGCCTCCCACTGTCTTGTTATGACCTTTATCTGAGGGCACAATGGCAGCGTCGTTCGGCAGATAGGAGAGAGAGAGAGAGAGAGAGAGAGAGAGAGAGAGAGAGATGGGTGTGAGTGTGGGAGAGAGGAAAGTAACTGTTGATTGAACAATCAACTTCTTGCGAATTAATTTTTTTAAATAACAGAACAGAGGAAGGAAAAACAAAGAAAAAAAATATCCATACACCAGATTACTGGCGTAATCCATTCACAAAATATCTGTAACAGTTGGACTTGAACAGCTGTAGGTTGTTAGTTTGAGAGGAAACAACACTGGGGAAGCAAGTTCCAGAGGGATGCAGTTCGGGGAACAAAAGAATTCTCATGGGCAGAAGTTCTGCAATATGGCTGAGTGACATTCCAGTTATGAACGCTACCAGATGCCCGTATAGCACGAGGGAAGGCATGGAGAAGTGGCACAATGGACGTAACTTCATCTGAGCATGTGCCATAAAAATATCCGTAAAATGATGCAAGGGAGGCAACATTCTTCTTACTTGTAGGGGAAGTAGTTTATTATTAATTATTAATAATTCCAACGGCTTTGTTCTGAATTTTGTCTAGTTATGTTAATGCAACCTCTTCACATCCATTCCACAAGAGGAAGCAATATTCAAGCTGAGAGTGCACATGACTCTTATAGATTACAGCTAACTGCTCCTCAGTGAAGAAGTTACGGACTCTGTACAATAATCCAAGTATCTTTGAGGCGGTTCTAGCAAGTCATCTGACATGGTAGATCCAGCTGAGGGCATTGTTAAGTGAGACACCGAGAATTTCAATGCTTTCGGAGATGGAAATATTTGTAGCATTGAAGGTAATATACGAATCTGGCAACATCTGTCAATTAGTATATTGTATACATTTGGTTTTACTAGCATTAAAAGAGACAAGGTTGTTTTGTCCCCATTAATCAATTGTAGATAAATGTTGATTTATGGAGATGTCCTTACTGAGTTAATAATTAGAGGTATTAGACTTTTTAATTGGGTGTTTGAGTGTGAATGAACTGTGAAGTGTTGAGTCATCTACATATGAACGGATGAGATTGTGGGTGACAGATAAGAGATCATTAATAAGATCCAGGAACAGGGTTGGTGCCAGAACTAATCCCTGTGGCATGCCGGCGTTTATTGAGTGGAAATTGGAATATACATCACCTACTTTTACTCTTATTTTTCTGTTGCTGAGATATGAGGCAAGCAGAGGACCAAAAGACGTTATTCCATAGCAAGGGAGTTTGGACAGCAGGGAAGCTTTAGAAATATCAAGGGCTACTGTATGAGTTTAACCATGTAGGGCGATTGATTGATGAATTGTATGAATCAGGAGGTTCAGTATGTCAATGGTGGATCTTTCGTGGTGAAAACCATATTGTCTTTCGCTAATTAAGTTGTTGGAATTATGATTAACTATGTGCTTATTAATTAAAATTTCAAATACTTTACCAAGAGAAGATGTGACAGTTATTGATCTGTAATCAGAGGGGTCAGAGGAACTTCCTTTCTTGGAACTGGATGGATATTGGCTTCTTTCCACGAATTGGGGAATGAAGAAGTACGTATGCATAGTCTGAATAATTTAGCTAGAACAGAGGCAAGTTCTGGGGAACATTTTTTCAAAACAATTGGAGGAATTCCATCTGGGCCTGGAGCTTTGTTGGTTGGTAAATTGTCTAGGGTGGATTTTACGTATCATGCCTGTATTTTAAGTGGAACAATTTCGGAAGAGTCAAATTCTAGCACTGGGACGTTCTGGCTGATTTCCTCTATGGAGGAATTGCTGGCATATGTACTGGCAAAGATATCTACTTTCCCACACGGGTCATTTGTAATATGGCCATCTGAAGATTTTAGTGGGGGATTGGATGAAGACTTGTTAAAGTTTTATTGAAAGAACTGAGAGTTGACCAGAATATTCTATTGTCATTGGGGCTGTTAAGTAGTCTTGATGCTTGGTTTTGAAGAAAATTTGACTTGGCGAGATTCTTTTGAAGAAAGCTTGACTTAGCGAGATTGTTTTGAAGAAAGTTTGATTTAGCAAGATTTATTACAGCTTTTGCATGGTTTCTAGCAATTTTAAATTGACAGAGTGATTCAGATGTTTCTGATTTTAAGTTATAGTTATACGAGTATGCTTATGACTTTTGGGCTGTTGCTCTGGCATAGTTGCAATCAAACCATTTTGGAGAGTTCGATCTTTTAGTGAACTGTTGACTTGGTATGAAAAAATCCATACCAGCTAGTATTAAGTCATTAATGTGGAACTGGGTAGAATTGACATCACTAGAGAAGAAAGACTGCCATGGATTATCAGCAAGATAATTTCTACGTCGATCCCAATTTGCCCTATCAAAGTGCCATCGGGTCAGAAAGGGGAGGTTGGGGGGGGGAGGGGCTAACTAATGAGGCTTTGATTAGATTGTGGTCAGAGGATCCAAGTTGTGACAGTACTTCTATCGTGTATTGAACTGGATTATTTGCCAGGAATAGATCCAAGAGATGGGCATTATGGTCAGGATTATCTGGTATTCTGGTTGGTTGCGTTACCAACTGCGTGAAATTAAACGATTTTGCAAACAGCTCGCACACTAGACCAACATCGTCAATCCAGGCAGAATGTAATAACCATTCAACATTACAAGTATGTACTTTAAAATCACTCAAAATGGTAATTCCGGTGCTAAGGGCAAGGTTAAGGTTACTCAACTGTGTGGATATGGGGTCAAATACACTGGGTTCTGAAGAATCATTGGGTAACGATAGACTAAACAGATATATTTGGCAATATTTAGATAATTTAGCTTATACAGTGAGTAACTGAAATTAGCTGAAGTTTAAAAGTGTCAACTGCTTATTGAGATTTGATATAACAACAGGTGCCGCCCTTGTTACGGAAGTTTGTGAGGAGATGGTAACCAGGTAAACAAAATGGGGATATTTCGGCAAAGGGTGAGATTTGTGGTTCTGTGAAGAATAGGGTCAGAGAGGTTATGGACCGTAGGAAAAAATGAACTGTCGCGAAAATAGCCGTTATCAACGACATAATTAAGAAAGAACGCATGGTTCATGTTGCCTTGAAATTAGATTTCTGTTAGCATGCTATCAGATATGGTGTAATAAAATAATTTACACTACGTGTGTTGTAAGTGACTAGAATGTGGCTGTCTGCTATGACGATTTCTGATGTGACAGTGCGTGCTGTGGTAATGGATGGTATGAAAGTTAGTGGATTGACAGTGTGTGGTGTGGCAGCGTGTTGCGTGGCATTGTGTTGTGTGGCACAGTGGCAGTATATTGTGTGGCAGTGTGTGGTGTGGCTGTGTGTGGTGTAGAAATTTGAGGTGTGGTAATATTTGGTGTGCCAGTGTCTGGTAAGTTTATGTTGGTGTGGTATGGTATGGTTTGACTGTGTGAGGTGTGGCAACTTGTATTGTGACAGTGTTGGGTGTGGCAATATATACTGTTGCAGTGTAGGATATAATACTGCATGCTGTAACAGAGTGTGGTGTGAGTGTCAAGTGCAGTAGCATATGGTGGGGCAGTGTATTTTGTGACATTGTATGTGATGGGGTAGTAAAGAGGTGTATGGTATGGAATGAGCTGCTGTAGTGTATGTAGTGTGGCAATGTTAGGTTTGGTATCTTATTCTGTGGTAGTGATCTGTATGGCAGTGTGAATGTGCAGGTGTTTATTTGTGTTATGTATGTATGTATGTATGCACTTATGGATATGTTTCTACACCTTATTATCTTTCTAATATATATATATATATATATATATATATATATAGATATATAGTTATATGTATTTGTGTGTATATATATATATATATATATATATATATATATATATGTGTGTGTGTGTGTGTGTGTGTGTGTGTGTGTGTGTGTGTGTGAGAGAGAGAGAGAGAGAGAGAGAGAGAGAGAGAGTCTCTGTGTGAAAAAATAATATATGGACTGACAGTGTAAAATACGTGGTATTGTTTTGATGCCCAAATATTTATCTAAATTCCAACAAAACTCCATGTAAGCATATCCTTAATAGAGCATGCATCATTTTTCGGATGTCATGATACACAAGTTACGACTTACCTTTTCGCAACATGGAATTAAGAAGTTTTGATGTTGACTTAATGACTACATGGTCCATTTCACTGGGTTTTTGTTATTGTTGTTGTTGCTGTTGCTGTGCTGACCCAGCCTGTCTGATCGAGTAGAACCATCAACCCATCAAGGTGGTAGGTGGGGACGCCAATCATCCACTCAGTTGAAGTAGTGCTGCAAACTGATTTCTTCACACTTATCATTCTTTTCTGTGTTTGTGCTCCTCTAACCCTACTTACCCCATCCTTCCTGTCACTATTTAGTACTCTTCTTTCAACTTAGGTTACTACACTTGGTGACAACCCAAATGGTTTCCTGTAACTCAGGAAACAATAAACAGTGGTGGATGTCAACTGAGCTTAAACGTAAATGTGGCTTCCACCCAGGAATGAAGCCTCTACACTAATCCTCGCACTTTACCTTGCCGAGGTGCAGTCAGAATCATGGACATTTTGGTTCACTGCGTGGGATGGCTCAGCAGAGACAGTTGTTTGCCATTTCACTGAGTACTCTGCAGTTTCTACCTGACTTTTTGTGCTTTACTGTTCCCATTTCTATATGTTATGTACACTCCATCGATAAGTAGTATTAGTGCACTGATGACGATGACGACAACGGCGACGATGACAACGACGACGACGATGATGATGATGGTGGTGATACTGAACAAAGTTCAGCAGTTGCCGAGGTCAAATGCAACATATATGATCAAAAAATAAAAACATAAATAGCCTGCAAGAAATTTACCACTTTGGATTGCAAACGTGTTGTTGTCGAATGTAAAATAAGCAGAAATAAAACTGTTCTCCGAATCTTTAGTAGGTTAAATGATGCAAGTACTCGACAATAAGAGAGAGAGTGAGAGAGAGAGAGAGAGAGAGAGAGAGAGAAACGACCCGTTATAGGACCATATAAAAGTTTTTAATATTGCCTGTTTCAACCCTATCAGCGAACAGAAGACAGTCAAGTAAATAACAGTTATCAGTAAATAACCATCATCAATAAAACCAATGAAACAGAACTGTTTATATTCTCATATTATTATCTATTGGCGTGATATAAGACAGTGTACTATCTATCTATATACCTAGGCTGCTTCCCCCAAGGAAAGGGAGGTGTACTGGGTGTAAGAAATTTCCCTTGTGTGTAAGAGAATGGAGGCGTGGCAGTGTTAAATGCGGTAGTGGGATGTGGTAGTGTGAGCTGCGGTACTATGGTAGTGTCTAGTGTGTCTTTGTGTAGCGAGATTCCGTGTGGCAGCTATTTAACTACTCAAGAAGTAGGTCTGAATTATAAACCTCAGATTAACAAAAGGGTCATATTCTCGTATTATTATACTTGTATTTTTTCCCCTCCATCTAAACACTTCTACACCGAAAGAAACCAGAAATTCGTATATTATTTACTTTTACATTGTCTACTAAATATATAAATAAAAAGAAAAATGCAACACATTCCGTTTTGTCTTGTTTATTTTTATTTTTTATTTTCATTCCCTTGAGTCTGCCTAAGAGCCAAACACAAACGACTCAAGGGCCGCCTTATGAATAGCCCTGCTGTATGGTTTGGTAATGTAGGGTTTGATAACACAGGCATACACTGAAAAAAAAAGAAAGTTGTGATTATTTCATATGGCTTTTATATATTTTTGTGAGCTGAATTGAAAAACAAAAATAAAAATTCCCTAACCTGTAACATGTTTTCACAACCCCCCTCTTTTTTTTTTTTTTTTGAGTCTTCAGTTATAGTTTTTTTTTATCATTTTGCACTGTATCATTATTTACGTATGGATATTTTATTACAATATTAATATGTTTGAATTTAGTATTTTTTAGTACTATAATCCACATTTAAATCAACGTAATTATTTCAGTTGATAATAAGCCAGAACATAGCTGGAACACAACACAGCAATGAGTCATACCAGTGCTGGAGTGCAGCAAACATATCTCAGTGTGACTATGTTAGTTGACAACTGCACTTGTAAATTACTTTCAGTGGAGTGTGTTTTTTTTTTTTTTTTATGACAGTGATATTAATTGAAAACAGTGGCTTATTGCAATGATCCTTGGTTTATTGCACTGATATGAGAAACTGGGCAGTGGAGAAACTTGACAGAGATTATAATGAAAAAGAATGGAGACAGTTTATAGATTCATCTAAAGGAAGTCTAAATAGGGTTCTCCTACATAACAGTAATAAATATGCATCAACACCTGTTGCTCATTCTGTACAGTTAAAAGAAACGTACTAGAATTTGGCATAACTTCTCGTGAAAATCAACTAAATGAACACTGTTTGTTCATATGTGGGGACCTGAAAGTTCTATGTATCATACTGGGTCAGCAGTCAGGGTATACAAAATTACCATTTTCTTTTTTCTCTCTCTCTGTGCAAGTGGGACAGCACAGGGAAGGATTTATACTGGGCTCAGAAAGAAGGGCTAAATAGAATAAATCTACTGCTCGGTGAATCAGACCTAGCTTGGAGAATCCAGATGAAGTGCTACTACCACCACTTTATACTAAGCTTGGATTAAGGAAGCAGTTTGCCAAAGCCTTGTCAAAAGATGAAGCCTGCTTTACGTATTTGTGCCAAAAGTTTCCTGGTTTGTCTGAAGCTAAATTGAAAGAGAGCGTATTTACTGGAGGCCATAATAGAAAACTGATTTCTTAGATATTGATAGTACGATGAACGACCTGGAACGAGAGGCTTGGGTATCATTCAAAGAAGTAATTTCTAAGTTTTTAGGTACCAATAAAGATCCAAATTACAAAGAAACTGTGAGAAATTTGTTGGTCAATTTTAGGGAGTTGGGTTGCAACATCTGTTTCAAAGTTCACTTTTTGGATTCGCATTTGCAATGCCCCCCCCCCCCCGAAATTTGGGAGCGGTGAGTGAAGAACAGGTGAAAGATTCCATTAGGATATCAAGGACATGGAATGGCGGTACCAGGGGCGTTGGGATGTTGGTATGACGGTGGACTACCGCTATATGATTCACAGGGACTCACCAGAAAAAGTGTAAAAACTACTGGCCACCAAACGAAGTTTTGGATTAAAGAAAACTGAGATGTTACAAAGATTAGAGAAGGTACATGTGTGTCATGTACAGTGTTTCCTTTACGTTTATGTTTAAAAATTACATGTCAAATATTTTTATTTTCAGTTACTATACAAGTATATTGTATAGATCGTTTGAAATTTGTAATATACTATATTTTAATAAAAAATTTTAAATTTTGTGTTAAAATGTGATGTGATGGAAACATTTTAAATGCATTTTATTACTGTGTTCAGAGTTACAGTGAGCGCCAATAGTCGTGTCGCGGTTTTGTTCGAAGATTAAATGTAACTCGTGAAACGAAAGCCCTACCAGAGGGCGGAATATATCAGACGTTTAGCTCGAATGCTTATGTTTTCGCCAAGTTTCACGACACGACTATTGGCGCTCACTGTACAGTGAAAATAAATACCCAGAATTAAAACAATTATTTAGACTATGTAAACCTGTGTAATGGGTGGTGTGGATGTGTGTGGTATGATAGGGTATTGTTTGGCATTGTGAGGTACTTAGTGTGAGGTATGGTATGTATTGTGATGTAGCAGTGTGTGTCATGTGGTGGTTAGTTTGTGGTGTGGCTGTTATTTGTGAGGTACTTTGTGCTGTGGAACGTATATGGAGGCAGTGTATGGTGTAGTGTGTGGTGTGAGAATGTGAATCCTATCAAGTGTGATGCAAATGTAGGGTTTGCTTGTGTGTGTGTGTGTGTGTGTGTGTGTGTGATGTGAGTATCAGGAGTAATTAAGTTGTGTTAGTGTGTGGTATTGCAGTGTGTGAATTGGCATATTGTGGTAAAACTAAAATGTGGGAGACTTCACTGCGTGGTGTAAGTTTTTTTTTTTTTATACGAGGAAGAAGGAACCAAAGGCCATGAGCCCGCAGTAACAGTTCCCTCCAAGAGAAAAACAAAATACAATAGAGAGCCAAATTCAAGATCCGATCATTTTGAGATGCCTGGACACACTGCGTTTGAAAGACCGGAGATCATAGGCAGCAGGAAATACAGACAGAGGGAGACAGTTCCAGAGTTGACCTGTTGCATAAATGAAAGACTGGGAGTAACGGTTAACTCTTGGATTAGAGAGTTGGACAGAAAAGGGATGAGAGTTTGCTGCCAGACGGGTGCTACGCGCCCTTCGTAGAGGTGGATTCGGAATTGCAAGCAGTTCAGAGGAGCAGTGACCATTAAAGTAGCGATAGAAAGGAGATAAAGATGCAACAGTGCGAGAAGAGACAGAGGTTGAAGGGAGTCAATAAGAGGAGGAGAGTTAATGAGACGAAAAGCCTTTGACTCCACCCTATTGAGAAGAGCTGTATGTGGGGAGCCTCCCCACACATGAGAGTTGTACTCCACACAGGGGCGGATAAAACCTCTGTATAGAGTCAACAATTGTGCAGGGGTAAAGAAAGAGCGGAGTCGGCTTAGCACACCCAATCTCTTGGAAGCAGATTTTACAAGAGATGTAATATGATCTTTCCAAGATAAGTCCCGAGTAAATGAAACCCCAAGCATGTTCAAGGATGATGCAGGATTAAGCTGAATATTATTAAACATTAGTGGGTATATCTGTGGAAGATTTTGTCAGGTTGATAGGTGTAAGAACTGAGTCTTAGATGCATTAAGTGGCAGTGTTAGTTGTGTCTGAGGTGTGTACTGTATGTGGTAATGTGTGGTATGGTGGCGTATGGTGTGGCATTGATTCCTGTGGCAGGATATGATGGAGCAGTATTTGGTGTGTGTGTGTGTGTGTGTGTGTGTGTGTGTGTGTGTGTGTGTGTGGTGGTTGTTGTTATTGGTGGTGGTGGTGGTGGTGGTTGACCCCGATTTGTCTGCCCAAGCAGACCTGTTGACCATAGGTATTCAAATGCTTCAGTGGGACTCTCCTATATATGCAGTACAGAAAATACTTCGTGTAGGGAACCGGTTCCCTCTTGTGGCACAGAGCGTTTCTCCGAGATCGGACCAGGCTCTTTCCCCATGGCTAGGTGCAAGGAAAAATGGGGAGGTCCGGCTACTAGTTATGGCTGCAGCTGTTTCTCTCCAGCCAGGGAAAACAGCACTTCCCTATCAGCGCCGTGTGTGATGTAAGACGGCGTGGCATGACATTATGTGGTGTTTTAGTAAGCTGTATGATAGCATTAATTTTGTGTGTGAGGGAAGGAGGGGGGAGGGAGTGCAAGATACCGTGTTGGTGTGATATTGTGTTGATTAGCAGTGTTAAGTTTGTAGCAGTGTCTTCTGATGCATTTAGAATTTTCTCATCATCATCATCTAATCCTGTGTTGCTCTACGAGAAAAGTTGGAGCCCGGGGCTAGGCGAGTTGGTCCTGATATTTAAGATGAGAGTGACCAGCCTCATTAATCCCCTAGTGGCAATACGTGAGCAAAAAACACCAACCTTCCCTTGGATATAAACCTTCACTGGCTCAATCCGACTGGAGAGCCGTAATTACCCACTAAACCACCAGGTGCCAAAATTTGGTTATATGGTTAACACCCAGCGTAGTAAATGGTTTCCTGGTGTACTGGAAACTATTTGGCTTGTCACTCAGTGTAGAGTCACTCACAGGCAGAAGGAAAAGGAAAGAATGAAGAAAAGAAAGACAGCAAAGGGAGTGTAAAGTCACCCTATAGGCAGAAGGACGAGGAAAGAATGAAGGAAAGAAAGACAGAAGAAGATGGAAGGAAGGAAGGATGGAGGAGAGGAAAGGGCAGACACCCTAGAGCAGCACTACATCGAGTGAGCGGATGGTGAACGCCCCCACCTAACACAAACTTATCATTTGTATTAACTTTATTTTTAGTGATTATGGACCCGCAAATATATCATTTGCAAAATAATTTTAGGTACTCCTCAGTAGTTTGTTTTCTGTTACTGATTAATTTTATCATAGACTAGGTTTTAATATTTCATATTAATTTAATTTTTAAAGTTATTAAATAAAAGCAAACGGTGACCTACCAGACGAGTGTATGCCGCTGTAGGTGGTCAAATGGGAGAGATGATAATGTTGACGGTGGTTATGAATATGATGAATAATAGTGATAAGGTTAACCATAATAATTACTCTTCAACCCTTTTTTTTAGTCAAGATTAAATTTACCAGCTCAACAAATTTTGATATGAAATTCCTGGACTGGCTCAACTTTTGGGACTACAGACAAAGTATTGTAGCTAAGAGTAAGCTCAAGAAGAAACTACTTTCCAGATTTTTTCTAGCCTTAATTAACGAAGTTACACAGCAAGGAGAGGGAGAGAGAAACAAAGTGCGTTTTTATGGTAGTATCTTCTTTTATTTCTTAATCTCTTCACTACAAGGACATCACTTTTAAATTCTTGTTCAGACCAAACAATTTTGTTCAATATAGGTGTTATTCGGGGGGTTACTGGATGAATTTGATACAAATTTCGTTAACTTCTTGACTACACACACACAAATACATACATATACATACGAGTATATATCGTCTCGTTTCGTTTTTAAAGGCTCCAACATGCTTGCATGTGTCGGCCTTGGTCACCTAATGGCGGCTCTCCACGCTGCACGATCCATTGCAGCCTCCCTGTTCAGTCCCTTAACCCTAAGGTCACACTTAATGACCTCGTCCCATGTCTTTCTCGGCCTACCCCTCAATATATATATATATATATATATATATATATACACAGCATAGTGAGAATTATTAATTTTCTTTCCCAAATTCTCAATTCTTCTAACAAGTTTCCTAGCTTTGGGTGGATATCTATACATCAGATTGCTGAGATTATCATGAACCACGGTAGTGGTTCATAATAGGGATTGCCCAGGAATTTGCTGAAAACGCTAAGAGAACAGTCACCTAAAGACCATCTTAGAAAGCCAACTTATTCTTGAAGCAATATCCAGAGGGTTCTTTTTCAATATTTTAGGTCAACAAAACACTGATAATGTTGATAAGAAGTGTTATAAGAAAGTTTGGTACATTCGATATTTGCCAGTTTTTTCATAATGTTATTATTCATATTATTGTTTCACAAGAAAATCTATTCGGTATTTCGAGATAAAATCTAGCCAGTCGTACTTAATGGGTCACTGCGCATGTCCATGACCTATTTTAAAACACCTAATCGTAAGATGATCATCCACCTTCCAGGTAAATAGTGCTCCCTCTATGCCATAGCAAGCACGTGTGAAGCCATTCAAGTACGAAATTGTCGTCAAGTACTAATAGTGCATCACTAATTTTGACTCTGTTAAATTCTATATTGTACTACATTATTAATGTGGAAATCTCTAGCTAGTAGATTACTTAGGCGGGCAATGAAGCGCCATTGTGGGAAAGGGTCTTTGTGTAACATGCACCGATGCGATTTAACTCAATTACCTTGATTTTGAACTCAATGCTTTATTAAGCTTTATTTAAATTCATCCCTGAAGTCCCAGCAGGCTTGTGTGTAGACATCACGTGTGAAAACTGAAAAGTGTGGGCTTGTGCTTTGCGCTCTAACTGGAAGTGACCACAGTACAGGGTGTCCACAAAATCACTCCCTGATTTCAAACAGGTATAACATGTGACTTTATTGTAATAATCTTTCACAGTTAGTAGCTTCAGATGCAGGATTTCATTCAGTTTCATGTGGTATAGGGTAGCATTAAAGGCACTCAATGTGCGCCCCTCTGGTTGTTCGGCAAACATCGATGCGATAGTCCAGTTCGGTCCAGATTGGTCGTGCTGGACGAGATAATCAGGTGTTCTGCAAGTGGCCTGCGAGGTCACCGGACCTAACTGTTTGTGACTTCTTTCTTTGGGGGTACGTGAAGAGCACAGTTTACGTACCACCACTACATGCAACCCTGGAGGAGCTGAAAATTTCGATCACTGAAGCAGTTCGCATGATAACTCCATATATGCTGCAGAGCGTCTGGACCGAACTGGACTATCGCATCGATGTTTGCCTAGCAACCAGAGGGGCGTACATTGAGTGCCTTTAATGCTACCCTATACCACATGAAACTGAATGAAATCCTGCATCTGAAGCTACTAACTGTGAAAGATTATTACAATAAAGTTACATGTTATACCTGTTTGAAATCAGGGAGTGTTTTTGTGGACACCCTGTATTATATCGTGACCATTTCTTAAGATGAACTAATGACAAATTTGGATCAGTTTTTCAACGTTAATGGAATTCATCGTGACAGTAACCATCTCGTGTCAACTGCAAGGGGGCACAGAGGAGAGGAGAGAGGAAGAGATGGAGGAGGGGGACGAGGAAGAGGCAGAGGAAAGGGACGTAGAGGGCATGGGGGAGGCACAGGAAGTGCCCCCTACATCAATCATTACTGTAACTAATGTAGTAATGTTGTATTTTCAATTTCACACACACAAAGAAAATTACCCACTATTATGCAGAACTGTCGTGCAAAGCACACAATACCATATTTTGATTCTGTCTTGTGGCCAATTTGAATATACAGCATTTCAGATTTTACTCAAGGTAATTTCCTAAAAATTATCTTTGTTTAATCAGTTTGCAAAATACAGAGATTCTGAAACAATCAATGTCCACTGAAAGAGGCCTCACAACTACAGTAAAAATGAAGACCAGAATTTAAAATAACAATCAACAATCAATGTGTGCAAAGCCACACCACAGGAATGAAAATTATTAGAAAATGCCAAGTGTTTAGTGTCATAAAAGCTTTAATGATAACTGAAACGCAAGAATTTTAATTGTTTAATTTATAAAGTACGCAAATAATAGATTAATAGTTGAAAAATGGGAACTAGGGATCGTTACAAAAAGTAACAGACAAGGGAGGATCGCTGGAGGGCAAGCAAAATCAGCAATGATTCAAGTAACGTTGAGAAGGTAAACCCACAAACTCCTATTTTGACTTTACAAACTGTTAATCCCAGAGTCGAAAAGGATTTGTGAGGTTACATTGTAAACTTTACTTGACTCCTTGCTGGTTTTGCATACTCTCCAGCTATCCTTCCTTGACTGTTTATTTATTTATTTTTATTTTTATTTTTTTTTTTAGGAATCCCTAGTCCCCTTTTTAAATTATTAATTTTTCGTTTACCTAGTTCATATTTATTAGTCGACGTTTCACCTTCAAGGAGGCATCATTATTACAATACTGCAAGCGAGGAGGAGACATATTTAAGCAAACATGATGCTACTGAGAATTACATACGAGTATGCACTGAATACGAAAGTACAAGACAGCGATAAATATTTTCACCAGCGATATAAACTAAGTTCTGAACACATACCACATGGGCAAATGAATATACAGGTGACTGTTGTGACGTGTGCCTGATAGTGTACTTTATATGTTCTCATGTATGAAATAATCTTTAGTTACCTTTGTAATCACAATTGATTGTTTAGTTATATATATATATATATATATATATATATATATATATATATATATATATAAGACAGAGGACAAATCGTGAAAGGGCGTCCTCAATCGCTACTTTTGCATCCGAACTGTTGTCATATAGGATTTAGTATAGATTAGCGATTTGTCAGTTAGGTGATTACTTTTAGGTTCTTTAGATTAGGCATTTTTGGTTATAATGTAAGGTAAAAAATATAAAAATATAAAAAAAATAAATAAAAATACAAAAAATATATCAAATAAAAATTATATATATATATATGTGCATGAATGTGTGTATGTTCATATGCATGGATGTGTGTATGTATGTATGTATGTATGTATATATATATATATATATATATATATATATATATATATATATATATATATATATATATATGTTCGTATATTTATGTATATATGTGTCAGCGTATATACATATATATATATTTTTGCCTTAATGACCAGGGGCTTCGGCCCCAATGGTCGATAGGAAAAAAAAAAAAAAATACCCCACTGACCGGGCTAATGTATGGCCTGGCCTGCACTGTATGTGCAAGAAATCTTTGAACGAATGAACATGCACAGTTGCCTTAATGACCAGGGGCTTCAGCCCCAACGGTCGATAGGCCAAAAAAAAAAAAAAAAAAAAAAAGGGCAGCACACACACCACAAAGCCTGTGAGGAGACAGGGCGTGTGTGCTGGGCAATCCCCGGGTTCTGTCCTCCCCCCCCCTTGCAATTTTTTAATCAGTCCATACCCCACTGACTGGGCTAATGTATGGCTCGGCCTGCACTATATGTGCAGGGTATATGTAAAGGAACAAACCATGCGCAGGGTTGCCAGATTGGGCTACAAGTAACGCATTGGGTTATTCGGAAGCCGTGCGCTACTAAATTTTGAATTTCGCTACTTGCGACTTTTGGGGCTACTTTAAAAATGAGTTGGGCTAACTTGGGCTACTGATGAGACGAAAGTCAAAGATTGATTAGTGATTATGTATCATTTCATGGATTTGGAGAAAGCATATGACAGGGTGGATAGACAAGGATTGTGGAAAGTATTAAGAATATATGGAGTAGATGGGAAGTTGTTGAATGCTGTGAGGAGTATATATGATGGGTCTAAGGCTGCAGTGCGTGTGGATGGTGAACTAAGTGATTTTTTCTCTTTGAAGGTTGGGTTGAAACAGGGATGTGTCATGTCTTCATGGTTGTTCAATCTGTACATGGATGGGGTAATAAAAGAGGTACAAGGAAGGGTAGTGGATGTTGGGGTGGCCCTGATGAGAGAGGATAGTGTTTGGAAACTCCCTGTACTGTTGTTTGCAGATGATACTGTGTTGTTGAGTGAAGACGAAGGGGAGCTGCAAGGCTTGGTGGATGAGTTTGGGAGAGTGTGTAAGAAACGGAATCTAAAGGTGAATGTAGGGAAGAGTAAAGTGATGGTCTTGGAGATAGGTGAAGTCAGTGAATGTACAGCGAGGTTGGATGGTGAGGAATTGGAAAATGTGAGTACGTTTAAGTACTTGGGTAGTGTGATGAGTAAGGATGGAGGTTTGGAGGGTTAAGTGCTTGAAAGGGTACAGCATGGAAGAAAGGTTGCTGGTCTTTGAAAGCAGTGATAAGAAGCAGGGAAGTGAGCATGGAAGTGAAAAAGTTACTGCATGACAGTATTGTGATACCAACTCTAACGTATGGAAGTGAAGCTTGGACGTTGTTGGAAGGACACAAGTCAAGAGTGAGGGCAGTGGAAATGAGTTATTTAAGAGGAACCTGTGGAGTCACATGGAGAGACAAGCTGACGAATGAGGATATAAAGAAGCGTTGTGGTGTGGATGTGGATGTGATAGGAAGCGTTATGAGGAACTCACTGAGGTGGTTTGGCCATGTGGAGAGGATGGAGGGTGAAAGACTGACGAAGAGAGTGTATGTGAGTGAGGTGGAGAGGGGAAGAGGGAGAGGGAGGCCGAGAATGAGATGGAGGGATGGGGTGGAGAGGTATATGAGAGACGGGGGTGTGAGCTGGGAGCAGGGCAGTGAAATGGCGGGGGACAGGGCGACGTGGAGGCGATTTGTTTGTGACCACCCCAAACGAGATTGAGGCGTCTGGCAATAGATAGATAGATGGTATCATTTCAAATATAATTACCTTTTCAAGACACCCAAAGATAATGATTTATAATTTATCATATCCTCTTTAAATTTCTCGCACTCTCGTATTGATCCCTCATTGGCTATTTAGTTCGAACTGACGTGTGAGACTACCACCTCAGTCAGTCGTGTCTTCTGCATCCACGACTCGTGGATGCAGAAGAGCTTTTTGATAATCTTCAGCTATGAAGACGTGGTCATGGAGACTTACTAAATGCTTTAAATATGCAATAATAATGAGTTGTGTAAGAAAATACTTTTCCTCAATTCCAAAAATAGTTTCGTTAAGCTGAAAAAATTACTAGGTTCACACAATGAGACTTATGTTTTATTAAGAAGAAAACAGCTTAGTTCCGCGAATGTACAGGAAATGAAATAGAGAAGTAATTTTAGTTAATGCAGTAATTAGGGAGTTCTATGTTAATTAACTTCAGGCTTACAGCACGTCGAACAACCTTACAGGAGCACTGGAGCAGCATTCAACTGGTAAGCTGTGCAAAGTTAAAATATTTGCGTTTGTATGTAATGTATATACTCGTGGAGAGAGAGAGAGAGAGAGAGAGAGAGATGCATATACAGGTATACTGTACAGAATTATGTTGGGCTACTGTATACCGAAATTCGCTACTTTTGAGGCCTATTTGCGCTACTTTCGGTCACAAGAATCTGGCAACCCTGACCATGCGATAGTCAGTTGAGGGTTGAAATTTACGTGAGCAGGGCCTGTTGAGGGAGTACCTTAATATTCGTTTTCGTTCCTGTTATGTAAGCTCCACTGTTGAACCGCATCCACACAAGTATACCCGTATCTCAGATAAGTCTTAGTTCGTATATCATACGAAATATTATTATTATTATTGTTATTATTATTATTATTATTATTAGTAGTAGTAGTAGTAGTACTGATTTTATGGGTTTGAGACCCCTCGTGTCCTGCCCAGCATTGTGTCTATTGTTTACTTATTTTTTTTAGGATTTCAGGGTATTATCGTGCCTAAAATATTAATTTTGTTTTGATAATCTTTCTTTTTCTGACATTTCTAGTAATTATTTTTCAAAATTAGTTGTTCATTATTGTCCAATCGTTATCCCTTTGTGAAGTTTAATTTATTATTGTATTAAGTAATTTTTATTGTTTTTTATTCCCCCTAGTTCCCCATGATTTTATTTATGTAATTGATCGTAGGATGAGAACCTGAGTTATTGCTCTGAAGTGTGTATTTGTTTGCTTCAAATTTCTTTTTCATCCAATATATATATTTATTATTCTATAACGCACTCAGATCATCATAAATACTTTAATATCCCTTGCGCCACTTTAGAGTCGTAACAAGAAAATGGCTTAACCTCGCCAGGATAATAATCTGAAGAATTCTGTGTTTATTATTGTGAAATTTTTTTAATTTACTGGTGTGGACGTTAAAAATATTGTTTCGACAGATGCCTAGTGAAACTGCTTTAGTGCTATCATGGAGGGCCAGAGTAGTGATAGCGTTTTGGCTTCATTGCGCATTATTAACGAACAGGATGCCCTAGATTTTCTTAGGAGCCCATCTACAGAGGAGTTAGTTACAGAGACAGGAGTTGTTGTGCGAAGCTAAAGTTTTGGATATCACATCTGAATCTTCGAATGTGTTCCCCCTTGCAAACTTAATCTGTCAGGAGTTACTTGGGACCGACCCTTAGGCTACTATGTTCCTCCTCCAATGCCTGACCTCGAGAGTGAAAAATCAGTGCCCTTATCTTAATGAGAGCCTTGTTAATCAAACTGTTGTTCATCAGAGAGAGATTGATTATAATGAAGCACAAGCTCAGTGTGATCACGAGCTTAGAATGTTGCAGCTCAGATTGCAGATGCAGAGGGAAGAGACTAGACAGAGAGAGAAAGAGAACTAAGAGAGAGAGAAAAAGAGAACTAAGAGAGAGAGAGAGATGGAGAAAGAACTTAGAATGAGAGATGGAAAAGGAAATTGAGTTAGAAAGGATTAGATTAGAACAAAAGAGATGTGGTCAGGAAACAAGCTCACTTCCTCAACATGTAAATCCGACTCAGCTAGTTCCTGCGTTTGATGAGAACCTTGTACTGGAATTCTTCGACCGCTTTGAAAAGGTGGCCTCAATGGGATAAGGATTTGTGGGCTTCCTATGTACAAACGGCGCTTAAAGGTAAGGCTTTGAGGGCCTATGATAGTTTGACAAATGATGAAGTTAATGATTATGAAACTTTGAAAGCGGCCGTACTTAGAACTTATGAGTTAAGGCCTGAGGCTTACAGGCAGAGATTTAGGAACTGTAAAAAGCACCCTCATGATACTCATTTAGATTTCTCTAGGAGTTTGTCTGATGTGTTTCAGCAGTGGGTGCGGAGCGAAGACGTTAAAGAATCATACCAGAAGTTAAAAGATTTAGTCATTCTGGAGAGCTTCATGGAAAACATTGACAAAGAATTGATGGTTTACTTGGCTGATAAGAGAGTTAAAACTGCTGCTGAAGCCGCAGTCTATGTAGATGATTATGTACTGCTTACAAATTTAGATAAACCGAAAGAAGCTCCCTAGAGGTCCTCTCCTAAGCAGTGGTATCCCCCACAGACCTGGAAAACTCCAACAGTGAGTTCAAAGTCAGCCCCCAACTCACACTCACATAACTCCTCCAATAACAACCCCAACACACCCAAGCACTATACGCACCCACACTCTCCCCAATCATTTTGCCACCCACTTACTTGTTTGTATTGCAAGAAATTTGGTCATACTGTCGATAGGTGTTGGCATAAGGCTGGCGTTTCTAAACCAGTCAATTTTGTCTCTCAAGCTCCAGTGGTTACTCCTTCAGTTAACTCTCCCATCGTGTGTCAGGGAAGTTCAAATGTTTTACCCTCTTCTAGGGTTTCTGTTGTCCCGGAAGGTGGAAGGAAGGAGGCCACAGATGTTTCAGGGCCTGTTGTTTCAGAAGGTGTTGTACAGGCGGTGACATGCAGTGTTGCCCCTGCGTTCTCTTACGCCTCCTATCTCTACAGTGGCTTGGTGGTGGTTGGCGGTGTCCGGCATCCTGTATGTATTCTACGGGACACCGGTTCGTCTATTTCTCTGTGGGTAAGGCCTAACAGTTCTGAGTCTGAAGGTTCCATTGGAGAGTCTGTTCTAATCAGAGGTGTGACTGGTGCAAAGACTGTGCCATTGATTGCTTGTGAACTGAAGTGCCAGTTGTTTGATGGTTCGGCATGACTGGGTGTTGTTATCTTCCTGAGAGGGGTGTTGATTTAATTTTAGGGAATGCTTTAGTGACAGTGAAGAAATTACCACTACAGTGTTGTCAGAGGTGCCTGTACCTGAGGTTGCACCAACAGATTCTAAGGAGGAGGAAGTGTTCCCTGCCTGTGCAGTGACAAGGGCTATGTCACGTACAGCTGAGAGTCAACAGGCTTAATCCCCTTGTGATCCGCCCTAAGATATTCTCCCGGGAGTAGTAGAAAATATTTCCAAGGTTGAGAAAGTAGATTGCCTGGATGATGATGATATTATTCTTTCTGATACGTTTATGGGTACTTTAGACGGTGTTCCGCTAGTGATGAAGAAATTAAGAAATTGAAGTTGAATGCAGTGGATAGTTTTGAGGAAGAGAAATTTGGTTGGTTTTATATGAAGGATGGTGTATTGTGGAGGCGGTGGAGAACCCCACATGTTCATGCTGATGACAGGATTAGGGATTATCATCAGGTGGTGGTGCCGAGCGTTTTTAGGCAGGAATTGATAAACCTTGCTCACTCCACCCCCTTTGCAGGTCATATGAATTTGAGGAAAACCATGGAGAGGCTGCGGTCAGAATTTTACTGGTCCCACATGGCAGCAAATGTAGCGTGGGTGGTAAAGTGTTGTCATACTTGTCAGGTGGTCGGTAACCCTAACCAGAACATACCAAATGCACCTCTTATCCCCATCCCAGCTGTAGATATCCCCTGCTCTCGCATTATCATAGAAATAGTTAATCCCTTGCCTCGGACATCCACCGGTCACCAGTACCTTCTCACCATTATTGACCCCTCCACTAGATACCCAGAAGCTATTCCCTTACGGACTATGAAGGCCAAACCAGTTGTAAAAGCTTTGCTTAACTTTTTCACTAAATTTGGCTTGTCCCAGGAAATTCAATCTGATAGAGGGTCTAATGTTCTCTCCAATGTATTCCAACAGTCCTTAGCACAACTTGGTGTCTCCCACATAAAGAGCAGTGCTTACCATCCCAAATCTCAAGGTGCACTGGAGCGTTTCCATCAGATGCTCAAGATGATGCTTCGGAAGTACTGCCTGGAGCACACGAAGGACTGGGACCACGGAGTGCCATTTCTACTGTTCGCCACAAGGGAGGTTCCACAGGAGAGTTTGGGCTTCTCTCCCAACAAGCTCGTGTTTACCCACCAAGTCTGAGGTCCCCTGAGCTTGGTTAAGGAGACATGGAACACCAGTGTGGACGAGAGCCAGAGCTTACTCCAGTATGTGCAAGATTTCAAGATCCGTATGAGCGAGACTCTGGAGTTGGCCCATGAGAACTTGAAACAGGTGCAACAGAATAATGAAGGAGTGGTATGATAAGAAGGCCAGGGCAAGGGAGTTTAACATTGGTGATGAAGTGCTAGTGCTGTTGCCACTGCAGGGTCAGCCGCTGGCTGCCAAGTTCAGTGGTCCCTACCCTGCAGTGAGGAAGATTGTGAGACTGACTACCTGGATGAGATCCCTGATCATGAGAAGAAACACCTGCTGTGTCATATCAACATGATGAAGCCATATCACCATGCCCCTGAGTCTCCAGCTCCTGTTCAATTTGTCTTGCCTGGCGCTGCTGTGGGAGAGAATGTTGAGGACGACATGTTGGAGTGGGACTGTGACACCCCTGTTTATGGCTGGCTGGAGTATGGCAAGGAGGAGTCCACCTTAAAGTCCGAACTGTCTCATCTACCTAAAGACCAGTCTTTGTAGCTGTTAACCCTCTTCTCCACCTGTAAAGAAGTGTTCAGTTAGGACCCTGGGCTGACCGACTGGATTGAACACAACGTAGATGTGGGTGATGCTGTTCCAGTGAAGCTACCACCTTACCGAGTCAACCCACAATGACTTGGTGTCTTATGCAAAGAGCTCGAGTATTATGCTGGATCACGGGCTCATTTCTCCCTGCATTAGTTCCTGGAGCTCCCCTGTGATGCTACTGCCGAAGCCGGATGGCTCGGCCAGATTCTGCATCGATTACCGTCAAGTGAACTTGTTGAAGACAGACACTTACCCCTTGCCCTGACTCGAGGATTGCGTCGATCGTATTGGTGCCACCAATTTCATCACAAAAATAGATTAACATAAAGTTTTTGGCAGGTACCCTTAACAGAGTGAGCCAAGGATATATCGTGCTTCATGGTTGGAGGGCAAACCTATCGTTGTAACGTGATGCTGTACGGTATGAAAAACGCCCCAGCAACATTTAAAAGATTGATGAACAAAGTGGTGGAAGGCATGGAAATTGTGTAGTCTATATTGATGATGATGTGTATATTGATAATTGGGAAAGCCACTTAAATGAACTTAGTGTCTTACTGTCGAGACTTTCCGAGGCTCACTTAGTAGTGAACTTGAGGAAGTGTGAGTTTGTGTGTGCCCAAGTTCAATATTTAGGTTACGTGGTTGGGCATGGTTGTGTGCGCCCCCCTGATTCTAAGGTGGAGGCCATTAAGAGTTTCAAAACCTCTCAGAATAGACGTGAGCTAAGGAAGTTTCTCGGCTGTATAGGATACTACCGAAGGTTTCTGAAATGTTTTGCTACAGTGGTGCCTCCCCTCACTGAATGGTTGAAAAAGGAGAAAAGGTTTGAGTGCTCCAAAGAGTGTAAGGAGAGTCTTGAGGCGGCCAAAGAGACCTTATGTAACTATCCTGTGATGGCTGCACCTGATTTTGACAAAGCATTTAAACTGGCTGTAGACTCTAGTAATTTTGCGGCTGGTGCTGTACTCTTGCAAGACGACGATCAGGGAGTTGAGCATCCTGTATACTGTTTCAGTAAAAAGTTTTCAAAACCACAACGTAACTATTCAGTGATAGAGAAAGAGTTATTGGCCCTGATCCTCGCTTTCCAACATTTTTCCGTATATTGCCCTGCATTTGGCCCCACCATAACTGTATTTACTGATCACCACCCAATCAAGTTTCTAAATAATCTGAAAACTAAGAATCAGTGACTTACAAGCTGGAGTTCGTTCCTTCAGCAGTTCAGTTTGGATGTTAAACACATTAAAGGTACTGATAATGTTATCGCTGATTGTCATGTAACTTAAGACAAATTTTCCCAAGGGAAAATTCTTTTTCAGGTGTGGGCGTGTGGCGTGTGCCTGATACGTATTAATCTTTAGTATACTTTATATGTTCTCATGTGTGAAATAATCGTTTAGTTGCCTTTGTAATCACAAGTGATTGTTTAGTTTTCGTTGTATATATATATATATATATATATATATATATATATATATATATATACGTAAGTCGTATATATACGTGTACTTGTGAAAAACTCGTGAAAACCTGTTGTCTTTTCCCACATAACCCTCATTTATAAAGACTTAACATTTTTTCTGTAGTGTTAGGCGTGTAGGCATGTGTTTTAAAGTATTGTTACTATAAAAGTATTGTGAATCCCACTCAGACAGCTTTTGGCGCCATTGTTTCCATATTCATGATCATTGTGTTATAATTATTAGCACATTGGGAATGTTTTGTTCACTTAGGTTAAATCGTGAAAGGGCGTCCTCAGTCGCTACTTTTGCGTCTGCACTGTTGTCATATAAACGCTACTGTTACCATGGGAAAGTCGAGGACTTTTATGCATGGTCGTGGGGAGTGCAGACGTGTTTTTCTGGCTCTCCTCTAGCTTTGTAGGGCTGCCCCACCGGCGATAGTTTTTTGACTTTAGCGACAATAAAGTTGGGTTAGCTAGATCTAATCTTCCTCCCAGGCCCATTCGAGATATAGTAGGTGTCTATCTCTACTTACTGAGATTGCCTTTGCTTACTTGCCTCTGGAGTATACCCCCCACTGATCGCCCAGGGGTGTGAGATATACGCAGGTGCGTCCTCCCGAGACTGGTTTGAGAGGGTAATCTCAGACTAGGTGTCTTTCCCCGGGTAATTTGTCCCTTGCTCGTTCTTCTCTTTCTTCCCACTTCCCCCTCACGGAGGATGTGGTTACAATGACGGACGCCCCTGCTGCCTCCTCCCCCTTCAGGGGGAGAGGTAGTCCTGACCAAGCCCTGACTGATCAACGGATGGACTGCCCACCGACTGAATGGCCCCAGACTCGTCAGCCTCTTGACAACAATGTACATAACGCCTCCTTCGTGCTACTTCATGCACTAGGTTCTACTCCCCTGTCCAGCCTCAATCCCTTCATCATCAAGAAGGTGATTAATGGGTGTGCAGGTGAGGTGGAACAAGTGAAAAAACTTGCAAGTGGAGATCTCTTTGTAAAGACGATAAATTCTGCCCACATCAAGGATTTGCTGAAACTGAGGAAATTCCACCGCTACGATGTCCAGACAACGATCCCACACTCCATGAATTCCTGCAAGGGTGTTATCACCTCCAGGGATCTTGTGCTTATGGAGGAGGAAGAAATCGTACAGGAACTTGCTCAGCATGATGTGATAGAGGCGAGATTTATTACTAGATATTTGGAAGGCAGGAGGACGAAGACCACAACCGTTATCTTGACTTTTGGAAAAGTATCTCATCCAGCTAATGTGAAAGTTGGATAAAAAATTGTCTATGTCAGACCTTACATCCCAAATCCCCTTTGTTGTGCAAAATGTTAGCTCTATGAATATCAAGAAAAGACTTGTTGATCTTCTAATGTACTATGTGGCCTGTGCGCGGCTGTAGGTCATTCTGCTGACCACTGTACATCAGAGACTGAATGTTGCTTTCACTGTCAGGGTGCTCTAGGGTTTGTCCCAAGTGGAAGGAGGAGAAAGAGGTCTGCACAGTGAAAGCAAAAGAGGGCATATCCTTTTACGATGGTAGGAAGAAGGTGAAGGAGTTGCATGCAACTCCCAAGCCTAATGTCCCCTATGCATCGGCGATTGTGTCCCGTCCTGTGATGTGCACCGTGGAGACACAGACTGACCTTACATTCACTCCTCATGCCCCGCGCCCTACTCCTCAGTCTAAGCCTCCTGTACGCTCCAACTCTTATGGACATCCCTGTTGCTAATTCATACTCTCAGGCTGCTGCTGCTCCTTCGCAGTTGGTGCGCCAAAAACAGAAGTCCGACAAGTCTGATAAGATTAATTTGACCACCCTCAGCAAGCCAGCACGTCCTCATGTCCTTCCTGCTCCTGGTCCAGTGAGGAGGAGAAAAGGTAGCTCTTCCTTAGTGGAGTCTGGGAGCCTTATCATTAATGACAGTATGGAAGTTTCCACCTGCAAGCACCGGGAAAGGTCCCTCGGTAGCCACTTGCCTGGTCGTGCAGGGCATAAAAAAACTAAGCACACTTGCCACCCTCGAAAATCTTAAACCGTCGCATTCACTGTGTTACAATGGAATTGTAGAGGTGTTGGGAATAACTACATAATATAGCAATTTTGCTTTCTATACACAGGCCAGACGTTATTTTATTTTGTTTACAGGAGATGCACTTGGTGGATCACCCTGATCCTCCACTGTTCAAACCCTACAACTAATATAGAAGATATGAAGGTCACGGAGTTGCCATATACAGTACACACACATATCACACCCACAAACGGAAGTGATTTTAAATTCTACTCTGGAAGCTGTCGCGTGCAGAGTAAAATTTAATAGCACGTATCTGTCTATTTGCTCTCTGTACTGTCCTCCACATGGCCATATTGATAATGATGCTTTAAATTCACTATTTGAACATCTGCCTGGAAATAAGTTAGTGTTGGGCGATTTTAACGTCAATCACTATCAGTGGGGTAGCTTGAGGATCGATGGTCGTGAGAAGTAAGTAGCCGACCTAATACTACAGTCCAACCTCTGTCTTCTGAACGATGGTAGAGCGACTCGTGTAGACGACCCCACTGGTAACTTTTCGGCCATTGACTTATCTCTGGCCTCCCCTGGTATACATCAAGATTTTTCATGGGACTCTTATGACAATTCCTTGGGAAGTGATCATTTACCCATCTGTTTTTCTTATACATGCAACATTGTTTCGGACCCTCCACCTCCAAAATTTAACTATAAGAAAGCAGACTGGGGACCCTTCTCAAGGATCGCCAATTTAGATATATTTGGGGAGACCACAGATGTTAAGGTCGAAAATTTAACCAAATCCATATTACACGCAGCTGAGGCTGCTATTCCCAAGACTTCTACAGTTCATGCGAAGCATAGAGCACATTGGTGGATGCTGGATTGCTGACAAGCATTAAGGAAACGCAATAGGAGATACAGGATTTTTGATAGTCAGCCCACTGAGGAAAATTTTATTGCATACAAACAAGCACGGCTGTGGCAAGGAGAATAATAAGAAGGGCCAAACGTGACTCCTGGCGGCCCTTTGTGTCCACGGTGAATCAATTGACCCCAATCAGTAAAGTCTGGTTCACTATTAAAATATTAAATAATAAAGGCCCATACAGCCCTGTGACCACCCTGCAGGTTAATAACAACATCTATGACGATCCCATGGTCTTTGCTAACATCCTCGCCAGGAGTTTTTCTCATGTAAGTAGCTCAGCCAATTACAACCCGCGTTTTCAACACCACAAACGCATGGCTGAGCTACAGATAATAGACTTTGCCACAGTAGAACGTAAACTCCCCGTACAACCAAGAGTTTATGTTAGATGAACTGCTCCTTACCCTTTAATCCTGTAAAGACACCAGCCCTGGACCTGACACCATCACTTACGGTATGATCCAGCATCTTAATCAGGACAGCCTGATTAAGTTAGCATTGTATAATGAGATTTGGGCATCTTGAACATTCCTAAACTCATGCATTTTGCTCACATCATACCGATACCTAAAGACGCTGGTTGTCTTATGAATCCGTCTTCATTTCGTCTTATTGTGTTGACTTCTTGTCTATGTAAGGTCATGGAACGTATGGTTAATAATAGGCTTCTTTTTGTTTTAGAGTCGAAGAATTTGTTAAATGATCAACAATGTGGCTTCCATAAATACAGAAGTTCGCTAGATAATTTAATGAATTTTGGAGCATTGTATTGCGGAGGCATTTGCCAATAAAGAATTCATGATAGGGGTGTTCTTGGACATCCATAAAGCCTATGACATGACATGGCGACATGGTATACTAATGAAGCTCTATGCTTATGGTTTAAGAGGAAATTTTCCTATTTTTATTTCAAATTTCTTAAGGGACAGCACTTTCTCTGTCAAATTGCCCTGTAACATAACATTGGATATATTTATCCAGGAAAACGGGGTGCCGCAGGGAAGTGTGCTTAGTCCCACTTTACTTAGTATTATGATCAATGATATTCTGTCATCAGCTCCCATCCCGAGGAATTTAAAATACTTACTCTATGCTGACAATTGTGCAATATGGCACTCCTCCCGTAATGCACAATTTTCGGCTGGGTGGATTCAAGCAGCCCTTGACTCCGTCCACCAATGGGCCTTCCAGTGGGGATTTAAGTTTTCCATCCCTAAGTGTGCCACTTTAGGTTTTACGACTCGTAACGTACCGAAATTATGCTTAACTTTGGATAATCAGGCGGTACCTTTTCCAAATTCTGTAAAGTTTTAGGGCCTACATATTGATCATCATTTGAATTTATAAATTCATGTTAACCTGCGGTGTCCCGTCGACGTTTTTTAACGTCCACACGTTTTGTCACTGCCAATCCCGTCGACGTACATAAACACAAAAAAATTGCAAGGTCCCTAATTTGCACAATTTTCAATTTTCGCGAGTCATTTTTGGTACGTATACACGTGACACCTTCCTCAACAAGATGCCAGGCAGGGACAATGCCTTACCCAGCATGACCTCCTCCCCCCCTGCATGCCATTGTCTCAGCAATTCACCTGTTATCAGTGACCTGGCCAGTATAGCCATGTTATGCCACGGTACGAAATTCAGGGCCAGAGTGATTCCCCAATCAATGACAATGTGGAGGACAAACTTTACATAGCATTAGAGGAAGAAACAGTTAGAAATGATGATCAGGTAATGTGGCAAAAAAAGGTCAGGTATTAGTGAGTGAAACAATGCTTATAATGCCTATATTACTGCTTGAAAACCAATATACTCTTGTACTACATATAAATTCGTACCAAGTAAATAAATAAATACCGTTCATGAGTGGTGTGAAATAGTTATCCTCCCATAGAACTCGTTTTCTTTGGTGCCAGCCTGATAGAAAACCCATTGAGGTAAGGAGGTACTCCTACCTGTAATGAGTATTTTAAACCTCAGGTGAGCTATTTCTCTATGAATTTTCGATGTTTCTCACCAAAAGCGAAGGTTTGAACCAAAAAAAAAAATTTCCTAAAATGGTCAGGATTGGGGGGTCAGTGGTGGAAAAGTGGTCGGGATGGGGCAGGTTAATAATTTGCCTGTTCATTGTGATAAACCAGTAAATGTCCTCAAGTACCTACAGTAGTGGGTACCACATGGGGAGCTGACTGGAAATCTTTATTAATGGTGTATAAGTCCCTTATTAGATCGAAGCTAGACTATGGCGCACAGGTGTATGGTTCGGCATCCAATGCCACATTGAGGAGGTTGGATGTGTTACAGAATAAATGTCTGCGAATGTGTCTAGGAGCCATCCTGTGTACACGTGTAGCTTGAATGGAATTGGAGGCTAATGTGCCTCCCCTCCGTATTCGCTGAGACCATCTGGCCCTGTCCTACAGTGTGTGGACAATGAGAAAAAGTAATTTTTGCAATGTGGCCTGTATCCCCCTGCGTTAACACCACCATCTTATGCAGGGGGTGTGTCGGCCACTTGCCGTTCGCCTCCGCTTACTTACCCAGGAGCTTGATGTGGATCTCAGTGACTGTGACAAGTTGGTGACTAAAAATATAGCGCCTTGGGAGCCACCCGGTTTTACCGTAGATGTAACATGGCTCCCAGCACCTAAGACCAAGGCACCAGAGGCGGAGGTCCACCACATGATTCGTAATATCATTGTTCGTCACTTGGGGTCACACCAATTGTACACCGACGGTTCCAGGTCGAGTGAATGTGTGGGTGCTAGTGTGTGGTTGACTGAATGTGCCCTCAGGTATCAGTTGCCGACTCATACATCTGTGTTTACCTCCGAACTTTTTGCTATTGACAAAGCCATAGACTATGCTCTCAATTCTAGGCATGACTCATTTGTCATACGAGTATTTTCGGATTCAAAATCAGCCCTTCAGGCAATTCCATCTTGCACTACAGACTCGCACGAGATCCAGGGCTGCATCGTTAATAAGTTGCATTCATGCAACAAGTCATTCACGCTGATCTGGGTGCCTGATCATTGTCGTATCTACGGCAATGAGCAGGCTGACTTACTTGCAAAGTCGGCTGTAGATCTCGTGATCTACGGTCGACTCTCTCTCTTGGAAAGAAATCAATAAATCTTCTGTGGTAAGGTCAGTGGACCAGACTAAATATTCGAACGTGTAAACCGTACCTGGGTGACTGGGACACTGCCAACCGTCACAGTCGCCTGGAAGAAAAAGTGTTGGCTCGCTTATAGCTTAATGCCACCATATTAACACATATGAAACCTTACATGCCGCACTGTGACATCTGTGATGCGGTGTTATCTATCAGCCATATCATCCCGTGCTGTCGGCGATTTATTCGTGAACGTGCTTCACTTATAAATTACTGCGGGGCAGCAGACGTCCCCTTCACCCTTTCCACTATCCTGGGTGATGGGGACATTGTTATGACTGATAAATTGATGGCTTTCTTGAGAGAGATCGGACTGATCAGAGTGATGTGACTTTTTTACTGTATGGTTATGGTTCTTGTCAACTGTAAATATGTTTATATTGTACTATTAATTAGGGTTGACAGTTGACGTATTTGAAAGAGTTCCTCCTCCCACTGATCCATATCTAATATTGATGTCCCCTACATTACGAAGTAAACCCCGTTCCTCGACTGACAGTCACCAGCTGATCAGTGCAAGTGTGTGATATAGATAGGTACTGGGCACTTGCAGTCGATGGTGGTCTGTTGGGCGAGGTTCTTCACTTTTGTACATAATATGTAAATATATTACAACATCTTGCTTAAGATATTCTAATTAGGACTGACAGCTGACGTATATGGAAATGTTCCTGACTCGTCTGGTTCTCTTTCATATATTAATGTCCCTTATATTAGGTTGTGCCTCGACTGACAGTCACCAGGTGATGAGTGCAGGTATGTAATGTAGAAAAGCAGTACATATCTGCAGTCGATGGTGTTCCCTTGGTCGAGGTATTTTTATTTTTTCTCATTACTGTTGGTTTAGCTATTTGTCTTTTTTGGATTTAGTATAGGTCAGCGATCTGTCTGTTAGGTTATTAGTTTTAGGGACTTCAGGATGTAGACTTTTTTTTTCCCCCTATTAGATAATGTAACGTTTAAAAAACATAAAAAATGAGAAAAATTAAAAATACAAATAAAAAATATATATATATATATATATATATATATATATATATATATATATATATATATATATATATATATATATATATATATATATATATATACACGGGTGTATGAGTGTATGAACATGTATATGTATATATGCATTGATGCGTATATATATATATATATATATATATATATATATATATATATATATATATGACTAGGTTTGTAAATATATATATCTTTGACTAAATGACCAGGGGCCTCGGCCTCAATGGTCGATAGAAAAAAAAAAAAAAAAAAAGGGAAAGTCAGTTCAGGGCTGAAATTTACGTGAGCAAGGTCTGTTAAGAGAGTATCTTAATAATTATTTGTTTTCCTGTTATGTAAGCTCCACTGTCGAACCGCATCCACACCCACACACCCGTATACTCGTAATCCAGATAAGTCTTAGTTCGTGTATCATAGTTAGTAATTATTATTATTGTTATTATTATTATTATTATTATTATTATTATTATTAGTGTTTTTATGGGTTTGAAACCCCTTGTGCCCCGCCCAGCACTGTATCTATTGTTTACTTATTTTTAGGATTTCAGGGTATTATCGTGCATAAAATATTTAATTTGTTTTGATAATCTTTCTTTTTTCTGACATTTCTAGTATTATTATTCTAAATTAATTGTTCATTATTGTCCAATTTTTATCCCTTTGTAAAGTTTAATTTGTTATTGTATTAAGTATTTTTTCTTGTTTTTATTCCCCCTAGTTCCCCATGATTTTATTTATGTTATTGATCGTGGGATGAGAATCTGAGCTATTGCTCTTCAATGTGTCTTGCTTTGCTTCAAATTTGGAGGGTGAAATGCCTGAAAGGGTACAGCAGGGAAGAAAGGTTGCTGGTTCTTTGAAAGCGGTGATAAGAAACAGGGAAGTGAGCATGGAAGTGAAAAAGTTACTACATGACAGTATTGTGATACCAACTCCAACGTACGGAAGTGAAGCTTGGACATTGTTGGAAGGACTCAAGTCAAGAGTGAGAGCAGTGGAAATGAGTTATTTAAGAGGAGCCTGTGGAGTCACGTGGAGAGACAGGCTGACGAATGAGGATATAAAGATGCGTTGTGGTGTGGATGTGGATGTGATAGGATGTGTTATGAGGAACACACTGAGGTGGTTTGGCCATGTGGAGAGGATGGAGGGTGAAAGACTGACGAAGAGAGTGTATGTGAGTGAGGTGGAGGGGGGAAGAGGGAGGGGGAGGCCGAGGATGAGATGGAGGGATAGGGTGGAGAGGTATATAAGAGAGGGGGGTGTGAGTTGGGAGCAGGGCAGTGAAATAGCGGGGGACAGGGCGACTTGGAGGCGATTTGTTTGTGGCCACCCCAAACGGGATTGAGGCGTCTGGCAATAGATAGATAGACATATATATTTCTTATTTTATGACAGCTCATCATAAATAATATCGCTTGCGCCACTTCAGAGTCGTAACACTGTACATGCGATAACGAAAGAGAAATATGAATAGGCATGAACACAGTATGAAGATACAATACTGAAATATACGGATAAAACTTGGCAAAAAAAAGTATGCATTTATAGCAAACATGCAAATGAACGAACAAGTGACTGTACACAAAATAACAAGAGCGAAAGACATGAATAAGTTCGAATACAATAAATATAATACAAAGATACATGTAAATTCTGAAACACAAGAGTAAGACTTAGCAAAACAGGGTAACACTCGCGAGCTAAGACACTGACTTCAAGTATCAGTTATGTACAACAGTGTGTTCTTTAGGCTACATGGCTACTTCGACCCAACTGAGGGTTCGACTCTGGTACTAGGTGTTTGTTCTCGGATTAGACCTCTCTCTGACATGCCTCATCCTCTGCGACCCGCGTGACGTTGTGAAGGTGGTACTGGCTTAATATCCTGTTTCTGAGGATGCTACGTTGCTGATGCCATTTATGTGGTTTATTCTAGCACTGATCGGGGGTCTGTGATAAAGCGGGATAATTTATGTCAAGTTAGCTTGGATGTTGATAGCAGGTGTTTGTACTTTGATAAAAACTGCTTCCATTGTCTGTAAATTCCACAGATTATTGCAGTGAACGATTATCTTAGTTCTGTTCGCAAAGGTTCCACGCTGGATTCCGGATCCATGTTCTCGTAAGTTGTGGTTCTTGATCCCTAATTGTTGTAGATGGCAAGTGTGGTGACAACTGAGCATGCTAATTGTGTAGCCTATTTAGGTCACCTTACGATCGCACAGTCTTCAATGTTACAGTTATATTCTTGCCAGCTCGCCTGTCTTTGCATTCATATTGTTTTCATTAACAGGGAGGATGTTCTGGAACTTCTGTGGTAAATCTGAGTGTTGGTAGGCTTGCAGTTCCTGTGCACTATGTCGTGGACAACTTTCTCATCTTCCTTGTAGGCATTAGTGTAGGTGCTTCTGTAGTATACATTGATGTCTTCCGATCAAGCTACATTTTCATTCTTCTTATTACGTACTGAGTAATCAGTTTATCTACACCACTGTCAGTATCTGCATTTGAGTATGAGTTGCGAATTTCCCCAAATCTGTGGGTTTGTTATATACATCCAAAGTAATGTCATGTTGCATTGCCTAGTACGTCCAGAAACGGGATACGCCGTCTCACTCAGGGCTGCAATTAACCTGAGTCCTGATAGTTCCCGTAGGAGTGTACGTAGTCTATCATGGATAGTTTCATTATGTACTATGGGTAAAAAAGTATTGATAAGGTGACCAGATTTTCATCATTCATTCATTGCCAGACGCCATGTATCCCAGACAGGGTGGCCAAGGGCTTAGAGCTAATTGTTTTACAGGGAGGGGCACTAATCCTCCACCAACCCCACTTGACGTAGGGATGCGAATTTCATAAAAGAAGGTCATGTTATATCTAATGCAATAGCAATTTTCTAAAAGCAGGACAATTAAGATAATTTGCTAAAAAAACGGGACATTCTAGTCACAATTAAAAAGGCGGAACGGACGTCCAAAAAGCGGGACTATCCCACGTAAAAGCGGAACTCTGGTCACCATATTAGTGCACAGGGAGTCCGATGCCTACCGAAAACATTCGTTCAATACCAACGTCTCATTATGTATGAACAATGTTTATATAAATATAACATTTGTTACATGTGTTTATATATATATAACATTTGTTACATGTTTGCAAGAGGATATTGGTTGTTGGTGATATATGACACCTCCCAACATTTGGGCTACCCACGTTTGGTAAGTCGGACACTAATATTTCCGTGACCTTGGTTCTGTGGTCCCAGATGTTTCATGCATATAGTGCACGGATACTTTTATTTACCTATACTACACTTACAAAAATGTCATCAGTATAACTGCAGTATACCTGGGGAGACACCTCTTCCACTGTACTTGCATCCACATGAGCCATGAAGGCCAGGGCAAACACACACACACACACACACACACACACACACACACACATATATATATATATATATATATATATATATATATATATATATATATATATATATATATATATATATATATGAGAGAGAGGGGTGTGAATTGGGAGCAGGGCAGTGAAATGGCGGGGGACAGGGCGACGTGGAGGCGATTTGTTTGTGGCCACCCCAAAGGAGATTGAGGCGTCTGGCAAAATATATATATATATATATATATATATATATATATATATATATATATATATATATACATCTATCTATCTATCTATCTATATATCTACACATATCTATATCTATATCTATCGATCTATCTATCTATGTATGTATCTATCTATCTATCATATCTATCTACCCACCTATCTAATCTATCTATCTATATACACATATATCTATATCTGTATCTATCTATCTATATATCATGATCATCATCATCATCAGCCATTACATGTCCACTGCTGAACAAAGGCTTCCCCCAACTTTCTCCATGAATTCCGTGACTGAGCCAATCTTTGCCACGTTTTCCCTGCAAATTTCTCTATCTCATCCCTCCACCTCCTGTCTGGCCTTTTTCTGCTACGCTTACAAACTCTTGCTGTCCAGTCAGTCAACCTCTTGCTCCATCGATTATCCCTTATTCTTCCTACATGGCCTGCCCACTTCATTTCTGTTCTTTTATAACTTCTGTAGTATCTTTGACTTCAGTCTGGTCTCTCACTCAAGTTGATCTTTTCCTGTCTCTTAAAGATTTTCCCAACAATGACCTTTCCATTGCTCTTTGAGAACGAATTAGTTTATTTTCCATCGATTTTGTCAATTTCCAAGTCTCACAACCATACGTCATAGCTAGAATTATACATTCGTTATATACTTTTCGTTTCATACAAACTGGCAAGCTACTTTTCATAATGTCCATATGTTTACCGAAAGCTTTCCATCCAATTGTAATGCGTCTTTTTATTTCGCTATCATTATCTTTCGTAAATTTTAGTATTTGTCCCAGATAATTGTATTCCTCGACTTCTTCAAGAATATCTCCACTTATTCTGATGACGCTCTTTGGTGCTTGAGGATTAAACATTAGTTTAACTCCGGTTCATCTTCAGCCCTACTTTGAGACTTTCTCTGTTCAGGACATTTAACATTTCTTGCAATGTCTCTGCTGTTTCTGAGATTAGGACAATGTCATCTGCAAATCTTAAATGGTTTAGCTTTTTTCCATCTTTGTTCACTCCTTTGTTTTCCCAGTCTAACTTTCTGAAAAAAAAACTTTCTAGGCATGCTGTAAATAACTTTGGTGAAATTGTATCTCCCTGACGCACGCCCTTTTCAATCTTAATTTTTTCCGAGTCCTTATGTAATTTAACTGTAGCAGTTCCCTCATTATATATGTTTTGGAGCGGTTTTACAATGTTCTCATTCACTCCTTGTTCTCGCAGTAAATTTATCGCTATGTGCTCCCCTGAACCAAAAGCCTTTTCATAATCAACAAAACCTAAGCACAGTGTTTTATTATATTCTGTGGTGTTCTCAGTTAGTTGATTCATTGTGTGTAGATGATCGGTGGTTGAATACCCGCTTTGGAATCCTGCCTGTTCACGAGGTTGGGTCTCATCCAAAATTGTTGTCATTCTGTTCTTAAGGACTTTAGTGAAGAGTTTGTAAATGACTGATAATAAGCTAATGGGTCGATAGTTACTAAGATCTTTTGAGTCACCCTTTTTGCAGAGTAAAATAACTATTGCATTACACCATGTTTTGGGAATTTTCTTCTGTTTTATACAGTGGGTAAACAAGTGAGCAAGCCTAATTTGTACTTCTACTCCTGCATCCAACAGTAACTCTGGTACTATTGCATATTCTCCCGGAGCCTTCCCTCTTTTCATATTTTTAAGAGAAATATTTACTTCGTCTGGTGTTACCTCAGGTATTTCACTTGTGTCATCTGAAAAGTTAGCTATTGGTACTACTGTCTTTGATGCATACAGTTCTTTGTAAAATTCTTCAACTCTCTTCACCATCTTATCTCGGCATTTAATTTCACCGTTTGTTTCTTTCACTGATGTCATTTGTTGCTTTCCTAGTGCCATTTTACGTCGGACCTGTTTCAGACTTTTTGCATTTTTGATGGTTTCTTTGATCTTATCCATGCTTCTCTTTCTTTTTTCTTCTCTTTGCCTTTTGTTGATAAGCTTATTTAATCCCGCTCGTTCTATTTCGTCTTTCTTTGTTTTTACTTTCCTTTCCTTTCGTGTTCTCATAAGCTCGAGTGCCTTTACTGAATATTTCTTGGCTTGGGTTGTATTAGGTTATCCTACTACCTCCGCTGATTCTTTTAGCACTTTTGTTAGTCTGTCATTCAGCTCATCAATGTCACGTTCAGCATTACTTAAAGCCTGAAATCTGCTCCTTATTTCTAACTGAAAGTCTGCTTCGTTTTCATTTACTTTTACTGGGCATATCTTTTTATCTTTAATCATCTTCTTTCTTTCATTTCTGAAATTGAAGCTGGCTGTGCAACCCACCATTCTATGATCACTACCTATATTTACATTGTTGATAACTGTGACATTTGTGATCGTGTTATTCTTATCTGCTATAATGAAGTCGATTTTATTCTTTGTCTCTCCATTTGGGCTTCTTCAGGTCCATTTTCTCCCTGTTCTTTTGTGGAAGAAAGTGTTCATTATTCTAATGTTAAACATTTCAGCAAAATTTACCAGCATTTCTCCTCTTTCATTCCTTTCTCCCACTCCAAATTTTCCCATACATGCTTCTCCATTTTTCGACTTCCCAACTTTTGCATTGAAGTCTCCCATGAGTATAGTATATGTTGTCTTTTCTTCTTCCATAATCTGGGAGATGTCATCATAGAATGTTTCTATTTCTTCATCTGAGCTTTGAGAAGTTGGTGCATATACCTGTATTATTTTCAGGATATATTTTTTGCACAGTGTGATGACAACAAATCCTGCTCTGTCAGATACACTGCTGAATTTAACAATGTTGTCTGCAAGATTTCTGTCAATTAGAATTCCTACACCACTAACTCTTTCATTTTCCCTTCCCCTATAGTAAAATAGGTGGTTGCTGTCTTTGAGCTGAATTACTTTTTCTTCTTTTCTGTGGATCTCACTCAAACCTACAATATCCCAACTAACGTTTTCCAGTTCAGCCATTAGGTTATCAAGTTTGTAATCTTCTGCGAGGCTTCTTACATTGTATTCGTAGATCTTCATGGATTTCAGGTTGTTTAATATCCAAGAGTCTAATTTTCCAACACAGTGCTTACTCACTTTCAGTGGCACACTGCCCATAATCACAGGAGGCAGTGCGGTTGGACCTTTAGTAGACGATGATCCAATAGGAACGCCCGTCAAATCATTTGCAATAGAACTCATGTTTGGTTGGAAGGATTGTTGCAAATGGTCTCATCTCCCTGCACGTATCTACAAGGGCTTCCCCTCTCCGCCACCCGGGGATGCGCCAGGTAGCAGTAGGATCCTGCCCCTGGATATATATATGTGTATGTGTGTAAATCATCATCCTGTGGGGGTAAACGCTGCATTGCTCCTAGCCTCACTCATCCTTTGACTCCACCCACAATGTCCGTTCTTGCATCCCTCCAGACAGAGGCTCTTCCTCCTCTAAACATCTCCCAGCAGGAACTGTTGACCGATTCCTTGGTCTCATCCACTCCAGGTAGTCTCTTAGAGATCACCGTGTGAGTAGGACCAACCTGCGAAAATGGGTCACGTGCCCATATAACTGTAGTTGGCACTGACCTATTTTGTGGGTATTAGGCTTTGATTCAGTCTCATGGAGCAGTCGCTCATTAAATACCCAGTCGTGCCAGTGACATTCCATGATCCTGTGAAAGCACCTAGTATGAACGGTGTCAGTTTGACACTTCAGGCAGCAGTTTAGAGTCTACGTCTCACAGCATTAGAGTAAGACAGGGAACATCAGTGCACTGAGTGTGCGATTTTCGTACTTTGACACATGATGACAATGCCTAATACCAGAGTTGAGTGAATTTATAACTCCCTGGGCCAGACCAGTGAGATGAGAAATTTCATAGCCTGACGAACCATCGTTAGGTACCACGCTACCAAGATTTTCTAAGACTTCCTCATTTTCACCACATGCTTGGACAGACTGAACCGCAACGTGCAGCAAGCTACCTAATGCCTGGACCTTGGTCTTGGCCCAAGAGATCTTTATTCCCAGTGTCATCACTTTCTTGTGAAATTCTTGAGGGCACTTAGTAATATCTCCAGTGACTCTTTTAGGAGAACTGCATCATCATCATAATCGAGGTCAGTAACCCAGATGTTGCCAATTGAAACTCCACAATGACTTTGGGTCACACCCCGGCCAAGTACCCAATCGATCCACATGTTGAAAAGCGTGGGAACAAGGACACATTACTGTTTTACACCAGTATATACCGAGGAGAGGTCGAATGCACCTTTTTGATACATGATAGCACTCACATAGTTTGATTACAAGCCAACAGTCAGCCAGATTATCCCTGTGGGTATCCCACAGTGTAGCAGTTCCCATTCTACCTCCTGATCAGCTAAGTCAGGTATCATCTTGAGATCCAGATTGGCTGCTAGCAGACTTGCCAGTACTGAGGGAAGTGTTCCACACAAACTCAAAGGGCTAGGATATGGCCAATTGTAGACTTCTAGAACGTGAATCGGAATTGTTTTTGTCTCTGAAAGTATAGCAGATGGTCCCGAGTATGCATGAAAAGCATGTGAGCAAGAACCTTGCCTGGCACACCAAGCACCGTAACAGCACAATAGTTACTAAGGCCACGCTGGTCTCCATTTTCATTTGAGAGAGGGGTGATGAAACACTTTGCCCAATCAGGAAGAATGATGCCAGTCTGCCAATTGCCTTCCATGACTGCATGTAATGCCCTGATCATGGTTTCATCCTCAGCTATAATCCATTCCACGGGAATGCCACAAACACCACCGTTCTACCACATGTCAACCTATGCACTGAGTTCTTGATTACTCTTAGAGATGGCACAGCATTATTGGTTGGTGGGGAAAGCAGTCTATGGTTGTACAACAGCTGATGGAAGCTCTCCACTAGAAGGTTCAGCCATATATTCATACATCTGCTCAAAGTACCTAGGCCAACGAGCCATTCTTATATATTTGCTCATCCTCGAAACGAGCTGTCCATTTTCAGTCTGAACAGAGTTATGTATGAGGAGGGTCTGGAGTAGCGGTCTTCAGGGCTTGGTAAGTGGGTCAATGGTCATTTGCATGGAATTGGCCCTCCACTTCTCCAGTGATTTCCTTGACATACCTCTTCTTGTCCTTTCTTAGCGAAACTTACACACATCGAGACAGAAGTCAGTACTGCTCCCTATCTCAAGCCAGTTTGGCAGCACATCTCTCCTCAGTTGTGGCTAATATTCCCAAAGAGATAAAACTTTTCTTCATCTCAGGTGCTCTTCAGTGCACTCACCAGCTACTGCCAGGGAAACATGCTTAAAGGTATCCCATCGGTCAACAGGGTCATTGAGAATACTGAGCACTTCAGGCTGATTTGAGAATGACACTGCATACTCATAAACACACTTATACCCGAGTTGCTCACGATAGAACTGTTTTTGGTAGCATCTTGAGCTTCTTTCAGTTTTTATCTGTGGCCTCAGAGAAGCAGTGCAAAGTCTGTGATCAGTATCAAAGGAATCTGCACTTCCGAAAGCCCTGCAGTTCTTAACGATAATCTATCTATCTATCTATTGCCAGACTCCACAATCCCGCAAGGGGTGGCCATTTGACTTTGAGTTATTTGTTTTACGGGGAGGGGCACTAACCCTCCATCAACCCACTTGTCGACACGTAGGGAGCACGCATGGTTTGGTTATATGGTTACCACCCGGCGTTGTAAATTGTTTCTTGGCTTACAGGAAACAATTTGGCTTGTCACTCAATGTAAAGCCACCTGTAAAGGAAAGAAAAGCAATAAGAAGTGACAGGAAAGATAGGAGAAATAGGAAGAAAGCAGGGCAGGCACAGAAAAAGAATGATAAAGGCTAAGGAAGAAGTAGGCAGCACTACATCAAGTGAGTGGATGATGGTCGCCACCACCTACCACAAAGGCATTAAATATAGTTTTCAATTTCTTCTTGATCTTCGTCTTGGTCTTGATCTTCTTTAGAACACACCAACAACAGAAACTGGTGTGTGTGAGGAGAAAACATACCAATAGGAACTGGTGTGCGAGGAACTTTAGCTAAATAAATAAGAAAGACGCTTGTAGCATTTTCATATTGGGTTACAAGCATAAAGAACTGAACGAAGTGACATTTGCGCTATTGTTTAAGAAAACCACACGTGGAATCACTCACCGTTCGCGCTTCAGAACTGAAGTTTATGTGAGTCAAGATAGGATACCAGATATTATCCCTTCAGCGGCCACAGACTCCCTTAAGAGGAGCATTTTACTTAGAATGAGACCAGTTTAATGTTATTAATTGTATTAGTAGTAGTAGTAGTATTGTTGTTGTTGTTGTTGTTTTTAAAATTGTGGTTGTTCTTGTTCTTGTTGTTTAGCCTTATGTCAGTCAGTGGTTTAATCAAGTTTGTTTTCACCATTTTGCAAGAGTATAAGAAATTCTATCAGTCCGATGGTCAGTTGAAAAACTTATTTACCAATTAACTAGGACACTTTTTCTCTGGTGAACGTTGTCTGCTTGTAGCATCAGTAGGTTCATATATCGACAACTGTAAGATGGCTGATATTATACCTTTACTCAGAACAGATTCAGCCTGTTTTATTTTTATCTTCCGCCTCTAGCAAGGCAATGTTATATATATATATATATATATATATATATATATATATATATATATATATATATATATATATATATATATATATAGTGTGTCTGTGTGTTTTGCCAAAATATCTCGAAACTCTGTGGGCGAATTTCCATCAAACCTTCAGGAAACGGGAACTATGTGGATGTACAGATGCGTATTACTCTTGGTGAGGATTTAGTTGAAGACGACCGAATTTCTGCCGCCATAATAAGGCTTGGCTTTTGTGAAACGTGGTGAATGAAGTTCGTTGAATTTAGCGATTCTTATTTTCAAATTTGGTTTGTGGTTACCTTGTACTATGCCTTAGCCAACAATATATTTTGACGGGCGATTAGCATCCGGCCCCCGAATGCTTTTGTTTCATTGTTATTGTTGTTGTTGTTATTATTATTATTATTATTATTATTATTATTATTATTATTATACTTGGTAGGTGGTGGCGACCATCATCCATTCAGTTGATGTAGTGCTACCTACTTCTTCCTTAGTCTTATCGTTCTTTTTCTGTGCCTGCCCTCCTCTCTTCCTATTTCTCCCATCTTTCCTGTCACTTCTTATTGCGTTTCTTTCCTTTACAGGTAGCTTTATGTTGAGTGACAAGCCTAATGGTTTCCTGTAAGCCAAGAAACCATTTACAAGGCTGGGTGGTAACCATATAACCAAACCATACGTGCTGCCTACGTGTCAATAAGTGGGTTGATGGAGAGTTAGTGCCTCTCCCCGTAAAACAACTAAAAGTCAAATGGCCACCCCTTACAGGATTATGGCGTCTGGCAATAGATAGATAGATTATTATTACTATTATTATTACACTTCCTCGCAGCTGAAGAAAATCACCTTGTGGAAGCGTAAGTAAAATATGTTAAGGCATTTTGGGTAGCAAAACAATTAGTTAACCCATTTGCAACCAGATTAATATGATGGTGTCTGCTTGTTCTAATTAGAGCAACATCAGGTGGCTGTAGCAATGGCCATTATCGTTGCTATTATGCCAGGATGCATTTGAATGAAGCATTTCTGGGTAATTATAATCTGCCTGATTAATTACCTCAGTTGGTTAATGTGCTGATATACTGTAGGCTTCGATTATTTCTGCTACATCCAGACAATATTACATTAAGAGAGACTTTTCAGACTTGATAAGTTTGATAAAGTCTCTTTCACCCACTGGATGGAAAAGGCCTTTCCAAAATGAGCAAAACCGAAAATTACTGGCTATAATAAAGTATGGAAATCGCAGTGATGAAGCTAACCACTTAACTCTGATGGTCTTATATACAGTATTTAATTCTTGATATTACTGGTCGGTTTTATGAAGATTAATGAGGCGTCTTGTAATGAAGGGACTAATGAAGGCCATAATAACCTAACCTCTCAAATTCAGTAAGTTTTTCCCAAGCTTAATAATATAATCTGAAATTAGCAAGAGTAACATGAAATACATTTGTGGTGAAGTGGCTGGTGCTGGCAGTTATCAGCACTGCTACACCAGTACATTAAAGCTTGCTTGGGTATTAATGTCTGTTCATTGCCCAATTATACTCTCCTTTTTCACTTAAAAATTTTCTAACATTGCCATAAGTAGATAATGGATGTAGAAATGTAACAACAAATCAACATTAGAATATCATGGCAGTAAAAAAAAATAATAATAAATAAATAAAAAAAAGGCATCGAAGGTATAGAGAACCAAAGATTTTTTTTTTTTTAAACTAAGCTGCGTATAATATACTGTTAATGGCACGAAATCCTGAGCCAGATAAAAGTGGAAATAGAGTAGTATATTTAAAAGGGTCATTCCTGACAATAGCGTGATAATCTATATTACTTCCTTTAGACAGGTGACGTTTTTTATACTGTATTCTTGTTTCTACTACTCGACTAAAATCATTAGAAAACAGACTCTGAAAGGTAGAGAAGGTGTTAGACAGTCTTCGTCAACTGCTTCACAACGAATGGTTCTCCAAGACTGCATATGATCATGTGACGTTATCCAAAATAGAACTAAAACTGCGTAATGTTAATAATAACAGACTAATGAGGCTCGTCGTGTTATTACGTTTGGTTCAGTAACAAGTTTAGTTCTTTCACCTTCACTTGCCCAAATTTTTCTTTCGTTTGCAGCTTATTTTACGTAATCAAAACAAATCTACGACTAGACGTATTTTTCATACCACGTGTTAGTGATCAGTACCATATTCAGTGTTAAGCTATTGTTACAACTCTGTATTTATGATGGAGAAGTGGTAGTTTTAGGCTAAATTAGAGCATAAGAAGTATAGATAATAGATTAAAATTGGATATACATTGGACATCATCGAGTATTTTCAAAGACTGATTACTAAATTTCACTGAGTACAGTCGATCAGTAAACTTCTCGGTCCTCTCACTTCTCCAGTATATCATCCCACCTTGTTGTTGAAATAATTCTCTCTCTCTCTCTCTCTCTCTCTCTCTCTCTCTCTCTGATGACTACAGCAAAAATACTAGCACAAGATAACCAGTATAATCTTTAAACTCACTTTGTAATATCCATACGTGGAAAATGGGGTAATGATGATGATAACGATGGTGATGATGATGATGATGATAAGGAGGCTGTGCTCCCATTTGTTCTCGATCTGTTTTTCCATCTTCCTACCTTTTCGTCTTCCTCTCCTCACTCTTTCGGGAACTTGAAAAAGCTAACGGAACTAATGACATATAAACATTATGTATGTATATATGTATGTAAGAAAAGTCAGAGAAAATACATTTTTCACGAAACTCTTCACACGCCAACATTGGGAGTCCAGGGAAAGATATTCTTAGTGCTGTCAAGACTGATGTCCTATCATGGGGATGTTTGGGCCGCTTTTGTGCTCGTACTACAGTTTCTTTGGTATATATATATATATATATATATATATATATATATATATATATATCTATATATATATATATATTGCCAGACGCCTCAATCCTGTTTGGGGTGGCCACAAACAAATCGCCCCCAAGTCGCCCTGTCCCCCGCCATTTCACTGCCCTGCTCCCAGGCTTCATTTGCGCGTCTCTCTCATATACCTCTCCACCCCAACCCACCATCTCATCCTCGGCCTCCCCCTCCCTCTTCCCCCCTCCACCTCACTCACATACACTCTCTTCGTCAGTCTTTCACCCTCCACCCTCTCCACATGGCCAAACCATCTCAGCGTGTTCCTCATAACGCTTCCTATCACATCCACATCCACACCACAACGCTCCTTTATATCCTCATTCGTCAGCCTGTCTCTCCACGTGACTCCACAGGCTCCTCTTAAATAACTCATTTCCACTGCTCTCACTCTTGACTTGTGTCCTTCCAACAATGTCCAAGCTTCACTTCCGTACGTTAGAGTTGGTATCACAATACTGTCATGTAGTAACTTTTTCACTTCCATGCTCACTTCCCTGTTTCTTATCACTGCTTTCAAAGAACCAGCAACCTTTCTTCCCTGCTGTACCCTTTCAAGCACTTCACCCTCCAAACCTCCATCCTTACTCATCACACTACCCAAGTACTTAAACGTACTCACATTTTCCAATTCCTCACCATCCAACCTCGCTGTACATTCACTGACTTCACCTCTCTCAAAGACCATCACTTTACTCTTCCCTACATTCACCTTTAGATACCGTTTCTTACACACTCTCTCAAACTCATCCATAAATATATATATATATATATATATATATATATATATATATATATATATATATATATATATATATATATATATATATATATATATAAAGTATTCAGTCTATGCATACGTATTTTCTCATTCCTTAATTCTTGGAAAGAAGCCAATATCTACACAGTTCCGAGAAAAGGAAGTTCCTCTGATATCCACTAATGAAAGACCAGTAGCTATCACCTCTCTTAGGAAAATATTTAAGGCTGTAGATAATAAGCACACTCTCAAACATCTTGAATCCAACAGCTTCATTAGTGACCGATCGTACAGCTTTCGCCACAACAGATCCACTGTTGATACTTTCAATCTCTTAACTCATACCATCCATCACCCTATTGACCAGAGTGGAGAAATCCATGCAGTAGTCCTTGATATTTCTAAAGCTTTTGACAGAGTGTGGTACCGTTCCTTTTTATCCAAACTCCTTTGCTATGGCCTATCATCTTTTGTTCAACTGATTTCCTCACACCTCAGCATCAGAAAGATAAATGTTGGAAGTAGATTATGTATATTCCAATTTTCACTTGATTAATGCCTGTGTGCCACATGGATCAATCCTTGCTCCAACCCTATGCCTATTCATAATAATGGTCTCTTATTCTATCACCTATAGTCCCATTCACTCATATGCAGTTGACTCAGTTCTTCACAGTTCATTCATACCTAAAGACCCATTCACATGAAACTCCTCTAACACGCAGATTAGTGCAGAAATCTCCATAAATCAAGAGTTATTTAATATCGTTCAGTGAGGACAAAATAAACCTGACTCATTAAATGCTAGGAAAATCAATTTTACAGTTTACTAAATGCTAGGAAAATCAATTTTATACAGTTTACTAAAGGACAGACACATATTGCATAATTCCTGTACTGCATACCTTCACTGATGCGAATATTCCTATGTCTAAAAGCATTGAAACTGTCGATGTTTCACTCAGTAATCTCCTCAGGTGAACCTCTCATATTAGATCGGTCGCTAAAACCTCTTCAGCGAAACTTACATTACTATACAGAATGTGTAACTTCTTCACAGACTAGCAGTTAGCTACAGTCTACGAGAGTCATGTGCACTCTCACCTGAAATATTGCTTACCCTTCTGGAGTGGATGTGGAGAGGTTGGACTAAAAGATCTAGAAAATTGTCAAAACAAAGCTGTTTGAATTATTAATAACCCTCCAATTACAAATGAATTACCTCCTCTACAAATGAGAAGGAATGCTGCCTTCCTTGCATTACTTTACAGATACTTTTATCGCAAATGATCAAGCAAGGTTGCATTCATTGTGCCACCTCTCCACGCCTTCTCCCTGTGCCACTCAGGCATCTGCTAGCGCTCATGACTAGTCTGTCACACTGCCATATTGGAGAACTTCTGCCTATAAGAATAAAAAAAAAAAAATGGAACTGCATCTTTTTAGAATTCGCTTCCCGGTAATAGTTTAACCCCAAACTTCAACCTACAGCAATTCAGGTCCAACTGTTTCAGAATTTTAATGAATGGAGGACTCCTGCATTGTGGTGCATGGACTATTTTTTATATTTTTAATTAGTTTTCCTATCTACCTACCTATTGCCGGACGCCTTAATCCCATACGGGGTTGCCACAAACAAATCGCCTCCACGTCGCCCTGTCCCCTGCCATTTCACTGCCCCGCTCCTAAATCACACTCCCCTCTCTCATATACCTCTCCACTCCATCCCTCCATCTCATCCTTGGCCTTCCCCTCCCTCTCTCCCCCTTCACCTCACCCACTCTCCTCGTGAGTCTCTCACTCTCCGTCCTCTCCACATGGCCAAACCATCTCAGTGTGTTTCTCTTAATGCATCCTATCACATCCACATCCGCACCACAACGCTCCTTCACATCCTCATTTGTCAGTCTGTCTCTCCATGTGACTCCACAGGCTCCTCTAAAATAACTCATTTCCACTGCTGTCACTCTTGACTTGTGTCCCTCCAACAACGTCCAAGTTTCACTTCGGTATGTGAAAGTTGGTATCACAATACTGTCATGTAATAACTTTTCACTTCCATGCTCACTTCACTGTTTCTTATCACTGCCTTCAAGGAACCAGCAACCTTTCTTCTTTGTTGTACCCTTTGAAGCACATCACCCTCCAGACTTCAATCCTTACTCATGACACTACCCAAGTACTCAAACGTACTAACATTTTCCATTTCCTCATCATCCAACCTCACTGTACATTCACTGACTTCACCTCTCCCCAACCCATGACTCTACTCTTCGCTACATTCACCTTTAGAGTTCGTTTCTTACACACTCTCCCAAACTCATCCACCAAGCCTTGCAGCTCCCCTTCGTCTTCACTTAACAACACAGAATCATCCGCAAACAACAGTACAGGGAGTTTCCAAACACTGTCCTCTCTCATTAGGGCCACTCCAACATCTACTGCCCTACCTTGTATCTCTTTTATAAGCCCATCCATATATAGATTGAACAACCATGGAGACATGACACATCCCTGTTTCAACCCAACCTTCAAATTGAAAAATTCACTCGGTTCACTATCCACACGCACTGCAGCCTTAGCACTCTCATACATACTCTTCACAGCATTCAACAACTTCTCATCTACTCCATATATTCTTAATACTTTCCACAATCCTTTTCTATCCACCCTGTCATATTCTTTCTCCAAGTCCATGAAGGCCGCATACAACTTCTTTCCCTTCTTTAGAAACTTTTCCATTACTGATCTAAGGATGAATATCTGATTACACAACCTCTTCCCTTCCTAAAGCCTCCCTGTTCTTCTCCAACTAATTCCTCTGTTATTTCCCTAACTCTGTCAATAAGTATCCTACCATATATATTTCCTAATACACTAAGAAGACAAATGCCCCCATAATTAACACACAGTTCTTTTTCCCTTTTCCCTTTGTACAAGGGAATAATTATACCTGACTTCCAATCCTCCGGGACTCTCCCTTCCTCCCAGGCCAATCTGCACATCTTCCACATCCATTCTACCACTATCTCTCCCCCATGCTTCAGCGTTTCACCAAACACTCCATCAATTCCTAGGGCTTTCCCCTTTTTGACTTTCTTCATTGCTTCCACAACTTCCATCATACTGATTTCATTCCTGTTTTCTCACCTCCCTATTCTCTCAGCCATTCCCCAGCCACTTATACTCGCATTACTTTCATTCTCTATGTTCAACAATTTTTTAAAGTGTTCTCTCCATCTGCTCACTTTTTCTCCCTTCTCAACTAGTAATCTACCATTTTTATCTTTCACTCCCCTACTAACTTCATTGCCACCCTGTCTGACTCTCTTTACATCTTTCGAGAACATTTTCTTACATTCCCTCCACTTGACACTCAAATTCCTTCCAAATTCCTCATCCACTCCCTTCTTTCTCTTACTAATCTTTTCACCTATCTCTTCCTGTCTACATATAACTCTCTCTTAGGTCCCGCAACTGCTTCCATGCCGCTATTTCTCATCCATTCATTATATGTTTTCTTCTCTTGTGCCACAGCCTGTCTTACTTCGTTCCACCATGGTGTTCCTTGCACCCCTTTTCTTCTTCTCTTCACCCCACACACCACCTCACATGCTGCACATATTTCTTCTGTGAATATCCTGCACACACCTTCCACGTCCATCATCTGCTCCAAATTCATATTTACCCAATCGTTCCTCCAGTTCTCTCTTATATTCTCCCTTTTTCTCATCCTCTTGTAACCTTTCCACTCTCCTTGCATCTACTCCTTCCTCCCGTCCTTCCCTTCATCTATTTCTCCATTTTACTTGGACCTTGATTCTGACCACCACCAAGTGATGGTCAGAAAGTCCACTTCCCCAACTTCTATGCATCCATTACACATCTTCGCATCCTTTCATCCACTCACACAAAATCAATCATTGCCTTCCTTTCATTCAGTTCACCATCCACCCTTCTCATCAGTCGCCATATATACCTGTGGATCATTTTGTGCCTGAAGAGGGTATTGGCTATCACCAACCCTCTCCCGGCACAAATGTCCACTAAAGCACTGCCATTCTCATCTATCTCAGCAGGCACACCCCACTCACTAGCTACTCCATCAACCTTCACATTCCCTACTTTACCAGTCATATCACCAATCAAAAACACTCTCATTCCTTTCAAACTTTTCCATGCACATTCCACATTTGTCCAGAACTCTTCTCTCACTTTGCTTGCACGATCTTGCACTGGCGCATGCACGTACACAATCGCCCACATTTTGAGTCCAACATTCAGTCTTACCCACACAATCCTTGAGCCAACTGATCCATACTCTCTTATGTTCTCCTTCCATCTGTTACTCACAACAATACACACTCCTTCTTTTGTCCTCTCATTCTCACCCACTCCTTCACATATACCCCATCCATACGCCCATTCTCGCTCTCCTTTCCATTTAATTTCGGTTAATCCACATACATCCACTTTTGCACCCTCAAGCACCTGGACAAACTCTCTCTCTTTCACCTCATCATTTGCACCTCTTACATTCCACGTCGCTATCCGTATCATGTCCTTTTTCGGTCCTTAGTCGTCATCCTTAGGTCAGTACTGGTCCGAGGCTTCTTGTTCGTATTTTTTGTTGAGTACACCACTTCCCATGCGATCAGCGAAGTTAAGCAACGTTGGGTCTGGTTAGTACTTGGATGGGTGACCGCCTGGGAACACCAGATGCTGTTGGCATCCCTACGTGTCAAGTGGGGTTGGTGGAGGATTAGTGCTCCTCCCTGTAAAAACAATTAACTCTAAGCCCTTGGCCACCCCGTTGGGATACATGGCGTCTGGCAATGAATGAATGAATGAATGAATGTTTTCCGGGAAGGGGCCCTAACCCTCCGCCAATCCACTTGGTGTCACGTAGGAACACGTGCCGGTTGGGTATAAGGTTACCACCTATCGTTGTAAATGATTTCCTGGTTTACAGGAAATCATTTGGTTTGCCACTCGATGTAGAGCTACCCTAAAAACAGGGTACCACCACAGCAAACTCTCATCCCTTTTCTGTCCAGCTCTCTAATGCAAGAGTTAACCGTTACTCCCAGTCTTTCATTTATGCAACAGGTCAACTCTGGAACTGTCTCCCTCTGTCTGTATTTCCTGCTGCCTATGATCTTCAGTCTTTCAAACGCAGTGTGTTCAGGCATCTCAAAATGATCGGATCTTGAATTTGGCTCTCTATTGTATTTTGTTTCTCTCTTGGAGGGAACTGTTACTGCGGGCTCATGGCCTTTGGTTCCTTCTTCCTCGCATTAAAAAAAAAAAAAAACTAAGTGGGTGGATGATCGGTGCCCCCACCTATCATCCTTTTCTCTTCCTCTGTTCATCTTTTGTAATATATATATATATACTGTATATATATATATATATATATATATATATATATATATATATATATATATATATATATATATACAGAGAGAGAGAGAGAGAGAGAGTGGATGGATATGACAGACGCCAGAAGTTTTCTTTAAATTATTTTCCTCCAATTTTCCGGACACTTCACTTGGCAATCATCAGGGAACAGATATGGGATCCTAGTAAGGAGCATATGCCCGTTATTTTACTCCAGTTATGGATCTAAGGTTTACTACTTTTCTACTATATTTATGTCCCAGACATTGTTAAGATCGTCAACAAAGAATACAGAATAATATAAACGAAAATCACCAAATCAATAGTCTTCGTTTAATTTTAATACAAAATTAAATGCCACAAAAAATATAAATATTCATAAAATGCCCATAAAACATTGAACAATAATAAAACTCATCAAAAAAAAAAAAAAAAAAAAAAAAACTAATCTGACTGGACTAAAGCTCAATAATGATGAGGACTCGAAAAGGAACAGGTCAAACAACAATGTACAGGTCAAACATCGACAACGGAACGCAGAGTAATAAACACTGAATCATAAACAAACCCCAACAAACCACTGTGTATTGACTGCAAGCTTTAATTCTGGATTAGGCATTTTGATTAACAGTTTTTCTCCCAGTAACTCCTCCTCGTGATTCCAAAACCCACCAATAATTTGAAAATATCTATCTATCTTTCTGTCTGTCTGTCTGTCTATCTATCTATGTCTATCTATCTATCTATATCTAACTATCTATCTATCTATGTGTGTGTGTGTGTGTGTGTGTGTGTGTGTGTGTGTGTGTGTAGTCAGGGAGTACCACCAGTCGAGCATGGCAGTACTACCAAGTTGGATGGACAGCTGATGAATTTCGTCAGCCCTCGGGACTAATTCCTGACCATCCCCCTTTTCTCTACTTATTCAGTGCTTCAGTAACACAGATACTAGGCCAGCATCATCTACAAGTTTCTCTGTCAACACCAAACTACACGCATATTACACAATACACGGCGTACTCAAAATTTAAACCAAAATGACGTCTAATAATCAACCCTTGAAATCCCTAGGGGGGGGGGACCATAAATGTCCCCACTATCCGCCCCTATCCCAGTGACGATTGGACTAGTTACCCGGAACCACTGCCTGGCTTACCTCTTCTTCATATCTGCAGCATTTGCTACCTTTCCTCTAAATTTCTCTCTGTTGAGCACCACCTCTCCTCCTCTATACCTTACCTTCTCTTCCTTACTGAGACTCAGCTGTCTGAGGCAACTGACAGCAAACTCTTCTCTGTATCCTCCTACTTTCTCTATACTCATTTCAAAACCAAAGATGACCTATCTTGCTGTCATGTTATAAAACTTGATTCTTCTGAATTCCCTACTCTCTGGCTTCGTCTTTCCTGTCATTCTCTGACTAAATATATCTGTGCTGTTTACTTATCCTTTCTACTGCCTATGAAAAATTCTTCAACCATCTTACTTTTACGATGTTTCTCTTTTCTCTGAAATCTCCATTCTAGGATATTTTAATGTTCACCACCACCTTTGGCTTTCCTCTCCTCTCACTCATCTACCTGGTGAACAAGCCTACATCATTTCTATCCTCAGTGACCTAGTGCAGCTTGTACAGCACCCTACCTGTAGAGAGTTCCAAGATACTTGACTATTCCTTCTGCTTATGCTGTTACTATTTCCTCTCCACTGGGCTCCTCTGATCACAACGTTATTACACTAACCTGTCCTGTCGCTCCAGTACAGCCCGTGGACGACCCTCCAAAGAAACTTCGGTTGGGGCAGTTTGAAGCTGCTGATTGGAAGGCTCTCAGGCAGTACTTCTTTGATTTTCCCTGGAATGATTATTGCTTCCATGGCCGAGAGTTATGTGAGTGTGCGATGTGCATTACGGAGTTTATTCTCTCAGGAATGGAAGCATACATTCCTTTCTCTCATCATTTGACTAATGCAAAGAAACCTTGGTTTAATCACGCTTGTTCTAATGCTGTCCACAACAAGGAGAGGGCCAATAAAAGGTACCAGAGCCAACCAACCCATGAATCACGTCTTTTGTATGTTTTTATGCCCGGAATCATGCTGTCTTTTTCTTCGCTCTGATAAAAATAATTTCATCTGTATTAAATGCTCTGAACTCCCCAACTTGATTTTTTCCCGCTTTTTCCGACACCTTGACAAAAACCTTTCTAACAACATTACCACATCATTCTTCCCTCCTTTTTTCCACTCTGATGGCTCTGTAACTATTTCTTCTACTGATAAAACAGGTCTCTTCGCCCAGATATTCTCTTCCAGTTCCACTTTAGACGATTCCTGTGCTGTTTGTCCATCACTTCCCCTCTCTGACTTCCTCATGGCTGACACAAACATTCCTTCAACTGGTGTATTTTCTGGTATCCGTGGCCTCAGTGCCAACAAGGCATGTGGGCCTGATGGGGTCCCTCCTGTTCTCCTCAAGAACTGTGCTTCTGTGTTTACGCCTTGCCTTTGTCTATCACGTTGTTGCTTTCATTTTTGCTGCAGGTTTGCTTTCATTCATCTTTAAAGACATGAGAATCATCTTTAAACATATGTGGGGTTTCATTCTCTCGGGATTTATCTTGGAAAGATCATAGTACCCCTCTTGTAAAATTTGCTTCCAAGAGATTAGTTGTGCTACGCCGACTCCACACCCTCTTTACGCCTGAACAGTTGTTAACTTTATATATGGGTTTTACTCACCCCTCTGTAGAGTACAACTCTCACGTGTGTGGAAGCTCCCCACATACTGCTCCTCTCAACAAAATGGAGTCAAAGGCTTTTCTTCATATTACCTAGTCTCCACTTACTGGCCCCCTTCAACCTCTGTGTCCTTGTCACACTTTTTCATCTTTATCTCTTTTCTATCATTACATCAATTATCACTGCTCCTCTGAACTATCTGTTTGCACCCCTCCACCACTACAACAGGCAAACAGCACCTGTCTAGCAACAAACTCTCTCTCAACCCTTTTCTGTCCAACTCTCTAATGCAAAAATTAACCATTACTCTCAGTCCTTCATTTATGCAACAGGTCAACTCTGGAACTCTCTCCGTCTGTCTGTATTTCCTACTTCCAACGACCACCAGTCCTTCAAATGCAGTGTGTCCAGGCATTCCGAAATGAATGGATCTTGAATTTGACTCTCTGTGGTATTGTTTTTGTTTTTTTCTTGGAAGGAATGGTTTGTGGGCTCCTGGCCTTTGTTTCCTTCTTCATTGCACACACACACACACACACACACACACACACACACACACACACACACACAGACTGGAGATGGCTTTTCAGAATGAGATTGATGAAATAAAGAAGCAGATTCACTTGCAAAAGGAAGAAATAGAAAAACTGGGAAGGGAGATCAACAAGAAAGACACAACCATATGTGAACTAACAGTGGAAGTGAGTACACTTAGGAGGAAAATGAGTGAAATGGCGAGTACAGTAGTCAACCACGAGAGTATTATGGAAGAGTTCAAAAATGATACGGAGACAATTAGGCAAGTAAGCAGTCTGATAGACCACAGCAGTGATATTGAGGAGAAGATAACACAGGTGAATGAAGCTGTACAAAGCTACAAAAATGATGTGGAAACCACGTATGCTGAAATGGTGAAAGTAAAGAAAGGCTTAGAAACAAGGGTGGAAGAAAAAAGCATCAAAAAGGAAGTGAAAAGAATAATCCAAAACAATCCAAAGTTAGTCAGAGATTCAGTAGATATCAACAAATCTATAGTAATCACTGGTGTAGAAGAGGAAGAAGTAAAAAACAAGATCTCAAGAGACAAAAAGGAGATTCAAATGTAATGAGCTTATTGAAAGAAGTATCAGAGGAAATCTGTAGTAAAGACATAGAGGAACACAAAAGGTTAGGGAAATACGAGAAAAGCAAGTCAAGACCTCTAAAGGTAACCTTCCAGAGTGTAAACACCGTGGAGGAGAACTAAAAAATGCAAAGAATCTTATGGAAAAAGAGGAGTTCAAAAATGTATGGATAAAAAGATGCCTGACACAAGAGGAACTGGAATTACTGAAAGAGAAGAGGGAGGAAGCAAAAACAAAAAATGAAGGAAGATCAGAAGAGGAGAAGAATACATTTTTTTTACAAAGTAATAGGATTGCAGGTACGAAAGTGGTACATAAACAGGAGGGAATAAAAAGGAGGAAGGTAGTAGAACCATGTCATGACAAGTATATAAACAGATTGATTAAGTTGATGTACTCAAATGTGGATGGAATGGTATCTAAATTATTAGAGATGAATGATTGTCAGAGAAAATGAACCACATATAATATGCCTAACTGAAACAAAATTAACACCAAGGATATCATATGACATACTAAACTTAGAGGAATATAATATATGGAGAAGAGATAGGAATTTTAAAAAAGGAGGAGGAATTATAATATTAACTAAGAAAAATCTAAAAGTCAAAGAAATAGAACTCACAAGTAGAACTGATTGCAGTAGAGATCAACACATCTGAAGGGAAAGTAATTGTAGTCAATTTGTACATGCCACCCAGATCAAACACATGGGAAAGAGACGAATATGAGGACCTAGCAAAGAGTACAATTCAGAGTTTAAGAGCATTACTAAATAAAATGGAAGAGAAATCGGAAAGAATTATACTAACTGGAGATTTTAATACAAATATAAATTGGAATACTCTAGATATAATAAGCCAAGAAAGCTGTTGCGACCAAAAGCTCCTGGATCTCGTGCAAGAGTTTTTCCTAACGCAAAATGTGAGGGAAACCACCAGAAAAAGAGGACTCGATGTACCGCCAGTGCTAGATCTCATATTTACTGGGCAAGAAAATGATATTGACAAATATATCACCCTCCACTCAGCAAAAGCGACCATGCAGTACTAAATTGCAACTTCAGGATAGCATATGACATACTTAACAGCAATGAAAGTTACAAAAAGAGCCTAAACTATAAAAAGGGAAATTATCATGACCTAAAGAAGTATTTCTTAGAAACTGATTGGGAAAATCAGCTTAGAGGACAAGATATAAATGCTGTATATAAAAAATTCTGTGAATTTTATGAAATAGGAGTCCAGAAGTACATCCAACAGCACAACGAAGCAGAAAAGAAAATAAAGAAATGGTTTAATACAGAATGTAAAAAATCAAAAGAAAGAAGAGATTTGTTGTGGAATAGATACAGAAGACACAATAGTGAAAGGGCATATAATAATTACAAACAGGCAAGAAATGTTTATACAAGAATAAGGAGGGAAGCCCAAAAACAGTTTGATGAGGATATAATAAACAAAAGTAGTGATCAACCGAAGCTATTTTACAGCTACATCAGAAGCAAAACCAAAGTAAAAGATAAAATACAATCCATTACGGACGAGGGAATCACCTATACACAAGAGAAAGATATTTGTGAAGCACTAAATAAGAATTTCCAATCAGTTTTTCAGAAGAAAAAAAATTTGAGAGGGACTATGTGGAACATGAATGCCCACACATACTACCAGATATACAAATATCAGAAAAGAGTAATACAGGAGGAGTGAAGTAAAATAGACAGAGGAAAAGCAAATGGTCCTGATGAAATTTCATTTTGGGTGCTACGAGAATGTGCAAAGGAGTTAAGTAAACCATTATTTTTAATTTTCAAGAAATCCTTGAGTCAAGGTAAACTACCTGATATTTGGAAAAAAGCAAATATTGTCCCCTTATTCAAGAAAGGATATAGACAAAATCCACTCAATTACCGACCAGTATCACTGACCAGTGTTGTAAGCAAGGTATTAGAAAAGCTTATAAGAAAAGCTTGGGTAAATCATCTAGAAGAACACAATATAACAGAAAGACAGTTTGGTTTCAGAAAAGGAAAATCATGTGTTACTAATCTGTTGAGCTACTATGACAGTAACAGACACAATACAGGAAAGAAAAGGATGTGAAAACTGTACCATCAAGGAGGAATTCGAGGCAAACTGTTTTTTTGGATGCAAGATTTTCTCATGAAAAGAGAAATGAGAACAGCACTAAGGGGAAATTACTCATCATGGAAAGAAGTGACTAGTGGAGTACCACAGGTCTTAGTGCTGGCACCAATCATGTTTTTAGTGTATATAAATGATATAAACAGTAACAATGGAAATGAAAGCTATCTAAATATGTTTGCAGATGATGCAAAAATACAAAGGAAAATTACTAACACAGACTCTTGTAAAGAGCTACAAGAAGAATTAAATAAACTTCATGAATGAAGTAATACATGGCAAATGGAATTCAATGTGGACAAGTGTCATGTAATCAAGTTTGGTAAAAGTGGAAAAAGACCTGATTGGGATTATACGTTAGGAAATAAAACCGTAGAAAGAGAGAAGGACCTAGGTGTGATTATCAATAACAGACTATCTCCGGCTGACCACATCAGTGAGAAGGTACGGAACATGTATACACTGCTTGCAAATATGAGAATAGCATTCACATATATAAATGAAGACATGCTAAGAAGGATAATAACATCATTCATCAGACCAACCCTGGAGTATGCATCAGCAGTCTGGAGTCGTCATCTCAAAAAACACATAGACAAGATTGAAAAAGTTCAAAGGGCCGCTACAAGATGGATACCAAGCTTAAGGGATCTAAGCTACGAAGAAAGACTAAATAAACTGAATCTACCAACACTACAGGAGAGAAGGAAAAGAGGTGACATGATAATGCTATATAAATGCATATCAGGGAAGGAGAAACTAAACATAAATGATTACTTAACATATGGGGAAGCATCAGCAAGAGGACACTGCAAAAAACTGCATAAGAAGAGAGGTGATAAAGATGTAAGGAAATTTAGTTTCCCAAACAGAGCAATTGATCAGTGGAATGCACTACCGAATGAAATAGTGTGTGCCAAAACAATTCACAAATTTAAGGATATGTACGATAAATATGGTTTAAGACACGAGACAGTATGAGCTTGACTCATTCCTGTAAAGATACTATTAGGTAAGAACAATTAGGTAAGAACACACACACATACATATCATGATCATCATCATCTGGACCTCCTTTCCCACCCAAAGGCAGGGTGAGGACATATATATATATATATATATATATATATATATATATATATATATATATATATATAAGTAGAATCTTGCCAATAACGATTTTGACAATAACGTTTTCAGCAATAATGGTAAGTTAGAATAGATACCCAGTTTCCATAAAAACGTTTGAGTTCACTTGATTAACAGTTATTTTGTGGGCAATGTTAGGGCGCATCTTGGATAGTGTTAGTTGGCCACCATCTTGATGATGTTGCTGCTCCCTCAGGTAAAGGTACATTTTACTTGAAGCAGAAGAAGGACCTTACCAACTCAATTCACATTCCTCCAGTTCATTTTCTGTATATTTCTGACTATTTTCGGGGTGGTAATTTATCTTTTCCTGATGAATGATTTCTATGGAAAATTCTTTTCCCCAAGAGCAGTTGCGCTCTTTACCTTTTAAAATAGTCGTCCCTGGTTAAAGGCAGAGGAAAACCTGGAGAGCATTAATAACTCTTCAAGAGGTTTTATAACCCAGAGATTACGTTCCCTTTAATAATCCTTATTATTAACCCACAGCGTCCCGTTGACGTATATGTACATCAGAACGTTTTGTCACTGTGAGTCCTGTTGATGTATATAAACGCGCCACAATTGCAAGGTCTGTCATTTGCGCATTTTTCAAATTTCGTGCGTGATTTTTGGTACGTATACACGAGACATCTTCCTCTACAAGATGCCAGACAGGGACAATGCCTTACCCTGCATGACCTCCCCCCCCCATGCCATTGTCTCGGCAATTCACCTGTTACCAGTGACCCAGCCAGTAAAGACATGTTGTGCCATGGTACGAAACTCAAGGCCAGAGTGATTCCCCAATCGATGACAATATGGAGAACAAAGTTTACGTAGCATTAACGGAAAAAACAGTCAGAAATGATGATCAGGTAATGTCGCCAAAAAAGGTCAGGTATGTTGATGTGTTTGGTGAGTGAAACAATGCTTATATTGTCTATATTACTGTGTGAAAACCAAAATACTCTCGTACTACATATAATTTCATACCAAATAAATAAATAAATACCGTTTATGAGTGGTGTGGAATAGTTACCCTCCCATAGAACTCGTTCTCTTTGGAGCCAGCCTGATAGAAAACCCAGTAAGATAAGGGGTACTGCTACCTGTACTTAGTATTTTAAATCTCAGGTGAGTGATTTCTCTATGAATTTTCGATGTTTCTCACCAAAAGTGGAGGTTTGAGCCAAAAAAATTTTTTTTCCAAAATTGGTCTGGACTGGGGGGAGTCAGTGGTGGGATATCGGTCAGGATGGGGCGGCTTAATAAATTAAATGCTACTGCGTTTAACCCTTGTGGACAACTATATTGTAAATACATGTAAATACTTTGGAAATTTCCATTGACCTCACTGTGCTTGCGTCATGAGTATGAAATGCATCACGTGAAAAATGAATGAGGGTTTAATACATATTTACATAGATAAAGAGAATATTTGGCTTGGCTTTAGTTTAAGTAAAACTAAGATTAATTTTAGTTACATTCACCTTGTATATATCATGAAGTAATCTGGCTGTACTTAGCATTGTAATTAATAAATAGTTGGCACCTCATCAAACCCAATGTGGGAGAAGATGCTCGCCATATTCACTCACTCTGCAACAAACCCCATTGAGTTAGCACGTTGTAAATACGCACCTCAAGGACGCTTGGAAGCCCAGGCAACTGACCGTAACATCAGGCTCGTCATCATCTGCTGTCCGACTCTTTCTAGCTAAGTAACCTTTACGATTTGGCCAAATCAGTGGGGAATTAGCTAGGAGATAGGAGAATTATAACTTAGGTGAGTTGGAATATCAATTACACCTTATCCTCCTAAGGGACATATGTGAATTTACTTAAGGTCATGTTAGACTAGCACTCGTCAGACAAAGGAGTGTATAAAAATTTCTGACATATTTTTTGGTGCCCCAAGTGAGGATAACAGATGTGTGCTGAAGCACTGAATGATTTTAAGGTTGCGTTTCTTGGGCACAGCCTACTCCCACGTTCTGTAAAAGTGGATGCCGTGGAAATGCTTATATACAGAGCTCCGGGTGGAAGGGCAAGTACTTTTTTGATGATGCGAGGCTGAGTGCCGTATTAGATTGGGAGCATGACCGCACTATCCTTTTCCTGGGAGGAAATGATATTTATGAAGATGTGGAAGTTAATGAAACTGTGGAAAACATTTTAGCCGTGGTAGGAGCCATAGAAGGTTCATGTAAATCATCGGTAACCATAACCCTTCTTGAGCCTAGAAACCTACCATACGGTTCACCAGTTTGCTATGGTACGTATAAATTAATTAGCAGAGCCGTGAATAGGAAATTGCAGAGAATTAGGAAAGGGAAGGATTTTATCCACTTTAATGCAAAGCCTTTCCAAGCAACTCTAAAAGCCGATGGTATACATTGGAATCATCATGGCAGAGAAGCAGTTCCGCAGAAATTTATAAATTACATAGAATTGAAGAAAGGACAGTTCTATGCTATACGAGCTATGGGTGAGCCTATGTTATACTAAGATGTTAATAGTCCTGAGCTCTGGGAAATATGGGTAATTTGGAAACTGAGTGTGGAGATAAGGTATAACCCTAGAGGTTTAACAAACCAGGGAGACAGGTTTAATACCATAAACCCAATCCCTACACTCCTCAAATTTTAAAATAATTAGATAACTACTGACCTGGGGTAAATTTTTGGTTGAAATTAATAGTTCATTCATTCATTCATTGCCAGACGCCATGTATCCCAGATGGGGTGGCCAATGGCTTAGAGTTAATTGTTTTACAGGGAGGGGCACTAATCCTCCACCAACCCCACTTGACATGTAGTTAATCTAGTAAATTAGAAATCAGACAACATGTCTATTTCCTTGTTAAGGAGATCCTCAAGTAGAAAGGCAGGATGGGTAACGAGAACCATAAATGATTGCAGACAATCAGATGAAACACCTCTGTTAAGGGAAAAATTAAATAATCTCCTGAATAAATTAAAGGATAGATGGACTAAGTATGAAGAAGGTTATGTAAATTTAGAAACAGCCATAGTAAAAGCTGATGATAAAGATCTCTTAGAGTTGGAGACTACCAAAATTGAGAGTAAATTAGAGGAATATTTAACCTTAGTTAAGCTATTAAAGTCAAAATTGGTCGAGACTGCCGTGGACATACAAGTTGTGGAACAGCGGAGTAAAGCTGTACTACCACAAATTACTGTTCCAGAGTTTGATGGGGAGCAAAATTGGAAATCCTTTTGGAATCAATTTAAATACTTAGTTCATGGTAGAACTGATCTCCTGATGCGAGTAAACTCACGTACAGTATCTGTTAGGACAGGTCAAGGGGACGCCTTAAAAGCTGATAAAAGAATTACCAGTGGAAGAAAACAGTTATTATGAGGTGGCATTGACTATCCTTTGACAGAATGACGAAGACAGGGAGCAGATTATCACCCAATTACTGAGGGCTCTAATTGAATTACTCATACCTAAACATAATTTTGATTCCTTGCAATATTTTCGAATTGCAGTGAGTCGTAATTTAAGGGCTTTAGGTACTTCCGGAGGTATTAAAGCAGCAGATTGGGTGCTTCCTGGAATTGTGTCCTTAACCTGCGGCGTCCTGTCGACGTTCTTTAACGTCCTCACATTTTGTCACTGCCAATCCTGTCGACGTACTTTAATGCGCCGCAATTGCAAGGTCCATAATTTGCACAATTTTCAAAATTCGCGCGAGATTTTTGATTCGCCCACCTAGGCAAGCCTCTCTTACCTGCCACCAGGCGGGCAGCCTCCCAGACCCTGCGTGACCCATGCGCGCCCTTGTCTCGGTCACTCACCTGTTAGCAGTGACCCAGGCCAGACACGGAGCGTAAAGGTCTCTCTGAGGACGAATACAATCCGCCCTGGATGCCTTCACTGGAGATTGACGATGTGGAGGATCGGGATTATGTGCAGCCTGAGAAGGAAATAACCAGCAGTGATGAGGAGGTCCCTTCGCCGAGGAAAAAGCAGTATGTTATGTATCGAAAGGCGATGGAAGGTCAGCCTGGACCCCATACACATGCACGGACCTCTCTCCAGCCCCTAGAGAGAGATTCTGATGAGGACGAGGAAGAGGACGAGGATGGCAGCGTAGGTGGAGTAGACTGTAGCACCAGTCGAGCAGGGCAGTACTCCCGAGGTGGATGGAAAGCTGATGACAGGGAGTGCTAGAGCTCCCGTTTCATCAGCCCTCAGGACTAGTTCCTGACCATCCCCCTTTGCTGAACTTTTTCAGTGTCTCAGTTACACAGAGAGTAGGCCAGCATGCTCTCCTGTATAAATTTCTCTAACTATCTTCACCAAACTATATGCACAGTACACACTACACTTCCTATTCAAAATTACCAAAAATGGCATCGATTAATCAAGCCTCGGAGTCCCCAGGGGGGGGGGGACCATAAATGCCCCCGCCATCTGCCCCTCTCCCGGTGACGACTCGAGGTGCCTGGAACCACTGTCTGACTCTCTTCTTCTTCATTTCTGCAACATTCGCGGCCTTTCATCTAACTTTCGCTCTGTTGAGCACCACCTCTCCTCCTCTAAACCTCACCTTCTTTTTCTAACGGAGACTCAGCTGCCTGAGGCAACCGACAGCAAACCCTTTTCTGTATCCTCCTACTTTCTCTATACTCATTTCAAAGCCAAAGGTGGCTGATGTGTATATATACGCAACGACTTATCTTGCTCTTGTGTTCCTGAACTTGATTCTTCTGAATTCTCCACACTCTGGCTTCGGCTTTCCTGTCATTCTCTGGCTAAATATATCTGTGCTGTTTACTTATCCCCTAATTCTACTGACTATCAAAAATTCTTCGACTATCTTACTTCTGTGATGGAACACATTCTGTCCATTTCTCCTTTCTCTGAAATCTCCATTCCTGGAGATTTCAATGTTCACCACCACCTTTGGCTCTCCTCTCCTTTCACGGATCCACCTGGTGAACAAGCCTACATCTTTTCTATCCTTAATGACCTAGAGCAGCTTGTACAGCACCCTACCCGTATCCCTGACCACCTTGGAGAGAGCTCCAACATACTTGACCTCTTCCTCACAACTAATCCTTCTGCTTACTCTGTTAATCTTTTCTCTCCGTTGGGCTCCTCTGATCACAACCTTATTACCTTAACCTGTCCTATCACTCCGGTACGGCCTGTGGACCCTCCAGGGAAACGTCGACTGTGGCATTTTGGAGCCGCGGACTGGGAGGCCCTCAGGCTGTACTTCTTTGATTTTCCCTGGAATGATTATTGCTTCCATGGCCGTGAGCCATCTGAGTGTGCCTTGCGCATTACGGAGGTTATTCTCTCGGGCATGGAAGCATACATTCCTTTCTCATATCCTTTGACTAACGCAAGAAAGCCTTGGTTTAATCACGCTTGTTCTAATGCTGTCCGCAACAAGGAGGGGGCCTACAATAGGTACCGGAGCCAACCCACCCCTGAATCACATCATCTTTACGTTTCTGCCCGGAATCGTGCTAAGTCTGTTCTTCGCTCTACTAAAAATAATTTCATCCATTCTAAATGCTCTCAACTCTCCAACTCGAATTCTTCCCGCTCCTTCTGGTGCCTTGCCAAAAATCTTTCTAACAACTTTACCTCATCATCCTTCCCTCCTCTTTTCTACTCTGATGGTTCTGTAGCTATTTCTTCTACTGATAAAGCATATCTCTTCGCACAGACTTTCTCCTCCAATTCCACCTTAGACGATTCCGGTGCTGTTCCTCCATCACTTCCCCCCTCTGACTTCCTCATGGCTGACATTAAAATTTCTTCAGCTGATGTATTTTCTGCCATCACTGGCCTCAGTACTAACAAGGCATATGGGCCTGATGGGGTCCCTCCTGTTGTTCTCAAGAACTGTGCTTCTGTGCTTACACCCTGTCTAGGCAAACTCTTTCGCCTTTGTCTGTCAACTTGTACCTTTCCTTCTTGCTGGAAGTTTGCTCTCATTCAGCCACTCCCAAAGAAGGGTGACCACTCCCAACCCTCCAACTATCGTCCAATTGCTTTAACGTCCTGTATTTCAAAAGTTTTCGAGTCAATTCTTAATAGAAAAATTTTAAGGCATCTTTCCTATCACAACCTTCTTTCCGATCATCAGTATGGGTTCCGTCAGGGACGCTCCACTGGCGATCTTCTCACCTACCTTTCAGACTCCTGGTCATCCTCCTTTCGGGACTTTGGCGAAAGCTTTGCCATTGCACTTGACATCTCAAAGGCTTTCGATCGAGTCTGGCATAAATCTTTAATTTCCAAACTGCCCTCCTACTGTTTCTATCCTTCTATCTGTGCCTTCATCGCTAGCTTCCTTTCTGGTCGTTCTATAGCCGCTGTTGTAGACGGCCATCGTTCTTCTCCCAGGTCTGTCAACAGTGGTGTTCCTCAGGGCTCTGTCCTATCACCAACTCTCTTCCTTTTATTCATCAATGATCTTCTAAGCTGTACATCTAACCCTATCCACTCATACGCTGATGACTCCACCCTTCACCTTTCCATTCGGTTCCCGCAATGCCCATCTCAACAGTTACTTCAAGAAACAAGGGATGAGGCTATGGCACACCTAATGTCTGACTTGGCTCGTATCTCTGACTGGGGTAAAAATAATATGGTTGTCTTTAATGCATCTAAGACTCAGTTCTGACACCTATCAACCCGACAAAATCTTCCACAGGTATACCCATTAATGTTTAATAATATTCAGCTTAATCCTGCATCATCCTTGAACATGCTTGGGGTTTCATTTACTCGGGACTTATCTTGAAAAGATCATATTACATCTCTTGTAAAATCTGCTTCCAAGAGATTGGGTGTGCTAAGCCGACTCCGCTCTTTCTTTACCCCTGCACAATTGTTGACTCTATACAGGGGTTTTATCCGCCCCTGTGTGGAGTACAACTCTCATGTGTGGGGAGGCTCCCCACATACAGCTCTTCTCAATAGGGTGGAGTCAAAGGCTTTTCATCTCATTAACTCTCCTCCTCTTACTGACTCCCTTCAACCTCTGTCTCTTCGCCGCACTGTTGCATCTTTATCTCTTTTCTATCGCTACTTTAATGGTCACTGCTCCTCTGAACTGTCTGCTTGCATTCCTCCACCTCTACGACGGGCGCGTAGCACCCGTCTGGCAGCAAACTCTCATCCCTTTTCTGTCCAACTCTCTAATGCAAGAGTTAACCGTTACTCCCAGTCTTTCATTTATGCAACAGGTCAGCTCTGGAACTGTCTCCCTCTATCTGTATTTCCTGCTGCCTATGATCTCCAGTCTTTCAAACGCAGTGTGTCCAGGCATCTCAAAATGATCGGATCTTGAATTTGGCTCTCTATTGTATTTTGTTTTTCTCTTGGAGGGAACTGTTACTGCGGGCTCATGGCCTTTGGTTCCTTCTTCCTCGCATAAAAAAAAAAAAAAAAGGACGTGATGTTGCCTCGTGGTTGGGGAAGGAGAAAATTTCACCTCGAGGATCAAAATGTGCGGCAAGAAGGCAAATCTGGTATGGTCCTTCTTTATTGTCTGGGGAAGGCGAAAGTGGTGTGGCAGAAGTGAGGGGTGAAAGGGAAAGTGGTGTGGCGGGAGTGCGGGGTGAAAGGGAAAGTGGTGTGGCGGGAGTGAGCGGTGAAAGGGAAAGTGGTGTGAGGGAGGCAGCACGAGCACGTGGTGTACATGGGCATAGGTGAGGCGAGGTGGAGCCGGTCCCCACCACGTCTTTCACCCCACAATATTCCCTCACTTCTTCCCCACAGCCCCAGGATGTGGGGAAAGGAAGGAAAGGGAAGGGAAAGGGGAAAGGAAAAGGAAGAGGGAAGAGAAGTGTGAGTGATGAAGGGCGCCGGTCTCCACCTCCCCAACCTCTCCCACCACCCTCCCCTCCCCAACCTGACGAAGGCGATGATGGGGACGAGGCTGGAGACGGTAGTGTGTCATGGAACTGGGAAGATGGGAGTAATTTTACTCCCAGCATTCACCCTTTCACTGAGGAGTGGCGGTCTGGTTGCATGGCTCGAGGTGTGCATGCGGGCTCCACTAGAGTGGATTTCTTCCAACTGTTCTTTGGGGAGGTGTTTGTGGGCCACATAGTGGAGCAGACGAACCTCTTTGCAAGAAGCCAGCACCATGAAAGTGAATGTCTGGGTACAACCAGCAGGCACCCCCAGCAATATGACTACCCTGTTACCCTTGCTGAGATGTTCTTATTTTTTGCCCTGGTTCTCTTGATGGGTGTTGTCAGGAAAAATCAAATTCCGGCATACTGGACCACTGACCCAATGACCAGCACACCTTTCTTTGGAAAGGTAATGGGTCGTAATAGATTTCAGCAGATTCTCGGCCGCTCCACTTTTTTTATGCAGACGACCCAGCTAATGCAAATAACACTGATAGAATAAGGAGAATTAGGCTTGTTTTTGATCACCTACAGGAAATGTTCCACTCCCCATTTTATCCTTACAGAGACCTCGTCATAGACGAGAGTCTTGCGTTGAGGAGAGGCAATATTTCCTTTCGCCAGTACATACCCAGCAAGAGACACCGTTTCAGGTTCAAGATCTTTGTTATGTGTGACTGTAAGACTGGTTATGTGCAAGACATAGTCTTGTATACGGGCGCACAGACAGACATAACAGAAGATAGTAGTATTGGACTCTCAGGGGCCATGGTGAAGACAGTGATAGAGGAGTACCTTCATTGTGGTCATGTGTTGTACCTGGACAACTGGTACACTAGCCCTCTTCTCGCTCGGTTCCTCCACCAACATGACACCGGAGTCTGTGGTACAGTAAAGAGAAACCGTCACCATATGGTCAAGGTAGGGAGGAAACTTGACAAGAACGTGGTGGTTTTCTTCCAGGCAAATAACATCCTTGCCACCCTGTGAAACCACAACAGGGAAGTTTGCCTCCTGTCGACTGTACACAGCCCCCTGATGCACCGCACAGACTCCGTTGATCACTGTAGCGAGAGGAGGCGCCACGTCTGGAAACCTGAGTCGGTACTTGACTATAATCTCAACATGAGGCAAGTGGATCAGTCAGACTCCATGATTTCCAGTGTGGACTGTGCCAGGACCACGATGAAGTGGTACAAAAAGCTCTTTTTCCACTTACTCGACATCACGGTCCTCAACGCACACTACCTCCGAGCCATGACAATGGGAAACTCTGAGACCTTTGAGGGGTTTGTGAAGGAGCTGTCCTGTGAAATTATCACCAGGTACGCACAGGACAGGCCCACACACCGCACACGCACCCCCATGGCTGCCCAGACTCCCCTACACCTCGCAGGACGCCACTACCCAAGCACTATCCCTTGCCAACCAAACCATCGTAAACCCCAGCGCCGCTGCCATGTATGCAAGCACTCGACAGTAAGACCAGCCACTCAGAGAAAAGACACAAAGTACGAGTGTGCAGAGTGCAATGTTGCGTTGTGCCTTCAGCCCTGTTTCAAAGAGTATCATAACTACCTACACTACTGATACTGTGTGGGATGGCAATATGACGCTCAGTATAATGGTAAGCCCAGTAAGTATGTGATAAGATTTATATAAAGTTGAAACGTGGGTAATGTTTGTGGTAAAATATTGTATAAGTTGAGAAATAGTGTAAGTTGAAAGAAGTGATATCACAACTACACCCACTGTGTAAATCTGCGAAAATATGACGCTCAGTATAACAGTCTGGTCTGTAAATATGTGATAGCAATAATATAAAGTAGAAACGGGTGTAATGTTAGTAGGAAAGTAATGTATAAGTTGAAAAATAGTGTAAGTTGTAACAATTGATATCACGAGTACACCCACTGTGTAAATCTGCGAAAATATTACGCTCAGTAGAACAGTCGGGTCTGTAAATATGTGATAGCAATGATATAAAGTGGAAAAGGGTGTAATGTTAGTGGGAAAGTAATTTATAAGTTGAAAAATAGTGTAAGCTGAAACAAATGATATCGCGATTACACTCACTGTGTAAATATGTGATAATATGACGCTCAGTAGAATAGTAAGGTCTCCAATTATGTGATAGCAATGATATGAAGTGGAAACATGTGTAATGTTAGTAGAGAAGTATTATATAAGTACAAAAATAAGTTGTAAGTTGAAATAATAGTCATAGCGACTTCACCCGCTGTGTTATTATGCGCTATTATTACGCTAAATATTATCGTAAGTCCTGAAACTATCTCAAAACAGTTCTCTAAAGTGGAAAAGAGTATAATGTTATTAGGAAAGTATTATGTAAGTTGAAAAAACACAATGCAAGTTGAAACAACAGTCACAGTGAGTTCACTCACTACGTAAATATGCGCTAACATTAAGCTAAATGTTATCGAAAGGCCTGTGAATACGTAAAAACAGTTCTCTAAAGTGGAAAATGGTATAATGTTATTGGAGATGTATTATGTAAGTTGAAAAAATGATATGTATGATGAATCAGCAATGTTAGCAATTCATCAGTGAACAGTTTGGCCGATTTCGCTTGGTTCACCCGTTGGAACAATGCTTATTTCACCTCTATTTTTGTATAAAGTCCAATTTACTCTTGTACCACATGTTTTTTTGTTTGTAATAAATACATATCTACCTACTTTTATTGGTTTCCCAGACTTCTAATACCATAGAAAACGTGAGAGCCACAGACCACCTCCACAGAACACGGTACCAGGTGTAACGAAAGTATACCTGTTTAGGCCACTTATGGACCCTGGTGAACACTTTCTTTGTGATTGACCATTGTTTCTCACCAAAGCGGAAGTTTGAGCCAAAAAAATTTTGGTCCAAAAATGGTCGGGATTGGGGGGTGTCAGTGGTGGAAAAGTGGTCGGGATAGGGCAGGTTAACCCGTCACATCCCGAGCTATTTCGCACCTCTGACACCCCCCAATCCTGAGGTATTTTCGGAAAATTTTTTTTTGGCTAAAACCTCCGCTTTTGGTGAGAAATATCAAAAATTCATAGAGAAATCGCTCACCTGAGGTTTAAAATACTTGATCCAGGTACCAGTACCTACTTACCTGACTGGGTTTTCTAACAGGCTGGCACCAAAGCAAACGAGCTCTATGGGAGGGTAACTATTTCACACCATTCATAAACGGTATTTATTTATTTAGTTGGTACGAATTTATACATAGTACGAGAGTATATTGGTTTTCAAACAGTAATATAGGCATTATAAGCATTGTTTCACTCACTAACTCATCACCATACCTGACCTTCTTTTGCCACATTACCTGATCATTATTTCTGACTGTTTCTTCCTCTAATGCTATGTAAACTTTATCCTCCACATTGACATTGATTGGGGAATCACTCTGGCCTTGAATGTCTTTACTGGCCAGGTCACTGGTAACGGGTGAATTGCCCAGACAATGGCGTGAGGGGGGGAGGGGGGAAGTTATGTGGTGTAAGGAATTGTCTCTGCTTGGCATCTTGTAGAGGAATAGAGGAAGGTGTCCCGTGTATACATACGAAAAATCACCCGCAAAAATTGAAAATTGTGCAAATTAGGGACCTTGCAATTGCACGACGTACCAGTACGTCGTCGGGACTGGCAAATGCAAAATGTTGCAACGTACCAATACGTCAAAGGGACGGGGCGGGTTAAAGCTTCTATCAAGAACCAAGGATTCCCTGTATGGTAGGTACCAAAAGGATTATTTCTCCTGTGAGGAAATTGAGGAAGACTTAATGCAACTCTGTAAACATTTGCAATGAACATTAAAGCCTGCTGAGATTAAACCAAAGGCTGAAATAAAGAAAAAACCTGTAACCAACTGGTTGGGAAATCTAAGTCAGAGAAGGCTAAGTCTGTACCTAAGGCAGAGATAGGTACTTTCCTAAGCTCTTTTAAGGCTGAGGATAAAATATTAAAGACAAGAAATAGACAAGATGATGAAAATAAGGAGGTATAAATTTCCATGGTAAGGGACAGGAAAGTTTGTGCATTTTGTGGTAAGCAACATTCCAGTGCATCTTGTAAACATTATCCTGATTATGCTTCTCGAGCAGGAAAGCATCAGGAATTGGGGTATTGTTTAATTTGTATGAATTCCGAACACACTTCCATAGACTGCAGAACTAAACTCAATCTTTGTGTTAAATGTTAAAGGGATCATCATCATAGTGCTTTATGCCCAAGGAAGAAAGATGAGGTTCCTAAACCTGCAAGTGTCATTATGACAACTGCTAAGGGAAATACGCCAGTAGTAATGCCAGCTGCAGTTCCAATAGCAAATGTGTAGGTAGTGATTGAGAATAGAAACCTATTAGCATGTACTCTTTTTGATAAGGGTGCTCAGAAAACCTTAGTTTCTGCAGACACTATGAAGAAATTAAAGTTACCTATTATTGGCAAGGTAAATCTAGCCATTACAGGATTCTTAACTAGGCAGATATTAATGCCGTATAACAGCAGCTGTAGTGGATAATATGGAGAAATCATCATCATCATCCGGACCTCCTTTCCCACCCAAGGGCTGGGTGAGGAGAAGAAATGTCTAGACAGCACAAAACTTGCCCAATCCAAATAGGCCACATTTCCCTTCACTCATCATTCAAGCCCCCAGAATCCTGGCTCTACCGGATACGCCAAAAAACATTCACCACATTCTGCAGCTTCACACAAACATATCCGGTTGAGCGGTTCAGTTAATATGGAGACAAGTATATATATAGCGGCTGAGTTAATATGGAGAGAAGTATATATATATATATATATATATATATATATATATATAACAGGACTGAAGGCAACCTCTGATCATCTACAAAGCTCAGGGATAAGGTTGGCTAAAGAGAATGTGGAATCAGGTACTGTGGGCCCCATAAAAATGATAATTGGTTCTGATTACTGTGGAAGATTCCTACATAGGACTTTCAAGAAGAATAAGGTACACTTGTTCAAGAGTGCAGAAGGTAACCTTATTATGGGTCAGTTGCCTTTTCCAAAACAAGTTAAAGGAGAGGCTAAACTAGTAGACTCAGTGTTTGTTACCCTCACACAGTCATTAATGATAGCTTTAGGTGCAGAACTAGAACCTACTCAGATAAATGACTTGCTGGATGAAAAAATTGAACCTGTACACAATTGTGGGACGTGGACAGTGTAGGAATGCATTCTGAAGAACCAACCCCTGAAGATAAAATAACTTTGGATTTGTATAACCAGTCAGTGGAATTTAAGGATGAACAGTACTGGGTAGGATTACCATGGAAATTAAACCATTCGAAGTTACCAACAAAATACCAAGCAGCTAAGGCTCAGTTAAATAATCTTCTAAGAAAGTTGAGAGACAAACCAGAACATCTAACCATATATGATAATATTATAAAAGATCAATTGAAGAATAAATTTATGGAAGAGGTAGAATTCCCTGTTAACCATAAGGAGGGACATTATTTACTACATCATGCTGTAAGCAAGGATTCAGTAACTACACCCATAAACATAGTTTTCAATTGTTGTAGTAAAGCGTCCAAAGGATCAGCTAGCTTGAACGATTGCCTATACTCTGGACCTACTCTAACAGAGAAGTTAGGGAATGTGTTACTAAGATTTAGAGAGAAACCTTATGTTTATACGGCAGACATTAGTTAGGCTTTTCTCAGAATAGGATTGAGAGAGGAGGATAGGAAATTTACAAAATTTGTCTGGTCTCAAGATCCTCAAAATGAGGATAGTCCATTGAAAACTCACTGTTTCTGATCAATGCTCTTTGGCTCCTGTGCTACTCCTTTCCTACTTTGCAACACCTTAAAGTACCATTTTGAAAGTGCCAAATGCCCAGAATAGGGCAGGCTTTTTACATGGATAATTTGCAAGGTGTTGCTGGCACAAAGTCGGAAGCATTGAAAGCTTATGATGTAACCAATGCCGAATGTGGAAAAGAAAATTTACCATTACAGAGCTGGAATACAAATTCACTGCTTTTGAAGAATAAAATACAAGAGGACTGTCCAAATATTGACATTCCCAAAACTCAAAATGTGTTGGGTCTTAACTGGGATACAACAGCTGATGTAATAAGTTTGAAACCAGTTAATTTTTTTTTATGTCACTCTCACCAAGAGGGCCTTGTTAAGTCAGGTCTCCATGTTATTTGACCCATTAGGATTAGTCAGTCCTATAGTTATTAGGGGCAAATGTTTACTGCAGGGGGCTTAGTGAGAAAAGTTAGACTGGGACACTGAATTAGGTGAGACATATGCGGAACAATGGGAACAGATCAGAAAGGAGTTTGAAACCACATCAAGCATATGTGTTCCCAGGAAAATATCAGTAATGAGAAGTCGCACTTACCCATTTTTTGTGATGCTTCTCAAAGGGCATATGGAGCAGTACCTTACTGCGCTCAACAGGAGAGGATAGTAAGCTTATTATGTCCAAAGACAAAGTTGCGCCAGTTAAAAGAAGAACCCTACCCCAAATGGAATTTTCTTCCATACAAGTAGGAACTAAATTGGCCAGGTATTTGACTGCTACTCTTGATACTCAGTTTGAGGATATCTATATATGGACTGACCGTGAGATTTGTCTTTACTGGATAGGGAAGGAAGACGTAAAATTCTTTCGTCCACAATAGAGTGAAGACTATTGAAGACCTGTCTTCTAAATTTAAATTTATGCATGTATCCTCCAAACAAAACCCAGCTGATCTGCTCTCAAGAGGTTCGACTGTAAAGAGACTGATCAAGGATAACCTGTGGTCTAAAGGTCCTAAATGGTTACTCACTAAAGATTGGCCGGAGCAGAAACAGTATAGTATTGCTGAGGTTGGTGTAGTAAACTTGTATCCTGTAGTACCTGAGCCAGAAGTAACAGACATTAGCAGATTCTCGTCACTAAGACAACTTATTAACACTACTAAAGTAGTTGTTAAATTTTTGAATAAGAAAGTGGGGTTTCAGAAGTTTGATCCCATGGAATATTGGCTGAAAAGGATACAAAGGATTTATTACGGAGAGATATATGACCATTTTGGCAAAGACACTGGGAACAAGAATAAGCTGATAAGAGATTTAGGCTTGTTCTTAGACGGAAAGGGTCTAATTAGATGCCGGGGCCGAATAATAAAGGCTGATTTGCCTCTCCAAACTAGACATCCCATATTATTACCTAAGAGCGATTATTTTGTGCAGTTAAATGTAAAGGAAACCCATGACTCTTCCCGGAGGTGTGCTGCAGACTTTGGCCCGAATCCAGGAAAGGTATTGGATCCTTAAGGGCAGACAGGTCATAAAGAAATATTTCAAAGGTTGGATTACATGTAGGAGGTATGATCAACGACCATATGACTATCCAGGACCACCTGCCTTACCAGGGGATAGGGTATGTGTAAGTCGGCCCTTCAAGGTAACTGGAGTTGAGTACACTGGGGCTATAACTGTTACGGGTGAGGGAACTTCCTATAAGGTGTAAATATTTCTGTTTAGTTGCATCTATTCAAGGGCAGTCCATCTAGAAATGGCAGAAGATTTAAGTTCAGAGACATTCCTGAATGTATTTAGAAGATTTGTCGCTAGAAGGTCTTGTCCTAATAAATTAACCCCTTAACCGCAGGGCGTCACTTTCGTGACGCTCGGGTGCAGTGGATCATACTGTGGGGCGTTGCTTTTGTGATTCTGTGTTATTTTGGATTCTCCTGGGCTTACAAGTGGTGGCTTGTATTATCTATCAGTACTGCCAATGTCCAGCGCTAGTCACCACTCCTAATCTCACCTGTACTCCCATCCATTATTGACAATTTAGCCATTTTTCCCTGTTCTGGACTCTCCTCCCTACCTCCCCTCCATTACCCTCTCCTCTTGCCTGCCTGACCGTGCTGCGCTAAGCAAATCTTCCCTGGAATTTTCCACTGATTTCATCCATTGAAATAAGCCCTATGACCATTTCTTATACAAAATAATATACACAAAAAAGAAATAAGGTAAGTGATAGTGCCATACACCTGGAATTGGCTAATTATCACCTGACAACACCTCACGTGCACTCGTTTGCTAATTTCTCCCGGTAATTTCCCCTTGAAATATGCCGTATAATCTATTCTTGTAATAAAAATATATATATGAAAGGAAGGGAGAAGCCTAAGTGATATTTACATTCACCTGGAACTACCTATTTTTGTAATGTATTGTCAAGATTTCCTACCAATCATTTCATAGCATGTAAATTAGCAGCTGTCACCATATTGACCTTGTCAACCTTTGCCTGCCCATATACGCCACGGGAATCAGTTCCTTGTCATCCTCTAAGGTGAAACCATGTCGCACTCGTGCCCCTCCATTTCCGCCGCTTCTGCGCCCATTGCAAAGGGCCGTGACCTCTACCCCTAGAAAAACTCGTGTAGGAAGCAGTAAAGGACTTAGTGACTCGGCAGTGGAACGTGAACTGGCAGAATTATCTGTGATAATAACGGATAGTGACTCTGATCCTGCCCTTCTCTAACAACGATGTACCTTCCCAAACCGACCCACTCTGGAAGATCCGGGAGATTCTGAGCAGAATGAAGGATAAGTTTATGTCATTCTTCCACCCCTTTCAGAAGGTTGTCATAGACGAATCCTTGGCTTTGTTCAGAGGACATCTTAGGTCTGTACAGTACATTCCAAGCAAACTCCATCACTTTGGAATCAAGTTCTTTGTACTGTACTGTGCGACTGTAAGACGGGGTACATCCTTGACTTCGTCATCTATTCAGCCAGCACTGTCGATATGGACGAAACACACCCCCTTGGCTTCTCAGGCTGTGTAGTGAAAGTGCTGCTTGAAAGGTATTTTGGTGAGAATCATGTGCTGTATACTGACAATTATTGAACAGCACCAAATCTTGCTAAATATCTTTCAGAGCACGGCATCGGCTCCTGTGGCACTGTGAAGAGCAATCGTGCCCACTTTCCCAAATTCCCAGAGGCAGGAAACTCTTAGCGAGGAGACGTGCACCTACGCAAGTCTCAGAAGATGCTGGCAATACGGTGGCATGACAAGAGGGTCGTGCACATCTTCACCACCGTACACAAGAGGGAAATGAAAGACAGTGGGAAGGTCGACCGTAGGACAGGCGAACCTGCAAGGAAACCTGATGCTGTCATAGACTATAATATCAACATGTGGCTGGTGGACAAGTCCGACATGATAGTTGAAGAGATCGACTGCCTCAGGAAGTACACTAGGTGGTACAGGAAAGTTTTTCTGCATCTCATAGACATGACGATGCTGAACGCCTTCATCCTGTACAAGATGAAGGTCAAGCCACCCAAGTCCTTCTCCCTGAGGTTGTTCGCCAGGACTTGTGTTCAGCAGCTGCTTGAGAGATATGGTAGGGTGACAGCAGCAACTCCAAGGCGCCATGCAGTAAGACTTCCCAACAGACTTGAGCAGAGGGCGTACATGGATCAGCACAGACTGGTGCAAATGCCTGCCGCAACCAAGAGGAAGGCTGCGATCCGCAGGTGCCAGGTGTGTGCACATACCACCCGACGCACATCTGAGCACAAACGCACCTCTTGGCAGTGCGCTGAGTACCAGGTTCCCCTCTGCATTACCTGCTTCTTTGATTACCACAGCCTGAAGCAGTTCTAAATGTGCAAGTGGAAAATGTAAATAATGTGTAAATAATATGTAAATAGCAAGTGAAAGCAATGGATGTAAATATGATGGAACCGTGTAATATAGTTTTATACGTTACTGCAAGTGACAGTGCATTACATGGTGTAAGTAAAACAGAAATGTAAAGATTGAAAATACAACAGAAAATGTAAATAGAAATGTAAATAATTAGTAATAAAAGAATATGAGTACAAATACTTGAAGTTATGACATTGAAAGTGAAACCGTGGCTCTCTATGTATTTTACTGAAAGAGAAATTGAATGCCTACAGTGACAATAAACTACTATTACTGAAGGAAACTTATGGATAAAGACTGAAGATATATGTGTTATATAGTAATAGGAATATAAAGTGTAAGTGTTTTTATGAATAATAAATGACAGAATACCAGCAGCGAAGGAGCGCAAGTGGGAAGGTCATACGTGCCATTAATTTTCATTGCTTTCAGTGTTTTTTTTGGAGTATGGATTGGATTCCAAACTATTTGAAAATCATAGAATAGTGTTTCTAGTGATAATATAAGGCTGTGGTAATCATATTACGGGTTGTCGGGAAGTGTAAAATGGAGACTTCGTTACCCAACTTCAGAGGTCTCCACAAGTCCTACGGTACTCGACGAAGACTAAACAAACATCCCAGGAGAAAGCTGAAAGTATCTGCCATAAGCATAACTAATTTTAATGTTCTACGACTAATAACTGATTTTTGGCAAATATTTTTAGAAAGTCTGTCGGAGCGCAAATATCCCTGCAGGACACGCAAGTCGAGCGAAAACAACCCCGCTGTTTCGGGGTTAATAAGGGACAACGGAACCAATTTTGTTGGAGCAACACCTCTATTTTTAAATTTAATGAATGACCCAAAGGTTAAGTCGGCACTGGGAATCCGAAATTGTACCTGGCAGTTCATAGCTCCAAGAGCACCACGGCAAAATGGATTTATCGAAAAATGATTGATATTGTGAAGAATTGCCTAAGGAAAACCTTACACAGAACTAAGATCACAAGAGAGGAGCTGAGAACAGTGATAACTGAAACTGAAGCTAGGATTAATGATAGACCCCTAACCTATCTAGATGACACTAGCATTTTGACTGAGGCATTGACACTGGCTCATATGTTATATGGCAGAAAGCTCTATCCGGTGCCTTGTGTGGATATCCAAGAGGAAACAGATGATCCTACCACAGAAAATAATGAATTAAGACAACATCTGCAGGAGGGATATCAACATCTGAAAAAAGTATTAGACACTTAGAATTGACATTGGAGCAAAAAATATCTTTTGAGCCTACATGAAAGATTTTATATAAAGGAGCTCAGGCTGCCAGCAACAAGTCTGTTATAAACATATGAAGTGTGGTCTTAGTAAAAACAGAACAACCAAGATCCCATTGGCCATTATCTAAAGTGATCTCCATGCACCCAGATTCAGAGGGGGTGCTGAGACTCATAAAAATAAAAAGTAGGGGACATACCAGCATAAAAACTATTGATAAACTGGTACCCCTTGAGTTAACAACTACCCCAGAGACAGTGGATGATGGAGAGCAATAGGGTCAAGAAGCGTGACCTAGAAGGGCCACGGCACAGGGTTCTCGAGACCTATGGTGAGAGCTCCTGGCTAAGGGTCACATTACATGATACAGCGTAGCATTTTCCGCATTCCCCCCAAAACTGTGGAAAATATTTTCCCAAGAGCGGTTGCACTCTTTACCTTTTAAAATAGTCGTCCCTGGTTAAAAGCAGAGGAAAACTTGGAGAGCGTTAATAACTGTTCATGAGGTTTTATAACCTAGAGATTACATTCTCTTTAATAATTCTTATTATTAATAAATTAAATGCTACTGTGTTGAACCCTCGTGGACGACTATATTGTAAATACATGTAAATACTTTGGAAATTTCCATTGACCTCACGGCGCTTGCGTCATGAGTATGAAATGCGTCACGTGAAAAATGAATGAGGGTTTAATACATATTTACATAGATAAAGGGATATTTGGCTTGGCTTTAGTTTAAGTAAAACTAAGATTAATTTTAGTTAGATTCACCTTGTATATATTATGATGTTATCTAACTGTGTTTAGCATTGTAAGTAATAAATAGTTGGCACCTCTTCAAATCCTGTGAGGGAGAAAATGCTCGCCACGTCACTCTGCTGCCAAACCCCATTGAGTTAGCACGTTGTAAATACGCACCTCAAGGACGCTTGGAAGCCCAGGCAACCGACCGAAACATCAGGCTCGTCTTCATCTGTTGTCCGACTCTTTCTAGCTAAGTAACCTTTACAATTTGGCCAAATCAATGGGGAATTAGCTAGGAGATAGAATAATAACTTAGGTGAGTTGGAATACCAATTACACCTAATCATTACGGTCCTTAAGCCATACCTACGGTTGTTTGTTGATGGTGTAATGGAAGAATTTTTCTCAGGGTACTGAAATGTGAATTTTGTTTCCCAACTTCCCAACTGAATGCTAGGTTAGGTTAGGTTAGGTTATTAGGTACAGTGATGCTAGGTTAGATAAGGTTTAGATAAATGCTTAGGTTAGGGCAGTCCCTTCCTGGCATTACGATTTAAAACTCAAATAAGTTGACACAGTGGATTATTGCTAAAAACGGGGGAAATAAATTTCAATAGAAACGTTTATCTACCACCCGAGAAATAATGAGAAAAATATAACGGACTATCATGGAGAAGAAGAACTGATTTCACATGGTGCTTCTATTGCTTCAAATAATGCATACCTTTACTCTCCTTTTGCTCAAACGATTACACAGCCCACACAGAGTCACACATGCAGCACAAGTTTACTGGGCTCAGTGGAGTACAACCGTACTGTGCAGAGATGCGTGTATTACTTTCGCCTCTACAGTATAACCAGTGGTTGCAAGGGTTGGTGGTCGATAATGGCCTCTGCTATACTGTACCTGTGGGGACTGGGGGTGGGGGTGGACGAAATGATCAGCCGTCAGAACACCCGGGAACTTCTAAAGCGACTGCCAAAAAAGAACTCAAAGGTAAAAGACAATGCCACAAGAAGCGTGCATATTCGGTCAAGGATAAGGAAAAGGTTGTTGAATTGATTGAATGTGGTGCACAAAACATTGACACTGTGAAAAAATTGAACTGTACTGAGTCTGCGGTGTGAAATATAAGGAGAAACTTAGAGGAGACAAAGAAGAGTATTGCACTGGCTAAGAAATATTACAATAGTGATGGAAATGCCAGGTGAGCTATGAATAACAAAGGTGATAGAAACAGGTTGTTAGAGATAACCAAGTATTATCCAATGAAATGGTTAGTGCAAAGAATGAGGGAAAATGCAAGTGTTAGTGGCCCTCAGATATGAGATCAGCCAAGGGCCTTGTACGCTGCAGTTGCACAAAAAAACAAACATAAATTCTCCCCCTCCTTTCAATGCCTCAGTAGGGTGGCTCCACAAATTTAAGGATAGAAATGGCACAAAACATGCAATATATCAAGGTGAGGTTTCGTCAGCTGACTAGGTGGCCGCAGATTCTTTCCTTGCAGTTGCCACTCAAAATATTATGAAGGGAGGTTATACCCTAGATCAGATTTTTAACTGTGATGTGACAGGATTATATTGGAAAAAATCACCCAGATCAACATTTATTTCAAAGAAAAAACAAGCAAAAGGTGTGAAAATGACCAAGGATCGATTTAGTCTCCTCTTAACATGCAAGCATCGTGTGACTGTCTCATAAAGCCTATGGTGATTTACAAACATATAAGGCCAAGGGCATACAAAGGATGAGATACGGCAAAACTTAATGTCTATTGGGAGCAGACAGAGAAAGGCTACATGTGCACTGAGTTGTCGAGAAAGTAGTTTGATGAGTCTTTTGTTAAAGATCCTAGAGAGTACTGTCGGAAGAAGAATCTAGACTTCAAAGTGGTGCTATTTCTAGACATTGCCCCCAGTCATGCACGATTTCCAGTACGATGACACCCTGGAGTTGAGGTTGTTTTTCTTTCCCCTAATACAACCTCCAAATTACAACTGTTAGACCAAGAAATTATAGCTAAGGCCAAGTTGTATTACAAATACGTCCATGACAACATGAGGAATGAAACAGACAAATAAGAGGAGATGAAGGAAATTGCCGAAAAAATGAGCAGTAGCGAGGAGATGGAGGATCCTCCCCTCACTGCCAACTCCTCCACCTCCACTACCCACCTGATTCACCTGCCGCCTGCTCCTCCACCTCCACAGCCCCACCTGACTCACCTACTCTATCTGGCATACCTGCAACCCCCCCATAATGACTGTTGCAGCATTCTGGAAGAATTTTTACATTCGACAGGCCGTAAATTTCTTCATCAAAGCCTGGAATAATACAACAATGGCAACTGTTAAACACGCCTGGTCGGCACTCCTGCCACAACTCGTGTCCGGTGAGACGGAGAGAGAGCGGCCATCAAAATTAATGATTCAAGTCTTAGAAGTTGTCCACAATATCTCAGCTCCAGGATTTGAAGAAGTGACTCGCGAAGAATTGGGAGAAGTGCTATACGATGGCAATGCTGACAACATCAAGGATCTAGTGCAGGGGTCGGCAACCCTAGGCACGCGTGCCAGACTTGGCACATGAAGTGCTATACTATGGCACTCAATGTGATCCAGTGTAACAAAGAAAATATTGAAAATGCAAAGAGAGAGAGAGAGAGAGAGAGAGAGAGAGAGAGGTGGGCACATCCTTTCTTACTAAATCAGTTAACACTGTCACTACAGTGTTAAAAAATCTTACCTGACACGCAAAGTGGCGAAAAAATTGGCATTAATTATAAATTGGCACACCATGTTCAAAACGTTGCAGACCCCTGATCTAGTGGATGAAGAAGGTGGTGATAGTTGTGAAGCAGTGAGTGATTCAGAAGAGCCTGAGCAGAGAAAAGTGACGACACAGAAGCTGTCACTCCTACTGGGTGTCTGCTCCAGCCTTCAAGAGATGATTCAAGACACTGAGAGTGACTCAAGCGAAAGGGAGCAAATGATTGGACTTGTAAATCAGATTTCAAGCAAATACCAGAAACGGTATTACGACCGAGTTAATGTCCATCAGCAGTTACTCATCACTTGCATTCCTTCACAACGACAGCCAGCCGAGGAAGAACAACAGAGGGGGGTTGAAATAGATGAAGACATTGATGACACTGGGGACTTTGCTGAAGATTTCAACTTTGTGGGGTTTGACGAAGTATTGACGGAAGTGGGTGACCCTGGCACGAGAGGCAGGAGTGGGGACGAGACCAGCAAGGGGTCATGGGCACAGTCTAAGTAATATACAGCCGTCTCACACGCAGGTTGATGATGTCATGAGGATGACGTCACCCAGCCTTCCAGATAGAAAACGAAAAGTAAAGGGATATTTCAAGTGACAAATAGTGGTAGTGATAGAATGCAAGACTTAAAAATAGTACTCTCTCTCTCTCCTGTGCCACTGATGCACTGTATATATCAGCTAATTTGTAGTGACTGAAAATTTGAGGCAATACATAAATTGCCAAAAAAAATTTCAGCCATTTTGCAAATTACCTTCAAATTGCAGGGTGTTCAGGTACAATATATACAGTAATCCCTCTACTTTCCGGATGCCCACTTTCCGGACATCCTCACTTACGGGACATAATCGTCCTGGGATCAAATATTCCCAAAATGGTTCAAAAACTGCAAAAATTCGAAAAATAAATTTTTTTTTTTCCTGTCTGTAATTTGAACTTGGCGTGCGCAGTGCAGAACAGCTTTGTTGTGGTGCATCATTCCTCCGACATCCGCTAGAGCGCCCCTGCATCCTCCCCACTGTTCACCCGTCTCTTGTCGTAAGTGAACGCTCGTCATCATGGCTGCCCACTTGCTCGCTTTTGTGGTGGTGCCTTACCTGCTGCAGGCACTCCTGCTGCTCTCGTGCCTCTCCTTCGTGTGTGTGATGATGGCCCCACCGCCTGAGAAGAGGAAGAGACTGGTGTTGACTTTGGAGAAGAAGTGGGAGATATTGGAGAAAGTAGATGCGGGATGGTCTTCGTCACGCATCCTTCGTGAGTTCAACTTGGCCCGATCTACTTTGTTTTATATTAAGAGATCCCGAGACAAACTCATGCAGTACACAGCTGACGTCTTGTCGAAAAGCAAACACAACGTGGAGAGGAAGATGTTTACTCCCAAGTTTGCTGAAGTTGACTGCTCCACGTTGATTTGGTATCGACAGCAACGTGCTGCTGGTGTGATTGTACGTGGTACGGAGCTGAAGGCTGCTGCTGAGAAGTTCGCAAGGCTTCACGATGCCCTAGACGTCAAGGCATCTGAGGGTTGGCTCTTGCGTTCAAGTTACGAGATATCCTTACAAACTGTAAGTCTCATGGCGAAGCTTTGGATGCTGCTAACGAGGATGGAGTAGAGGAGTTTCGGCACAAGGTGAAGGGCTTGATCGACAGGGAGGGCCTAATTCTCGGTCAGGTCTACAACACTGATGAAACTGGTTTATTCTATCGCTCTTTGCCTACGAACACTCTAGCCGAGGAGACGGAGAAATTTTGTAAATGGCCGCAAGCTCTCCAAGCAACGGCTATCTGCTTTGTGTTGTGCCAATGCTTACGGCATGCACCGGCTAAGCCCATTATTGTTGGCCGTGCAAAGCAGCCTCGGTTTCTTCGTGGGGTGATGGATGTCCTTCCTGTCATCTGGTACCATTCCTTGAAGGCATGGTTCACAGCCCACATCTTTAAAGACTGGTTCCACCACCATTTCGTCAAGGAGGACATGCATTACCAGACGGAGAAACTGGGAATCCCACGCGACCAGGTAAAGGCCCTCCTTCTCCTCGACAATGCACCTGCCCACCCTTGCAACAAGGACTTGGTGGCCGAGAATGGCCACATTAGGTACATGTTTCTTCCACCTAATACTACTGCTTTCATCCAACCAATGGACCAAGGAGTGATCGTGGCAACGAAGCGCCTATACCGACGGAAGTTCCTGGACGAGGTGATGGTTGTTCTCGAGGACGAGGATGAGCGCAGAGAGGGACGGGACATGCGAGGCCAGCGGACTTTGGAAAAACTTTGCCGCTACAACATCAAGTCTGCCATTTACAACTGGGCCAATGCATGGAAGGAAATCCCTGTCAAGACTCTAGAAAATGGTTGGTCTCGTCTGCTTCTCGGAACGGATGTGGAGCACGATTTCCTAGGTTTCGATGTGAATGACTTCCATGCATGTCAACGTGCACATGGCGACGATGTTGAAGTGGACGAAGTGCGTGAGTGGTTGGATGACGACAAGGGCGATCCTGGGTAACAGACTCTGTCTGATATCGAGATCGCATCTTCAGTTGCAGGTGTCAGTACCCAGCTTGAAGATTCCGACGAGGATGGCGACAATGATGCGGACTCCTCTCAGCATGACACAATTCCAGCCAACCCCAAGCTGAGCGGACTCCGGGAACACCTAGAGTTCGTTCTGGACTACCTGGAACACCCGGACTGCGACAGGGAGATGGGGCCCTTGGGACTTGTGGAGGAAGTGCGTGCTTTCAGGCAGTGCATCATAAATCGTCAGAATCGTCGTTCCTTGCGTCAATCAACAATTGACAGCTTTTTCAGGCCCGTGACCCCCGCTGTGCCCAGCCCTGGCTCCACTCCGTTGCCTCCTCAAGACAGGCCCTCATGCTCTGAGCCACAGCCCAGCACATCAGCCACGGTGGAGTCACCGCTCGACATGAGTTTGCATCTATCTTCAGAGTCGTCTGCAGTGGGTACGCCATCACCACGACCCAGCGACACACCCCTAGGTCACCTGCCAGTGATACTCTCAGACTCTGACAGTGATTAAACGGCAAGAACTTCTCCACTAGACCACACGGGAATTTAGTATTGTGCAGTGAAAGAAAAACAGTGCATACAGTATTGTTAAGAAATTAGAAATTTGAGTGAAAAGACAAACAATTTTTGGACTAAATTTAACATAAACTTGTGTGATTTGTTTTAAAATTGGTTTTATGAGTGGAAAGACTTAAAGTGCAGAGTGCAACACTTATTAAGTTACAATGGAGCATACAGTAAGTAAGACAAGAGTGCGCAGTGTGAAGAGAATGGACTTTGAGTGCGAATGACTAAGTTAACTGCAAGACTTCATGAACAGTGTACTGCAAGTGCTTCAGGAAATCCTTCTTACTGTCAGAGTCTGAGAGGAGGCGGTTATTCATCGAGATGGCCATGGACTTGCTGTAAGTAGGCAGAATGTTTCATACTGTACTATACTGTATTTTCCATACTGTACTTACCTCAAACACCTCCTTTTGCTCTTTTATGTCCCTTATTGGTGTGAATATGTAGTGTCTTAGGTGCTATGCATGTGCAGAAGGGAGGTGTTTTTCTGAGTTAGGCTAGGTTAGGGTCCATAACTACCAGTCCAGGAGCCAGGGACTTGTAAGTTCCCAGAACGTTTAATATTGTATAAACCTACCTCAAAAACTTAATTTTATGGTTCTTTTGCATTTATTTCAGTCTTTTATGTCCCTTATTGGTGTGATTTCGGTCTTAAATAGGTGTTATGCATGTCCAGAGGGAGTTGTATAGGTGTTTTTCTGAGTTAGGGTTCATAAGTACAAGTCCAGGAGACTGGTGCCCACTATCCGGACAGGACCACTTTCCGGACATGCCTTTGGCTCTGTTACGTCAGATAGTGGAGGGATTACTTATATATATATATATATATATATATATATATATATATATATATATATATATCAGTAGGATAGAAGTTGTGGAAGCAATGAAGAAAGTTAAATCGGGGAAAGCCCCAGGAATTGATGGAGTGTGTGGTGAAATGCTGAAGCATGGGGGAGAGATAGTAGTAGAATGGATGTGGAATTTGTGCAGATTGGCCTGGGAGGAAGATAAAGTCCCGGAGGATTGGAAGTCAGGTATAATTATTCCCTTGTACAAAGGAAAAGGGGAAAAAGAAGTGTGTGGTAATCATAGGGGCATTTGTCTTCTTAGTATAATAGGAAAAGTGTATGGTAGGATACTTATTGACAGAGTTAGAGAAAGAACAAAGAAATCAGTTGGAGAAGAACAGAGAGGCTTTAGGAAGGGAAGAGGTTGTGTAGAGCAGATATTCATTCTTAGATCTTTAGTGGAAAAGTTTCTAGAGAAGGGAAAGAAGTTGTATGCGGCTTTCATGGATTTGGAGAAAGCATATGACAGGGTGGATAGACAAGGATTGTGGAAAGTGTTAAGAATATATGGAGTAGATGGGAAGTTGTTGAATGCTGTGATGAGTATGTACGATGGTGTGAAGGCTGCAGTGCGTTTGGATGGTGAACTAAGTGAATTTTTCTCTTTGAAAGTTGGGTTGAAACAGGGATGTGTCATGTCTCCATGGTTGTTCAATCTGTACATGGATGGGGTAATAAAAGAGGTACAAGGTACGGTAGTGGATGTTGGAGTGGCCCTGGTGAGAGAGGATAGTGTTTGGAAACTCCCTGTACTGTTGTTTGCAGATGATACTGTGTTGTTGAGTGAAGACGAAGGGGAGCTGCAAGGCTTGGTGGATGAGTTTGGGAGAGTGTGTAAGAAACGGAATCTAAAGGTGAATGTAGGAAAGAGTAAAGTGATGGTCTTTGAGAGAGGTGAAGTCAGTGAATGTACAGCAAGGTTGGATGGTGAGGAATTGGAAAATGTGAGTACGTTTAAGTACTTGGGTAGTGTGATGAGTGAGGATGGAGGTTTGGAGGGTGAATTGCTTGAAAGGGTACAGCAGGGAAGAAAGGTTGCTGGTTCTTTGAAAGCAGTGATAAGAAACAGGGAAGTGAGCAAGGAAGTGAAAACGTTACTACATGACAGTATTGTGATACCAACTCTAACGTATGGAAGTGAAGCTTGGACGTTGTTGGAAGGACACAAGTTAAGAGTGAGAGCAGTGGAAATGAGTTATTTAAGAGGAGCCTGTGGAGTCACATGGAGAGACAGGGTGACGAATGAGGATATAAAGGTGTGGATGTGAATGTGATAGGAAGCGTTATGAGGAACACACTGAGGTGGTTTGGCCATGTGGAGAGGATGGAGGGTGAAAGACTGACGAAGAGAGTGTATGTGAGTGAGGTGGAGGGGGGAAGAGGGAGGGGGAGGCCGAGGATGAGATGGAGGGATGGGGTGGAGAGGTATTTGAGAGAGGGGTGTGTGAGTTGGGAGCAGAGCAGTGAAATGGCGGGGGACAGGGCGACTTCGAGGCGATTTGTTTGAGGCCATCCCAAACGGGATTGAGGCGTAATATATATATTATATATATATATATATATATATATATATATATATATACTGGTATATATATATACATCCATCCATCCATCATCCAATCCTACATTGCCCCAATATATATATATACTGTATATATATATATATATATATATATATATATATATATATATATCCATCATCCAATCCTACATTACCCCAAGAGGACCGTAGGAGCTCGGGGCTTGGCAGTTGGCCTCAACATTTAAGATGAGAGTGACCAGCCTTACTCATCCCTGAGTGGCATTACATGAGCAATCAACCACAACCATCTCTTGGATATAAACCTTCACCAGCTCAATCCGATTGGAGTGCAATAATTAACCACTAAACCACCAGGTGCCAAAATTTGGTTATATGGTTACCACCCAGGATAGTAAATGGTTTCCTGTTGTACAGGAAACCATTTGGCTTGTCACTCAGTCTAGAGTCACCCACAGGCAGAAGGAAGAGGAAAGAATGAAGGAAAGAAAGACAGAAGAGGGAGTGTAAAGTCACCCGTAGGAAGAAGGAAGAGGAAAGACTGAAGGAAAGAAAGACAGAAGAGGATGGAAGGAAAGAAAGATGGAAGAGAGGAAAGGGCAGACACCCGAGAGCAGCAATACATCGAGTTAGTGGATGGTGAGCGCCCCCACCTCCTACCACTATATATATATATATATATATATATATATATATATATATATATATATATATATATATATATATTCACAAAAACCACACCAACAAAACCAGCACCAGCACCGGCACCAGTAACAGGCCAAAGAACAGGAGCTTCAGACATCACAGCAACACCTGCCAAATCATTATCAAGGGGACAACAACATGAGCAGGAGCAGTAACAAAAGAAACACCTTCAGTTGCAAGCAGGACCACAACAGGAATGACAGGTGCAAAATCAACATAAGCCACAACAACCCCAACAACAATACTTGCAGCTACAAGAGGGGTGGCGGCAGAGACAGCAGCAGCAACAACAACAGGGAAAACATCAGCAGCTACCAATGCAACAGAGAGTTGAACAACAACTATACCAACAACAACAAGAGCACCTTGGGCAAGAGACTCAGCATTAACAGCAACAGCAATCATCAGATCATCCACAGCACCAGTAATAACAGTCACAAGAACTTCCAGGGTTAGGGCCAGGACAACAAGAGACACATTAAAGACTGTCCAGTACAGTTACAGCTACAGTGACAATGGAAGCTGCCAGCAATCATGAGGAGGAAGCAGTGGCCGACTCAGACCCATGGTTGATCAAAGCCAAAGTCAACACCAAATCGCACATTGTCAAAGAGGGTGAACAAATCCACCAGAGCCCCAAGAGATAACTGGGCATCATGGCAAGGGCAAAGCAACCGGCCTAACTACTGTTAGAAGTATTCCCAAACTCCATTAAGCCCATCGTATCCAATCTAATCTGGTGTTTGGGGGTACTGACTGAGATAGGACAGGGGAAATTTGCTATTTGTGTGTACCTACCTTATCACTGTGTTGAATATTAAGATAAATACATACACAACCTTGGAGAACTCGGAGCCCTAATTCCTGAGCTGGATGTGACATGTTTCTCTGTAACTGGAGACTAGAATCCAACCCCACATGAATTAGGAGGGTCTATGTACTCTGGACCCATGCTAAATTTTTGTCACAAATATAACCTAACCCATACTTCATAATTTCATAATCTATACTGCCAGCGGACTCACAGACTTACATCAATGCAGCCCGGAAAACTAAATCCTAGCTAGATTCTATAACAGATATATTATAGTACAGATGAAGATCACATACCACAGTCAATAACAGTTCAACTTGACGGAGCACCAGAAATCACAAATACCATCAACAGTGAGTCCTAAGCGTCAATGGAATGTACTTTCAGATACTGGGTAGTACATCTAACACATATGACACTGGCCACGGCGCAAATGACTGGTAGTGGTGCAGCGCAATGTACATACCGTAACTGTTGTAACCCTAAGCACAGAATAGACACGGCAAAATTCTACAATAGCATCATCGACAGTCTCATTAAATGTGATGAGTCAGTATTTGGGAATCATAGACATAAAAGCCCCTTTAACAGGCCAAGGTGTACAGATTATGTGGCTGACTTATATCAGGCCTCTAGAGATGCCAGAGTAGTATGGCTGAATACTGGTCAGTCCAGGCAGAGGCGTCTATTTGAACACCACAAGAGAGCAAAAGCACAATGTAAATATGCTGTGAGGTTATTCAAAATACAGTAAGTGAAAATCAACTTAGGCGGGAGGGTCTTGCTAAGAGCCTAGCAATCACAGACACTGACAGTTCCTGAAAAGAAATTACAGCCATGCAGAATTGTAACACACAACTGCCTGTCAGTGTAAAGGGCGTCACTGAGAAAGAAAATATTGCAAATCTATGGAGATCCCATTTCAAAGAACTGATGAATTGTAAAGATCATCCAGCACCTAGTATACTAGAGTAATGTGATCCACAAAGTACAATTGATGATACATGTGTAATGTCAAGGGACACTGAGGTTGTAATAAGAAAACTGGACTCAAACAAAGCTTGTGGGCTGGATATCATATATGTTGAACATCTCAAATTTGCATCTAAAATCTTGTTACATAAACACAATACTTCCACAAGTTTATATATACATGGATAAATTTGTACATGATATTTGTTATATTGGTGAGAATAATAAAAGATAAGACTGTCAAAATAATATCTAAAAAGTTAACTACAGACCAGTAGCACTTGCCAGCAAAGTTCTGCAAATAGTATTACTTGATAGAATGACAGCTTATATTACAGCCATTAGCAACCTGTTTAAGTTCACGAAAAACCATGGTACTGACCAATGCATATCTATATTAAAAGATGTAATTGATTCATGTAACAGGATAAAGAGCTTTTCCTGTATTCTCCTGCCTTCTGGATGGAAGTAAGGCCTTTGACAGAGATGTTATTTGAGAAATTGGTGAACAGGGGAATACCTGACAACATTATCAGGCTACTTAAATTCTGGTACACCAAACAAACAATTGGCATAAGATGGGACAGTCCCCTCTACATCCTTTACTGTTACGAATGGTGTAAGGCAAGGGGGGATACTGCCTCCATACCTGTTTAATATGTACATGGATGACATCAGCATGGAACTGAACATGAGTCAAAGTGGCTGTTGCTACAGTGGGTCGGTGATAAATCATCTCATGTATGCTGACAGCCTAATTTTAATTGCATCCTCTGCAGCGGGACTCACCAGCTTATTAAAGATGTGTGAAAACTTTGGCAGTAAACATTCAAACATATTTAATCCTCAGAAAAGTGCTGTAATGATCGTCAAGTCTATCTATATACCTAGGCTGCTTCCCCCAAGGAAAGGGAGGTAGCCGAGACAGGACGACACATTCATTCGCATCTTGGCTCCATATGGGAGAACAGACAGATCCTCACCGCACCACACCGCACAAGGGTCAACTGTGCAATGCAATCAGTGACATCCGCAGCAGGGCCCGACAACAGAGCTGGTTTACCCCTGCCACATCATAATAGGCTCATCCCCTTACCTGCACCACACCTGACTAGCTAATCAGACCAAATGCGGGAGAATATCCCCTCAGGGCTGCGTCATCACTTATTCACAATTTCTCTCCATCTATTTCTGTCACGCACAGCCATTCTTCCTTGCTCAACAGACATCCCTCTCGCATCCAGCGCTCTCTTCACACTGTCCATCCATCCTATTCGTGGTCTTCCTCTCAGCCTTACACCTCTCACATCAGATCTAGTTATCTTTTTCACCAATCGCTCATTATCCATTCTCCCCATATGCCCAAACCATCGCAACACCCTCTGCTCAACTCTACCAGCCATCTCCTGAACAACTCAAGTTCTCCTTCGCACTTCATCATTTCGCACTTGATCCATACGCGTCACTCCACACATACTCCTCAGACACCTCATCTCCATTACATTCAAACTTTTCCTCTCTGCTACACCCATATTCCATGTTTCAGCCCCATATAATGCAGTCGATACCACAACACCCTCATACAGCCTTCTCTTTACATCCATTCTAAGTGAACGACGTCGAAACACTTTTTTCATTCCTCCCAGCACCTTTCCTACTTCATTTATTCTAAACTTCACTTCTGCATCTATTTTTCCATCCACAGCAACATGTGACCCTAGATATTTAAAACACTCTACCTCCTCAAGCAATTTGCCATTCAAAACTATATTCATCCCCCTACCATCTACCAACCTCGTACACTTCATCACTTTACTCTTATTCTCATTTACTTTCAATTTCCTCCTTTCACACACCCTTCCAAACTCCTCTACCAACTGTCTCAATCTCTCCTCTGAATCAGCCACCAGTGCAGTATCATCTGCAAACAGCAGCTGCTTCAGATTTCACTCTCCACCATCAACATTCACCAGACTCAGACCTCCACCTAAAACTCCTGCATTCACCTCCCTTACAACACCATCCATGCAAATATTAAACAACCAAGGCGACATCACACATCCCTGTCGCAGCCCCACTCACACAGGAAACCAATCATTCACAGCATTTCCCACTCTTACACATGCTGTACTATTTACATGAAAACTTTTCACCCCTTTTAGTAACCTACCATCAAGTCCATACAATCTTAAAACAGTCCACAAAGCCTCCCTATCAATTCTATCATACGCTTTCTCTAAATCCATAAATGCCCAAATACATCCTTGCCTTTTGCTAAATACTTTTCACACACTTGTCTCACCGCAAACACCTGATCCACGCATCCCCTCCCTCTCCTAAAGCCACACTGCTCATCACCAATCACTCCCTCTGTACCATCTCTTACTCTCATAATTAACACTACCATACACCTTACCTACAACACTCAACAGACTTATACCCCTAAAGCTAGAACATTCATACTTATCACCCTTGCCTTTATACAACGGGACCACACAAGCACTTGCCCAGTCAGTTGGCACAATACCTTTCACAAAGCACACATTCAACAATCTTACTAACCAGTCAACGATAGTCACTCCACAACCCTTCAGGCATTCCACAGCACACCCATCCATACCTGCAGCTTTCCCTGTTTTCATCTCCTTTACTGCCTTCTCCACTTCCTCCTTCGTGATCAAAGAATCATTCAACTCTCCCAACACATTTATTCCTTGCACCCTTCCATCTACCACAATCTCAGCCACCCTTTTCTCCTCTACATTTAACAATCTTTCAAAATACTCTGACCATCTCTTCCTTACTGCATCCATCTCAGTTAACATCCTTCCATCCTCTGCTTTTACTCGTTCTTCCTTCCCAGACTCTCCCTTTCGCACCCTTTTCACCTCCTTCCAAAACATTTTCTTATTCTTTTGAAAATTCTGTCAGCCGCCTACCCCACCTCTCATCTGCTGCCACTTTAGCATCACGCACTGCCCTTCTCGCCCTATTCCTCTTTTCCTTATACCTTTCATATGACATCTCATCCTTCCTCTGCAGCCACACTTAATATGCACGTCTCTTCTCAGCCACAGCCATACTTCCTCGCACTACCATTCACTTCCTTTTCTTACACCACCACCCACACGTCTCACACCACACACCTCTTCTGCATGCCCCACCACAGCATTCTTAAATAACTGCCATTCCTCCTCCACACTGCCATTTTCCCAATCTTTCACTGTGTTCCACTCATCTTTCAGTTTCTCCTGATACTCTATCTTTTTCTCTTTTATCCAACTCACTCACTTTCAAAACCTCCCTGCCACACCTAACCCTCCTAGCTCTCACCCATCTCTTACCTACTCTTAACTTTCCCTCCACCAGGTAGTGGTCAGAGATACCTCCACCCTCCCCTCTTAGAACTCTCACATCCAACAATCTTCCTATTACATTCCTAGACACAACCACATAGTCCATCAAAGCTCTATCAACAACCCTTCTACCCTCTTGTCTTACCCATGTATACTTATAAATATCTTTCTTCTCAAACAGCGTATTTCCAATCACCATCTCTCGCTCAACATACACAGCTATCATTCGTTCCTCATTTTCATTTCTTCCAGGCACACCATGCATACCAACTACACCTTCAACTGCTACATTTCCCACTCTAGCATTCAGATCTCCCATCATTACCACATTCACATTCGCTCCAAAACTCTGCAGGCACTCATCAACATCATTCCAGAAAGACTCCCTCTCTTCTTCATCCCTTTCACTACCAGGCCCATATGCACTCACAAACACCCACAACTCACTTTCAAATTTCGCTTTCACCCACGTCAGTCTCGATGACACCTCCTTCCATTCAATCACACACTGCTCTACTTCCGGACTCACTAACAAGACCACACCTTCTCTTGCCCTTCCTCTATCAACACCTGACAATCTTCCATTCACACTTCCAAACATAGACTCACCCTTCCCTTTCATCTTCGTTTCACTCAAAGCTAACACATCCAAATTCCTTCTCACAAACATTCTCCCAGTCTCCTCCCTTTTAGCCTCAATTGTACTACATCCACGCACATTCATAGACCCAATCTTCAGGGTACGGGGATAACTCAATCCCCCATCCCTTTCTCTGGCCTGTCTCTTTTTAGGAACTAAAAAAGCAGAGGAGGGGGTCCCTAGTCCCCTCACCCCGCCTCTTTTAGTCGCCTTTTACGACACGCAGGGAATACGGTGGCAGTATTCTTCCTAACACAACCTGGCTGCAGGGTAGTAGTACCACCCCATAGTGCCGCCAGATTGTGTCCCCCCCGCCACATGGGGGGGGACACGATCTGTCACGTCCCGACAGATTTTGCACGTCCGATACCCCCCAATCCCAAGCTATTTTGGTTTTTTTTTTTTTTTTGGCTAAAACCTTCGCTTTTGGTAAGAAACAAAGGAAAATCACCAAGAAAGGGCTTACCGGGGTCCATAAGTGGTTGGAACAGGTGAGGTACCCCATGCCAGGTATCATAATCTGTCACTGACGGGTGAGGCGCTCACGTTTTCTATGGTAGGTAATTTTGGGAGAAACATCAAAGAACACATCTACATTTATTGATTTTGAACTCATAAACAATAACAACAACAACAATATAAAGGTTTTCAATGATATATTAAAAAAAAATAAGCATAGTTCCATCACATGAGCATAGTGAGTTTGGTCATATTGGTCACGCGCTAGTTGCTAAGTTTCTTGTTTCAGCAAACGTATAATTTTTTCTACTTGCAAAATACTGATTCAATGCCATTTTATCCTTTTTTACGGTATGTAAATGTTTTCAGCTGTTTTCATTCATTACGATGACATTTAGCATAAGTATTGTGCACATCTGCTTACTCAGCGCACTCACTATGACTCTTCTATCAACATACATTATCATTTTTCCACTTTCATAGTATTGTTTTTTTTTACATTGAACCTTTTAGCAACCAGTGTAGATGTTTTCACCTATTTACATTCCTTATGAGGGTATTTAGCGAAATGCTAGCACATATTCATGTAGCAGTCACGCTCGCTACCACTCGTGTTTCAACTTCTAGTTTATTTCTTCACTCCCAATATACTTCCCCACTTACAATACACCCGTTTCCACCTTATACTACTATTTACATAATTACGGGCCTTATTTATTCCACTGAGCATCAGAATATCGCATCAAAATACCCTCGCTAGGAATGTTTCGACTTGGGTAATATTTATACACTTACATAATAACTTTCCATTTACATTATACCCCTTTCCACTTTACACAACTATTTACATATTTACGTGTCTTATTTATTCCACTGAGCGTCAGAATCTCGCATCTATATACACTTGCTTGGAATGTTTTCACTTGGTAAGTATTTATTCACTTACAAAATAATTTTCCACTTATATTACACCCGTTTCCACTTCCATACTACTATTTACATATCTACGGCCTTATAATTACACTGAGCGTCTGTATGTCGCATTTATTCCTGAGTATGAGCGTCATATCGCATTCACACCTGATCAGAACTGCATCAAAGTGTGATACACACTAAAACAAGGGTGAATGCAGAGTCCCACGTCACACTCTACTCACTCATAGCGGGTGTCTTTTCTCTGAGTGGTGGGTCTCACACGGGGATTACTACACACACCTGCGTTGGGGCCTAGCTCTGTTTGACTGGGGAGGTATAGGAGTGGGAAAATGGCGGACGGATATTCTCAGGGGAGTTTGGGCGGCAGGGGCAGTGCGTGTGCGTTGCTGGGGCCTCTCGACTGCATACCTTGCAAAAATCTCACGTGTAAGCTCCCTCACAAACCCTTGAAAGGTTTCCTACACTCCTGTTGTCATGGCGTGCAGATGGTGGCAACTGAGGACAGTATTATCTAGCAGATGAAAGAATAGCTTTTTGTACCACTTCATCGTGGTCCTGGCACACTCGACAGTGGATATCATGGAGTCTGACTGGTCCACCAGGCGCATGTTAGTTATAATCAAGGACACACTCAGGTTTCCAGATGTGGCGCCTCCTCTTGCTGTGGTAATCCACGGACTCTGTATGGTGCATGAAGGGGCGGTGAACCGTGGACAATAGGATGACTTCTGTGTTGTGATTCCACACTGTAGCTAGGACATTGTTAGCCTGGAAGAATACCACCTCATTTTTTTTCTAGTTTTTGCCCCACCTTGACCATGTGACGCCGGTTCTTGACAGTACCACAGATTCCCGTGTCATGCTTGTGTAGATAACGAGCGAGAAGAGGGCTAGTGTACAAGTTATCCAGGTAAAGGATGTGACCACGATGAAGGTAGTCTTCAATCATTGTCTTTACCACTGCTCCAGACAGTCCAATACTCCAATCCTCTATTATGTCTGTCTGTGAACCGGTGTACAAGACTGTCTTGCACATAACCAGTCCTACAGTCACACATAACAAAGATCTTGAACCCAAAACGGTGCCTTTTGCTGGGTATGTACTGCCGAAAGGAAATACTGCCTCTCCACAACACGAGACTCTCGTCTATGACAAGGTCTCTATAGGGATAAAATGAGGAACGAATGTTTGCCGTAGGTGATCAAAAACCAACCTAATTCGCCTCATCTTATCTGTGTCATTTGCATTTGCAGGATCATCAGCATCATAAAAGTGGAGGCGATTTAGAATTTGCTGAAACCAATTACAAACTCATAACTTTGCCAAATATTGGTGTCTGCATGATGGGGTCCCTTGTATAGTATGCTCGAATTCTGTTTTTACGTACAATACCCATCAAAAGTACTAGGGCAAAAAACAAAAACATTACTGCAAGGGACACAGGATAATCATAAATGATATAATGCCTGCTCCTTGTGCCCAGTCTTTCACTCTCACGCCACTGGCTGCTAGTGAAACGGTTGGTTTGTTCCACTTTTTGCTCCACAAAACCCTCACTCAAAAACAGGTGGAAAAAATCCAGCCTAGTGGAACTATGGTGAATTCCTGGAGCCGTGCAGCCAGCGCGCCCCTGCTCAGTGAAGGGGTGAATGATTGGAGAAAAATCACTGCCATCCTTCCAATTCCAATTCACATAACCCTCGCCCCCATCGTTGCCTTCGTATGGGTGAGGAGGAGATGCTGGTGGGGCAGGTTGGGGAGGAGCAGTGCAGAGGGCTTCCCCACATGCACTCCTCATCCCTCGGCCTTTACCCTTCCCCTTTCCCTTACACTTACGGCTGTCGGGAGGAAGTCTAGGAATATTGGGGAGCATAAGACGTACTGGGGAGTGGTTTGTCCTCACCTTCCCCCTCCATCACCACACCACTTGATTCATCATGCACCCTCACTGCCCCACATGATACGCCCCGCCGCCTCACACCACCACGGGAGAGCGATGACTCATCCCGCCACTCTCACTTTCAATTGTCGCCCCAGAACTTTAAATTCCACTCCCTACTCCTTCCACACCACTTCCGGCCTCCCCAAAGAAAACATTAAGCCCATACCTGCTAGGACGACATGCTGTGCATTCGGGGCCGCGATGAGTGATAATTTCGCGGCCATACCACGTGGCAGCATGTCCCACTGCTCCGTCCTCCTCCTCCTCCTCTTTGTCCTCGAAATCGGGCTCCACATCACGTAGGGGCTGCCTGGAGGTGGTTGCACGCTGCTTTGGTGCACGCTGGCCCTCTCTAGCAGCACGATACGTCACGTAGCGCTGCTTCCTGGGGGACGGGACCTCCTCATCACTGCTGCTTGTTTCCTCCTCCTCTGGTTGGACATAATCTTTGTCCACCACCTCATCATCAAGTGGCAAATCACTGTCGCCTCTGAAGGCATCCAAGGCGACTTGGATTTCCTCCTCCGAGAGACCTTTGTGCGCCATGTCTGACCTGGGTCACTGCTAACAGGTGAGTGACCAAGCCGAGGGTAAGTGTGGGTCGTGCGGGGTCTCTGAGTGTCCCCACCTGGTGGCAGTTAGGGGAAGGTCGCACGACCCTACATACCAAAAATCAAGTGCGAGATTTGAAAATTTTAAAAATTATGAACCTTGCAATTGCACGACGTACCAGTATGTCGACGGGACTTGCAATTACATAATGTTGCAACATAGTGATACGTTGATGGGACGCCTCGGGTTAATAAATTCAGGATTGCAAAAATTTTTCCAAAACCAACCGGTACTACAAGAAACCTGCAAAATATTTAGGCCACTATATCTCGAACGACTGCTCAGATGATGCAGACATAGGACGACAGCAAAGGCAACTCTATATGCAAGGTAATGCAAAATTAAGGAAATTTAATATTTTCACATGAGGAACAAAAATATCACTATTAACTTTATACTTTCCCCAAAATATACAGCACAACTGTGGTAGAATTTCAAAATATCAACCATAAATGAACTAAATACATCATACCATAATATATAAAAGAAGTTCCTCGGACTCTTTAAGAATGAGAGTACAAGTGTGCTATGTGCTTTCCTTGATGTACTTTGCTGTCAGTCTCTCATTAGGAAACTTGTGTACAGATTTACTCAACGTATACAGTTAGCTGATAAAATAATAAATTCTCTCCTAGAAGCATTCATAGCTCACACCTCGAAGATACAGGCACATGAGAGAATGCTACTCAGTGTGTGACCTGCCTTTAAATAGTACAAAGATCAATTAGTCACTGGGCTGTGATACGATCATGCAATGTGGTATCGTGTAGCAGTACACTGGTACTAGGCTGATAACGTTTGGTGCTCTTTTTATGCATTTTTGTGCACTTTTGCTTTTCCTCGGCACAAAAGTATGATGTTATTAATACTAGCTCTTGAATATGGACCCCTGAATATATCAGTGTATGTACTTTGAGTGTCTGGAATAAAGCATTATATATTATATTGTGCAACTCTTCTTTCTGTAAGTGTGACCTGGAATAAATTAACAGCTGACAGGGATGTGTCAAGAGCATTGGGGAAAGCCTTTACCCTGCAGTGGACTGACCATGGCTGCCAATATTGATGATGATGATTATGACAAAAGCAAACAAGCCATCCATTCATCCATCATCCAATCCTATGTTGCCCCATAAGGAGCGTAGGAGCCCAGGGCTAGGCAAGTTGGTCCTGACATTTAACATGAGTGACCAGCCTCACTCATCCCTGAGTGGCATTACGTGAGCAATAAACTCCAACCACCCCTTGGATATAAACCTTCATTCATTCATTCATTGCCAGACGCCATGTATCCCAAACGGGGTGGCCAACGGCTTAGAGTTAATTGTTTTACAGGGAGGGGCACTAATCCTCCACCAACCCCACTTGACACGTAGGGAGAACGTTATGCCAACAGCATCTGGTATTCCCAGGCGGTCACCCATCCAAGTACTAACCAGACCCAACGTTGCATAAACCTGCACTAAATAAATCTGATTGGAGTGCCTTAATTACCCACTAAACCACCAAGTGCCATAATTTGGTTATATGGTTACTACCCAGCATAGTAAACGGTTTCCTGTACACCAGGAAACTATTTGGCTTGTCACCTAGTGTAGAGTCATCCATAGGCAGAAGGAAGAGGCAAGAATGAAGGAAAGAAAGACAGAAGAGGAAGAAAGGAAAAGTGGAAAGGGTAAACATACAAAGCAACACTGCATCGAGTGAGTGGATGGTGAGCGTCCCCACCTACTACAAGCTGTTTAACATTTTAACCTTTCTTTATGATACTGCATACATTCTGCTAGCTTAAGCACGTGTTCATCCTACATTTTTGCGTGCTTTTTTGGCTTCATTTCGCCATGAGGTCAATTTCCTGTTTAATATTAACATTCTGAAGAAAGTTCGGCATCGAACATAGAAGAAAACTACATCAGCAGGTAAATCAACGTACTGACATATATCTTCTGCAAGCACCTTTATGCTTCCTTTCCCAGGTTTTAATTCTTTTTCACCATGGTAGCACGTAAACAGCTGACCCATTATTTTTAGTTTTTGTAAGAATTCAGAGTTTGGATGTATGAGACTACCATTTTACCTAGAGAGTGCATCCGTCAAAGTTGATTTTCAACTTTGCTCACTTTAGAGCCAAGGACATATTCTGGAAATTTGTGTGCAATATACCCACCAAAGTATATCAGGCCTTCTTCTTCACTGGCATGTTGCAAATCAATTTCAAAGGGGAAAATATTATCACTTTCCTCTGGTTTCAAATCATTCTCAAGTAGGAACCTATATTCACTTTCCTCTGGTTCTTGGCTTCTGAGCACAGATGAGAAAACCATTGCTGAGAGAGTGAGCTCACTTTGAAGTCTTTCATCTTTGTCCATTGTTATATCTGTTTCAGCCCCTGTCAATGTTGCATCTTTTAGATTACTTCCAATGCTAGATTCATTACAGTTCACACTCATAAGAGATGAATCTGTACCATTCTGAGCCGATGCTTGACAGAAAGTGGGGATGGATTATCACATAACCCTCCCCTTTTTCTTAGATTGCCGAAAAAATGTTCAAGCCCATCTTGATTTAATCTATATGTCAGTAGGAATGAGATACTGTATTTATCCCTTAGCATTTAGTAGAGTTTTGGCAAAGACTGACATGATACAAGTAAGCCCTTTTGAAACTGATACATTTTGTTGGAACCACAAACTTTCATTGAATTCAGTGTTAATCATTTTGGATAATATTAGGTTTTGCTGTGACAAATCAGTTCCATATGCATTTCTACTTTTTTTAAAGTCATATAAGAGTCTTGCATTAAAGACATCGAACCATGAATCGGCTAACAAAATGAATTCACTTGTACTATCCCAGTTGGATAGAAGACCTTTTTCTCCAAAGTACCTTATGGCCTTTGCTGTGGTTTCTGAAAGCAGTTGAACGGCCAATTTAACATTCATTTTACTGGTCCCTGTGATATGAATGTGTTTATCTGACAGACGATGTGTCACCTTTAAGTCACTTTTACTGTATGTAATCAGTTCTCGGACACATCCACTGTGAACACATCTTCCACTTGACAGCAGAAATCCATGGGCAAGGAAATTATTTCTTAATAATTTTATAAAGTGGGGGGCATCTGCAAATACATAAATGTGTCTATCAGTAGCAGATGGATTTGTGAAGTAGGTTTTTTCTGTTGTTATTTCCAAGGTTTTCCAAAGCTTCACATTGGTTGGCCCAAGGTCACTCACAATTGCTACAACTGGGAACCCAGCAGCCTCTACTTCCTTTATCAAATTAAAGAGAATATTTTTTGTCATTGGACAGTCAAATTCATAGTAGATTATCTGTTTCCAATGCTGTAGTAAACCTAGCAGCATTATGCACTGAACCCTCTTCTTCAGTTCATAAAGTCTGTCTGTAGCTTTGTCATAGGACCATTCTCTGGAAATGCTGCTCTCATCGAATGATAGCATGCAAATACGGACACGCTGTGTCATAGCCTATGCTTTGTGCTTTAAAAGATTTATAACACACACTAATATACCTGGCTCCACATCAATATTTGCTACCCAGCGACAGAGTGTTGATTTTGATGGAAGAGAATATTGCCACTTTTTTCTTATAAATTCATATGTCTTATTGCTTAAGGATTTCAGAATCAATGCCCGACTAATATCTTCCTCAATCCAGTGTGTAATGGGTTTACCGCTGAAAATGGATATAACTTGGGTTTCCGATAAAAAGTAACTTAATCTTTCCTTTGCATAATTACCTTTTTCATACACACTAGACAAGTCTGAATGCAACTTTGCAATATCATCAACATGTGTAATGCATCCTACCTCCCTCCTGGCACTGATTTGAAGAAGAGTATCCCTTTCCTTCCTTAATTTTCTTGAAACTGCAGCATCTCAACGCTTTCAGTGGTAGCAGCCGCAGGAACTGGCACTTTGTCTTGCACTGTAGTATCTATAAGTACATTTAATAACAAGTAAATAACTACATCCTTTCCAGAGTCATGTGTGGAGCGGGGATGTGCCTGTATGACTAATATATAGCATTAACTAGAATGAAAGGAAAGGTGAAGTGGGTATTTGCGTATTTTTCTAAAATAATCACCAGTATATCAGAGTATCTGTGTGAAACTGTTATTTCTCATAATATTACATTATGATTAATAGTATTTTAGTAGAAAAAAAAAAAACCCTACCTAGTTGTCCATAGTCGCATTACTGATGTTCTGCAGAGTATCTGGCATGATGTGTGGCTCATCCTGTTGCACGGCAGTTGCCTTTGTGTCTGTAAAAGGGCAAACAGATAAATATTCATGTCATATCTAAGGGAATATGGGTGTCTAAAAAATAAGGTACTAAAGCAGAAAACAAATGTTAGTAGGCTATATCCCACTGTGTAGCTACCTGTATGTCTCTCTTCCTTCTTTCTGCATGACTTGTAGAGCATGGACTTAAAGAATTAGTGTGAATTTATTGGTAGTTCACATATTAATACATCATGACTACTAGTAATTCTGTTGAAGAGAAAAAACACAACTACCTAGTTGATCATAGTCTGCATTAGGCATATTCTGCATGGTATCTGGTATGATGTGTGGCTCATTCTGTTGCAATGCAGTTGCCTCTGTGTCTGTAAGAGGGCAGACAGATAAATATTCATGTCATTTCCCTGGCAATATGCGTATAGCCTACCTAAAGACATACCGTACTAAAGCAGAGAACAAATGTCAGTCTGTCTGTGTACTTCTATGTCTGTCTTTCTTCCTTCTTTATGACTTGTCGAGCATGACCTTAAAGAATTTGTGTGAAATTGTTATTTCAGCAAATGGTATTTTGATTGTGTAACTTATCCAAGACTGTTAAGAAACTCCATCTTGAATGATTAGTACGGGTCATCTGACTTCAAGTGGACCAGTTTTGAATAAGGTTCTCACCTCAGCATCTGATATTTTCAATTTTTAAAAAGATGTTCTCATATATATACCTAAGTTTGAGCCTCATATCTATTACGGCTGTGCCAGCAGGCATGTCACAAAAATGGTATCTTTATCAGTGATGACAATCACCGAATTACAGATATATTCTCGTTTTGAAGTGCTTGCCATTCCACAATGAAAGCTCTGACTCCTCAAAATTTTATTCCTGGATCAGTTTTTTGTGTAGTTTCAGAAAATCTGGTTGGCAGATCTGAAGAAAGCACGGATTTTTCACAAAGAATTTATATTTAAGTCTATGGTAGCTATCCCATTTTTAGTCACTCAGAGATTATCATATGGTTAGCCCACCAGACTCATACTTTACAGCAATAAAATGCCACTAATGTACTACTGAATGCTTCAGATCTGATCTCTCTACCCCTACTGGTTCTTGAGATATGAGGCCTTAAAATGAGTGAAATGTAAAATGCGTGAAAGACTTTTTCTCATTAGAGCCCAAACTGGCCATGTTGCGAAAGCTGCCCCAATTTTTAACCAAAAACCGGTGGAATGGGCATACCATGAAATGCTTAGGACTGAATTTTGGTACTGGTGTCTTGCTTGGTTTTTAGTTATCAAGAAATTGCAAGAACTATATGAAAATGCATTTTTAAGCATTTCAGTAATTTTTTTCCTGCACTGGTCCATTGTGGCTGAGCCACAACCAATTGTTCATAATGCTTGTTTTCATGGATCAGATAATAAATAACTTACTTGTCTCACAAAATTGAACTGGTAACCCCATCACCAAGGGCCCTTGCCTAATAGCCATGCAGGTCCAGCCACAGGTAAACCCACCCACCAACCACCTTTTCTCAAGTATCTATGTAGGTCAAGCGCTCTTCAACTCATGTTCAAAACTGTCAAATATATATATATATATATATATATATATATATATATATATATATATATATATATATATATATATATATATATATATATATATATATAATCAACCAAAAACCAAGCAAGACACCAGTACCAACATTCAGTCCTAAGTATTTCAGGACATGCTCTTTCCACTGGCTTTGGTTGAAAATTGGTGCAGCTTTGGCAACATGGCCATTTTTGGCTCTAAAGAGAAAACGTCTTTCACGCATTTTACATTTCGCCCATTTTAAGGCCTCATATCTCAGGAACCAGAAGAGGTAGAGAGATCAGATTTGAAGCATTTAGTAGTACATTAGTAGTATTTTCCTACTGTGCAGTACGAGTCTGCTGGGTAAACCATAAACAAATCCCTGGGTGTCTAAAAATGTGATACGATGGACGAAAATGATTGTTTTTGCCTCTTTGGTAAAATTATAGTGAAAAATCCATGCATTCTTGAGGTCTGGCGACCAGATTTTCTGAGTGTACAAAAAAAAAAATAAATAAATAAAAAACTGATCCAGGAACCAAATTTTGAGAACAGTCAGAGCTTCCATTGTTGAATGGCAAGCTCCTCAAAATGGGAAAATAATTCGGTAGTCGCAGACATTGACAAAGAAACCATTCTTGATGCAGCCCTGCTGACAACCACAATAGATATGAGGTTCAAACATCACAAACTTTCACTTTAAGTATGTAAGAATCACTACTAATCTGAACTCACCTTCATTTCCTGAAATGTGAAGTGTTGGTAGGGTACCAGTCTTCATTATTCTTAGTTGTTTGGGTACTGGCAGGCGTAGCAGTTCATATTTTACATTTCTCTCGTAGTCACTTTCATTAAAATGTAACTGGCAAATTCGTGCACTCTTTGGATTTATGATTTCATTCTTGCAAAGCGAAATCCACTTTCTTCTAAGATCTTCCTTCTTAGGAAATCTATGAAAAATTATGCCAGTGTGACGTTTGTAGGAAGAAGCACACCCAAGCACTGCACAGTTGGATGGCATGTCTTCAAATGCCGCACGGTTGAATTTCGCACACGAGATGATGAGGGGAGACACACTGACACCTCGCTGCTGCCCCGAGCCAACTGACGGCTCTGGGACCCCGTGACGTCATGCGCGGGTTGCTCCAAAATTTGAACCAAGCCTGAGACACCTGTATATTACTTAGACTGTGATCAGGGGGTACACCACAGTAGCCTCCATGCTCAAGCCTCGGAACAATCATCACACCAAACACTTCATTAACTCCTTTAAGGTGAGTTTTATATTACTCATGATGATTTAATAACTAATCTTATTATTTCACCTAAAAAAAGTAGTGATAGGAAGGCTTCAAATGGGAGAAATGGGTAAAAGTCCTGGGGTGGCAGCACCAATAAACCCTTTATACATGTATTTTAATGTCATGCAAATAACGATTTCGCTAATAACGGCGTTTCTCTGGCACCAATTAGACATTAATAGCGAGATCCTATATCTATCTATCTATCTATCTCTCTCTCTCTCTCTCTCTCTCTCTCTCTCTCTCTCTCTCTCTCTCTCTCTCTCTCTCTATATATATATATATATATATATATATATGTAGGGTGGTTCTTAAAAAATGAAAGTTTGAATGTTGAGTTTCCCAACCCTCATATTGTGCTAATGAACACTTGATATACAATGATATTTTTTTTTAAATCGAAGTATAAATTTATTTAGGGGTCGTGCGCAGGGCTAAAGTTTCAGAAATTCTAAATTTCTGATGAAATTTCAATATAACTTCAACACCATGCATTTTTAGGCATTGGATTACACGCACAACATTGTGAATGAGCTTTACTGTGGTAAATTGTGGTCTGTTTCTGACCTAAGGAAGGCGTAGGGGATGGCTTAAACTAGTGGGGTTTTCACGTTCCAGCCACCAGGGAGAGGAGGTTGAGAAATGCTTGCCAGGCCTAATTCTGCAACCATTGTAGATCATAGAGCGTGATTGGTTTCTTATGAAAGCATTCACTGGATAATACTTGCCACACTTTAATTTGGCCTGCTACATGTACTCATCATCGTAATAACCCCAAGTGTAATGATCATTAGCCTATTATACTCTCTTCCTCAACTTTGAAAAGTCCAGGCATCCCAGTTCATGAGTCATGATGAATCAGCATAGTACCCAGACAAACCACACAACAGCTGTGCAGTCTTACTGGAACTGATCTTATATCCTGGCTGTGGATGTGTGCATCCCAAGTATTCAAGCACAGAATCCTTGATTGGCTGGACAAGCTGACATAGCGTGTATGAGATCCGTGTTGCGACATTGCATATTGGTGATTATACCTAATAATTTTTTCTCATGTCTTCCAGTAAGTGAATGATTATGAATTATACATCGAAACGGACGAAGCAGGAACCTCCATAGATGTTGGAGCTCTGGCAGGATAAGCTTCTTGGTGCTAAACTGCCCTCAAATGCAGAAGTTCTCCCTACTTTCCTCCATCTCCACCTGATCCAAAACATGCCTGTGGCAAAAGCTGTCCAGCAAGTCCCGCTTCAATCTGAAGAATTTTATGAACGTGCCCACATCTCCATGAAGAGAATAGACCATTCAGTGGAGAAGCTGTAGAAGCTCTAAGCAGAATCGCAAAACCTAACGAAGAGGTCCGAGAGACATGGCGGACAACGGTTGAAATATTAAGAGGACTTCAAATTGTTGATGAAGAATCTGTTCGACATCGCCAATGAAAGTGCTCTCAACCTCATGAGCATTCCCAACGACAAGGAATTCTTCAAGGCCCAGCATGAACCAGGATGCAGAGGGCACATGGCATGCATCGACCTCACTTTGGTTCATCTGATGCAGGCTGACATGCAGAGGAAATTGAAGTATGAAAAGTACAGGGAATGAGTCGCTCATCGGACAACTGAGGCAACCACTACAGGCCAACTGGAGTACTCTTCCTCCAGTACTGAAGACACAAGCGAAACTGAGAGGGCTGACGGTGGTAAGCCCAGCAAAACACACAGCCTACTAAATGGCTGTGTGTCAAAGTCGGTCATGAACCCTTGTGTCGCTGCTGCTTTTGACAGAATGAAAGTCAGTGATCGCAATGCCCCCCATACATCCTTCCAGAGAAGGTCAAAAGTCTCGGTCACGACTTCTTGAATTACGCCATCAACCAGTCAAGAGTCAAGTGGTTCAAAGACAGACATTAGTCAGTGGCTACTCTCACGAGCAAGGAGAGTTTTTCCCTTAAAGGCCTATTTGTTGTTCATTGGGATGGTATGCTGCTTGATGACCTCACAGGCCATAAAACCATGGACCAAATACACGTTCCCATCTCAAAAAAGGACACTTTACAGCTACTCCATGTTCCCAAGATTCCAGCTGCAACTGGAGAGACCCAGGCTGTAGCTGTCGCAGATGAGCTTGAGCGATGGGGAATCGCACATCACGTGGTAGAAATGTGTTTCAACACAACAGCTAACACTGGTCATCAAAGTGGGGTATGTGTGCGCCTCATGCAGAAACTCGAGAAAGAGTTGTTTTACTTTCCATGTAGGCACCACATCATCAACTGCTATATGGAGCCATGTTTCGAGCATACTTCATTGCCACTTCCAGCACTGATGTTTCGCTGTTCAAGCAGTTCCATAGTTTTTGGTCATACATTGATCACGCCAAATATGAACCTGCTGGTAGTGAAAGCATCCCAGAGGAAGGAAGAGAGAAGCTGGTAGACCTTGCTCTTGGCATATTCCGGAAGGGAACAGTCTGGGACGATTGCAGAGATTTTTTGGTTCTCGCCCTCCTGTTTCTTGACATCTGAGCGATTGAGGGGAAGTAAAACTGCCTTAAAACGAAAGTTTCCATGCATCTTGCCCGGTAGATGTCGAAAGTCATCTATTCCATCAATGTCCGGCTCTTTCATAGCAAGGTTAAGCTTGCCAGGAAGAAGGAAGCTTTGAAGGAGATGACTCGCTTTGGTGTCAGGGTCTACATGGGGGCGTGGTTTGCTGAGTTGAACTCTGTGGCATGTGCCCGTGAGGACCTCCACCTTCTTGAAGTGGTTTGTGCATACCCAAACAAGATCATTGGAGAAGCTGTGGAGATGAAAAGCTGATCCCTCTGGTGCTTTTGATCTTGAATTATCCGTGGAAGAAGGGCTCAGGATCGTCACAGGCTTGAAGACCAAATAGGACAGTGATGACCCTCTCAAATGCATTCCAGCTTCACAGGGAAAAGGTATTCTTGAAGATCTCGCAACTCATGTCCCATAAAGTCTTAGATGGGATGCGAATCAGGAAATCATTCCTAGAAGAAGACCCAGAGTTCTGGCTCGGCATTGAGGATTACGTTACGGCATAGGAGATCGTTGCGGGCATTCATGTGATGAGCGACAATGCAGAGCAGGCTGTAGCTCTAGTCGAGGAGTACAATGGCAAGATCACGCACAAGAAGCAACAACTACAGTTCCTATTGCAAGTCGTTGCTGAACATCAGTTACGATTTCTTGATTCAAGGAAGACGACCTTCACTTGAACCGAGCGGATTTACTTATCCCTTACATTTTGTTTGGTATATGAATTGAGTTGTGGCAGAGCCATTCACACAAAGGCATAATAATATCCAATGAGAGCTTTAAAAAAGAAACCAATAACGATATACTGTCTATAGTAGTTGAAGAGTTTGCCTGGCAGGCATTCCTCACGGCTCTCCCCACTGGCGGCAGGAAAACGAAAACCCGACTAGTTGAAGCCATCCCCTGCTATTCCCTTAGCTCGGAATGAGACCAAAATTTGCCACAGTTAACATTGAGAACTCCTTCCCGACTTAGCGTATATGATGCAATACCTAAAAAATGCTTAGTCCAGAAGTTATATTGAAATTTCATCAGAAATCATTGAAATGCTGAAACTTTAGCCGACAGTACTGTGTGACCCTTAAGAAAATTAATATTTTGATAATTTGTCATGGACATCGTGTCCGTTAGAGCGAAATGAGGAGTAGGGAGACTCAGCTTTCAAATTTCATTTTTTTTTTTAAGACCCCCCCTATTTTATTTACATCCATCCATTCATCCATCCATCCACACACACACACACACACACACACACACACACACACACACACACACACACACACACACACACACACACACACACACACAGTGTTTGCAAACAGCAGAGAAGCTGGTAACCACTTAACAATGATAACATTATGTCAGTCAGGTGGCCCCTACATGATAAGGTTCAGCTTCCACGAGATCCACAGCCCCCTCGATATTTTTTTCTTCTAAACAGAGCGAAAACTGCCAGTTTTTAATTGAAATAAATAATGAATAAACATACCAACTGAACGAAGGGATGAATGGAAAATGTGCAATAATTTTACTGTGGAAGATGTGCCTGTGAACCTCCAGACCCCACGTGAATACAGCCCATGAGACTCATACAGCTGCACTTACGAATATTACAGTGTTCTCAGTAAATGGTTGCCAGAGCAGTAATGCTGTGACGGGTGAAGGTAAACGTCGTGGCACAGAGGTCGTTAACTAATCACGAAGATTATGATAGGCCAAGGCTTTATATCTATATTTTCTATCTACATACCTATCTATATATCTGTTAGTCTGTCTCTCTCTGTCTCTGTCTCTGTCTCTCTCTCTGTCTGTCTGTCTTTCTCTCTCTCTCTCTCAACTATATAAAAATATATATATATATATATATATATATATATATATATATATATATATATATATATATATATATATATATTTATGTGTCCGACTCTGAGCATAAGCTTCATAGCCTGCTATCAAGGCCCAGCAGTCCTCCTATATACCATACACCTGTACATGTCACCACTTCGGCGCTAACACCCACCGTCCATATTGAATACATGCTAGGGCTGTTTCATACAGGACTGGTGTATTGGTATTAGCGGGGGTATTTTTACGACATGCCGGCGGGTCTCCTGGTAGATCAGTAAAGCCTGATTTAATGAAATTCAAATCCTTAAACTGTTCCCTGCCCCAGCCGGGATTCGAACCTGGGTCCGTTAGGACTGCAGACCACCTCTCTACCGATTGAGCCACCGCATCCCCCATAGCTATCTCTACATGCATCCATATCTGATCAAATATGCATCAATCTATATCGATATCTATGTCAATTTGTTCTCTCTCTCTCTCTCTCCTTTGTTTACGCAAGGAACGGCCTCTCGTAATGCTAAGAATTATGAACGTTGTCTTCACTCCCTCCAGTTCGAAAATTGTCTCCCAAACTGATAAAGGAAGCGAAAATCACCTGAGGAACGTAAGAATAAAATAATAACCACGCCATTTGCTAATATTCACATGACACATAAACGTCTCTCCTAAGGTCCATGCAACCGTTGGGTGATAGCAAGAAGCGAGTAAGGTATCATGACATTGCAGGAGCTAATGGGGGGGAGGGGTAAATGGAATTAATTTACTATGCGAGGGGAAATCCAGGGATCCTCCTAATACCATGAGAATATGATCCACAATGTACAAGCAGCGGCTCTTAGGAATATTGCAATATTTTCTTTCAGTTGGTAGGTTAAGTAACCGTTTAAGCATCAACGTTTTCATTTTGGGAACATTAAAAAAAAAAATGCCATTAATCGGTGTTTTTAACAAGTTTTATTGTGCCTGCCAAAACTGATTCCGGGGTGTATGATTAAGTGTATATATTGGTATATTGCATGTGCTTTAAGATTTACACCTGTTTATACTGATTTATTTTCGACGAACTTCTTAGTTCTGATTTTTATTTCAATATTTTTTTTTTCACTGAAATTACAGTTGTTCAGCCTGCATTTATCTATCTATCTATCTATTGCCACGCGCCTTAATCCCATACGGGGAGGCCACAAACAAATCGCCTCCACGTCGCCCTGTCCCCTGCCATTTCACTGCCCTGCTCCCAGTTCACACCCTCCTCTCTCATATATCTCTCCACTCGATGCCTCCATCTCATTCTGGCCCTCCCCCTCCCTCTCTCCCCCTCCACCTCACTCACATACACTTCCTCGTCAGTCTCTCATTCTCCATCCTCTCCACATGGCCAAACCACCTCAATGTGTTTCTCCTGCATTTATGCGTACATTAATTTGATTGAAAGTCTCTATCAATAACCAAACGCCATATTCCGGTAAAGAGTGGCCGTTTGTCTTTAAGTTCGTTGTTTTACGGGAAGGGACACTAACTCCCACCCAACCCACTTGTTTACACATAGGGAACACGTGTGGGTTATAACCTATGGTTACCACCCAGAGTTGTAAATAGTTTCCTGGCTTACAGAAATCAATTAGGTTTGTCATTCAATGTACAGCCACCTGAAGAGAAAAGAAGAATATAAAGTGGCAGGAAAGATGGGAGAAATAGGAAGAGAGGAGGATAGACACAGAAGAACGATAAAGGTGAAGGAAGAAGTAGTGAGCACTACATCGTCAGTTGATGATGGTCAACACTTGAAGGAATATTTTAAATTTAATTCAAAATATACCTGGTATGATTTATAATGAAAATGGACAAACATTTTATGTTCCCAAAAGGGGAACGTTGGCATATTTCTCTCTGTAATTAATTAGTCAGTGGATGTCAGAAGTATCCATATGAAAATTGTTCATGGTTTCCAAGTGAGGACATGGAAGCTCTATTGTTAGCAAAAAAAAAAAAAGAAAGAAAAGAAAAAAAAAAAGAAATAGACTTCGATCTATCAAGACATATATGTACCCTCGCTGACAAAAATAACTTACATGATTCACAGGTAGCCAAAGTATTACCGTTGCTGAACTGGTAAAAAAAAAAATGTCAACAGTTTAGTATATTTCATGAGTTATTGGGTACAGATGAATCTTTGATCCCTTAACATGGTCACCATAGTGCAAAGCAATTCATAAAGAACAGATCTCTCAGATTTGAATACAAAATTTGGATGTTGTGTAGTGCCCATGGTTTCCCTGCAATTTTTACATCTACTGCAGGAAACAGGGGCAAGAGAGAGATACTAAATTTGCCTTTGGGATCCCGTATTGTCAGTGAAACGTTACAGCCATTTGAGAATGTCAAGCGTCATAATGTATTTGCTGACAATTTTTTCACAAGTCGTTATTGGCTGAGAGAGTTCAAAAGAATATTCGAACCTGTGGAATAATCCTTGAGAACGAAAATGGGCACAGTCCTTTCCCAGTAAATGAAACTGAGAAACATGAAAACAGATATTTTCACTTTAAGTCAAATGGGACAATAATATGTGTGAAGTGGAATGACATCAATGCTGTGACTGTATCTAGTAATGTATATATTTTTTAAACAGGGAAGAAGGAATCAAAGGCCAGGAGTCCACAGATTCTTCCCATCAAGAAATAACTAAAACAAAACAATACCTCGTCGGACTCCTTCCAGGTGAGGTAACAACAGAGAACCAAATTCAAGATCCGTTCATTTCGAGATGCCTGGACACACTGCATTTAAAAGACTGGAGATCTTAGGCAGCAGGAATACAGACAGAGGGAGACATTTCCAGAGATGACCTGTTGAATCAATGAAGAACTGGAAGTAACAGTCAAGTCTTGCCTTAGAGTGTCGGACAGAAAAGGGATGAGAGTTCATTGCTGAAAGGATGTAAAGCACCCACCCCCCACCGTAATGGTGCAGGGATGCAAGCAAACAGTTCAGAGGAGCAGTGACCATTGAAGTAGCAATAGAAAGAGATCAAGATGCTACAATGCTGCGAAGAGACAGGTTGAAGGAAACCAGTAAGAGGAGGAGAACTAATGAGACTAAAACCCTTAGACTCCACCTTGTGTAGAAGAGTTTTATGTGTAATGCCTCCCCATGCAAGAGAATTGTACTCTACACAGAGGCGAATAAAACCCGTGTATAAAGTCAACAGTTGTGTAGGGCACGGAGTCAGCTTAGCACACCTAATCTCTTGGAAGCAGATTTTATCAAGAGAGGTAATATGATTTTTCCAAGATAAATCCCGAAAGAATAAAACCCTAAGTATGTTTAGAGATGATGCAGGATTGAGTTGGATATTGTTAAAAATTAGAGAATACTCCTGCGTAAGATTATATCGGGAAAACTGATAGGATGTATTCCATCTTAGAAGTAAGATAGTCGAGGAATTTTCATAGTCAGTAGAATTCGGGGATATGTACAGAGCGCAGATATATTTAGTCAGAGAATGACAGGACAGACGAAGCCAGAGAGTAGAAAATTCAGATTCAAGTTCAGGAAAACAAGAACAACATGTATTGTTGCATACATATTCACAACACCACTTTTGGCTTTGAAATGAGTATAGAGGAAGTAGGATGATACAGAAAATGGTTTGCTTTCAGTCACCTCAGATAGCTGAGTCTCAGTTAGGAAGAGAAGCTGAGGTTTAGAGGAGGAGAGGGGGTGTTCGGGAAAGAGAAAGGTGGAAGAAAGACCGTGAACGATGCAGAAGTAAAGAAGTGAGGCAGACAGTGGTTCAGGCATCTCACTTGGTCGTCACCGGAAGAAGAGCAGATGGTGGTGTGATTCCACTTCAGACAGTAGGAAGACATAAAACAAGATAGAAGTAACTCTTCCAGCCATATACTGAACATGTCATCAGTTGCATTCTTTAAGTTTTACGAGCATGTCAGTCCCTCTACAGCTACAACTCACCGGAAACTCATAAGAAAAATCACACGAGCCTTGAGAAATGTTAAAAACGTGAGGCGGAGGCATGGAGGGGCATCAGTACCCCCATCCTGAGCTGTTTGTTGTGATTCAGTAAATTGCTTCTCAGAGCCACGATCTCAAGGTAGATGAAAAACCATCCGAAGTGTTCAAAATGTGAAAAATACTGCATAAAAAGTGAGCTGACTTCTTGCAGAAAAATAAAAATATATTTTGAACTAAATTCTGAACTGTAAGTGGTGAATTATGATTCTAGTAATACTAAATTTTCCATCGTTAAGTTGAATTTCAGCATTTTTTAATGCAAGGAAGAAGGAAACAAATGCCCGAGGCCGGAAAGATTGCCACTCCAAGAAAAACCAAAAGTATGATAACAGAGCCAAATTATGATACGTTCATTTCGAGATGCCCGGATACACTGCATTTGAAAGACTGGAGGCCACAGGCAGTAAGAAATTAAGGCAGAGGGAGACAGTTCCGGAGCTGACCTGATCTAACATGTAGGACTGGAACTAATGGTTAACTGTTGTATTCCTGAGTTGGACGGAAATGGGATGAGTGCTTGTTGCTAGACGGGTGCTATGCACGTGCCAAAGTGACACAGGGATGAAAGCATACAGTTCAGAGGAGCAGTGACCCTTGAAGTAGCGATAAAGATGCAACAGAATGGGGAAGAAACAGGTTGAAAGGAACCAGTAAGAGTAGGAGATTAATGAGACGAAAAGCCTATGATTCCTCCTTGTTGAGAAAAGCTGTATGTGGGAAGCTCCCCCAGAAATGAGAGTTGTGCTCTACACGGGGGCGAATAAAAACTGTGTATAAAGTCAACAGCTCTGCAGGGATAAAGAATGCAAGGAGTCAGTGTAGCACACATATTCTCTTGGAAGCAGATTTTAAAAGAGAAGCAACATGATCTTACCAAGATGAATCCCGAGGGAATGAAACCCCAAGTACGTTTAACAATCACAGAGGATTGAGGTGGGTATTGTTAATAATTAGAGGATACTCCCGTGGAAGATTTTTCCGGGTTGAGATGTAAGGGCTGAGTTTTTGAAGCATTAAAAATGAGATTGCTTTTACCACAAGAAAAAATATGAAAACAGTAATGATCACTTCAAACCGATCTGAGACTGCCACTACATAATCATGTGCAGATTTCTCATCCCTGAGTTTCTCAAGATGGAACCTTTTTTGGGTGGCATCTTGAGAATCTCTCAGTTTTCAGTTGTAGCCTTAGAGTAGCAACAAGTTTGTGATCAGTAGCAAAGAACTCTTCACTCCTGAAAACGCATGAAGTTCTGAAAGATCCTCCAGCGAGTACTAACCAGAATGTGATCAGTCTCCTTAGCAACCCCCCAGGAACTGGGATAATAAGGCCAGCGGTGACGATTTGGCCATTGGGACCAGGATCCAGCAATTCTGCAAAATTCAGAAGGTAAGAAGTATTGGAATTCCTGGTTCCAGGGCCATGAGGACCTACACAATCCATGAAGCCGTCCCTGTCAGTGTCAGTAACTGCAATACAGTTGCCGAAGACCAGGAGTGAATCCCGCAAGGGGCATTGTTCCACAACATACTGTAGTCAAGTTTGGTGTAATGTAGCTCTTACTCTTCAAGATCACTCATCTCAGTTTGATCGTACACCACAGTAAGAGTGATAAAGTCCAAAGATTGCTTCATTCTCACCACCATTATACGCTCATCCACCGGAGTAACCCTGCCGACACAAGAGACAAACTGAGCAGCAATTGCCACAGTGACACCCGTAAGATGGGCACCATAGTCACAGCCAGACCAGTAGTATGTGTAACCATCGCTACTGATCTCACTATGCCTAGGTTGCCTCGCTTCAGAGAGTGTGCCTATCCTGATCCCCACTCGCCCCAGCTCTCGTGACAACAAAGGCAGTCGATCATCCTTCAAAAGGCTTAGAACATGACAAGCCCTCACCCACAGTGCCTTCCGAAAGTTAAATCCAAACATGGAGCCTCAGGCTCGAGCGTCATCTGCACCTTTATGACGTAAATCAAAAGGAGGATCTGGGCTAGGGGGTCCCCCCTATCATCCAGTTGCTGGGGTCGTGTAGGCTTTACTGAGCAATCATCATGGTGGGCACCAGCATGACAAGGTCCAAAAAGTCCTGCCAGGCACATACCCGAGGGAGGACCCCTCCCGCCTGGGAGGGGTCATGATCAGGCAATAAGCACTGATTGCTATCCCTCTTCCTTCTCTTGTTATGGGCGAGATGTCTTTTACTGGGAGGGGACGCAAACCCCACCCCAACCTTCCAAGTCAAGAGAGAGGTCACCACTAGCCTATGGACAGGGGCATGCAATCACTAACTATGGCTATCCAGGTTTTACGTTAGAATTTTCCTTTTCCTAGGTGGACTGCCAACCACAGCTAACAAGGTCCACCTGCCCTACTAGATGGCCCTTGGCATAAATTGCTCATCCGCCCTTTGACAGGTCTTGTTTTTCATCCTGCGGGGTGTCTAGTCACCCTCCTATCTGGCCTGGACCAGTTTGGGTGCCAGTTAAGTAGCCAACGATCTGACCTTGAGACAGGTAGTACTGGATTTTATGGTAAAGTAACTGCACAGTGTCTGACCTGATATACAGTATATATATATATATATATATATATATATATATATATATATATATATATATATATAATGTGAAAAGAAACAAATTTGCAAGTCATTATATATATATATATATAGGAGCTGTAGAAACCATTATGCGACGCAATACATGAAGCTTTTTGTCATCATCATCATCTTCATCACCATTACTTTCCATCTTACTTTGGTAATCAGAATGCAGTTCTAGGAGAGAGAGAGAGAGAGAGAGAGAGAGAGAGAGAGAGAGAGAGAGAGAGAGAGAGAGAATCATCATAATCATCATCATCAACACTCCACCTCATTATAAATTTTGGAGGAGGATGCACAAGCAAGATTAATGACGCAAAAACAGAACAGTACGGAACGTGAAAAGGGAAAACATGAATGTGAAAAAATGAACCTCACCTCCTTTCAGTCACCATTCACTTTATTTATTTCACATATGATGAGTTGACGACAGTGTGAGTAGTGAAGATGTTTATGAAGATGATGATGATGATGATGATGGACTATTTTTGCATAATCCAGTCATTATAATACTCTTGGTTCCACCCTTTCATTTCAAATCGTAAAGTAAAATTAGTAAAATCGGCTAGGTGAGAATGGAAGGCTCCGTCACCGCACCAAATCATCAGGAATCATTCACACGCAATGAAACCTGGGGCCTGGAGAGTTGGGTGTCATATTTCATTCATATATTCAAAGCCTACGGCTTGTTCGATAGAAACTTCCTGCCTTACACTTGAAATAATAGTTATGTGAAACCTGCTATATCACTTAATGTTAATGGTTGATATTCCTCTCGGTGGATGAATGTGAATGTTTTGGGGGTCATTTTAACCTTTGTTTACCTCTCTGCTTGTCCGTTTCTTTCTCTCCCAGTCAGTATGTCTGTGTACTCGTATGCCTCTCGGTGTGAACGTGTGTCTGCCTGTATCTGCGTGTATCGTCTAATTTATGCTCAACAAGGATAGCTCTTACAGTACCAACCTGCTAAAACATGTGTAGTGAAGGGACTGGCATGTGAATACTGTTCGTTGTTAACGCTTAGTATTATCCCTTCGTTTAGAAAGAGCTAGAATATTTCACTTACTACTAAATTTCGGGGAGCATGCTATATACCTGTATTACTTTGTCTGTCTGTCGGCATTTTCTTATCCGTCAGTCTATCTGCTTGTGTTTCCATCTGTTCCTCTGCCTGCCTGTGTTTCAACCTGTCTCTGCCTGCCTGTTTTTCTGCCTCTCTCTCCCTTTCTACATGTCTATGTTGTCTGTCTGTTTTTCTTGTTTTCTATATTTGTATTTATGTCTGTCTGTGTATCGGCCAGTGTGTACTTACCTATATATTTCTGCACTTGTTTTTCCCTTCCCTTGTGCTTGTTTTGCGGGACTGCTAGTTTGCTATGTCATTTTTGTTTACTTGTCTGTCTTGTCTTCTCATCTCCATATTTTCTTTTCTTGCTACATTCATCAGGTCTCGGGATGTATTTAAATAGTTCCTGTCTTCTGTCTGACTTGTTATTTTCTCTCTACCTACTGCCCCATGTGTTATATTTTCTTCGAACTACATGCCCAGCACTTCTCCGTAGCAGCCCATGGAACACTTTTAATATTGCTGTAAAGCACCATGTGCTCTCAGAATCTTAGCTTGTCCCTAGCCTCGACACTCAAGTGGATTTTCCCTCCAGTCCCTTGGTACTTTGGCTTTCCCTTGTAGAGCACACTGGTTGGAGAGTGAAGGAAAGGGCGTTTTAAATAGCACGGAAGCATTCCCGAAGAGGAAGTCAAGGGCCCTTGAACATTTGAAACTGGAGAACAGTTCTTCTTCAGTCCGTTGGCGCTCTAGCGGCAGCAATTATGGACTGGTTTTGACGAAAGAAGTGTCAAATTAATCCTCTCCACCTGAAGGTGTGCCCTCGTCTAAGTGGTCAACACGCTCCAAGCAATCCTAGGTAAAATACAGTAGAGTATAGGCATGACACTGTTATCATTTGGAAGGGCATTCAAAACGAACTAATTTACGCTCTCGTCACAATTTTTATGAAACCCACTAAAAACTAGGAAATTGAGAAAAGTAAATAAACGTACGGCTATGCCGCTGATTTATGGGGTGGTGGAGGCAAGCAGAATGGTAGGGAGGGTGGTAGATCGTTAGGTATGGTGGGGGGTTGGTAATTACAATGTAGGGATGAAGGTGGATAAGGAAGTGGGTAGGGAAGCAGGTGTAGAGGTGGGTAGGAAGGTAGATAACGAGGTCAACAACAATGTAGTGAGAGAGAGCGGTAGATAGGGAGTCGGGTTTGTAGGTAGCTAGGTGGGTAGGCAAAAAGGAAGGTAGGCAAGGAGATAGATAGCGAAGTAAGTAGGAAAATAGCAAGGTAGGTAGGAAAGCAGGGAGGTAGGTAGGTAGATAGGAAAGTAGGCTAAGGGTTACGATAGGTATGAAGGTATGCATGTAAGGAGGCAGGTAGGTAGGCAGCCTGGGAGGCAGGCTGATAGGCAGATAGGGAAATAGGCACACAGGTAGGTAGGTAGGCATGGAGGAAGGTAAGCACATACATAGCAGATGTAGGCAAGGAGTGGGTAAGTAGGCAGAAAGGTACGGAAGGTAGATTGGTAATAAAATTGCGAGGTAGATAAAGAGGGGAAAAAAAAAGACAAGAAGAGGAATTTAATTCTCAGTCTGCTAGAGGAATAATTTGTAGCTTAATACCTCCCGGTTGAAGGATCGCATTGACGGCCAAAGGGTACAAAACCTGTGATGATCACATAACAAAGAATATACAATACATGGCACGAACTGCACGAGATCTCCTCGGGACACGCAGTTATTACTGATTAACTTAGCTTTTGGGAACACCATACACTTTCATACAGCTAAGGAAAGTCCCCTGTGGCTGGAGGGGTAAGAAATGAAGTAATCGGCATTAACCATATCATGGCTAAAACAGTATTTTATCCGAACTGACTACAGTCGACTTCAGGTCACGTCCTTCATAGAACAGAAACAGATGGCCAACAAGAAGCGGTGCCAAGGCACAGCAAACCCGTCCTCGGCAGTCACTGTAGTGCTAACGTATAATCACAACATGATATCTAGTCAAAGATGTCACATATCAAATTTGGAGCAAATCGATTGAAAATATACGATTTTATAACCATTTGAAATTTTAGGCCCTACCTACCTGACATTGACCCCCTACCGCTAACAGGGGGGGTGACCCCCCTAATGTAATGAGGCATGTTATATACAGGATGCATATTTGAAAGATGCACCTTTAGGTTTTGGTTCCATGTCGATATGACGAATTTGAAAGGAGTTATGGGGAAAAAACGATTTTTACCCGTCCCCGTATTTTACATTTATTGGGCCTACAGCCTGGGTCTTGGCTTAGTTTGGCCCACAATAATAAGGTGATCAGAAGACCATAGCCCATCATCCTTCTAAGTTTAGTCAAAATCGCACCAGTACTTTTAGCATAAAGTTGTTAACAGACAAACAGACAGACAAAGAAACAAACGCCAGACAAACCGAGCGAAAACAATACCCGTCCCCGAGTCCCTCCAGGGCGGGGAGGGGTAACTAGAGCAACTGAATGGTAACCCAAGGACGGTGTGAGAGAAGATAGACAGAGAACAAGATGCATTTATTTTTATTTTTTTCAATTTTGCTGGAACTGGATATAATAGGTTTGGAGACCTTTATGGACAGGCAGTTGTCAATATGAATCACAGGAATACTTACTTCTTGCAGTGGACTAACCCAAGCCCCTCTCTGTTGCTGCTGTTGCTGATGATGACGATATAATGATGATTCTGTTCATGAGCAATCTCCATTAACCTTTTCATTATGATTCATTTATATGATTTAACTCTATACGATTTTTTCGGGCACATAAGTGATCTCATTTGCAAAATGGCAGCTAGGAACCCGTGGATGTTCCTGGAAATATTGCCAGGAATGCACAACAAAGGGCTGGAATGGCACCAGACGGTGTTGTTTTAAGGCCGTGAGTTTCGTCATTATGATTACTATATTTTGGCTGACTCAGACGATCCAGCTACAAAGTCAAGTAGAACACCACGAAATTTATTGTCCAGAAGCCATAACAAAAGCATGGAATAGCATGATACACTGGACATGAACCTTATCAATATGATTAATTTATTGTTTTACTGACTGCAGACAATTTTATTCACTATGGAAGAGACCTCACTGCCGGAAGAAAGGATGGCGTTGTCCGTGGTTATGGAAATGGCTTCCGGGTGTCATAAGAAGGGAACGGAATGGCAGCAGATAGATATCTTATGTGGCCCTTAATCGTGTCGCCTTGTCAGTATCAACTTCTCGAGGCTAGAGTCAGGGTCAGGGGTCTCCTTAGTCTTTTTTATATTATTCTTTTAATTCCTTTTTTTTTTTTTTTTTTACCTGCACCAACGAAGCTGGAGGAAGTTACGTATTCACTCCTGTTTGTTTGTTTGTCCGCAAGATATCTCAAAAGTTATTGATAGATTTCATTGAAATTTTGTGGATATGTCGGTCATTGGCCAAGGAAGACTTGTTTAAACTATGAGGCCGTGATCTGAGCTGTCTGATATAGGCGTTGAAGGAGGTATTCGCTCTTTGGGTCCGCTGAATTTGTCTCTGCTGGATCCATAGGAACGGTAAAATACAGCGGTTATCCCTAACTGTGTCACTCGCAACTCACTGAGTTACTGTAGCTTGTGGAAGAATGGGTTCCAGATCTTACAAAGTGCTGGAGAGTAAAATTTTGTACAGTGGCAGACATTTACCCAAGCCAGCTTTTAGGCAATGTGAGAATGCTAAGGTCCACCTTTCACATGAGGTGCGGGTAGGAGGGAGAGGACGGAGGTCCTGGCTAATATTGGTATGTGCAGCCATATTATCTTACCTATGAACACATAGTCGTAGACTATGTCTACACAGTCGTAGACTGTCTCTTTGGGTTTCAGGAGTACGCTGTTATGTATGGCCATAGTTTTTACCTAGGGAAATGAAATTTTGTTCACTGGCAGACATTCATCCAGAATGGGATTTAGGAAGAGGGGTTTCCCCGTCCACCTAGGTGGAGAGCCGACCCTTGGGTGAGAATATTTTTGTTTTGACCTAGGAATACAAAATTTTGCACACTGGTAGACCTCAACCTGGTCCAACTTTTAGGCAGAGTGGGACCATTGAGGGCCACATGCACGGAAGGCCGGACCCCATGGAGCTGGTCAACGCTGCTATGCATAGCTATCTTACCCTCCTCTCTTCCTATTTCTCCCATCTTTCCTGTCATTTCTCATTGCTTTTCCTTCCTTTACAGATGGCTTTACATTGAGTGACAAGCCAAATGGTTTCCTGTAAGCCATGAAACCATTTACAACGCGGGGTGGTAACCATATAACCAAACCATACGTGCTCCCTACGTGTAAACAAGTTTGTTGGTGCAGGGTTAGTGCCCCTCCCCGTAAAACAAATAACTCAAGAGTCAAATGGCCACCCCTTAGGGGATTATGGCGTCTAGCAATAGATAGATAGAAAAGAAAGCAAAATTTCGCTATGCTATACCTTTACCAAGACGATGTTTTAGGAACGGTGGATCCTCCGAGGAGCGTTCCCCCCCCCCCATAAACAGTTATTTCTTTTCCCTCAGAATGCTATAGGGGTGGAGCGGCTGTCAAAGCTATCCTTTGTCTTGTTTCTTCTTTCATCTTTTTGCCTTCGTGTTTTGTTTTGCATCCCTCAATTTATCAATCATAATTCTTTTCCTCTTCCTTATAATTTTCGTCTTAGTCTCTTCTACATTCCTATCAATTACCTCAATATTCTCGTTCCTTTTTTGCTCTTTTTCTCGGAATAGATATTTTATGTCGCCGTGAACCTCGTTGCCTCAGCATTATGACGTTGAGGCTCAGGTCAGGGTAGCAGCTACCTTCGTCATCGTCCTCTCAGGGGAGTGTGAGATGATAAGGGATGGGAGAGGAGGGGAAAAGAAGGGTGCTATTTCCTTACCCCTCTTTCCTGTTTTACTGTTTTGCTCATTTACCTCTCTTGCACCTCGTTCATTTTATCTTCTTCCTTCGCGTTCTTCCCCTCATCCTCGTCTGTCTCCTCTTTTCCCTTCTCCATATCATTCTGTTTTAATTCTTCCTCTTGATTTCTGTCAGTTTTATTTGCTTTGTTTCTTTCCTCATTTCAACATTTTTCCTCCTATTTAAATGAATTTCTTCGTCCTCTTTTTTCTGCTTATTATTTTTTTTTTTCAACATCTAAGCCCATGAGAGTGCGAAGTATAATCCATTATTTAAAAAATTTGTGAATGGCATATATATATGTATATATGGTGCTGTATACAAGATGAAGAGGTAAGAGGTGCCAGATTGCCTTCGATGGTCACAATAATACAATTACTACAGGGTAATTTACAAGTCTGAGACACCAGAATCATTTCAGTAGTTTGCTTTTAATGAAATGGTTAACATTCCCTATTTTTGTGTTCTATTCTTCATTGTTTCTTGTGTCTTACTAACCCCATCTAAGGTGGTAAAAAGAACAGTTGCGGTGGTGATGATGATGATGATGCAGTCTACAGAACGATTCACTACTTTGAAATCCCCCAATAACGCCAATATATTCGTTATAACTGAACAGATTTCAATGTAATACCGCACATGCACAGTACACACTACACTTCCTTTTCAAAATCAAAAAAGAAAAATGGCGTCCAATAACCAAGCCTCGGAGTCCCCGGGGGGGGGGCATAAATGCCCCCACCATCCGCCCCTCTCCGTATGACGACTCATAGAGCTGCGTAGAACCACTTGTCTGACTCACTTCTTCATTTCTGCACCATTCGCGGCCTTTCCTCTAACTTTCTGTTGAGCACCACCTCTCCTCTAAACCTCACCTTCTCTTCTTAACTGAGACTCAACTGTCTGAGGCAACTGATAGCAAACCCTTTTCTGTATCCTCCTACTTTCTCTATACTCATTTCAAAGCCAAAGGTGGCTGTTGTGTATGTATACGCAACGACTTATCGGGCTCTCGTGTTCCTGAACTTGATTATTCTGAATTCTCTACACTCTGGCTTCGGCTTTCCTGTCATTCTCTGACTAAATATATCTGTGCTGTTTACTTATCCCCTAATTCTACTGACTATGAAAAATAACTTCGACTATCTTACTTCTACGATGGGACACATTCTCTACATTTCTCCTTTCTCTGAAATCTCCATTCAAGGAAATTTCAATGTTCACCACCACCTTTGGCTCTCCTCTCCTTTCACTGATCCACCTGGTGAACAAACCTACATATTTTCTATCCTTAATGACCTAGAACAGCTTGTACAGCACCCTACCCGTATCCCTGACTGCCTTGGAGAGAGCTCCAACATACCTGACTTCTTCCTTACAACTAATCCTTCTGTTACACTGTTAATCTTTCCTCTCTGTTGGGCTCCTCCCATCACAACCTTATTACTTTAACCAGTCTGATTGCTCCAGTATGGCCTATGGACCCTCCAAAGAAACGTTGACTGTGGTACTTTGGAGCTGCGGATTGGGAGGCCCTCAGGCAGTACTTCTTTGATTTTACCTGGAATGATTACTGCTTCCATGGCAGGGAGCCATCTGAATGTGCCTTGCCCAATTCGGAGGTTATTCTCTTGGGCATGGAAGCATACATTCCCTTCTCATATCCCATGATTAAGGCAAGAAAGCTTTGTCCTAATGCTGTCCGCAAGAAGGAGAGGGCCTATAAAAGGTACCAGAGGCAACCCACCCCTGAATCACATCTTTTTCATGTTTCTGCCTGGAATCGGGCTAAGTCTGTTTTTCGCTCTGCTAAAAATACTTTTATCTGTCCTAAATGCTCTCATCTCTCCAACTCGAATTATTCCCGCTGCTTCTGTCACCTTGCCAAAAACCTTTCTAACAACATTACCTCATCATCCTTCCCTCCTCTTTTCTACTCTGATGGCTCTGTAGCTATTTCTTCTACTTATAAGGCAGATCCCTTCGCTCAGACTCTTTCTTCAAATTCCACCTAAGACGATTCTGGTGCTGTTCCTCCATCACTTCCCCCTCAGACTTACTCATGGGTGACATTAAAATTTCTTCAGCTGATGTATTTTCTGCCATCACTGGCCTTAATACTAATAAGGCATATGGTCCTGATGGGGTTCCTCCTGTTGTCCTCAAGAACTGTGCTTCTGTGCTTACACCCTGCCTAGGTAAACTCTTTCGCCTTTGTCTTTCAGTTGTACCTTTCCTTCTTGCCGGAAGTTTGCTCTCATTCAGCCAGTCCCAAAGAAGGGTGACCATTCCTAACCCTCTAACTATCGTCCTTGCTTTAACATCCTATGTCTCAAAAGTTTTTGAGTCTATTCCTAACATAAAAAATTAAAGTATCTTTCCTATCACAGCCTTCTTTCTGATTATCAGTATGGTTTCCATCAGGGACGCTCGACTGGCGATCTTTTCACCTACCTTTCAAACTCCTGGTCATCCTCCTTTCAGGACTTTGGCGAAAGCTTTGCCATTGCACTTGACATCTCAAAGGCTTTCTATCGAGTCAGGCATAAATCTTTAATTTCCAAACTGCCCTCTTACGGTTTCTATCCTTCTAACTGTGCTTTCATCTATAACTTCCTTTATGATAGTTCTATAGCCGCTGTTGTAGACGGCGATCGTTCTTCTCCTAGACCTATCAACAGTGGTGTTCCTCAGGGCTCTGTCCTATCACCAACTCTCTTCCTTTTATTCATGAATGACCTTATAAGCTGTACATCTAACCCTATCCACTCGTACGCTGATGATTCCATCCTTCACAGTTCCATTCGGTTCCCGCAACGTCCATCTCAGCAGTTACTTCAAGAAACAAGGGATGAGGCTGTGGCACACCTAATGTCTGACTTGGCTCGTATCTCTGAGTGGGGTAAACATAATTTTGTTGTTTTTATTGCATCAAAGGCCCAGTTTTTACACCTATCAACCAGTTAAAAATCTTCCACAGGAGTACCCATTAATGTTTAATAATATCCAGCTCATTCCTGCATAATCCTTGAACATGCTTGGGGTTTCATTCACTCGGGACTTATCTTGGAAAGATCATATTACATCTTTTGTAAACACTGCTTCCAAGAAATTAGGGTGTGCTAATCCGACTCCGTACCTTCTTTACCCCTATACATTTGCTGGCTTCATACACGGGTTTTATTTGCCCCTTTGTAGATACAACTCTCATGTGTGGGGACGCTCCCGACATACAGCTCTTGTTAATAGGGTGAAGTCAAAGGCTTTTCGTCTCATTAACTCCTCCTCTTACTGGCTCCCTTGAACTTCTGTCTCCTCGCCACACTGTTGCATCTTTATCTATTTTCTATCGCTACTTCAATGGTCGCTGCTCCTCTGAACTCTCTGCTTGCATCCCTCCACCTCTGCGACGGGCGTGTAGCACCCGTCTAGCAGAAAACTCTCATCCCTTTTCTGTCCAGCTCTCTAATGCAAGAGTTCACCGTTACTCCCAGCCCTTCATTTATGCAACAGGGCAACTCTGGAACTGTCTCCCTCTGTCTGTAATTCCTGCTTCCTACGATCTCCAGTCTTTCAAACGCTGTGTCTCCAGGAATCTCGAAATGAACGGATCTTGAATTTGGCTCTGTTTTGTGTTGTTTTCCTTGGAAGGAACGGTTTGCGGGCTCCTGACCTTTGTTTCTTCTTCCTTGCATTTAAAAAAAAGTTCAGTTTCTTTCAATCGTATATTTTGTCTGATAAATTCTTCAAACATTTCAAATGAAAGAGAGCTGCAGGAAATATTTTGTTTTTTTCGTGTCCTTATTAGAGGGAGCCTAAAGCACATTCACGAGTATTACTTCACCAAGAATCGAACCTGGGTCGCTGTGAAATTGGGCTCTAGGTAAAAGAGTCACATTCTCGCTGGCATACGAGGCTACATAACACCCGATCCATTCCGAGACATTAACGCCTTAAAATGTCTATATATGTGTTGTTAGTAGCACAAGGATTAAAATTGCTAACATATGCTGCTCTTCTCGCTTTATGTCATCGTCCATGAAGAAAACATAAATGGAAATATATGTATTAAATTATGCCAGTTTTGAATTGTTTATTGAAGCTATGTACTTGTCAGTCTTCGCTGGTAGACAGTTGTTGGTTTACCATATTTGATTTATTCATGTCCACCGTAGAAGATTCTGGTGCTATTCCTCCATCACTTGACATCTCTGACTGACAGGAAAATTTCTTCATCTGAGATGATGCATTTGCTACCATTGCTGGCCTGAGCACTAACAAGGCATTTGTGCCTGATGGGGTCTCTCCTGTTGTCCTCAAGAACTGTGCTTCTGTGCTTGCACCCTGCCTAGGTAAACATTCTTGCCTTTGTCTGTCTACCGTTTCTTCTTGCTGGAAGTTTGCACTCATACAGCCTGTCAAAAAGAAGGGTGATAATTCCCAGCCCTCTGACTATTGCTGAATTGCTTAGGTCCTGTATTTTAAAGTTTTTAAATCCATTCTTAACAAAAAAATTAAAGCACCATTCAAATCACAACCTTCTTTTCGATCGTTAGTATGGGTTCCGCCAGGAACACTCATCTGGCGATCATCTCACCTACCTTTCAGGATCCTGGTCCTCCTCCTTTCGGGACATTGGCGAAATCTGTTCCATTGCATTTCACATCTCAAAAGGTCTCAATAAAGTCTGGTATAAATCTTTAATTTCTGAACTATCCTCTTCTGTCTGTGCCGTCATCTCTAGCTTCCTTTCTGGTTGTTCTATGGCTGCTGTTGTAGATGGCCACCGTTTTTCTCCTAAAGCTATCAATAGTGCTGTTCCTCTGGGCTCTGTCTTATCACCAACCGTTTTCCTTCTAATCATCGATGACTTTCTAAACTGCACATCGAAACCTATCCACTCATATGCTGCTGACTCCACCCTTAACCTTTCCAACTGCTTCCCACAGCATCGAGCTCAGAAGTTACTTCAACAGACAATGGATGAAGCTATGGTACACCAAAGGTCTGATTCGGCTCATATCTGTAATTGGTGTAAAAGTATTCTTGTTGTTTTCTGTGCTTCAGAAACTCAGATTTTACATCTTTCAGCCCATTAAAATCTTCCGTAGGAGTATCCTTTATTTTTTAACAATATCCAACTTAATCCTGCATCATCTATAAACAGAAAGATCATATTAATTCTCTTGTAAAATCTGCTTCCAAAAGATTAGGTGTGCTAAGCCGACTCTGTGACATTTTTTTTTTCCCCTCTGCACAGTTGTTGACTTTATTCAAGGGTTTTATTTGCCCCTGTGTAGAGTACAACTCTCATGTATGGGGAGGCTACCACATACAGCTCTTCTTAACATGATGGAGTCAGAGTCTTTTCATCTAATTAACTCTTCTCTTCCTGGCTCCCTTCAACCTGTGTCTCTTCACCACATTTTTGCATCTTTATCTCATTTGTATTGCTACTTCATTGGTCACTGTGCCTCTAAGCTTTCTGCTTGTATCCCTCCACCATTATGGCGGGCGTGGAGCACCCGTCTAGCAACAAGCTTTTATCCTTTTAATGGCCAGCTCTCTAATGCAAGAGCTAACTGTTTCTCCCAGTCCTTCATGTATGCAAAAGGTCAGTCTCTGGAACTGTCTTTCCTCTATCTGTATTTCCTACTGCTTATGACTTCCAGTCTTTCATATGCAATGTGTCCAGGCATCTCGAAATGAACCGCTCTTGAATTTGACCTTCTGGTAACTGGTTTTCGCATTTTTCTTGAAGGGAACAATCTTGCAGGCTTATGGCCTTTGCTCCTTCTTGCTTTCTTGCTTGCATAAAGAAAGAACCCTGCAAAATATTCCTGACTGTCCCTGAGTGATGGGTCTGAATTTTCAAGTAGTTTCGTTTGTAGATTTCCTAATATCGTAACAAACTCATTCCTACAGACAAAAATTGAAATGTTAAAGTATATTGATATTGCATGGCTGTTTTCTATTACATTTTTCTACATAAGGATTCACCTCATAAAGATATAAGGGAGAATATGTATACACAGTATTACTGACCGAAAATTTCTGGAAAATCTGCCATCGCTTCTTTGGGCGACTATAACAGCTGTTTGATTCGGTTATGGCAGAAATTCGTCTATTAAAAGATTGATTATCAGAGAGAGAAAGGGGGATGAGATCCTGAACTTGATTATAGCATGTAAGGCAAATTAATTTATCGCAAGAACTGTTTCCCGACGAAATTAACGAAGTTAGGTCTTTGTATTTAATTACTACGAAAGTGATGCTTCTCTCTCTCTCTCTCTCTCTCTCTCTCTCTCTCTCTCTCTCTCTCTCTCTCTCTCTCTCTCATAGAAATCATTGTTTCATTATCTAAAATTATTCTTAAACCACGACATAAGATTGTTAAAGCCTGTAGTAGTTTAAGTTATTCTTCGCCAGACTTCTGCAAGAAACAAGGCGGTATAGCCTACCATATCACTGTTTTATCAACTTGGAAACTGGTGCATGGTTATTTAATTATTCTGGATACTTCAGGACGGTTTTATTTACCTTTGTAAATAGCTCTCGAATTAATGAAGTCTATATTAACCCCCCCCCCTGTTCGGATAGGCTTTACTAAGATTTATAAAGTCGTTAGGTGACAGCAAGAGAACTTAAAACAAAAATGGCTTCAAGCTCACGACGTAAGCACTCATGGAAGAAGTCTGCAAAATTAGTCAATAAAAATTGTTTTAATTCTGAGTGTTTGTTTGTTTGTTTGTTTTTTCACTGACGAATACAATAAAGAAATACATTTATAATATTTCCATCACATCACATTTCAATACAAAATAAAAAAGACATTTAATTAAAATATAACAAATTTCAGTCGGTCTGTAAAATATTGTTCAAAATTAACTGAAAATTTAAATATTTAGTCAACTTAAGTTTTTAACATATACATAAAGGAAACAACACTATACAATCAGCGACTCACATACTTCTCTAGTCTTTGTAACTGAGTATTTTTCTTCCAAAACCTCATTTGGTAGCCAGTCGCTTGTACACTTTTTCTGGTGCGCCCCTGTGAATTATCCAGCAGTAGCCCTCCATCATACTGACATCTCAACATCCATGGTACCTTCTTTCCATGTCCTTGATATCCTGATGGAATCTTTCACTCTGTTTATCACTCACCGCTCCAGGATTTTCAGGCAAAAATTCCGAATGTGAATCCAAAAAGTGAACACTGAGACTCATATTGCAACCCAACGCCTTAAACATGACCAAGAAACTTCTGACAGTTTCTTTGAAAATTGGATCCTTGTTGTTACCTGAAAACTTAGAAATTATATACTACTTTGAATGATACCCAAGCCTCTCATTCCAGGTTGTTCATCGCACCATCAGATTCTGCATCAGAAATCAGTTTTCTAAACTCAGGTCCAGTTAATACATCTTCTTTCAGTTTAGCTCTAGAAAGCCCATGAAACTTTCGGAACAAATACATAAAACAGGCTCCATCTTTCAACTGGGCTTTGACAATTTGCTTCATGAATCCAAGCTTAATATGACGCGGTGGTAGCAGCACTATATCTGGATTCACAAAGCTAGGTCTGATGATGTTTTTGGCATCAAGCTGAAGATTATTTTCTATTTGGTTCAGTGCATATCCTTGGCTCTGCTGTTCCACTCAGAGACAAACATGGGAATTTTGTATACCCTGACTGCCGACCCTATACGATATAGAGAACTTTCAGGTCTCCACTTATGAACCAACGGTGCTTATTGTAATTGAATTTCTCGAAATTTCCATAATTCAGGTACGTTTCTTTTAAATGCACAGAATGAACAACAGTTATTGATGCATATTGTTAAGAAGCGAGATTTGCCAGTTAGGTAGCCGAGATTTTTCTCGACGTTTCCTGATGTTTATGGCAGCTAATTCTGGTACATGTCGGTTGCCAGTTTGCCTGCTGTTTATGAGCATAGTTATTTTGTAAATTGTATATTAATTTTTGTGCTCTTTTTCCTTATAATAATTCATTTAAGTGATTGCTTGCAAAATTATGTAATTGAAGCTCGTATGGTAAATGGTTTAGAGAGTTATGTAAGAAAACTCTAGCATGTTTTAATGTCTGCTAGCTGGTAACTGTTGTTGCTAGGGGCTGATGCAGGACCAGCATGTCCTAGAATGTTGGAGAAGTAGAACTTTCTAGTACATTGCAAGCTTATATAAGGATGGATAAGAGACTAGAACAAGTTCAGTCGGTTTTCAGTTCAGTTTGAGTGTAGTGTAGTGCTGTTGGTGATGTTCGTGAAGTGTTGCTGGCAAGCATTAAGTGTAATTGCAGTTAGTGAAGATTATTTTTGGTACTTGTGAAAACAGTGAAGTGTTGTCAAGCATTAAGTGTAAAAACAGCAAATTATTGTCAAGCGTTAAGTGTAACTGCAATTAGTAAAGTGTGTATAGCTCCAGTGCTTGTGAGAATAGTGAAGTGAATTTGGAATGCATTAAGTGTAACCATTTGGAAAAGACAGTGAACTTTATGAAGCCAGTGTTTATTTTCGCCTCAGCTGACCATAGGAAGAACAGTTCACTGGGCAATGTCCTTCCTGTACTGAACTACTGCTGTTGGAGCCTCTGGCAGTGTGGGGTGGGAACGTAACACTGGTGTCAGGAGTGTGGATAATTTCAGTGCTGCAGTGAGCCTAACTGTTGACATGAAGGCAGAAGGTGTTCAGACACGAAACCATGCAAGGCAATAGGAGGCAATGCTGGCCACAATTATGAAGCTATTGCAAGCACAAAGGCTACAACTACAAGCACAATTACAGGCACAGAATGAAGGACAGAAAAACTCCAAGCACAATTAATGGTCCAAAGTGAAGAACAGGAAGAGCTCAGACACACACACACAAAAAAAAATACAATTACAGGCACAGAATGAAGAACATAAAGAACTCCAAGAACAATTACAGGCCCAAAGTGAAGAACAGAAAGAGCTCAGGCACGAAATCAAAGAACAATTGCAGACACAGAACGAAGAACAGAAAGAACGATACAGACAGCTTCAGGAGGCATTACAGGAGCAACAGAGGGAAGTACTACTGAGGGTGCAAGGGCAGCTAGATGCATACATGGGGAAAATGAAGAAAGAACAGCAACAGCTTAAGGAGGAGGTAGATGCCAAGCTAGAGTAGAAGTATGAGGTAAGCAATAATGTGATGGAGTGTAAACAGCATGTAGATGACCAGTTGAAGACAATTAGTGAGGAAATAATGATGGAGTGCAGACAGCTTATAGAACACCAGCTGAAGCATGTAGTTGACCATGTGAAGATAATTAGTGAGAAAATTGAGGCTGTAGAGAAATATTGCACTGTTGAGCCTCAGGTTAGTGTACAGGGAACATATGAAAGGAATGGCCAGTGTATGGTGAATCTTGATGGATCCCAGGCATCTAAAGGTAGCATTACAGGGTTGAATAATCACAATGCAGAAGGTTTAAGTCCTGGCCTTAATTATGATGCCCCAGTTTTTAGGCCCTAAACCAGTGAAGTGCATGGCTATAATGGGAGTCCAATTAAAAAGAAACCTCAAGAAATTGATGATAGAGTATCTTGGGAAGCTTATCGTGCACAGTTTGCAGATCACAATAGTTGGGATAATAGGCAGAGGGTGATGCAGCTTGCTACTAGCCTTAAGGGTGCCGCAGTGGAAATTCTGGGCCAGACGTCAGTCATAAAGAGGAACAGTTACCAGTCCCTTGTAGAAGTGCTGCAGCACAGATATGGAACCATGTACCAAACTGAGATTTACAGAGCAAGATTCCAAAGCCGTGTACGGGCTCGAGGAGAATCCCTACAGCAGCTTGCTCATGACCTGGACAGTATGACACACAAGGCATACCCTGAAGCAGCACCGAACCTGTTGGCTATTCTACAGAGGGACAAGTTCATCGCTGCTCTTGATAGTGCAGAGTTGAAAGTGCAAGTGAAGCTGGCACAACCAAGAAGCATGCAAGAAGAACTAGCCAGGGCTGTAGAATTTGAGCCCTGTGTCAGGTCCACTACATCCACCTTTCATCGTAGTGCAAGATTCAAGGCAAGAGAGGGGCAGGCATGTGAAAAAGAAAAATTTGAGGGAAGTTGCTGGTACTGTGAATAGCCAGGACACAGAAAATAGAACTGCTACATGTGGAAGAGGGAAAGGAGAAGACTGGAGGAGGCTCCTGGTTCTGCGTGAAGTCGGGGCACAAGAAGGAGGATTGTCACAAATGGAAGCAGGAACAAAAACAGAGCAGTGCAAGGAAATCTTCAATTGTAACAAAAGCATGTTGGACATGTAATGAGATGGGACACTTCAGTTCTGAGTGTCCGAAGAAGAAAAAGGATGATAACAAGGAGGTTGTATAAGACCAGAATGAAGTGGAAAACAAGTGGAGGCTGGTGTGAAGGGGCAACCACCAGCCAGTTAATCCCAAGTAGCCCCACGATTGAGAAAATGCAAGAGGATGGCAATCGACAGTGTGAATAGATGGAAGGGTAGCGGAAAGAAGTGTTCCCTGGTGCTTGATTCGGCCTCAGAACAGACTTTCATGAGGCCTGATGTGTTACATCATTGGTATTTGCCTGAGTCATCAGAACAACCGTGTGGTGTAACTGGGCACCGTGTGGAACTGAGGGGACCCCTGGATGTCCTGACTGAAGTGGCAGGGCAAGAGGCTACTATACCAGTCTACGTGGCTGACATGGACCATCCTTGCCTTCTGGGTCTGGAATACCTTATGTACATGGGATGTGAGCTAGACTTCTGCTCCATGAAGCTGAAGGTTCGGGGAAAGTCAGTTCCTGTCACAGCAGTGAAACGTACCAGTTCTGGTGGCGAGGTGAGGGGGCTCCGCACTTCAATGATACCTCCAAAATCAGAACTGTTGCTCCAGTGTGAGGTGAGTGGCTCTTTTGATAGCTGCATAGGGATAGTGGAGCCTGATGTACAGTGCAAGACGAAGGCCAAAGTGATGGTGGGGAGAACACTATTGGAAACTGGCACAGGTGAAGTGCCGGTTGTAGTGGCCAATTTCTCCTATGAGCCACAGAAGATCAACGAGGGAGAAATTGTGGGACTGTGCCAGGCGGTGGACCCTGAGTGGCATCGGAGGAAGGCCTGTAAAAGAAGCGTAGTCAAGAAAGTTGGGTATGTGCCAGACCACCTACAAGACCTCTTCTGAAGGAGTTGCCAATGCCTGGATGGTTCACAAGTGGTGAAGTTGAGGCACCTGCTGATAAAATATGCTGATGTCTTTTCCACGGGAGACCTAGACCTGGGGTGCCCTGATCTGGTGGAGCATAGTATAGACACCAGGGATCACCACCCAATTAAACAGGCAGCGCGGAGGATGACGCTAGCCCAACGGCAAGATATGAAGGTGATGGAGAATCTCCACAGTCAAGGAGTTTTAGAGAAGTCCAGTAATCCTTGGGCATCAGCAGTGGTTCTGGTAAGGAAAAAGGATGGCTCAGTAAGGTGCTGTATAAATTATCGAGCCCTGATTGAAGTGTCAGTGAAGGATGCATACCCCCTTGCCAGGAGTTGATGACACCCTGGTGTCTCTGTCAGGTGGTAAGTGGTTCTCCATCCTAGACATGAAGGCAGGATACCACCAGATCAAGGTTGCAGAGAAGGACAAAGAGAAGACAGCCTTTTCATATGGGCAGGGTTTATGGCAGTTTAAAGTGATGCCATTTGGCCTATGCATTGCCCCAGCTACTTTTGAACGCCTCATGGACCGTGTACTTGAAGGCCTGCACTAGCAGGCGGCTCTCATCTGTCTGGACGATGTAATTGTGTTTGGATGGACTTTTGACCAGTAACTGGAAAGGCTGTCAGAGATGTTGAATAGGATCTGTGCAGCGCATCTCAAGCTGAACCCCAAGAAATGCTACTTGATTCAGAAGGAAGTAAAGTACCTGGGACACACTGTAGGCGAGAGTGGTGTCCGTACTGACCCAGAGAAGGTGGCAGCTGTGGAAAACTGGCCATGTCCAACTTGTGTGAGAGAGCTACAAAGTTTCCTGGGCTTGTGCACCTACTATCGGCGTTTTGTCAAAGACATTACAACAACAGCTACACCTCTTCACAAGTTGTTGGGGAAATGGCAGAATTTTGCATGGACAGCAGAGACTTGGAAAGTCTTTGACGAACTCAAGTATGCGTTGGCAAGGTCTCCAGTATTGCCGTACCCAGACCAGAATCAGCCATTTATCTTGGACTGTGACACTAGTGACCATGGTATTGGTGGAGTCCTGTCACAGACAAAGGATGACAAGGAGTATATGGTTGCTTATTACAGCAAGAAGCTCAGCCCATAAGAGCAGAACTACCGTGTGACCCCTAAGGAGCTCTTGGCAGTGATGAAGAGCCTTGATTTCTTCCATCCCTACCTGAATGGGTCAAACTTCATCATCAGGATGGACCACGCGGCACTCAAGTGGCTGAAAATGCTAAAGAATCCGGAAGGACATCTGGCATGCTGGCTCGGGAAGCTAGACCAGCACAATTATGAGGTGCAACACCATCCTGAGTGGGTACATGGCAATGCTGACAGCCTGAGTTGTCGGCCTTGTGATTCAAAGTGCCAGCAGTGTAGTTGAAATGGAAGATCATGATAAGAAATGCAGCTGTACTGTAATGACAGGGCCAGCGTCAGATGAGGACCTTAAGAGGATGCAGATGGAGGATGCAGATTTACAACTAGTGCTGCATTAGAGTGGCTGCAGCAGAATACAGTGCGACAATCTTGGGAAGAAGTTTCCAGGTTAAGCCCTGTGACCAAGAGCTACTGGAGTCAGTGCGACCTTCTTCATTTGAACAATGGACTACTTGAACGTCAGTGGGAGACACCCGATGGCATCAGCAAGTTCTGGTAACAGGTGGTTCCGAAGAAGATGAGGTCCGAGATCTTCTATGAGTCTCGTAACGAGATCACTAATGGGCACCTGGGAATGAAGAAAACTCTAAGCCAGCTTTGACAGGTTCTGCTGGATTGGCATGTATCAGGATGTTGAAGAGTGGTGTCGGGCCTGTGATGTGTGCTGTCCCAAGAAGGGACCAAGAAACGTGGTTGCGCCTCTCTCCAGCTGTACCAAGTGAGTGTACCGATGGAAAGAGTTGCGGTGGACATTGCTGGAGCTTTGCCACTCACTGAAAGAGGAAACTGGTATATACTGTATGTGTCACCATGGACTACTTCACAAAGTGGCCAGAAGCCTATGCTATCCCTGATCAAGAGGCTGCGACTGTTGCTCAGGTGTTGGATGGTCAGTTTTTCTGTCATTTTGGGATGCCACAAAAGCTACATTTAGGCCAGGGGAGAAACATCGAATTTGCTGTGTTCCGCGAGTGCTGCAAGTTATTGGGGATCAAGAAGACCAGGACGATCCCCACTCCCAAAGGCCCACAGTGATATGGGATTGTGGAGAAATTCAACTGGACCCTGGAACAAGAACTGGCCAAGTCCTGCATGGAGGGACAAACAGAATGGGAACAGAAATTATCTGCATTGTTGATGGCATATCAGTCTGCATCCCGTGAGTCTACTAGCTTCACAGCTGCAAAACTGATGTTGGGCCACAAGCTACACTAACCCAATGACTTGTTAATGGGAAGACCATCTGGTGAAAAAGTGGCTTCAGACACAACCGGTTATGCGAAGCACCTTCAGGAAAGGCTGGCTGAGGAACATCATCAAGTGAGAGGAGCCTTCAAGTTTTCAGGAAAGGTGATGAAGTGCAAGTATAATGTCAAGGGAAGTGAGGTGAGCTTCAAGGATGGTGACCAAGTTTGGTTATACAATCCTCAGCAAAAGAAGGGACAGTCACCGAAACTACAGAGCTCATGGGATGGGCCTTGCACTGTGTTGGGCTGCCTATCAGACGTAACAAATCGGATTCAGGGAGGCAGGAAGTCTTGCCCAAAGGTGGTACACGTGAGTCTGCTGTGGCAGTACCATGGGCCAGTAGAGTACAGCTGTGACGTCTCTGAGGAATCGTGCTATCCCGCAGCCGAAGATATTGAGGAGAACCAAGGAGCTGAAATGCAAGAGGATGGTGACAGTTTCCTGAGAGATGAAGCAAATCAAGAAGAGGACCAAGACCTTCCTTGAGGAGTGGACTGTGTGGGGGAGCAAGGACATCATCAGAAGTGGCATAGAAGAAGACCTGATAAGTTGAAGGATTATTTTGTGTATAGTTAGATGTTCCATTAAGATTAAGGTTTGTGTTTGTATATATTGTGTAGTTTTGTTGGGATGACGAAGAACTAGGGAGAGGGTACTGTTAAGAAGTGAGATTTGCCAGTTAAGCCGAGATTTTTCTCGACGTTTCCTGATGTTTGTGGTAGCTAGTTCCAGTATGAGTCAGTTGCCAGTTTGCCTGCTGTTTGTGAGCGTAGTTATTTCGAAAGTTGTACATTAATTGTTGTGCTCTTTTTCTTTATAATATTTTATTTAAGTGATTGCTTGTTAAATTATGTAATTCAAGTTCGTATGGTAAATGATTTATAGTGTTATGTAATGCAATAACACTCTGGCATATTTTGATGTCTGCTAGTTGGTAACTGTTGTTGCTAGGGGCTGATGCAGGACCAGCATGTCCTAGAATGTTGGAGAAGTAGAACTTTCTAGTACAATGCAAGCTTATATAAGGATGGATAAGAGACTAGAACAAGTTCAGTCGGTTTTCAGTTCAGTTTGAGTGTAGTGTAGTGCTGTTAGTGAAGTTCGTGAAGTGTTGCTGGCAAGCATTAAGTGTAATTGCAGTTAGTGAAGATTATTTTTGGTACTTGTGAAAACAGTGAAGTGTTGTCAAGCATTAAGTGTAAAAACAGCAAATTATTGTCAAGCGTTAAGTGTAGCTGCAATTAGTAAAGTGTATATAGCTCCAGTGCTTGTGAGAATAGTGAAGTGAATTTGGAAAGCATTAAGTGTAACCATTTGGAAAACAAAGACAGTGAACTTTAAGAAGCCAGTGTTTATTTTCGCCTCAGCTGATCTTGTGTGCTGTACACCAAAAGACTGACCATAGGAAGAACAGTTCACTGGGCAACGTCCTTCCAGTACTGAGCTACTGCTGATGGGGCCTGTGGCAGTGTGAGGTGGGGACGTAACAATATTTACTACCACTATGGAGAAGTAACTCTTTTAGGCTTCTTACAGATGAATCTATAGTGGGAGTACATACTAATGTTTAATAAAATCCAGCTCAATCCTACATCATCCTTAAACATACTTGGGGTTTCATTCTCTCGGGATTTATCTTGGAAAGATCATACTACATCTCTTGTAAAATCTTCCTCTAAAAGATTATGTATGCTAAGCCGGCTCTGCTCCTTCTTTACTCCTGCACAGTTGTTGACATTATACACGGGTTTTATTCGCCCTTGTGTAGAGTACAACTCTCATGTGTGGGAAGGCTCCCCTCATACAGCTCTTCTCAATAGGGTGGAGTCAAAGCCTTTCATCTCATTAACTCTCCTCCTCTTACTGGCTCCTTCAACCTCTGTCTCTTCGCTGCACTGTTGCATCTTTTCTATCTCATTTCTATCACTACTTGAAAGGTCACTGCTCCTCTGAACTGTCTGCTTGCATCCCTCCACCTCTGTGATGGGCGCATAGCACCTGTCTAGTGACAAACTATCATCTATTTTCTGTCCAACTCTCTAATGCAAGAGTTAACCGTTACTTCCAGTCCTTCATTTATGCAACAGGTCAGCTCTGGAACTGTCTCCCTCTGTCTGTATTTGCCGCTTCCTATGATCTCGTCTTTCAAATGCAGTGTGTTCAGTCATCTCGAAATTAGCGGCTCTTGAATTTGGCTCTCTTTTGTATTGTTTTTGTTTTTTTCCTGGAAGGAACGGTTTACAGGCTCCTGGCCTTTGGTTCCTTCCCCCTTGCATAAAGAAAGAAAACTAAAGTCTCCATTCTTCTGGATTATAATCTCTGCCGAGTTTCTACATCAGTCCACTTACGTCAGTGCAATAAGTCAAGGATCGATTTTTCTTGAAATATGGTGCAAACTCCTTTTCTCTATTTTGGAACCAAGAGAGACGTGCGCATGAATTTATAATGCTTTTATCTTTGAAACTGGACCCCAGGAGCTCTGCAGCTTCTTTGGGGAGACCGAGGTCTCTTACTAAAGTATTAAGTTCATCCTGAGAGAATGGCTGTGGCTCATGGCTTGAACATGTTGGGAAAATTTTTTTCATTGTCTACTACAGCACTTTATTCCTCTGAGTGAGTTTCTAAATAATCAAGACTGTCAGGTGCAGTAGGCATTGGTTGATCATGTCCATGTGGCACTGGTCTTATTCCTGATGGAAGATTAGGATAAACAAAATCTTTCTAATTCTTTTTGTTTTATCCTTGAATTTTGCATGAACAAAAACAACAATTATTTCTATGATTTGGGGGTTCCCTACATATCATCGGAATACCAAAAGCAGACACATTCTTTTTACCTTTTGTCCATTGTCTAATTTCCTCAACACAGAGCAGACACTGTCATGGGCTAACTTTTTCTCCTGGTCACCAAGTTTTATTACGAAGTAGGCGTATTTTTTCTTTTTCTCTTAATCTGTTATGTCCTGTCTGTTTTTCTCGTCAAAATTTTTCAACAAATGTAGTAAAAAAGATAAGGACTGTTCATACAACCTCTGGACACTGTAGTATGATCGTTAACAGTACAACAAAATTTTATTTTATCTGCAAAGTAAAAAAGACTTCAATTAATATCACTACTTCTTCAGTAAAACATCACTGTTTTTAATAAATATCACTGTGATAAATAAAATAGAAATACTTTACTGAAAGTAATTTCCAAGTACACTAGTCAACTATCTGTGTCACACTGAGATGCGTTTGCTGAACTTTAAAACTGTGTCGTGTTCCAGCTGTATTCTGGCTTATTAACAAATGAAATAATTGTGTTGTTTTGAACGTGGATTTTAATATGATAAAATATTAAATTTAAACATATTATCGGTGTTTTAAAATATCAGTAAGTGAATAATTATATAGTCCAAAATTTAAAAAAATAAAATAAAATAAAATTTAAAACTAAAAATACCGTTTTCTTATAAAAGATTTTCATGATAGAGATTTTTTTTTATTTTTATTCAGTGCCCAACTATATATACTGTAAAAATCACGTAGGATAATCAAAACAGTTTTTTCAGTGTACATCTGTTTTTCTAGTTATTCTTGCCATAACTTTTAACATTCAAGAAGGAACAAAGTACCTGTTTAATTTTATCACGAAATAGTGAGTGATACAACAGTGATAAAATTTTCGCTCATTTCCTCATTGCCAACAAGACAATGAACAACTTTGAAGTTACACAAACCCTCAAGATATTCTGAGGGGAAAGAAGTAATTAATGACTGGTTAATACTTAAATGGCTCTGTTCTGGGTCACAGGCCGTCCCAGTACTGCTAACTGTCTAGTGCTCTGCCATGCCCTTCCGAGTTATGATCATGTCTCTTCGTGCACGACGCGGCTACACGGTCGGCTCTTACTCTTGTACTGCAGTATGTACTTGTATGTGTATATATGTATATAACTATACATTAATCGTTTTTTCTGCCCCTCTGTCATATTGTGATTATATAGGCATAATGTAAGTACACGGTTGACTAGCACTCTAGTACTGTGTAAAATTGTGTGAATACAAGACCTGTGTAACCCCACTCGCCAGTAAGTCCTGAACTCCCATCTTCAAAAACTGTAATGACTTAGCCAGTGAATAAGTGAGTGAGTTACAGAGTGAGGGGCACTCAATGTATTTGGCTGCTTCGTTGGCTGAGGGAAAAAAATATTTCTTACTAGATAAAAAAAATGTCTATAATGATTGTTAAGAAGTAGGAATCGCAAAGTGCACAGATAAGAGATGAAAAAAAGCACAGAAACAAGTGAGCATTCAGGATGGGAGGAGATTTTAAGATCTCTATCCATTAATACATTCCATCAGGTACAAGTTTTTGGCTAAAGTGTGGAATGGTGTACTTACGGGTGACCGCGATGCGGTTTTCAGGCCGTAACCCGCGAACAGTAGCCTGGATGCTTTTCTAAACATGAAAGACACATCTGCACTTGACAAGCAGCGTGATGGTGTATAGTACTCTAGCGTACGCCTTTTTGTTTTGGAGTTATGAATGATGAAGAAGAAAGAGAGAAAGAAAGTTCATAAGCTTAGAACTGTGGTTTGCGACCGTTTTCGTGCGAATGCTCCTATACCATGTTGTACAGGAAGCCATTTTGAACCCGCGCCATTCCTATTTACTCAGTGCCGCCGCACTCCGTGATATCAAGACCAAGAATAGTTAAGATTATTTTAGCTCACGTGAGTCTAATGGTGTAATCTGTTTGATATGGAAATTGTTTCTAGGAGTGTACTTCATGATTACATGTCGTATACCGGGTGCACGAAAAAAAATTGGTGGTAGTTGATTGGTATGGCACTGTGTGGTATGGCTCTGTGTGGTATGGCACTGTGAAGTTTGCTCTATATGCTATGGCAGTTTGGGGGGGGGGGTGTGTATGTGATGTTGATTCTATGGTGTGGCAACCTCAGAGATTACTGTGTACAATGCTGCAGTGTGAGGGGTGGTAGTGTAAGGTGTGGTAGTGTGTTTTGTGATTGTGTAAAGTTTAGTTTTGTAAATTAAGAGGAGTAACTGTGAGATGTGGTAGATTGTGGTTTGTATATGCGAAGTGTAATATTACAAGGTGTTGTAGTGTAAGGTGTGGCAATATGTGTTGTGATACTACAAAGTTTAGCTTTGTAAATGAGATGAGTGACTGAGATGTGGTAGTGTGTGGTTTCTATATGTGAGGTGTCATAGTATAAGGAGTGGTACTGTGATGTGTAGCATGATGAGATGAGGCAATGCGGACCGTGGCAATGTGAGGCGTGACAGTGTGAGAACTGAATCTGAGAGACGTATAAGTAAGACAATTGAACGTGTGAAGTGTGACCATATATAGTGGTGTGTTGTGTCATTGTTGTGGGGCAGTTTGTGTGATGTAACAGTATGTAGTAGGGCTGTGTGTGGTTTAGTTATGTCTTCTCTTGTCAAATGATTTTTGCAGCTCTTTTTACATATCAACAATTATCTGTTTTGTACATATATACATTCTAGTCCAGTTTTCAATCACATACAATTAGTTTATCAATGCACTGACCCCCACCCATTTATGGTACCATCACTCCAGTAAAATTAATGTTCATGGATGACATAAATCAAATATAAATATTTTATCAAAGCATTGACCCCCATTCATTTTTGGTACCATCACTCCAGTTAAATTAATGTCCATGGGTGACATGGATAATATACTGCTAATGCAGTGCGCTGCTAGTAAATCTGTGGTCAGTAATTTCTCTCTCTCTCTCTCTCTGCTAATTCGTTTACAAAGATAAATGCCGTAAGTATTGGACTAGGTTTAAAAGATGTCTTTTCATCTTTCCATCCATCTATCCTTTCATCCACCCATCTTTCAACCTGTCTGTATACCCTAAAAAAAATTATTACCAAAGGAATGGAACAGCATGACGGAATAAGTCCTCGAAGTATCAGTGGAATTCTGTTTGACTCCTCAACCATTCATCCACCCATCCTTCAATCCACCAACGTATAACAACGAGAGTAACGGGCAAGTGGCATCATTTTGATAAAATGCCCATGGACTCGTATCTGTACACCTACTTACATAGATAATTACTTACCTATCTACTTACCCACTTTTTTACCGCCTTACATACCTTTCCGTTTATGTAAGTATCTGCTATCTATATCTGTCTACTGTCCCATCTATCTGTTTAAATTTCTGTAGACAGGTAGATAGATAGATAAAGAGTGACAAGTCTATAGGCCTAGCTGGATATCCAGAAAAAAATACCGAAATATCACGAAGTGGAATATGTTCTTCACGTGCTGTACCCACTGCATCTGCTATGCCTGGCTTTAACAATTATTTTATTCTCGCTACCAGGCAATTATAAGCAGCTTAGGAGAGAGTTTTAGATCCGGATGGATTATATCATCATTCATTAACACCATCTTTAGGAAGGGACTCTCCAAAGCTGCATAAAATTATCTTATAGCAACGAAAATGTTTTTCACGATTTTCACAGGTTATCGTAGTGAAAGAGTTAATATTAATCAGACCTACGGGCATATCATCTTTATTTCTGCTGCCATTGGACAAATTTATTTAGCTTAAGAAAGAGCTTAGGAACTAGAGGAGTTAAATTTGTCCCTTCTTAACCATTTCAAACTCGTATGACTCACTCTCAGCTGGATAAGAGCATCTGGCGTTAGTTGGTGCAGAATACTGGAGATATCCTGACTGTCGGAGGTTAATGGTGGCAGTATAACTCGCCCAGCTTCTTACGTTCACTTTGACTTCGACGTTACCTGGAGCAGTACACCAGAATTAATGCGAGCATGAGGCAATTGACAGTGATGGTATTAACTTTATGGCATTAGCTGAAATGGAATGCTAGAGTTGTTCCAACCAAAAGTGTGTTAATTGTACCAGTATTTCGACTCAGTCTCATACGACCAATCAGATAAGTAAAATCGTCTGGCATCAGCTGCAGTCCGATAGTAAGTTGGCTCAAACATGGGAAGCTTAATGGTACTTGTACTGTCTATCCCAGACTTGTATTACTCACTGCCGTGTGAAAAGTCTTTAGGCGTTCTTGGAAATATAATGATAAAGTAGTTCCCTCGCTGAGGGGGTTCATCAGGACTCACGGATGTTTTAACACATCAGAGAGAGAGAGAGAGAGAGAGAGAGAGAGAGAGAAAGAGAGAGAGAGAGAAGGGGACCCGAGTGCAGAGTAGCGGGAGCCAAATCACTGCCTGCAAAAATACGCCTATTTTTCCAAGCGTTAATTGCAACATCTGGGTTCCAGGAGCAAGATAAGTGGGGCCGAAGCTAATGGCGGCAAAGACACACCTGGAATCTGTAACTCAGAGATAAACTGTGGAAATAGATGGCGGCCTTGCGGGACTGTGTGAAAGTTTCGTTTGGAATAATTGGATGGATAAATCCAAACGCAGTGGGGATGTAACTAGGGCGAAGGCTCATGGGGTTGAACTTTGTGTGTGTGTGTGTGTGTGTGTGTGTGTGTGTGTGTGTGTGTGTGTGTGTGTGTGTGTGTTTAGGTGTGCGTTTGATAAAGTGTATGTGTTAGTGCGTTACGTCCAAGCTTGGGTAAATTTGAGCACAATAATGCAATCACAGCAGGAGCCTAATAGGGAACCACATAAGTGTGGTTGGTCTGGAGATGCTGGTGGTGTGTGATGAGATTTATGGTAATAGTGATGCTAAAAGTGGTGCGAGGGGTCAGTGTGGGGGGGGGGGTACATGGCCTAAAGCACCTAGGTATATCACTGGGGTATAAGTAATCTTGTTATTTTTAATGCATCAAAGACTCAGTTCTTACACCTATTAAGCGACAAAATCTTCCACATGAGTACCCACTAATGTTTAATAATATCCAGCTTAATTCTACATTATCTTTAAACATACCTGAGGTTTCATTCTCTCGGGATTTATCTTTGAAAGATCATATTACACATCTTGCAAAATCTGCATCCCAGAGATTAGGTGTGCTAAGCTGACCCCGTACCTTCTTTACCCCTGCACAGTTGTTGACATTATACACGGGTTTTATTCGCCCTTGAGTAGAGAACAACTCCCATGTGTGGGGAGACTCCCCACATACAGCTCTTCTCAACAAGGTGGAGTCACAGGCTTCTCGTCTCATTAACTTTCCTCCTCTTACTGGCTCACTTCAACCTCCGTCTCTTTGCCACACTGTTGCATCCTTATCTCTTTTCTGTCGCTATGTAAATGGTTACTGCTCCTCTGAAATGTCTACTTGCATCCCTCTACCTCTACGACGGGCGCGTAACACCCCTCTAGCAACAAACTCTTATCCCTTTTCTGTCCAGCTCCTTAATGCTAGAATTAAACATTATTTCCAGACCTTCACTTATGCAACAGGTCATCTCTGGAACTGTCTCCCTCTGTCTGTATTTCCTACTTCCTATGATCTCCAGTCTTTCAATTGCAGTGTGCCCAATTTTTCAAAATTAACGGATCTTGAAACTGGCTCTCTGTTGTAATTTTTTTTTTCTTGAAAGGAATGGTTTGCGGGCTCCTGGCCTTTGGTTTCCTATTCCTTGCATTAAAAATAAGGTAGCTCTAGAACAAGTGGGAATATGATTATGGATGGGGTAATGGCAGGAGCGTGCTGCGAGCAACAGCAACTGGATGAAAAGCAATACCAAGTTGAGAGTTGGAACATAAGATAGAGATTTAACCAGTTCAGTATGATGTCGATTTTTATAATGTTTAATCATGCTCTCGATGGACTATGTTTTACCTCAAGAGAGACTCTTTAAAGGGAGCAAACTGTAGCACCTGTCAAACAAGGTGGTACTACCGGAGTAGATGGCAAGCTGGTGACAGGGAGAACAGGAGCTCCCGTTTCACCACCCCTCTCAGGACCTGTTTCTGACCATTTCCCTTTGTTGGACACTTTCAGTGTTTTCATTAACACAGAGGGTAGGCCAACATACTCTCATAACACATCTAGGCCTACCTCCAACTGCCTATGCCACACTACATGCACATTAGATATCACACCTATTTCCATCCCCCGTTAGCAATGGCTGCTGCATTATTATCAGCAAATTCGATGGTATCCCGGATTGCCACCACTGGCTGGTTAGAGCTGGTGGCAGTGTCCTCCTGGTCACAATCAAGCGACTGTGTCAACACCAGTTGTTGTAAACACTGTTCATGCTCACCAGCGAAGAAGCGCGGGTTTGGTCTTATATTTCACTAACATCCGTGGTCTTAGTACCAATCTGAATTCTGTTCACTTTTCCCCCCAATCTATATTCCCTCTAGCATATTCACAGAAACCCAAATTTCTCCTTTTACTGACAAAGCTCCATTTTGTTTTCCTGGTTACCATCTCCTCACGAACTTCCATAACAAGGGTGTCACCTATTGTTGTTTCTAATCTGAATTTGCAGTTGACACTGGTTTGAACATCACTCCTACAAATTTCGATTATTCACTATATTAACTAAACTATCTATATATTTCCAAATATTTTGGTATAATTTATCGCCCCCCTCCCCTAATGCTTGTCCAGAACCCAGCATATTTGACTCCATATCCATACAGTTGACTAACCTAAACCTCATCCTTGCTACTGATATTACCGTTTGGAGTGATTTTAATGTCCATAATGTGGAATAGTTATTGCATTCTGCCAGGACTGACGATACTGGTCTAGAATGCGAGGTGTTTGCTGAATCGTTTAATCTCACGCAATTAGTAAAACAGCCAACCAGAATACCAGATAATCCTGACCATAAATCCTATCTCTTGGACCTATTCCTGACAAATAATCCAGATCTATACAGGATAAAAGTTCACTCATCACTAGGATCCTGAGATCACAGTCTCATCAAAGCCTCATCAGTCAGTTGCCCCAAACCTCCCTGTTCTGAACCAGTCAGGGTGACCAGATGGCACTTTGATAGGAAAGAGTGGGATGGATTTAGAAATTATCTTGCTGATATTCCATGGCCATGACAGTCTTTTTTCTCCAATGACATCAATTCTACTCAGTCCCACATTAATGATATAATAAAAACTGGTATGGAATTGTTCATACCAAATCAACAGTTCACTAAAAGATTGGACACCCCCAAATGGTTTGACAGCAATTGTGCCAGAGCAATGATCTAAAAGTCCTTAGCATATAACTTTTACCTAAAATCAAAATCATCTGAATCGCTGTCAATTTAAAATTGCAAGAAACCTTGCAGAACCAGTAATAAATCTCACTAAATCAAACTTTCTTCAAACCAAGCATCCAGATTATTAAACAGTCCTAATGACAACACCAAATTCTGGTCAACTCTCAGTTGTCAATGTTAAGTTTAACAAGTCATCGACCCTTCCCCCACCAAAATCTTAAGATGGTAACACTATAATTAATGAACATCGTGGTAAAGCGAACAACCTTGCCACTACACTTGCCAGAAATTCTACCTTACCTTGCCAGTACACTTGTCAGAAATTCTGCCTTAGAGGAAGTCAGCCAGAGCATCCTTGTACTAGAACTTGACTCTCCCGAAATAGTTCCACAAAATATACAGACTAGATGTGTATAATCCATTCTAGACAATTTACCAACCAACAAAGCTCCAGGTCTAATTGGAATTCCTCTAGCGGTTTCCAATAAGTGTTCTCCAGAACTTGCTCCTATTCTAGTTAAATTATTCAAATTATGCATACGTACTTCTTTAGTGTGTGGATAAAGTTGAAAGTTGGAATACAAATGTGGGCGATTGTGTGTGTGTATGCGCCAACGCAAGATCGTGCTAGCAGAGTGAGAGAAGAGTTCTGGACAAATGTGGAAGTGTGCATGGAAAAGTTTGGAAGGAATGAGAGAGTGTTTTTGATCGGTGATATGAATGGTAAAGTAGGGAATGTGAAGGTGGATGGAATAGTTGGTGAGTGGGGAGTGCCTGATGTGATAGATGAGAATGGCAGTGCGTTAGTGGTCATTTGTGCTGGGAGGGGGTTGGTGATAGCCAATACCCTCTTCAGGCACAAAATGATCCACAGGTATACATGGCGAGTGATGAGAAGGGTAGGTGGTGAACTGAATGAAAGGAAGTCAATGATTGATTGTGTGTGTGTGTGGATGAAAGGATGCGAAGATGTGTAATGGATGCAAGAGCTTATAGAGGTTGGGGGAGTGGACTTTCTGACCACTAGGTGGTGGCCAGAATTAGAATTCAAGTAAGATGGAGGAATAGAAGAAGGGAAAGACGAGAGGAAGGAGTAGTTGCAAGGAGAGTGGAAAGGTTACAAGAGGATGAGAAAAAGGCAGAGTATAAGAGAGAAGTGGAGGAACGATTGGCCAAATATGAATTGGAGCAGATGGGGGACGTGGAAGGTGTGTGCAGGATATTTACAGAAGAAATGTGCAGCATGTGATGTGGTGTGTGGGAGGAAGAGAAGACTGAGGGGAGTGCAAGGAACAGCGTGGTGGACTGAAGAGGTGAGACAGGCTGTGGCACAAAAGAAGAAAGCATACAATGAATGGATGAGAAGTAGGGGCGTGGAAGAGGTTGAGAGTCGGAAGAGAAAGTAGTATGTAGAAAGAAAGAGAGAGGTGAAAAGATTAGTAAGAGAGAGTAAGAAGAGAGTGGATGAGGAATTTGGAAGGAATTTGAGTGTAAAGTGGAGGGACTGTAAGAAGATGTTCTGGAAAGAGGTGAAGAGAGTAAGACAGTGTGGAAGTGAGGTTAGCAGGGGAGTGAAAGATAAAAATGGTAGATTACTAGTGGAGAAGGGAGAAAAAGTGAGCAGATGGAGAGAACACTTTAAGGAATTGTTGAACATACAGGATGGAAGTAATGCGAGTATAAGTGGCTGGGGAATGGCTGGGGGAAGGAGGGAGGTGAGAAGACAGGAAGAAATCAGTAGGATAGAAGTTGTGGAAGCAATGAAGAAAGTTAAATTGGGGAAAGCCCCAGGAATTGATGGAGTGTGTGGTGAAATGCTGAAGCATGGGGGAGAGATAGTAGTAAAATGGATGTGGAAGATGTGCAGATTGGCCTGGGAGGAAGGTAGAGTCCCGGAGGATTGGAAGTCAGGTATAATTATTCCCTTGTACAAAGGAAAAGGGGAAAAAGAAGTGTGTGGTAATCATAGGGGCATTTGTCTTCTTAGTATAATAGGAAAAGTGTATGGTAGGATACTTATTGACAGAGTTAGAGAAATAACAGAGGAATTAGTTGGAGAAGAACAGGTAGGCTTTAGGAAGGGAAGAGGTTGTGTAGATCAGATATTCATTCTTAGATCTTTAGTGGAAAAGTTTCTAGAGAAGGGAAAGAAGTTGTATGCGGCTTTCATGGATTTGGAGAAAGCATATGACGGGTGGATAGACAAAGATTGTGGAAAGTATTAAGAATATATGGAGTAGTTGGAAAGTTGTTGAATGCTGTGAAGAGTATGTATGATGGTGCTAAGGCTGCAGTGTGTGTGGATGGTGAACTAAGTGAATTTTTCTCTTTGGAGGTTGGGTTGAAACAGGGATGTGTCATGTCTCCATGGTTGTTCAATCTGTTCATGAATGGGATAATAAAAGAGGTACAAGGTAGGGTAGTGGATGTTGGAGTGGCCCTGGTGAAAGAGGATAGTGTTTGGAAACTCCCTTTACTGTTGTTTGCAGATGATACTGTGTTGTTGAGCGAAGACGAAGGGGAGCTGCAAGGCTTGGTGGATGAGTTTGGGAGAGTGTGCAAGAAACGGAATCTAAAGGTTAATGCAGGGAAGAGTAAAGTGATGGTCTTTGAGAGAGGTGAAGTCAGTGAATGTACAACGAGTTTGGATGGTGAGGATTTGGAAAATGTGAGTACGTTTAAGTACTTGGGTAATGTGATGAGTAAGGATGGAGGTTTGGAGGGTGAAGTGCTTGAAAGGGTACAGCAGGGAAGAAAGGTTGCTGGTTCTTTGAAAGCAGTGATAAGAAAAAGGGAAGTGAGCATGGAAGTGAAAAAGTTACTACATGACAGTATTGTGATACCAACTCTAACGTATGGAAGTGATGCTTGGACATTGTTGGAAGGACACAAGTCAAGAGTGAGAGCAATGGAAATGAGTTATTTAAGAGGAGCCTGTGGAGTCACATGGAGAGACAGGCTGACGAATGAGGATATAAAGGAGCGTTGTGGTGTGGATGTGGATGTGATAGGAAGTGTTATGAGGAAAACACTGAGGTGGTTTGGCCATATGGAGAGGATGGAGGGTGAAAGACTGACGAAGAGAGTGTATGTGAGTAAGGTGGAGGGGGGAAGAGGGAGGGGGAGGCCGAGGATGAGATGGAGGGATGGGGTGGAGAGGTATATGAGAGAGGGGGCTGTGAGTTGGGAGCAGGGCAGTGAAATGGCGGGGGACAGGACAACATAGAGGCGAATTGTTTGTGGCCACCCCAAACGGGATTGAGGCGTCTGGCAATAGATAGATAGACAGACTTCTTTAGTCCCTAATTCTTGGAAAGAAACCAGTATCCACCCAATTCCAAAGAAAGGAAGTTCCTCTGACCCCTCTGATTACCGATCAGTAGCAATCACATATTCTCTTGAATCCAACAATTTAATTAGTGATAGACAGAATGGTTTTTGTCACGTAAGATCCACTGTTGATATACTCAGTCTCCTGACTCATACCATCCGTCAGTCAACTGGCAAACATGGAGAAACTCATGCTGTAGCCCTTGATAATTCTAACGCTTTTGGCAGTGTGGCACCGTTCCCTGCTATCCAAACTCCTATGTTACGGCTTATGATCTTTTGTTCTTCTGGTTTCCTCATACCACACGGACAGTAAAATAAGAGTAAAAGTATGTGATGTATATTGCAATTTCCACTCGATTATTGCCGACGTGCCACAAGGATTAGTTCTGTTCCCATCCCTATTCCTAATTCATATTAATGATCTCTTATCTGTTGCCCATAATCCCATTCGTTCAAATGCAGATGACTTAACACCACAAATCATTCACACTTAATCCCCCATTCACAAACTTTCATAACTCACAATCAGTGCAACAGTCTCCATAAATCAAGACTTATCTAATATCAGTGAATGGGGAAAAATAACATTGTATGATTTACCGCTCAGAAAACTAAATACAGTATATACAGTTTACTAATATATTGCTGTTGCCTGCTTCCTGTATTTTCTTCAGTGCTACTAATATTCATATCTCTAAAAGTACTGAAATTTTTGGTGTTTCACTTGACAGTACCCTCAGCTGTACCTTTCATGTTTGATCACTTGCTAAAACCACTTCAAAGAAACTTGGATAATTGTGCAGAGTCCGTAACTCCTTCATTGACGAGCAGTTGGCTATAATTTACAAGTCATGAGTGCTCTGAGCTGGAATATTGCTCACCCTTGTGAAATGGGTGTGGAAAGGTTGTACTAAATCAAGTGGACAAAATTTAAAACAAAGCTATTAAAATAATTAATAACCCTACTATTAAAAACGAACTACCTTTCCTAGAAGTAAAAAGGAATGTTGCCTCCCATGCATTATTGTACAGATCCTTTTATGGAAAATGTTCAGACGAAGTTGCATTCATTGTGCAACCTCTCCACTCCTTCCTTTGTACTACGCTGGCATCTGGTAGTGCTCATGACTGGACTGTCTCACTGCCATATTTCAGAACTTCTGCCTATCAAAATTCTTTTCTTCCTCTACTGTATCTCTTTGAAACTCGCTTCCACAGAGTGGTTTGCCCCCAAACTTCAACCTACGGATGTTCAAATCCAACTGTTACAGATTTTTTATGAATGGAAGACACCTGTAATCTGGTGAATGGATTATTTTTCTTCTTCTTTTTTTCTTCCCCTGTTCTGTTATTATAAAAAATGGATTTGTTAGATATATTTTCCATTTACTTCTTAGTTTCGAGGGGTGTCCCCTAAATAGTATGGAATAGTTTGGCGAAAGCATGTGTGAGAAAAGTATTTGGCACTACCAACAGCAGTACTGGATGATGCAACTTTAGTGAAGGAAACTGATGGAGTTCTTATTTTTTCTGATGTTTCACTATTAGCAGTGAAATCACTAGGATTGTAGAGAGAATAAAACTAAAATGACATCGCTGTGCTGACTGGATTAAATGTGAAGCTAAAGCCAGAGAGCATACCCCCAAATTACCCCAAATGTAATGTGACATTAATGACAAATGAGGAAGGCATACTGTGTTAGTCTTTGCTGAGCATGTGCATACCATGGCAATGCTAATCATAGTTATCTCTTGCACCAATAATATAACTATATAAGGGACATGATTTGGGGGCTTGTATATACATTCACTGTGAGGAAAGATATTCTCTCTACCTCCAGACATTTCTTTTCAGTTCATGAGAGCACTTAGTGGTGAACGGGTTATTAAAGATCCTGTATAACCCCTCCAGTTGGAAAAGTTCATGTCGAAGAGGATAAATTCGTTATTATTAATTAAAAATGAAATAAATGACGGCATCTTACCAATGGGATTATATAGAATGCAGTATCACTGACAGTCAATCCATACTATCCCTTATCAGTCCCGGTTGGCCTGAAGTTATGGCGCCATTGTCCGAACCACTTAAGCTAAAGAAATTCACCTTATGTTAGTGGTTGGGTTTACATAATTATAAAAATTAAAGAAACAAAAACATTTGGGGCCGAATGCTATTCGCCCACCAAAATATGTTGTTGGTTGAGGTACAAACTGGCCACACACACACACACACACACACACAATGATATCTCCTTGCTTTGCGAGAGGCGGGCGTTAAAAATTCCCAACAAGCTGGTAGGCAACAATGTCCAGCTCAAAATAGTTCAAGCTTTGGCCCACCCAAGGTACAAACCATAGGTGGCGCTGCCAGTGGCCAGAAGTGGGTTTCAACACTCAGTCATTTTTATATGGAGGTACTCCAGTACAACATGCCACGGCCCTGGCTTAATAATCCTCAGAGCCTTAGCATTTCGTGTGAGCAGGATTGTAATTTTAGCACTTTTCATATTTTCTGCACTTGATGGCCTTTCACCCCTGACCTGGCAGATACAGGTCATGCATATTTGAAGATTGCTGTAGTATTCTTTGAAGTCTATAAGCATGCAAAAATTTCATTCGATTCCATCCATCCTCTGCGGTCTTAAGGAACTTGAAATTCGTTGAATGGCCCACCAGTGGTACAAATTCTAGGTGGCACTGCCAGCAACTGGAACTGAGTTTCGATACTAAATGTTATTTCTGTATGGAGGTACTCCAGTGCAACATTGCCCCCAAGAATCATGGCCCTGACTTAATAATCTTCGGAGCCTTAGCATTTCATACTAACGTAGTCATGATTTTAGCCTAATTCACTGTTTTTGCATTTGATGAACTATTACCCCTGACCTGGCCAGTGTAGTACACAGGTGTACTATAGAAAGTTGTAGTGCTAGTCAGTGTCTATGAGCATGCAAACTTTAATTTAATTCCATTGAGCCACTGGGGAACTAGGGGGACATCTTTGAAAACCAGTATTGGTTGCTAGGGACAGAGACAAACCTTCACAGGGTTGCCACTTAGAAACTAGAGGAGAAAGGGAAAAAAATGGATGGCACACTTGTGACAGGGAATGACCTCAAGATTATGCGTAAAGAAATTAGAGCTTTCTGCATCCATTAGCAATGCTTCTACAGCTCAAAACATGAAAAAAACGATTTTTTTTTTCTAACCATTGCTAGACAACGAGTTGTAGACAAGCAACCAAAACCGTGGGGACACAACTAGGTCATAGGCTGGTCATTGTATCTAGGTTTGGTCACAATAATTTAATTCTGAAAGGTAGATGCACCTGCCACAATTGAACAAGACAGAAAGAAAGAAAGAAATGCAACTAACAATAAGGGTAGCATTGAGCTGGTCCAAAACTATATACAGAATTCAGTAACTACATTTCACAGGAAACTAATCCATATTAAATGAAACAAAATATTCCAGGGCCGAAAGCTAACTGTCCACAAAAGTATATTCTTGGCTAAGATACAAGCTACTTAAAAAAAAAAAAAAAAAATGAATATTTACAAAACTTCGGAATTCAGTCGCCACATTTCAGAAAGAGCCAATCCATATAATAAAATATATGGCGGATGGCATTCAGTCGTCCTTGATGAAATCCCTTACCAAACGTAATTAGCTTCTGCACATACAAATAGTTACTATTTCCTGAAGGCTTGGTGAAAATTCGTCCACACCTTTTTGAGATATGTTGGCAACACACACACACACACACACACACACACACACACCAACGAAAAGTATATCGCCTCGCCTTCCTAAAGGTGTGAAATAAAAATATATGACGACTGGCTGTCGATTGTCTTTGATCAAATCCTCACCCCCCAAAAAAAAATTGCCTTTATTACATCCACCTAGTTGCTATTTCCTGGATGTTTGGTGAAAATTCCTCCACAATTCATTGAGATATTTTGGCAACAGACACACACACACACACACACACACACACACACACACACACACACACACACACACACACCAAAAACTGTATCGCCTCGCCTTGCTAAAGGCACACGATGAAAATCGTCCACTGCAGTTGCACAATAACCTACAAACGTCATCGACCAAAACTCATACATCCATACCACCGAGATGTTTAATTAACACCTTAAGTCCCATAATGCCTTGTCAATTATATTTCTGACATCTCCAAACGACTGTAATCAGAGTAAGGGTCCTCCATCACTTCGAGAAACCATTGCTGTCTAATCAAATTAAAAATGCATATTATATATATATATATATATATATATATATATATATATATATATATATATTTTTTTGTCTTTTTCGTTTTTTTTTTTTTTTTTGCGGGTTGAAATCCATAAAGAATTTAGTACGGACGTGTTCTAGAATTATCCTTTCTCTCTTTTTGCTTTCTTACATCATGTTGTTGTTGGACTGCTAAGAATTTTACCATTAAAAATGAAACACCCTAAAAAACAGTTCTCAAAAGTTTCTGGAATCTGGCGACAAATTTTCTTCAATAATCTTGCTATTAACGGCCGATTTTATTCAACCTGGAGAACACCGTAGAAGTGAAGAGGTTAATCTCTCTGTCTATATATAACCAGACGCCGCAATCGCGTATTCGGTGGCCGTTTGTCCTTGGGATAGTTATTTTACGGGGGGGGGGGGCACTAACCCTCCACCATCCTAATTGTTTATACGTCGGGAACACGTACGGGTTGGTTTTGAGGTTACCATCCAGCGTTGTAAATAGTTTCCTGACTTACAGGAAACCAATAGGTTTGTAACTCAATGTGAAGCCGCCTGTGAAGTAAACAAGAGTAATAAGCTGATGGGAATGTTGGGAGAAAGGGAGAGAGAAGGTAGACACAGAAAGGGAATGATAAAAGTGTAGGAAGAACTAGGCAGCACTACGTCAAGTGAGTGGATGTTGGTCGTCACCACCTACCACTAAAGAGGTTAATGAAGGCTATAATTCTAAGCCCTCAAGTTCCAAATATGTAAGTTGATTTTCTTGTAAGGATACAACAATTTCTTCTCCCTAAAAAGGGTTCAAATCAGGTTAGTGTCTTGTATCCAGAGAATACATTTTTTTTCGTACTCTTCTTCCCTTGTTACAGTATTTATGACGCCGTTGTGAATTCAAGACAAAATCTCTCATGTGACTGATTCACTTTATATTCAGGCCACACACACACACACACACACACACACACACACACACACACACACACACACATTTAGTATATACAGGGCTTCAAAGGGTTTAAAATACTAACTTAAGGCGATTATTCCTGGGGTAGCTCCGTAAAAAATGCTATATCACTGTACCTGTAGGTCCAGTTCTCAGCAATTACGAGATTACAGTTAATGATGACCTTTGGGTAAATTGTGAAGGATACCATTTTCTTCTATAAGGTCATAAGAAATTATTGCTCTGTAACGATCGAGAATGAGGACAGTTTTGATCCAGTGGTTCTCATTAAAAATCTGACGAAGAATCACCTCATACAGTTAGTGTGTCAAATCCCCGGACACCATATCTGTCCACTTATCTCCCCTTCCATCTACCAACATCATATATATATATATATATATATATATATATATATATATATATATATATAGAGAGAGATAGATAGATAGATAGATAGATAGATAGATAGAGAGAGAGAGAGAGAGAGAGAGAGACAGACAGACAGACAGACAGACAGACAGACAGACAGAGAGAGAGAGACAGAGAGAGAGACAGAGAGAGAGAGAGAGAGAGAGAGAGAGAGAGAGAGAGAGAGATGGATGGGGGTGCCCATCATCCACTCACTCAGTGTAGAAATGCATATGATCTCTACACTGAGCGACAAGCCAAAAGGTTTCCTGCTCCCAGGAAACCATTTACTACGCTGGGTGGTAACCATATTACCGGGGTTATTGGCAGGGTTAAGTGTCCCCCAGATTCCCCTATCCAAAATCACTTAATCATGGCAGTTGTTTTAGACAACCTCAGAGGGCCCAATACCTACCCAGGGACCCAACCAAGTGGGCAGCTTCGCATGGCCATGTGGAATGTGAGAGGTGTGAAGAAGGAGAGCAAGAAGGTGGAAGTGGTGAATGTGTTCAAGAGTGCGAGATATGTCATGATGGCACTGTGTGAAACGAAGATGAAAGGGTGTGAAGCGGAGGAGTGGGAGGGTGTGAAATGTGTAAGATCGGGCATGAATGAGCGAGCAAAATGCAAGGAAGGAGTTGCTTTTTTGATTAATGATGTGTGACAGAGTGGAATGAGAGACTACAAATGTGTCAGCTCGAGGTGTACATATATCAAGTTCAAGTATGAGAGGGTGAAAGTGATGGTGATTGTAGCGTATGCACCGTGTGGGGGCAGGAGTGAGAGAGAGAAAGACAGGTTTTGGGATGAGCTGGATGAAGTAGTGGGAGAAATGCCCAGGAGCTATAAGGTGATCGTAATGGGCGATATGAATGGAAGAGTAGGCACTGGTGATGAGGATAACATAATGGGTTGTTATGGAGTACCAGGAGAAAATGATAATGGGAAGTGACTAAAGGATATGTGTCAGGAGAGGAGGTTGTGCATTTTAACTCGTATTTCAAACACATAGATGCATACAAATATACATGGTGTAGAGGGAATGGGGATTGTGTTGTAAGAAGCCTGACTGATTACGTGCTTGTAGGGACGTCGATGTTTGGAAATGGTTGCTGATAGGGGGGCCATGAGAGGACGATGTGGAGGTCTGTCAGATCATACGATTGTGGTATGCAAGATCAAGCTGAGAGGAGTGAGGTGGATCAGGAGAGAGAAAGAGGAGCAGTGAGGGAGAAAAACTGAAAGTTGAGAAGCTGGGGATCATAGAAATGGCAGATGATTACAGGACCAGTAGAGGAGGAGTTAGAAATCAGTGAACTGGAATGAAGTGGATCTGGACAGCCTGTGGAATGCATATAGGGATTTCTTAGTTAGGAATGTTAAAGCGGTTTGTGGTGTGGCAAGAGTAACAACAAAGAAGAAAGGTATGGCATGGTGGGATGATGAGGTTCAGAGGGCAGTGGAGGAAAGAGGAAGAAGTGGCTAAAGTGGTTACAGGACAGGGGTTCAGTTGAAATAAGAACTGAATATATTGAGAGCAAGAAGCACGTAAAGAGACTAATGAAGAGGAAAAAGGAGGTAAATGATGATCTAGGAAGAAAACTTAATGCAAACTACTCTGAAAATACGAAGTTATTCTGGAAAGAGGTGTGGAAATATAGAAGCAAAAGCGGAAAGAAATGTGATGGTGTGAAGGATGTAGGTCGTAGATTATTAACCCATGGGGATGAAGTAAGGACTAGATGGAAAGAATATTTTGAAAGCCTGATGAATGGGAATAAAGAGAGCAGAGCAGATATAAACATGGTTGGTTTTGTGGGTGTGCAGGGAAGGAATGCATTGCCACGAGACGTGACACTCGCACAGGTGAAGGGTGCTGTGAAGCGGCTGAAAAATGGGAGAGCAGCTGTGGTTGATGAGGTGTATGCAGAGATGATTAAGTGTAGTGGAGTGTGGAATGAAATGCATCTTGCAGATATGTAAGAAGGCATGGATGAGTGGAACTGTGCCAGCAGTGAAAAAAGGCTGTGATTGTACCCATGTACAAAAATAAAGGTGAACGAAGTGAGTGCAAGAATTATCGTGGTATAAGTTTATTGAGTGTGCTAGGGAAGGTATATGGAAAAATTATTATAGAGAAAGTAAGAGAGATACCAGAAGTCCTAGTGAGTGATGAACAGGGTGGCTTTAGGAGTGGCAGAGGATATGTGGATCAAATATTTGCAGTGAGACAGAGAGCAGAGAAGGCTTATGAGTTGGACCATAAGGTGATTATGGCAATTATGGATCTGGGAAAAGCATAATGGCAAAGCGGTCAGAGAAGGATTGTGGAAAGTTTTGCACATGTAAGGTGTAAATGGTAAGCTGCGAGGTGCCGACAAGAGTTTTTATGGTGGTAGTGAAGTATGTGTAAGGGTTAATGGGCATCTAAGTGAATGGTTCACGATCGGTGTGGGCGTGTGACAAGGTTGTGTGATGTCCCCATGGTTGTTCAATATACTGGTATATACTGTATGGATGGGGTGATGAGAGAAGTAAAAACATGAGTAATGGAGAAGGGGATGGCACTGGTTAAGAAGGGTGATGGATGGAATATCAGCTAGTGCGGAGTTTTGCTGACGTTTGGGAGCATCGAGCATTAAGAGGAAATGTAGATAAGAGTAAACTGATGGTTATTGTTAGAGAATGTGACTCCCAGTGTGATGTTACAGTGAATGGAGAGAGACTGGGTACAGTGATAGAGAAGAGAGGAAAATGTGCAAAAGAAGTGGAAAGTAGAGTGACACAAGGAAGAAAAGTAGCTGGTGCAATGAAGGTCTTGATAAGAAACAGAGGCTAGAGTGTTGCAGCTGTACGAGGCTTATATGAAGGAGTGTTAGTGCCAACTTTAACATTTGGATGTGAGAGTGGTGTAGCATGAAAATGAATAGTCAAGAGTAAGAGCAGCGGAGATGGGACTGCTGGGGAATGTATGTGGAGTACAGATGGTGGATAGGATACGAAATAATGATTCATGAAAGATGTGGAGTGGGGAAGTCGGTGGACACCAGAGTCGAAGAGAGTGTAATGAGATTGTATGGTCATGAGGAGAGAATGGATAACAATAGAGTGGTGAAAAAAGGTATATCTGAGAGAATTTGAAGGACGGAGGAGGCCAGGTAGGCCAAAGAGAAGGTGGAGAGATATGGTTGGTGAGTGTTTGAGGAAGAGTGGTTTGGAAGTCGGTGAGGCTAGGGAACTAACAAGAGATCGAGCTAGCTGGATGAATGTTGTGAGAAGTGCATGATCAGGGATTTGGCACCCCTTTTTAACGTGGCAGCATCCCGACTGACTCTATCTGCTACGTTTATTTGAAGCTACAGAACATGGTGAATGATTTTCGCATATCCGATAGAGCCAGGATTCCGGGGGCTTGAATTTTAAGTGAATGGAAGCTTGGCCCATTGGATTGAGTAAATTTGGGCTGTCTGGACATTTCTACTTCTCACCCTGCCCTAGGATGGGAAAGGAAGTCCGGATGATGTATATATATATATATATATGCTACCCAAAAGATCCAGTAATTTCAACAGAGGGTGCCAACCGTTTGCATATATATATATATATATATATATATATATATATATATATATATATATATATATATATATGCTACCCAAAAGATCCAGTAATTTCAACAGAGGGTGCCAATCGTTTGCAGTTTTGCCTTTTACCCCTAGGAGGAGTCAGCAGCACCCCTTGTGCATCAGTGTGGCCTCGGCCGAGTCTGTGAGCGGACTTGTTGTTGAGCTACGCTTACAATTGTAACGTGGTGTGTAGGTGGTTTCGCGGTTTTGCAATGGTGGACCTCACGGAACAAAGAACCTGCTGCAAGTTCTGCTTCAAGATCAACAAGATGGCTGCAGAAACTCAACGGTTGCTTCAGCAAACCTTTGATGACATAGCCATGTCCCAAAGCAGAACATTTTTCTAGTATATGCAGGTCACAGAAGGATGAACGTCCATCAAAGACAATGTCAATTCTAGACAACCGTCAACAGCAACAACACCAGAAAATGTTGGAAATGTTCGTCAGACTATCCTTGCAGATCGTAAACAAGCTGTCCATGATGTTTGTGATATCGTTGGACTGTTGTATGGGAGCGTGCAACACATTTTGTCAGACATGTTATGCATGAGGTGCATCGCTGCAAAATTTGTGCCAAGACTGCTCAGTGACGAGCAGAAGGCACATCGTGTTACAGTTTGCAGGGAGCTCAAGAATCAGGTCAAAAATAATGCCACATTCATCTCCAGGGTCATAACTGGTGATGAATCATGGGTTTATGGTTATGATCCAGAGACAAAGCAGCAGTCATCGCAATGGAAGTCTCCCAATTCACCGAGACCGAAAAAAGCGCATCAAGTTCGCAGCAATATCAAGTTGATGTTCATCATTTTCTTCGATATCCAAGGGATTGTTCACAAGGAATTCATCCCACCCAGTCAGTCTGTCAGCGAGAAGTTTTGCTGTGAAGTTTTGCGCATCTGAAGGAGAACATCCGCCACAAACGTTTAGAACAGTGGAAGAACAAGGAATGGGTCCTGCATCATGACAACGCCTCCACCCACACATCAATTGTTGTCCGGCAGTTCCTGGCTTCCACTGACACGGTAGTCATTCCCCACCCACCCTGTTTTTCTGACCTTGCCCTCTGTGACCTTTTCATGTTTCCCAAGCTGAAATTACGACTGAAAGGGCGTCGATTTGACTTGATTGAGGAGATCCAAACAGAATCACAGGAGGTGCTCAGGATCATCACGCCTGAAGCCTCCCAGGGATGCATGGACTTGTGGAAAAAGCGCTGGGGCCACTGTATTCATGCTCAAGGGGACTACTTCGAAGGCGACAGTGAGAACTAGGAGATAAGGTAAATTATCATTCCTACAATATTCAAATTATTGGAATTTTTGGGAAGCACCTCGTGTGTGTGTTTATATATATATATATATATATATATATATATATATATATATATATATATATATATATATATAATGTTTCCAAATTCCTCCATTTTTTTCTCTAAGTGCTCCCCTGAACTTGCTTCTGTTCTAGCAAAATTTTTCAGACTATGCATACGTACTTCTTCATTCCCCAATTCATGGAAAGAAGCCAATATCCACCCAGTTTCAAAGAAAGGAAGATCCTCTGACCCCTCTGATAGGTCTTCTCTTGGTAAAGTATTTGAAATTGTAATTTATAAGCACAAAGTTAAATACCTTGAATCCAGCAACTTAATTAGCGATAGACAATATGGTTTTCGTCACGAAAGATCCACCATTGATATACTCAGTCTCCTAACTGATACCACCCATCAATCAACTGACCAACAAGGAGAAACTCATGCAGTAGCCCTTGATATTTCTAAGGCTTTTGACGGAGTGTGGCACCGTTCCTTGCTATCCAAACTCCCTTGCTATGGTCTAATGTCCTTTATTACTCTGCATTCCTCATATTTCAGAAAAATAAGAGTATTCCAATTTCCACTCAGTTAGCGCTGGCGTGCCACAAGGATCAGTTCTGGCACAAACCCTATTCATAATTTATATTAATGACCTCTCATCTGTCACCCACAATCCCATCATTTATATGCAGATGACACAACACTTTACAGTTCTGTCACACTCAAACACCTATTCACAAAGTTTAATATCTCTAACTCTCAACTCTGTGCAGCAATCTCCATAAATCAAGACTTATCTAAGATCACTGAATTGTTACAAAATAACCTTGTCTCATTTAACGCATGTAAAACCAAATATCTACAAATTACTAATATACAGTTATTGCCTAGTTCATACATAACCTTTAACCCCTACACTGCGGGGATGTTTTTGCATTCCTTGTGTGTCCCGCGAGGATATTCTCACTCTGACAGACTTTTTAAAAATATTTGCCAAAAATCAATTACTAGTCCTAGAATATTAAAATTATATATGCATATGGCACATACCTTCAGCTTTTCCCTGGGATGTTTGTTGAGCCTTCGTCGACAACCGTAGGACTTGTGGAGACTTCTGAAGTGGGGTAACGAAGTCTCTACTTTACACTTCCCGATACCCCGTAATATGGTTACCACTGCCTGATATTATAACTACAAACACTCTTCTATGAATTTCAAGTAGTTTGGAATCCATATTCCAAATAAAAAACACTGTGAAAGCAATGTAAATTACGAGCGCATACGAGCTTTCCTCCTATGCTGGTTCCCTGATGGTATTCTGAGGCGGAGCTGTCATTTATTATGTATAAACACACTCACACTTTATATTCCTAGTACTTTATTACAGTTATTTATATATACAATACTTATCTATAAATTTCTTTCGGTATTAGTCGTTTATTTTCACTCCAGGCATTAATTTCTCGTACTGTATACTAGCGTAGAGAGCGAAGCTGTCACTTTCACTTTCAAACTCCCAGTATTCATACATGCTAGAGCGAAACTTTCACTTTCACTTTCATTACTCCTAGTATATATACTCGTATTCTTGTATTACTACTTATTTACTTTTCTATTTACATTATCTTATTTACAATATTTACATTTCTATTTTATTTACACTATGTTATGCACTGTCACTTGCAGTAACTTATAAAACTATTTTCCACTGTTCAGTTATGTTTACATTCATTGTTTTCACTTGCTGTTTACACATTATTTACACATTATTTACATTTCCACTTGCACTGTTTTAGAGTCACCAGAAAGATCGTAGTCATTGTCCATCATTATCATTGATACATTAGCCAGTTCACGTTCCACAGCAGAGTCACTTAGCCCTTTACCCCTACACACGAGGTTTAGTAGAGGTAGAGGTCACAGGGCCCTCTGCATGGGGCTAAAAAGATGCAGAATTGGACAGGCGCGAATCTGATGTGGTTTCACCTTGAAAGACGACAGTAAACTGAATGCTGTGGCCTAGGGGCAGTGAAGGGTTGCCAGTGTCAGCGTGGTGACAGCTGCTAATATATACGCAATGAAATGATTCACAGGAAATCTAGACAATACATAATAAATTAGGTAGTTCCACGTGAATGTAAATATCACTTAGGCTTCTCCCTCCCTTTCTGATATATATATTTTTATTATGAGAACAGGTCATGCAGCATATTTCAAGGGGAAACAAACAGGGAAAATTAGCGAACGAGTGCATGTGAGGTGTTGCCAGGTGATAATTAGCCCATTCCAAATGTATGGCAGTATCAATTACCATTTCTCTTTCTTTTATATATTATTTTGTATAAGAATAGGGCAAAGGGCACATTTCAATGGATAAAATGAGTGGAAAAATCCGTCCAGGATTTGTGTAGCACAGCACAGCACAGCTGGTCAGGCGGGAGGAGAGGGTAATGGAGGGGAGGTAAGGAGGGGGAGAGTCAAGGACAGGAGAAAAATGGCTAAATTGTCAACAGTGGATGGGAGTATAGGTGACATTAGCAGAAATGAGTATAGCTGGACACTGGTAGTACTGATAGATGATACAAGCCACAATATGAAAGCCCGAGCGAATTCAAAATAACACAGAATCACAAAAGTGATGCCCTGCGGTATGATCCCTTGCTCCTGACCGTCAAGAAAGTGACGCTCCGCGGTTAAGGGGTTAATACCATTAATATTCACGTCTCCAAAAGTACCGAAATTCTCAGAGTTTCACTTAACAGTGCCCTCAGGTGGACCTCTCATGTCAGATCACTTGCTAAAACCACCTCAAAGAAACTTGGATGATTGTACAGCGTCCGTAAATTTTTCACTGACGAGCAGTTAGCTATAATACATTAGAGTCAAGCACCCTCACAGCTAGAATATTGCTCACCCTTGCTATATGGATGTGGGAAGGTTGCACTAAAACAACTAGACGAAATTCAGAACATAGCTTTTGGAATTATTAATAGCCCTGCTATTATAAATAAACTACTTCCCCTACAAGTAAGAAGGAATGTTGCCTTCCTTGCATTATTGTTTAGATGATATTATGGCAAATGCTCAGACGAAGTTGCGTCCATTGTGCCACTTCTCCATGCCTTCCCTCGTGCTACACGGGCATCTGGTAGCGCTCATGACTGGAATGTCACACAGCCATATTGCATAACTTCTGCCCATCAAAATCTTTTATTCCCCGAACTGCATCTCTTTGCAACTCACTTCCCCAGAGTTGTTTCCTTCCAAACTTCAACCTACAGCTGTTGGAATCCAACTGTTACTATCTTTTTATGAATGGTTGATCCCAGTAACGTGGTAAATGGATTTTTTTTTTATTAATTTGTTTTTCCTTCCTCTCTTCTCTTAATAGAAATAAAAATAAGGTAATGTAGTATGATATGCCATACGGTATTTTTTAAGAGATCGGAACCATGGTAGCTCAGCCCTGAGCAAGCTGAGGCATGTCAGACTTTCCCTTGCAATGTGACTTTATTGTAGCCTAGCCAAGTATCCGTGATATATTTCGGCATTTGCATCCAACATACACCGGACACTCTATTCGCTTATGTCCAGGTGCACTTATCATGGCCCTTACGCAACCGTTAATTTATAATTATATCATTGGCGATAAATTTACTAAACTGCAATATCTCTAATATGAATAACTAAACCTTAATTTGATCGTTCCATACCTGCTTCATCCGATCATATGGTAGAAATCCTTTACTCTGTCATCTCTTGTCCATCATCACCAATCCGCATCCTTACATATAAACACCATGTTAATCTTTGTGATATCATTATCGGCGCTATTTAGCCAGGTATCATAATAATAATCATATTTATGCTTGAACATCATATTGTAATCATGATATAATTTTTTTTATGTTAATTCGTGTTCTTCCATTTCCTTATTATTATTAAAGATTAGACCAGTCTTACTTTAACTATACTCGGTAAAAATTAAACGCGATAACAACTACAAAATTACCATTATAACAATGAGCAACAATAACATCCCCATCATCACCATGACCAACAAAACGGAGGTATGCGCTCTCTGAATACATCCTAGTTTCTGTCTTTATTAATTTTTCAGAAGCTGCCGCCTATTCCATTCACAATGATGACGTCCTTTGATATTTACCCTCCAGATTATTTCTTATTACTGGAGGGTAAGATAAAATCTCATTACTGTCTCAACCAAATGTTTTCTCCGCTAAGTCTAGCCACTTTAATCCGGTGACGGAGGTCATTTTATATTTTGCTTCCACTGTAAGACTATTTTCAACTTGGGCAGAATCTTTTTTCGTGAAGGAGTTAAGTAAGGCTATATCTGATCCCTTCTGTTTAAACATACATCCTAACAGAGTCAAATCAAGTAGAGATAAATGGAGTAATGTATACAGCAATAATCGGGTTCAGTGGATTCATAAGATCACCTCGATGGTGGCGACAATAGAAACATGAAATACTAGGACTTATTAAGTTCCTGTAATATATTTCCCACTGATATCTCAACGAATCCCTTGTTCAGATTTACCCTTACTTCTTCTGTGATAAATTTATCTGTGGCCAGGAAGGATAAAATATGCAGCACATCATCGGATGTACTGTATGGCTATTATTTTATTTCCTAGTAATATGTCATACTATATTACAAAATTTTCTTATTCTTTCTTTAATGAATATCTGGAGGCAGCAGGAATAGGATTAACGTGGCCATAACTTTCCATCAATATACCCCGAATTTCCCCTCTTCTTTTCCGTTTCCTCTTTTCTTCTATTTCACCCAAGTGTATTACGTCATCGCCTGGAGCTCCATCATCTCTTATTCACCGTCTTATTTTTAGCCTTTCTTAATCCATGAATTATATGTGCCTTGGAGGACTGTGTGGTTTGGTGTTATAGTGTTTTTTTGGATGAGGAAAAGGAATTGGGGACACAGAAATATTTTGGAAAGGGAAGGGAGAACGAGAGGAGATGAAATGGTGTGGAGAGAGAGAGAGAGAGAGAGAGAGAGAGAGAGAGAGAGAGAGAGAGAGAGAGAGAGACTGGTAACACAGTGCCCAGTGAAATAGCCCACATACTCACTGACGCATCATTTAGGCCAATCTATATTCCATGGTTTGTTTAAGATTCCTTTATTACCTAACAGAAATATATTGTTTAGGAGCAAGAGCACCGATAAAAATAATTCAAGATTTATAATTATTCGTTATGAACTCTGTCATGACAACAGTAATAATTATTTGATCTCTGGTAGTTTTCTTCAATATTTAGAACTCACCATCCTCTGGAGTTCTTGTTAATATTGTAGATATTACTTATTATTTACTTTTGGTGGGAAGAGGGAAAGATCTAGAAGACTGGTATTCCAAAACCTTTCGAGAAAGAGACCTGAAATTTTCAGGAGTTATGTATCTTGGTTGCAGGCTTCTTTTGGCACCATTTTTTTCTACTAGCACTGGCGCAGCAGTAGCGCGCTCAATTTTACTTATTTATTTATGTTTTTTATGTTTGCTCTCCGGCGCAGCAAAAGCTACTGGCTCGATTGCTTTGCATATGCTCCAGTATGTACTCGTCAAAATGTAGGCTACAAGTGCACCAGGGTACTAATATTGAGATCCAACAAATACATTCTGAGGTATTGAAGACATTAGAAATGGCCGCCTCATGCTTGAAAGCGTTCAGTCGGAAAGTATTTGGCAGATTTTGACTAAACACGGTGGAAATGTAGTGGGTCATGAGTGAACATGATTTGCATAGCATGAATGACATTGACTTTTATCTCAAGGCCACAAGTCAAAATCCGCAAAAAATTTTGAGTCATACCACAAATCCCTTAAAAGTAGGTCTACAATGGTGACAAAACTGTTTTCATCTGCAATGTGGAGTTCTTTGTTTATTATTTCAGCAATTTCAGAACTCTAGTTAGTAGTAGTAGTAGTAGTAGCAGCAGTAGTAGCAGAAGTAGTAGCAGTAGTAGTAGTAGCGGTGGTAGTAATAGTAGTAGATGTAGTAGCAGTAGAAGTAGTAGTAGTAGTATAGTAGTAGTAGCTGTTGTATTTTTGTCAATGCCTTCTGTATTTGTATTACTTTCTTGTTATTTATAGGTTGTTTCCTTTGGCATGCAGCGCTGTTTCAGTCTAGTAAAGTTAGACATCGCCTTTTCATTAAACCCTTGAAGAGCGTGCGTCATTGTGTGTGTGTGTGTGTGTGTGTGTGTGTGTGTGTGTGTGTGTGTGTGTTCTTGCTGATAGCAACCGATTTCAACTTTGCGTAAACTTTTTAAGTTGTAAGGGTTAGATGCAGTCCTCACCAGTCCTTTCAGTACAAGAGGTCACTCCTGAGATGATTGAAGTCTGCTGGATGTAGTGAGAATACTCGTATATCAATAACTGTGTTACCGATTTCAAAGGGCAGTTTCCTTCAGTATGAGGGTATGTAACGATTAATATGACATGGATGAGTAAGAGTGATACCTGTCGAGACTTCATCGTACTAAGTAACTTTAAAATCTTCAACACTTGTAAGTCATTTTATTCCTGCTTTCGCCAAACATTGTTATTTTTCCGAGGAGACATCAAACTGGAAGGATTACGTATAGCTTTCACTATCATCTAATTTACAGGGGACTCTTTTACCGAACTGATATGTGAAATTTATATTTGGGATGATTATAACGATGATGATAAATAGATAGATAGATAGACAGACAGACAGATAGATAGATAGATATATAGATGAATAGTAAGATATGTATGCAGGTATGAAAATAAAGATATAAATACTTGAATAGACAGATTAATAGAGACATACGCCAGCGTGCAGAAGGATTAATATGCTGAGATATTGACAAGTAGGTATATACGAAGGCAAAGAGTAGATAGATGCGGTACATGGACAGATATGGTAGATACGCCTACATACACAAGTAGATAGACTGAGAAGCAGACAGATATTAGACTGACAAGCAGATATATAGATAGACAGATTGACAAGAAAATAGATATATTATAGACAGACAAATAGATAGGTGGGAGACAGACGAGGCTAGATAGACAGACAGATTAATGGACGAATATGTACACCCAGTAGTAAGGTTACTATGTAAGTAAATAAACAAATGGTAAAGAAATTTTGTAAATTATAACCAAAAGTGGATTTAAAGAAGTAATCACCAACACATTTCGACTTCTCTCTCTCTCTCTCTCTCATATATATATATATATATATATATATATATATAGAGAGAGAGAGAGAGAGAGAGAGAGAGAGAGAGAGAGAGAGAGAGAGAGAGAGAGAGAGACGGATATATATATATATATATATATATATATATTTATATATATATATTTATTTATACTGTATTTACCTGTATATATACAGTGAGAGTGTGAGAGAGAGAGAGAGAGAGAGAGAGACGGATATATATATATATATATATATATATATATATATATATAAAGTATATATATATATATATATATATATATATATATATATTGTTACGGTTTGCGCCAGCCCGGGGCTATTACAAAAAGACAACAAGTCAGCCTTAGATGATCGGCCTCCACTACGTTGCAAAAATAACACAGACCCCGGCACTGACACTCCGCAAACTAGAGAAAAACTGCGCAACGGAAAAGTACTTATTTAAGAACGCAACACTCTGTACTTTGGTAATAAAACGGAACAGCCTACCTATAGATCTAGCCTACTATCGTCACTACCGGAAGTAATACCGCCCGAGACAGCCTACAGGAACACCTCCCACTTACTTCCGGTGGTGACGACTTTCTACTTAACCCGTGTCCAAGGGGGAACGCAGTTAGTAGCTCACGATGGTTCTCACTAGCCTTGAGCAAAGAGATGGGATTAACTGTGTAGGGGTTAGGGGTGTGTGTGTGTATGTACGTGTGTTGGGGAACGTTAACAAAGGCAGCGAGAAGACCACGGTGAGCCAAACTGGCCCTCCAAAGACAACACGGTTACAAAAACAAAATAACTACTTCCCTCAGTCAGCAACAAAAGAATAAAAATAAACTTAAATGAAAACGCCAGCTCGGCATAAAAATGACTGGGGAGAGAGAAAGTGTGCACACACGCACGATACGGAAGCTAGCTGGGAAGAGACTGACCCTGATCAAGGCTCGCGCACGGCCAAGCGCGAACGCATAATCAAATTAATTAATAAGAACTTATATTCGTGCCCCTCTCTCTCTCTACAATAAACTGGTACTTCTAATGCAAGCAAAACATCATTAAATATACTGGTAGCTCACACAAGACAATCAAAATAATCAAATGCATTCTCAGCATGGTATTAAATAAAATTGCCCTCAGTGGCAGGAACGAAAGAAACAAAAGAACTTGTAACACTCGCTAATGTAAACTCCGCGAATGACACGGATACATACTGCATAATCCCCTAGCCCAGCTGTAACGGCTGCATCCGTGGGAACGGAAAGGCGGACAACGTAACACGCCCTTCCCCAAGGGAAAATTTTGAGCCCTGGATCAAAATTTTCGAATCAAGACCCTGACCCCTCCCTGGATAAACAATCAGCAATTACGTTATCAATCCCCTTAATATGCTTAACTTCTAAATTGTACTCTTGCAAAAGCAAACTCCAGCGGGTCAAACGCTGGTTCTTGAATTTAAACTTGTTCAAAAACTGCAGGGGATGATGGTCTGAATAAATCTTGATCACAGGGCCAAAAGGGGGCAGGTAGACAGCAAAGTGTTGCAGGGCCAGGATAATCGCTAATAACTCCTGCTCTATGACGGAATAGTTCTTCTGGGCTCTATTAAACTTCTTTGAGAAGTATGAAATGGGATGTTCAACCTGGCCCTCATCCGGCTGCATCAACACTGCTCCTACCCCTACTCGGCTAGCATCAACTGCCAGCACAAAAGATCTGTCAAAATCTGGTGCACGCAATATAGGGTGGTGGCACAGCAGAGACTTAACAGTAGTAAAGCTTGCTCACACTCGGCTGTCCACTGCCACTTCTTATCCTTGCGCAATAAGTCAGTAAGAGGGGCAAGCACTGTGGAGTAATTCCCAATAAATCGTCTGTAATAGCCGATCATGCCCAAAAATCGCTGGAGGGCACGGCGACACTGGGGTGCTGCAAAGTTGGAAATGGCATCCACCTTAGCCCGAGGTGGAGCCACTTGCCCATGTCCTACAACAAATCCAAGGTACTGGACCTTAGCACGTACGAACTCGCACTTGTCTAAGTTGACTACTAAGCCAGCTTCCTCCAACCGCTTAATGAGCATTTCCACATGATCAAGGTGCTCCTCCCACTTGGTGTCATACACAATGACATCATCGATGTAAACGACACAATTAGGTATGCCATCCACCACTTTATCCATAAGCCTCTGGAAAGTGGCTGGAGCATTCTTCAATCCATAAGGCATCACCTGGCACTGATATACTGCACCACTGACAACAAAGCTAGCCACTTGTTTAGCCCGTTCCGTCAGCGGGACCTGCCAGTATCCTTTTACTAAGTCAAGCTTGGTGATATAAGTGGCATTTCCCACCTTGTCCACGGAGTCATCGACCCGAGGCAAGGGATAAGCATCGGTCTTAGACAGTGAGTTAACCTTCCGGAAGTCCACACACAACCTAACCTTCCCATCTGGCTTCGGCTGCAAGGTAACTGGTGAACTCCACTCACTGAAACTCCTCTTAATCAATCCATGGTCCAACATATACTTGATCTCATTATCGAGAGCTTTCTGTCTGATAGGGTTGATGCGGTAGGGAGCTAATTTTACAGGCTTACTATCCCCAACGTCAATGTCATGAGTAGCCCAAGTTGTCAATCCCGGTGAATCTCCAAAAACTTTTGGATGTTTCCATAATCTGTTGCACAGCTCTTGCTTTACTGGATCAAGGTGTCGCAATTTCTCCACCAGAGCTGCATAACCATTGCCCTCCTATAGGTCAGCTGGTAACATCTCACCACGACTAAACACTTCCTCCTGCTCCTCCAACTCACTACCAACCACCAAAACTACAGGAGCGCTCTTATCCCTGGTTCCCTCAACGTCCACTCCAAAGTCACCTTCCAGGAACTGTGGCTGTAACCCTGGTCCACCACTCACATCACCGGCACCAACAGCTCCCTCCACAGCACGTTCCCTTGATGCCACGTCCTCCCTTCCCCGTCCTTCACATCCCAGGTGAGAGACATCAGCAGTCATCCCACAATGAGAATCAACTGGGCGGTAGTATGGCTTCAACATATTAATGTGGCACAACTGAGTACTCTTCCGCCTGTCTGGGGTAACAATTAGATAAAGTTCCCCAACTTTCTTCTTCACAATATAAGGACCACTGAATCTAGCTGCCAGAGGTTTTCCTTGCATGGGCAGCAGTGCCAAAACTTCATCTCCTTGCTTAAACTCACGACTTCTGACCTTCTTATCATAATGAGCCTTCATTTTCGCTTGAGCCCCGATTAGATGGTCACGGGCAAGCTCTAAAGCGCAATGCAGTCTCTCCCGAGTGCGGCAGACATAGTCAAGCATGGATTCCTGGTTGCCAGATTTGTTGTTACTCCAGGCCTCTCGCACCACATCCAAAGGACCACGAACTCTGTGCCCAAACACTAACTCATTGGGTGAAAACCCTAACGACTCAGTTGGTACCTCTCTCACTGCAAACATAACAAAGGGTACCGCTAGGTCCCAATCCTTTCCACTACCATAGCAGAAGGTGCGCAGCATGGTCTTTAAGGTCTGATGATGCCTCTCCAGGGCACCTTGTGACTGCGGATGGTAGGCACTGGACAAAATGTGTTTGATGCCCACCTCTGTCATTGTCTGCTTAAACAAATCAGATGTAAAATTCACTCCACGGTCTGACTGCAACTCCTTGGGCAGGCCAAAATGAGTAAAGAACAGGATAAGTTGCTTGACTACTGACTTCGCCTGCATGCTTCTGATTGGTATAGCCTCTGGGTATCGCGTTGTAACATCCATTATGGTTAACAAATACTTGTTTCCAGCAGAAGTAGGAGGTAAAGGGCCCACGATATCAATGATTACCCGGGTAAACGGAGGTTCAACTGCAGGAGTGGGAGTCAAAGGGGCCACAGGAAGAACTTGATTAGGCTTGCCCACTATCTGACACGTGTGACAGCTCTTGATGTACGCAGCAACTTATCCCGGCATACTTGGCCACCAAAAATTATATCTTAAGCGCTGCACTGTTTTTCTGTTTCCTAAGTGACCTGCTAAAGGTCCCTCATGTGCTAACTGTATTAACGGCACCCTATACTGCACAGGCACCACCACCTGCACTAACTCACCCACTCCTCCATCCACCGTGGCGCCAGTGGGCGTCCATCGGCGATGTAAAACATTGTCTTTAATCAGGAACTCCTCCTTACCACACTCCATACTTCTTTCTTCCCCTACTCGAGCAAACAAGGGCTTTAATGTTACATCCTCCTGTTGCTTCACCCTCAATTCTGCTGATCCAACACCCGCCAGCTCTACCGAGGACTGAGATAAGGGGCTGGCCGGGACACTGGATTGCGAAGGGCGATCAATCTCAGCGTCACCTCTAATACACTCGACAGGGGGAGGAATGTCAGACTCCACACTGACATCATCACCTCTACCCTCAACAGAGGCACTCTGTTCCTCAGGCGCGTTTGACGGTGGTCCTGCATCCCCGCAGTCGACCCCAGCGTCCTGAAATTCTTCTAATTCAGTCGGTGGGCTGGGTTCAGTCTCCACACAGACACACTCAGCACCACCTCTAGTGTCCTGAGTGGGAAGTGGGGCGGCGCCCATGCACGCATTCCCACTCTCCTCACCCACTACAGCAACACTCTGCTCACTAGGTTCCTCCATTGGTGGCCCTGCCTCATCACAGTCGACCCCAAGAACCTGTGACTTCAGTTCTTCCTCCCGGGCTGCAACCTGTGCCATAGATCGTGTAATTGCACAGACCGGGAACATGGCTTCCACTTCTGCATCAACTTCAATACCAATTTCTGGGGCGTCAAAACACTTCTCTGCCACAACAACTGGTGGGGGAAGAGATGGAAATACTTTCTCCCCAGCCAGGTCGTTCCCCAGCAGAAAATCAATCCCCTCTACTGGCATTACATCAGCAACAGCTACTTGAGCTGCAGCCTGAACAATGGGGCAATCGAGTTCCACATGAACATAATCATAGTATTCATCTGAGTTCATGCCCCTACACAGCACATACTTCCCTGAGTTTACAGGCCCTCCAGTCACGTTTCTGCACACAGACTGTTGTGCACAGGTATCACGAGCCACAGTAACTGGATAACTGATCCCATGAATTTTCACTGTGCCGTGACACATAAAAGGTTTACACCAGTCTAGAGACGATTTCTGAGGCAGTTCATCCGGAGGTGGCGTAGCATGTTGGGTAACTTTTTCAGCCTGAGCTGGCAGCGAGCACAGCCGGCTACACTCCAGCTTTCCACAGACTTCCCCCTCACCGTTACCACTCTCCCAACTCCTCTCGTTCACCTGACTCGAACCTATAACTAGTGCCACTGGTTTGGCATTTTGGGAGGCCTTCCACTTAGGACAGTTAGGCTTGATGTGCCCACTCTGCAAAAGTAACAAACTAGCTTCGAACTGGATACAGGGCTCTTTCTCCCTGCATTCTTTTTCTGCTCTGTACTTCCCTTGGACTGATTCACGGGAGATTTATCCCAGGCAGGGCCACTCACAGTCCTCTCCCTGGAATACTGAAAATTAGCATACTTGACCCCCATACTCCGCAAGGCAAACACCCGGTCATCAGCCCACGTCGCTGCTTCCTTCAAGGTCTTAAATCTCTTCTCCCTAATTTTAACACCAATTTCTTTGTCAGCCATGTTAGTAAAATGTTCCATCAAAAACAGTTCACGCACCTCGTTATACGAAGTGGCGCTCTCACTCAGCAACCACTCGTCTAACCTCTCCTCCAGATACCTAGCGTAGGCCATATAGGTGTCAGCAGGCCTTTTCCGAGCACCACGGAACAACAACCGATAAGCCTCTGGTCTAAGTTCATATGCCTTCAGGATGGCTGTTTTAAATAGTTCATATGCCTTCAGGATGGCTGTTTTAAATTCATCATAATCATCTACATCCTCAGGGCTCAACCTATTATACACTTCCAAGGCTTTTCCCTTCAGCACATTAGATACCAACCCCACCCAGCGCTGCCTTGGCCACTCAAACTCCCTAGCCTTCTTTTCAAATCTAACAAACCATTCTGTCACCTTCAACTCATCAAATGCTGGCACTAATTTTAGACTCCTTGAGAACCAACTCTCCCTATCCTCTGCACGGCCTGAGGTTTGGGTATCTGAAGTTGGTCTATTAGCAGTCAGCTCCAAGCGAGTCTTCAGCTCAAATCGCATTTTTTCACGCTGCAACTCCATCTCCCTCTCTTCTTTTGCACGCTGCATTTCCCTCTTCTTTTTCACGCTGCATCTCCCTCTCTTCTTTTGCACGCTGCATTTCCATCTCCAACTTTTTCAACTCCAACTGCAACTGAGCCTCCGGTGACAAGGCTCCAGGGTATATGGGAGTGGAATGAACAACTCCAGGGAAAGCACTAGACATACCTGGGGGAACTGCTCTAAACTGGCTCGGCGGCATCATAGATGGTAATAGTGGGGTAGCAAAACGAGGCATTTCAGCACCATAGTCAAACTCAGGGCTCACACGGGGAGTACCTTTGCTATGCCTCTCGTTGTTCCATATCCACAGGTGACTCAGCACGTACGCGATCTGGTGTAGACACGCGTGACTCCATGGCGACAAATCAATGGCAGTACTAAATAATGAAATACTAGTGCTGACTGAGAAACTACAAAACACATCAACTTCACCTCAAAGCACAGAGAACGCCAAGGTAACGATATCCTAGCAAGAAGAAGGCACTGTTAGGATATCCTGATGCGAGGTCGCCACTGTTACGGTTTGCGCCAGCCCGGGGCTATTACAAAAAGACAACAAGTCAGCCTTAGATGATCGGCCTCCACTGCGTTGCAAAAATAACACAGACCCCGGCACTGACACTTCGCAAACTAGAGAAAAACTGCGCAACGGAAAAGTACTTATTTAAGAACGCAACACTCTGTACTTTGGTAATAAAACGGAACAGCCTACCTATAGATCTAGCCTACTATCGTCACTACCGGAAGTAATACCGCCCGAGACAGCCTACAGGAACACCTCCCACTTACTTCCGGTGGTGACGACTTTCTACTTAACCCGTGTCCAAGGGGGAACGCAGTTAGTAGCTCACGATGGTTCTCACTAGCCTTGAGCAAAGAGATGGGATTAACTGTGTAGGGGTTAGGGGTGTGTGTGTGTATGTACGTGTGTTGGGGAACGTTAACAAAGGCAGCGAGAAGACCACGGTGAGCCAAACTGGCCCTCCAAAGACAACACGGTTACAAAAACAAAATAACTACTTCCCTCAGTCAGCAACAAAAGAATAAAAATAAACTTAAATGAAAACGCCAGCTCGGCATAAAAATGACTGGGGAGAGAGAGAGTGTGCACACACGCACGATACGGAAGCTAGCTGGGAAGAGACTGACCCTGATCAAGGCTCGCGCACGGCCAAGCGCGAACGCATAATCAAATTAATTAATAAGAACTTATATTCGTGCCCCTCTCTCTCTCTACAATAAACTGGTACTTCTAATGCAAGCAAAACATCATTAAATATACTGGTAGCTCACACAAGACAATCAAAATAATCAAATGCATTCTCAGCATGGTATTAAATAAAATTGCCCTCAGTGGCAGGAACGAAAGAAACAAAAGAACTTGTAACACTCGCTAATGTAAACTCCGCGAATGACACGGATACATACTGCATAATCCCCTAGCCCAGCTGTAACGGCTGCATCCGTGGGAACGGAAAGGCGGACAACGTAACAATATATATATATTTATTTATTTATTTATACTGTATTTACCTGTATATATACAGTGAGAGAGAGAGAGAGAGAGAGAGAGAGAGAGAGAGAGAGACTGATTGATACTGATACTGATATTTTTATTGTGTGTGTGTGTGTGTAGGATATAAAAAACAGGTGTAAAACAAGGATGGGTCATGAGTAGTGTATGATAAAATGGACATAAATCAGGTAGTACAATACTGGAAAAATTTACATATATGCAGAAATAGGATCGATGAGTCAAGACTCTCTTACGGACGGTACGGACCTCATGCAATAGTTTAGTAAGAAGCATTCGTGATTGAGCTACTGTAATATATATCCATCTGTCTATCTATATCTATCTATCTATCTGTCTCTGTCTCTGTCTCTGTCTCTCTGTCTCTGTCTCTCTCTCTCTCTCTCTCTCTCTCTCTCTCTCTCTCTCTCTCTCTCTCTCTCTCTCTCTATGTATATATATATATATATATATATATATATATATATATATATATATACACACACACACACACACACACACACAAATACATACCATGTATAACACCAAGGACTCACATATACATATACGCAATCTTCATGTCCTCGCCAACAAGTACATACTTATGCTTTTTCATTTACTCATTAACATACATCATATCGATTGTTGAATTCAGTATACGTTGAATTAATAATTACTGGTAACTTTCTGCCAGTTTCTGTTTTAACTTTAATTTAAAACCCGTCGATGTATTACTTTTCTTTATGAGAGGAAGAGCCCGCAAAACGTTCCCTCCAAGAAAAAAAACAAAAACAATACAAAAGAGAGCCAACTTCAAGATCCATTCATTTCGAGATGCCTGGACACACTGAGTCTGGAAGACTGGAGATCATAGAAAGTAGGAAATACAGACAGAGGGAAACAGTTCCAGAGTTGACCTGCTGTATAAATGAAAGGCTGGGAGTAACGGTTAACTCTTGCATTAGAGAGCTGGACAGAAAAGGGATGAGAGTTTTTTGCTAGACGGGTGCTACGTGCCCGTCGTAGAGGTGGAGGATGCAACAGACAGTTCAGAGGAGCAGTGACCATGGAAGTAGCGATAGAAAAGAGTTAAAGGGTCCTACTACAAAAACTAAACGCCAGTATTGACGAAAGTGAGCGTCTGACGTTCCTGTTTTTCGTACCATTAATAAATTTCCTATTCACGCCAGGCGTTCGTCAGCGTAAAATAGTATTGGAATGTGACAGGAGGATAAACGTCACGGGAGACCCCCCTTTCGTGTAACAAATTTAAATATTCATGAATACGATAATTTTCCATCTATAAAAACTGAAGAATTTAGAAATCAAATTTTCCCTAGCACGCTAAAATATTGAGAAAAACACGGCTGTTCATAAGATTTTACAAGACTAAGCGCTTCCGTAACGAATACGAATAAACAAAAACTTCCATGGTGGCGATGTGGCGCGTAATATTGAGTTAGGATATTAAATTAAGCTTTCTGGTTTATTTCAGTACCTGTGTACTTTCTGAATAGATTTTTGAAACGGCAACTGTTTGAAAGTTTGTGTGTAAGCCAGCTCAGTGCTTTAGTTAGCACACTTGAGGGCAAGCCAGTAAGCTTCTGCCTCTAGTCCAACATCATTGTGTGACACTTCATGCCTATGAAAAATCATGAATAAATGACGTGTAAGAAGTGCATATACAGTATTATATTACATGGCAGAAATTACACATATCAGAGTTTGGTCAACGTTGGTAAATGGTTAGTCTGGTTTGTATTTTTCAATTGTTTTAGTGTTCTCTCTTACAGTTAAGTTTTAGAAATTGATAAAGCAGACACAAATTTCTCGTCGGCACCGACAAGTATGTGCAATCACTTAAGTTCTTTCTTGAAAAAAGTGATTCGTTTTTGCACCAAAATAAATTGATAAGCTGATGTAGTTAAGATAGTTGGGTAAGGTTACCAGGTATTATTTTACAAGTGGACAATATGCAGTTTTGGAATTTTAGCACCATTAACGTATAGTATAGTCCCTAAGAATCACACACACACAAAAATATTACTCCATTCGGAAATTGATATTTTCAGAGATAATGAATTTAATTTAAAATTCCAAAAAAACCCTACCTTGGATCTTCACTCGGCCACTCCGGGTAAAAAATGCATGCGTTCGTACGTTTGTTTCTCATCCCTTCGTCTACGCACGCGTCTCGTAGGTTTGTATCACCCACTCATATGCCTACTTTAGGTCACGTGATGGAATTCTGTCAATAGATTTGGATCCCGCACATTGATTCAATCTGGATGGAAAATTCAAATCCTTCTCACTATGGCCTCTGAAGAAGAAAGACGTGCTGTGTGTCCCGGGTGTGATATTGATTATTTACGAGTGATTAAGCGTTTCCACTCTGAACCTGAAGAGGCCATTGAGTTTTTTAGAAGACACGATGTATTACCTTCCGAAGTTTATTGCCCAGATTGTCAGGAACCGTATAAATTTAGAAAAGACAAACATCAGTGGTACTGTGGTCGGTACAAAAAGTCCGGAAAAAACAAGAAACGGGTCCAGTGTAGTTTTTGTGAGTCTGGCTACAAAGGAAGTTTTTTGGACAAGACACACCTTCCTGCCTGGCAAATTATTCTGTTCATAAACCACTGGATTCAAAAGTTCTGGAACCACGACGTTATTATCATGTGTTTGAAGTGGTCATCAAAGACAAGTGTGACTGGCGAAGCTTTTGCTCTGAAGTGACCCTTTCCTGGCTACAGAACCAACCACCCATCGGGGGACCTGGCGCTGTCGTCGAGATTGACGAGACATTTTTTGTGAGGGCAAAATATGATCGTGGGAGAGACCTAAGGGACGTGTGGCTTTTTGGAGGGATTGAAAGGGTCGGGAAAAGGTTTTTCTTGGTGCCTTTGGTGAAAGGGAATCAAGTACTTGACAGGAGTGCTGCAACCCTTGTACCGATTATCAAAAAATTCATTCGGCCAGGTGGCACTGTTAACAGTGATGGTTGGGCTGCCTATCGACGGTTGGCGGACGAGGGGTACACGCATCGTGTAATTAACTCTAGGAGGCATTTGTGGACCCAGACGACCCTACCATCAATACACAGACCATTGAAAGACTGTGGCGTGACGTCAAGGAGTGGTCTAAGCATCGTGGACTACGGACTGAATATTTTGAACAGTACTTCTCTAGGTATCTGTTTCTTCACGCGAATCCTGAGCAATAGCTACACCACTTCCTTATTGCTGCAGCCACGCTGTACCCGCCACAGTCAAATTAGACACGTGAACGACCTGGTGCTGTTGCCGCTATTCCAATTGGCCTACCCCCGGAAGGCGACGATGACCCAGACAACCCTCGTCCTGGACCATCGTATCTCTAGGGTAAGCGTTCCCCTAGGATAGGTTAGGTATGTTGGTTTTAGTTTGGTTAGGTTTTGTGTGCTTGGTGAGGTTACGTTACATTCTCTCCTGAGATAGGTTAGGCATGTTGGGTTAGGTTTGGTTAGTTCTATTGTGTTCGGTGAGGTTTGGTTTTGTGTGTTTAGTGAGGTAACGTTACATACTCTCCTAGGATAGGTTAGTTATGTTGGGTTAGGTTTGGTTAGTTTTATTGTGTTGCGTTAGGTCTGTTTCGTTTGGGTTGGTCTGTTCAATTACGTTTACGGGTGCTGCAGTATATTTTTCTGGTGGTTTTTTAATGCGAGTTCAGTTGTTTTTTACTTCATTTTTTTCCGGAAAATGCTTCATTTTCACCTACTTGTCCACTAAATTTCAATGTTTGTAAAACAAGGACAATGAGGCATTTCCGACAAAAATGAAGGTCAGAAACATTCGAATCGCATCAAAAACTGCCAGAAAAATATATTGCACTACCTGGGGGGTGTATTGTCCACTTGTAAAACTTTACCGGTTACCACATACCGGTTTGAGTGAATTGGTTGGTTCGGGTGCTGGCTCAAATATTACCTGTTTCAATCAAGCACTCAGATCTGAGCATAGGTGTGTTGACTATAAAGCAAAACTTGTTAGTAAATGCTGATTTTCTCATGCGAATTTAAAAAAAAAAAAAAAATCTTTCTATCCCAAGAGCTTTTCTTACAAGTAGCTACAGGCCTGAGGAAATGGTCTGTTCCATGCATATATAATATAAAAACTAGTTAATTGGATAGAAATGACAGTTATTGCAATGGAGGAGTAGATAGGTGTAGAAAAGTCATGGAATATTGGTTAGGGTGGAAGGGTTATACAAAAGCATGAAACGTGCAGTTAAGCAATGACTGACAAACAGGAAGTGATGAGATAAATATTTAGTGAAGGAGACAAACATCAAGCATATGACCAGAGTAGAAGAAAGCTAGGAAAACAGAACAGTAAACAGTCTGAAAATATATAAAACAGAATTGGATGAAAGTACTATAGATGTGGAATGATTTCTGGGAAATAAAAAGGAAAGCTTGTCTAGCAGACTGGAACAGAAATAGTTAGCTACTGTATATACCATGTAATTAGGAAATCATTGCATACTGCTTGAAGGGAAAGGTAATAATAAAGAATGTGAATCTCAGAGTAGTATGATTACTGAGCTAAACTGGAAATTTATTAGTATTACCTCAAACAGGGAAGGTGAGAATAATGTGGGGAAAAACTATAGCTAGATATATAGAAATTGAAAGTACAACTGATACAGTACACACATCTTATAACCTATATTTTCCAATATGGTCTGCTGGTCATGGCTGGATGACAGGTGTGGAAAGAAGCAGCTGGAAAAGAATGGAGTGCTACTGCAACCCTCTTGTGTTGGTGCTGCAATGAATGTCACCATTCAACCAGCTCTGTAAAGAAGTAAATTAGTCTCCATGCTAAGAATAATTCTTCAGTAACTCTGTATTTACATTTTGCAGTATAAATTTCGGAACACATGATGTACTGCTGCATGAGTGAAAGTGCACATAACCTGGATAAACGGCTGCATAGTTCATGACTCGTCAACTTGCCAGGAACAACATGGAAGTCTATGAAGAATGCAATAATACATTCACTTTGCTCGTATGAAATCAAGTCTGAATAATCTCAATTATTTTCATGCAAATAACTGCAAAAGGAGGATAAATCATAATTCAGTCTAGGCTATACATTACACTGAATCTTGCTTGTTAATGCATCTTCTTTATGCGTTCTACCATCATTTGATGCCAATTCTAGCGCAAATATACTTATTTCGTACATAAAAATAACAGTTTAGAATGGGTTAGCGACGTGTCTGGTTTATTAAACAGACGAAACATTCAAAATTTGCGCGCTTTTAGTGCTCATGCAGCGCATTCTCGCCCAATCTAGAGACTGTTGTGGCATTCAAACGCCAGAACTGGGTTCCGCCAAGACTGACGGTCCACATTTTTTATAGTAAGGATTACTGACGATCACGAACGTCTGACGACTGAACGTCGCCGTCGGACCGCCTGAACTCTGGAGTTTTATAGTATGGCCCAAAGAGGCAACAGTGTGGCGAAGAAACAAACATTGAAGGGAGCCAGTAAGAGGAGGAGAGTTGATGAGACGAATAGCCTTTGACACCGCCCTATTGAGAAGTGCTGTATGTGGGAAGCCTCCCCACACATGAGAGTTGTACTCTAAACAGGGGCAAATAAAACCCGTGTATAAAGTCAACGACTGTGCAGGGGTAAAGAAGGCACGGAGTCGGCTTAGCACACCTAATCTCTTGGGAGCAGATCTTTCCAAGATACATCCAGTGTGAATGAAACCCTAAACATGTTCAAGGATGATGCAGGATTCAGCTGGATATTACTAAACATTAGTGGGTACTCCTGTGGAAGATTTTGATGGGTTAAAAGGTGCAAAAACTGAGTCTTTGAGGCATTAAAAATAACAAGATTATTTTTACCCCAGTCAGAGATACGAGCCAAGACATACATTAGGTGTGCCATAGCCTCATCCCTTGTTCGTTGAACTAAATGCTGAGATGGACGTTGCGGAAACTGAATGGGTGAAGGGTGGAATCATCGGTGTATGAGTGGATAGGATTAAATGTACAGCTTAGGAGATCATTGATGAATAAAAGGAAGAGAGTTGGTGATAGGACAGAGCCCTGAGGAACACCACTGTTGATAGATCTGGGAGAAGAACGATGGCCGACTACAACAGCAGCTATAGAATGACCAGAAAGGAAGCTATAGATGAAGGCACAGATAGAAGGATAGGAACCGTAAGAGGGCAGTTTGGAAATTCAAGATTTATGCCAGACTCGATCGAAAGCCGTTGAGATGTCTAGTGCAATGGCAAAGCTTTTCACCAAAGTCCCGAGAGGAGGATGACCAGGAGTGTGAAAGGTACGTGAGAAGATCGCCAGTGGGGCGTCCCTGACGGAACCCATACTGACGATCAAAAAGAAGGTTGTGACAGGAAAGATGCTTTAAAAATTTTTCTGTTAAGAATAGACTCGAAAACTTTTGAGACACAGGATGTTAAAGCAATTGGTCGATAGTTAGGCTTGGGAATGGTCACCCTTCTTTGGGACTGGCTGAATGAGAGCAAACTTCCAGCAAAAAGGAAAGGTACAAGTTGGAAGACAAAGAGGAAAGAGTTTACCTAGGCAGCGTGTAAGCACAGAAGCACAGTTCTTGAGGACAACAGGAAGGACTCCATCAGGCCCATATGCCTTGTTAGTATTGAGACCAGTGATGGCAGAAAATCTTATATCGTGTGGAAGTTGAGTCTAGTACCTAGTACCTCTGTAAAGAATAATTTTTTGAGTAAAAAAAATTTCTACAGAATGGAATTTTTTGGGTTATCCGGTCTTCCGGTAGGAAAATTCTGTGTGACATACTGAAATCCACAGTCAACTGAAAATGTATTCAATGCATTATAAAAAATATACTAGTTTGGATGTCAATAATATCACGTAATAATAATTTGTTGTCTCTAAGCAGAGGGGATGTATGTTCATAGCGAGCATTATATGTCATATTTCTTATTAACATTTTTTGTACAACAAAAAGAGTATCTAAATGAGTTTCATAAGCACCACCCCAAATGGCTGATCATATAAAAAGAAAGGATAGACTAATGCATAGTAAATAAGCTTTAATGAATCAATATTCATAAGATCCCTCACCTTATACATATCACCAATTATCTTAGAAACTTTCATTTTTAGATAATTTAAATGGAATTTCCAATTCAGCTGATTATCAATATTAATTCCTAAGAAGTTTGTTTCATCTCCACACTCTGGCTTCGGCTTTCCTGTCATTCTCTGACTAAATATATCTGTGCTGTTTACTTATCCCCTAATTCTACTGACTATCAAAAATTCTTCGACTATCTTACTTCTACGATGGAACACATTCTGTCCATTTCTCTTTCCTCTGAAATCTCCATTCTTGGAGATTTCAATGTTCACCACCACCTTTGGCTCTCCTCTCCTTTCACGGATCCACCTGGTGAACAAGCCTACATCTTTTCTATCCTTAATGACCTAGAGCAGCTTGTACAGCACCCTACCCGTATCCCTGACCGCCTTGGAGAGAGCTCCAACATACTTGACCTCTTCCTTACAACTAATCCTTCTGCTTACTCTGTTAATCTTTTCTCTCTGTTGGGCTCCTCCGATCACAACCTTATTACCTTAACCTGTCCTATCACTCCAGTACTGCCTGTGGACCCTCCAGGGAAACGTCGTCTGTGGCATTTTGGAGCCGCGGACTAGGAGGCCCTCAGGCAGTACTTCTTTGATTTTCCCTGGAATGATTATTGCTTCCATGGCTGTGAGCCATCTGAGTGTGCCTTGCGCATTACGGAGGTTATTCTCTCAGGCATGGAAGCATACATTCCTTTCTCATATCCTTTGACTAACGCAAGAAAGCCTTGGTTTAATCACGCTTGTTCTAATGCTGTCCGCAACAAGGAGAAGGCCTACAAAAGGTACCAGAGCCAACCCACCCCTGAATCACATAATCTTTACGTTTCTGCCCGGAATCGTGATAAGTCTGTTCTTCGCTCTACTAAAAATAATTTCATCCATACTAAATGCTCTCAACTCTCCAACTCGAATTCTTCCCGCTCCTTCTGGCACCTTGCCAAAAATCTTTCTAACAACTTTACCTCATCATCCTTCCCTCCTCTTTTCTACTCTGATGGTTCTGTAGCTATTTCTTCTACTGATAAAGCAGATCTCTTCGCACAGACTTTCTCCTCCAATTCCACCTTAGACGATTCCGGTGCTGTTCCTCCATCACTTCCCCCCTCTGACTTCCTCATGGCTGACATTAAAATTTCTTCAGTTGATGTATTTTCTGCCATCACTGGCCTCAGTACTAACAAGGCATATGGGCCTGATGGGGTCCCTCCTGTTGTTCTCAAGAACTGTGCTTCTGTGCTTACACCCTGCCTAGGCAAACTATTTCGCCTTTGTCTGTCAACTTGTACCTTTCCTTCTTGCTAGAAGTTTGCTCTCATTCAGCCAGTCCCAAAGAAGGGTGACCACTCCCAACCCTCCAACTATCGTCCAATTGCTTTAACGTCCTGTATTTCAAAAGTTTTCGAGTCAATTCTTAATAGAAAAATTTTAAGGCATCTTTCCTATCACAACCTTCTTTCCGATCGTCAGTATGGGTTCCGTCAGGGACGCTCCACTGGCGATCTTCTCACCTACCTTTCAGACTCCTGGTCATCCTCCTTTCGGGACTTTGGCGAAAGCTTTGCCATTGCACTTGACATCTCAAAGGCTTTCGATCGAGTCTGGCATAAATCTTTAATTTCCAAACTGCCCTCCTAAGGTTTCTATCCTTCTATCTGTGCCTTCATCGCTAGCTTCCTTTCTGGTCGTTCTATAGCCGCTGTTGTAGACGGCCATCGTTCTTCTCCTAGATCTATCAACAGTGGTGTTCTTCAGGGCTCTGTCCTATCACCAACTCTCTTCCTTTTATTCATCAATGATCTTCTAAGCTGTACATCTAACCCTATCCACTCATACGCTGATGACTCCACCCTTCACCTTTCCATTCGGTTCCCGCCACGCCCATCTCAACAGTTACTTCAAGAAACAAGGGATGAGGCTATGGCACACCTAATGTCTGACTTGGCTCATTTCTCTGACTGGGGTAAAAATAATATGGTTGTCTTTAATGCATCTAAGACTCAGTTCTTACACCTATCAACCCGACAAAATCTTCCACTGGTATACCCACTAATGTTTAATAATATTCAGCTTAATCCTGCATCATCCTTGAGCATGCTTGGGGTTTCATTTACTCGGGACTTATCTTGGGAAGATCATATTACATCTCTTGTAAAATCTGCTTCCAAGAGATTGGGTGTGCTAAGCCGACTCCGCTCTTTCTTTACCCCTGCACAATTGTTGACTCTATACAGGGGTTTTATCCGCCCCTGTGTGGAGTACAACTCTCATGTGTGGGGAGGCTCCCCACATACAGCTCTTCTCAATAGGGTGGAGTCAAAGGCTTTTCGTCTCATTAACTCTCCTCCTCTTACTGACTCCCTTCAACCTCTGTCTCTTCGCTGCACTGTTGCATCTTTATCTCTTTTCTATCGCTACTTTAATGGTCACTGCTCCTCTGAACTGTCTGCTTGCATTCCTCCACCTCTACGACGGACGCGTAGCACCCGTCTGGCAGCAAACTCTTATCCCTTTTCTGTCCAACTCTCTAATGCAAGAGTTAACCGTTACTCCCAGTCTTTCATTTATGCAACAGGTCAGCTCTGGAACTGTCTCCCTCTGTCTGTATTTCCTGCTGCCTATGATCTCCAGTCTTTCAAACGTAGTGTGTCCAGGCATCTCAAAATGATCGGATCTTGAATTTGGCTCTCTATTGTTTTTTGTTTTTCTCTTGGAGGGAACTGTTACTGCGGGCTCATGGCCTTTGGTTCCTTCTTCCTCGCATAAAAAAAAAAAATCTACGTGCTTTAAAGTTATATTATCCATGGTAATAGTAACGTTATATGACAGATTCATGTGAGAATGAGAAATCATATACTGTGTATTATTATGATTCGGGGTTAACTTATTACTTTTTATCCAGTTGGAAAGATTAACTAATTCTATAATAACAGTAGTTTGTATGTTTATTAAGTCACTTCCTTGAAAAAGAATATTAGTATCGTCAGCAAAAAGTATAAACTTCAACTTGTCACTACAGCAAACAATATCATTTATATATTGTACAACAAGAACAGAATTGGATCTAGGACTGACCCCTGAGGTACACCATATCTAATAAGTCTAATAGGTGATGCATTATTATCATACACAGTATATTGCCGTCTATGACCTAAATAGCTACTGAACCATTCAAAAGACGTATCTTGAATTCCATAAACTAGCAACTTCTGCAACAATACTGAGAATGAAATTGTATCAAAGGCTTTTGATAAATCACAAAATACAGTTATATGATACATTTTGTTATCTATACCGTAGCATTATAAATGTTTTGACAAAGGTTTTGAATTGCAAGCTCTGTTAAAAATTTTGGACGAAATCTGTACTGACAATCAGTTAATAAGGAATGTTCATTTTAGTAATTTTTACTCTACTTGTAACGATTTTTTTTCATATATCTTACTAAATGTCGTTAATATTAATACTGGCCTACAATTTGTGCTATTTGAAGTTGCTTAGGAAATGAACCTTTGCCAAAAGGTTTATATATTACGGTATGTGAACAAGATATGGCGAAACTTTATCAGAACATACTTTATCTTTATGCTAACATCATCATGGCTGGGAGATGTTATCTTAAGATTCTTTATAACTCTTTTACTTTAAGCAGAGTTGTTGGTTCATGATTAAATGAATGCTGAACAGGTTCCGGTAGATTTTTTCTCTGAATCAGGTGGATGTCTGTTGTATATTCTGAGCTAATTCAGTTGGTACATTGCAAGAATATTCATTAAAAGCCTCTGCTACTTCGAGTTTATCATTTAAGATTTTGTCATTGCGTGAAAATGTTGTTGCTGGACTAGACTTGTTTCTTGCAGTTGTATCATTTATAACCTGCTAAATTTTCTTAGGATTCCCTGCATTTTCACTTAGTCTCGAATTTACATAATTTTTCTTTGCTGTTCTAATAACAGATGTTAATATATTACGATCGCTCTTTAAAATGTGCTCATATGTGAGAGACCATTTGGCGTACAACCTCTGTAATCTATTTCTTTCCTCTATAGATATTTTAATCGTAGGAGTTATATAGGGCTTACCTCCACGTTTTTCTTTGACTTAATACTCTTTAACTGGATAATTATCATCTTAGAGCTTTTGAAAGGCTTCCATATATTTATCAAAATCTTCATCAACATTCAAGTCATTCATACCTACACTCCATTGATAGTTACTCGGTTCTGTTTTGAATCTGTTTATTGAAACTTCTGTAAATGTTCTTTTGATTATATTAAGATCATGGCAGTTTTGGTAACGAATGTAGAAATAAATAAATACTGGAAAGTGATCACACAAAGAAGAATATAGGATGCCATTGGTCTGGTAATTTCGTAAATTATTTGTCCAGATATGATCATTTAAAGTCACTGAAGTTCTCGTAATGCTGGTTGGTTAAAGTATCGTAGGAAAAAACAAACAGGCATAAAAAAGATTAACAGAATTCAGCACATGGCTGTGATTATACTTTAACAAGTTAATATTAACATCGCCCATAATATAACAAGGTATACTAGTTTCTGATATCTGTTCTAAAATATTTTCAAGAGAAATTAGAAAGTCATCAATATTTGTATTTGGTGGCCTGTATATCATTCCAACTATGAAATTATGTGGTTCTGTGATCCTGATGAATAAAGATTCTGTGTAATTTAACTGGAGTGAAATAATCTGATTTGTATAACCCTTGAACTTCTTATTCAAGTATATAGCTATGACACCACCAGTGGTATTCTTATTCTTAACCCGCCACGTGCCGGCTATTTTTAGCCCTATGGGCCACCCCAGTGCCGGCCATTTTTCGACCTTTTTTTTTTTTTTTTTTGGTAAAATTATAGATTTTGATGTGGAAACAACGAATTTCTCCATTAAAATGCTCACCAAGGCTCGGAAATGAGTTTTATTGAGTCCTGCATACTCATGTACAGGTATAGCCGCTCCCTCACGCTCACCACGTACGTAAGAAAGCCGTTTTCTGTGTGAGGTATACTCAGGTATTGATGCTGGGAAGGTATAGCAATGTTCAGTACACTTTTCTGATTACTTATTGCTTCAGCATCTATCATAATTTGCGTGTCTTTCTCACTGTGAATGCATTATCTTACACTTACTTGAAGATAGGTACAACCTGACTTCAATACGTACAGTCCTGGCACTTATAAGAAGGTATTTAAAACTTGACTTCATTGTATAGTCCTTACACCTACAAGAAAATATTTACAACTTACACTTACATGAAAATATTTACAAAATGCCTTCACTATGAACAGCACTGGGTGAGGCACACACGCAGAGTGAGGCAGAGCTTGTGTGAGGGGGGGGAGCGAGTGAATGTATGGCCTTGACAGCCTGGGGGATGGTAGAGGAACAGTTACCTTACATGCCTGCCAATTTTTACCCGCAAATCTTGAAAAATGCGGTCACAGTGAAGTTTTTTATTATAAACTCTTTTAAAACAGCACTGGCACTGGCCGTAGAATTATGTCAGACCGTTTTATAACGGCACTGGCACGCGGTGGGTTAAAGTATGTTGTATACTCCCTTATATTATAAAGATTACAGATCTTATCATTAAATCTCACTCTCATCTTAAATGTCGGGACCAACTGCCTAGCCCCAGGCTCCTATGCTCCTCATGGGGCAATGTAGGATTGGATTATGGATGGATAGATGGATCATTAAATCTTGTTTCACATAATCCAATGATGTCAAATTTAATCCCTAGAAAATCTAAGCATTGGTCAAATAATGATTCCAAATGTAGTGGAACACTGTTGACATTATATGACAGCAGCTTGAGGTTAGTATCAGTAAGTTTCAACCGTAAATCAGAATCAGAAAAGAAATAGTTACATGTAAGTTCATTTGAATCATAATCAGTCAAGTTATTGTCTACTTTGTCACGTTCTTTATACTGAAATGGATTAAACATCATTTTATCGATGACTGTTTGAGGATAGTTATGGTAATTATCTGTCAACAGCCTAACAAGTTCTACATCATTAAGGCTACAAATGGAAAAAAAATTACTGCTACCTAACATACAGAAAAAAAGGAAAAAAGAAAAAAAAATCCAGGTAACTATTACTTAACTACTTACTTCTTAGATCCTCAAGTATTCTTTCTGGTAGCATAGCCTACACCTTGCCCGAAGGAGCACGTCCATCAATGCCTGGTATATCAGTAGCGTCAGTGTTACCGGTGGTGCCCTTTGCTCCCTCCATGCTGGTTTCGCGAGTGGCAACTGCCTCATCAACACCACCAGTCCATTCACCAACACAAGTGCTACCACCAGCGACTGCTCCATCAATCATTTCCTGTGGCATCCCCTGGGATGCATAGGACCTCGATGAACTCTCTCCACCAATATTTGTCCTCCCCTGCTTCTTTTCATTGTCCTCAACCAGGCTTCCCTCAGCCTACCTCTACCTCTTCTTCCTCTAGCAGTCCACTTTGGCACATCCTGTATTAAACTATCTTTTTTCAGTAAATGTGCCCCAACCAATTCCAGCGAGACAGTCTCACATATTCATGAACTGGTTCCACTCTCGTAATATCCCTTACTCTTTCATTTGTAACCCTGTTTTGCCACTTTACTCCAAGAATCCTTCTCAGTATTTTATTCTCAAATCCTAATACTTTCTGATCTGTTGCAATTGTACTGTACCATGACTCATGCCCATAAATTAAAACTGGTCTGACCATGTACTTGTAAGTTTTCACTCTAGTATGTACTGAAAGCATATTATTATTCCAAACAAATATCAACATTCCAACAGCTCGCCAAGCATGTCTAAGCCTCTCTTCAGTTTGATTGTTTAATGATACATTAGATGATACAATCGTTCCCAGATATTTAAAGTTTTCTACATTCATCACCACATTATTCCCAATTACACAATCGATTTGGTTCTCCACGTTCATATTAATAATTTCAGTCTTTCCACAATTTATTACCAATCCCACTTTTTCTCCTTCCTCCACCGGACAATCAAGCACCCTCTGCATCTCGTAAATACTTCCACAAATCAGTACAATATCATGAGCATAATCCATATCCATCAGCTTCTTATTTACATTCCAGTTAATTCGTGCACCGGTTCTCCTTACAACCTTTCTCATAATATAATCCATAACCAAAACAAACAGCAACGGCGAAAGAACTCCTCTTTGAATCACTCCTGACTTAACTTCAAATGGATCACTCAAAGAACCACCCACCATTACCTTACAAAAAGTACATTCATGAAGGCTTCTAATAATATTTACAAAAATTTCTGGTATACCATAGAATCTCATAATTTTCAACATAGCCTCCACGTGAAACAATATCAAACGCCTTTTCAAAATCCATAAAACACATACTAAGTGGCATTTTATCTCATTAGCTTTTTGCATTAGATGCCTTACAATAAAAATCTGATCATTACAACCTCGACCCTTGGTAAATCCTGCTTGTTCTTCTCTTAAATTTTATCAGTTACTGGCTCAATTCTGTTCAACAAGATTTTGGAAAAGACTTTTACAACTACAGGTGTCAAAGTTATCCCCCTCCAATTGCCACACACACTTAAATCTCCCTTTTTTTTTTGGTATTATTATAATCAATCCATTTTTCCACTCTTCTGGAATTCCACCATTATCCGAAGCCACATTAAAAAGTTTCAAAAGCGCATTGTTCAACTCAATCATTTTCCACCTTAAGCATTTCAGGAAATATTCCATCCTTTCCTGGGACCTTAAAATTCTTTAACTCCTTTATAGATTTTGCTACCTCTTCCAAGGTTATATCCCGTTTCTATCTGTAAATCTCTCTCAGCTGGCAAAATGTACTCTTCAGCTGGGATTGGTCTATTAGGATATATATATATATATATATATATATATATATATATATATATATATATATATATATATATATATATATATATATAGGTAGATAGATAGATATATAGGTATATAGATAGATATAAATATATACATATAATATATATATATATATATATATATATACAAATGAAATACAGCATAGTGTCCCTTGGAATGCCCAACCACCTCCACCAGGGATTCAGCATAGTGTCCCCGTAAACTCCCGGACACGACAACGGCAACGGCACAAATCAGCCCAGGCTGTACACCCCTATGACTCGGAGCCCTCCCGCCATTGCCATAGCAGGAATCCTGCACTACCTTCCAGGCGAGTTTCCACCAACCCATCTCGGGGTGGAGCTGTCTGTCCAGCTCCGACCAACACCCCTAAGGAGTTGGCCTGTAGCCACTCCTGCCTTCTACAGGAGTGTGCCAGTAGCCTCTCCGAAGATGTCTTCTCTCTTTGGACGCCCGGTAGCCGCCCACCCCTCGCTAAGGAATCAGGCAGTAGCCGACCTGAAGGTAAACAGGAGACGGCCTGTAGTTGCTCCCGCCTTCGTCAGAAGGTGTCCTTCCGGAGACAGCCTGTAGTCGCTCCACACCCCCTCCTGAAGGAGTCGGCCTGTAGCTGCTCCCACCTTTGTCAGACGGCCAGTAGCCGCTCCACCCCCTTTCTTACAGGAGTCGGCTTGTAGCCGCTCCCACCTTCGTCAGATGGTTCGGTAGCCACTCCGAAGGCTTTGCCCCTGAATTGGCCTGTAGCTGCTCCCACCTTCGTCAGACAGCCGGTAGCTGCTCTGATGGCGTTGCCCCTGAGTCAGCCTGTAGCCACTCCACACCCCTCCTGCAGGAGTCGGCCTGTAGCCGCTCCCACCTTCGTCAGACGGCCGGTAGCTGCTCCAAAGGGGTTGCCTCTGAGTCGGCCTGTAGCCGCTCCTCATACCTGCTGAAGGAGATGGCCTGTAGTTGCTCCCGCCTTTGTCAGATGGCCGGTAGCTGCTCTGAAGGTGTTGCCCTCGAGTCGGCCTGTAGCCGCTCCTCACCCCTCCTGCAGGAGTCGGCCTCTAGCCGCTCCCGCTTTCGTCAGACGGCCGGTAGCCACTCCGAAGGTGTTCCAAGGTGCGCTTGTGACTATTCCCCCTCTCAGGCCACAGCCAGTGGCCGGGCCTCGGCACCTCATGGTCGCGCCCCTGGGAAGTCACGGCCAGTAGCTGGGCCCCACGGCTGGAAGCAGTCGAGAGCAGCCCCGCCACCCCGGCGTGAGATGAGTATCCTGACCCCTGATGCAGTGGATGCAGGAGAGTACTGGAGAGGCCCTATCGCCTCCCCCAGCCTCTGCTCCCTATGCCTGGCCTTGGAGAAAACCCTCTCGATGGACCCTGATGCAGACCGGTGCCGCAGCCCCTACCTGATGGCATCGCCTGGCTCTGGGGACCACAGCCCTCAGGAACTCCAGGCCCTCCCCAGAACGCCCGGGCGGGACCTTCCTACGCCCCGACGGCGGAGGACCTCTACCTCCGGCTGAGACCTGACCGAGAGGTTCAGGGAATTGTCCGGCCCCAGTCCTGAGGGCCATACTCCTGTTCCTAGTCCAGAAAGCACGGGCCCTTTCGCCACCTGCAGCCCCAGACGTGAGAAGACGCCCCTGCATGTCGTCCCATACCCTCTCGGCACGACCTCCCCTGGTGGTGCCCCTGTCCCAGCAGAACTGTCGCCGGTGTGTCTCCCCGCCACACCCGACATCCAGTGACTTATGAGACAGTGATTGTGTCCTGAGAACAGCGTAACAGCAACGAGGCAATAGAGTGCAGTCCTAGCATCAGGCCAAGTGTTTACGTGAAGTTGGAATGATGGTCTAATATACGACAGAGCGGAATAGTGAATAACCCATGTAGAATCCAAGTGGTTGTGAATAAGACTCATGTGAGACACCTCTCATAATCAGTGAAACACCCAAGTCGTGGAATTTGTATTAGTAATTTACCCAAATGTCCCTTGCTCTTAGAAAATAATAAATCGAACAAGCTATCAATAACCTCCACCTCATATTACCATAAATACAATTAGACCTAGTGAGCCTCATCTCTAACTCCTACACGCTCGTGCAGAAACCTTGGGCCGTATTATGATAATTAACCAAAAATCCCTTGCTCTCCAAAAATAATAAGTTGAATGCGCTATCAATAACCTCCGCCTCATACTACCATAAATACAATTAGAACCCAGTGCCTCACACCCTCCCCTAGTGAGCCTCATCGCTAACTCCTCCATGTGCACAGAGACCCTGGACTGTACTAATTCTGTACACTATGCCTCGAGTGTTAATTCAAGTGCATACTACCGTAGTATCCTGCGAGATACTGACTATCTAGTTATAAGTGTTCGTAATTAACCAAATATTGTGTTGTAACATCTGCTGTTGTCCCTTGTCTGACTGAGTAATACACGTGTAAAGGTTATTGCCTGGAGTTTTTGTGTCCTGCCTCTCTCTTATTTTTACTAAGCCCCGTTTCAAAAGAGGACCCCGCTACACGTTAGGTGTTCTAGGAACGAGAAGTCGAGCCTTAAACACGTAGCATTACAATATATATATATATATATATAATAATTTTTATCTTTTTCTATTTTTATTTATTTATTTATTTTTTATTAGTATAATTTTAAGACGTTCCAGTATGTATATTTCCTAATCTAAAGACCCTACAACTAATCACCTAACAGACAAATCGCTAACCTATACTAAACCCTAAAGAGACAAATAACTAATCCTATTCTAAGGGTAAAAATACCTCGACCAAGAGAACACCATCGACTGCAGATATGTAACGCCTGTCTATGTTATATACCTGCACTCATCACTGGTGACTGTCGGTAAAGGCACAACCTAATATAGGGGACATCAATATATGGAAGGGAACCAGACAAGTAAGAAACATTTCCATATACGTCAACTGTCGGCCATAATTAGAACTTAAACAAGATGGTATACTGTATTTACATAATATGTACAAAAAGTAATGTACATCACCCAACAGACCACCATCGACTGCAAGTGCCCAATACTTTCCTATATTGCACACATGCACTCATCAGCTGGTGACTGTCAGGCTGGGAACAGGGTTTTATGTAGGGGACATCTATATTAGAAATAGATCAGTCATAAGCAGGAACTATTTCAAATACGTCAAATGTCAACCCTACATAATAGTACAATATATACATATTTACAGTCGATAAAAACCAAAATCATATAGTAAAAATGTCACATCACTCTGATCAATCCGGTCTCTCTCGGTAAAGCCATCAATTTATCAGTCATAACAATACCCCAATCTCCCGGGATGGTGGAAAGGGTGAAGGGGACATCTGCTGAGCTAATTTATAAGTGAAGCACATTCACGAATAAATCTCCGACAGTGCAGGATGATATGACTGATAGAAAACACCACATCACAGGTATCAGAGTGCGGTGGGAAGCGTCATTCAATATGCGGTTTCATGAGAGTTACTACAGTGGCATTAAGCCGTAATCGTGCAAAAACTTCTTCAAAGGCAACTGGGACGGTTGGCAGTATCCCAGTCGCTCAGGTATGGCTTACAAGTTGGAATATTAAGTCTGGTCCACTGACCTTGCCACAGAAGATTTATTGATTTCTTTCCGAGAGAGAGACTCGACCGTAGATCACAAGGAACGTCCCAAGTCTCCTCGAGCTCTACAGCTGACTTTGCAAGTAAGTTAGCCTGCTCACTGCTGTAAATATGACAATGACCAGGCATCCAGATCAGCATGAAGGACTTGTCACATAAATGTAGTTTATTAATAATGTGGCCCTGGATCTCATTAGAATCCGTAGTACAAGAAGCAATTGCCTGAAGAGCTGCTTTGGAATGCAAAAATATGACAAATGAATCATGCCATGAATTTAGAGCAGTCTACGGCTTTGTCAATAGCAAAAAGTTCAGAGGAAAACACAGATGTATGCATCGGCAAATAATACCTGAGGGAAGATTCAGTCACTCATACACTTGCACCCACGCATTCACTCGACTTGGAGCCATCGGTGTACAATTGGTGGGATCCCACGTGACGAACGATGATATTATGAAACAAGTGGTGGATCTCCACCTCTGGCGCCTTGGTCATTGGTGCTGAGAGCCACGACACATCAACATTAAAGCCAGGTGGCTCCCAAGGCGCTATATTTTTGGTCACCAACTTGTCACAGTCACTGAGGTCCACACCAACCTCCTGGATTAGTAAATGGAGGCGAATGGCAAGTGGCCGATGCAGCCCCTGCATAAGATTGTGGTATTGATGCAGGGGGGTACAGGCCACATTACCGATAACACTTTTCCTTGATCTTCGTATGCCATAGGATAAGGGCAGGTGGTCACGACGAATACAGAGGGGAAGCACATTAGCCTCCACTTCCATACGAGCTACACAGGTACACCGGAGGGCTTCAAGACATATTCGCAAACATTTATACTGCAGCACATCCAACCTCCTCAGTGTGGCATCGGATGCCGAGCCATGCACCTGTTCACCATAGTCTTGCTTGGATCTAATAACGACTTGTACACCATTAATAAAGATTTTCTGTCAGCACACCACATAGTACCCACTAGATGCTTAAGGACATTTACCGGTTTATCATAAGGAGCAAGCATATTATTAACATGAATTTTAAGGTTCAAATGACAATCAAAATATAGGCCCAAAAACTTTACAGAATTTTGAAAAGATACCGCCTGATTATCCAAAGTTAAGCACAAATTAGGTATGTTGTGATTAGTGAAAACTGTAGCGGCACACTTAGGGATGGAAAACTTAAATCCCCACTGCAAGGCCCATTGGTGGAGAGTCAAGGTCTGCTCGAATCCGCCCAGCCGAAAATTGTGCATTACAGGAAGAGTGCCATATTGCATAATCATCAGTGTAGAATGAGTATTTAGGATTCCTCAGGATGGGAGCTGATCACAGAATATCATTGATCATAATACTAAATAAAGTGGGACTAAGCACACTTCCCTGCAGCACCCTGTTTTCCTGGATAAATATATCCGATGTTATTTTACAGGGCAATATGACAGAGAAAGTCCTGTCCCTTAACAAATTTCAAATAAAAATAAGCAAATTTCTTCTTAAACCATAAGCATAGAGCTTCATTAGTATATAGTGTCACCATGTCATGTCATAGGCTTTATAGATGTCCAAGATCACCCCTATCATGAATTCTTTATTGGCAATTGTCTCTGAAATACAATGCTCCAAATTCATTTAATGATCTAGTGAACTTCCGTATTTACGGAAACCACATTGTTGATGATTTGACAAATTCTTTGACTCTAAAACAAAAAGAAGCCTATTGTTTACCATTCTTTCCATGACCTTACATAGACAAGAAGTCAAGACAATAGGACGAAATGAAGTGCGATTGATAAGACGACCAGCCTCTTTGGGTATCTGTATGACGTGCAGAAAGTGCTATGAGTCTGGGAAAGTTTGAGATGCCCAAATCTTATTGTACAATGCTAACATCTTAATCAGGTTGTCCTGATAAAGATCCTGGATCATACCGTATGTGATGGTGTCAGGTCCAGAGTTGGTGTCTGTACAGGATTTAAGGGCAAGGAGCAGTTCATCAAGTATAAACTCTTGGCTGCATGGGAAATCTACATCTTCTGTGGCAGAGTGTAATATTTGTAGCTCAGCTGGGCATTTATGATGTTGGAAATGCGGATCATAATTGGCTGAGCTACTTACATGAGAAAAACTCCTGCCGAGGATGTTAGCAACATCCACGGGATCGTCACAGAAGTTATTATTAACCTGCAAGGTGGTAACAGGGATGTATTTAATATTTTCATAGTGGACCAGACTTAACTGAGTGGAGTAGTTTGATTCACCATGGAAACAAAAGTCCGCCAGGAATCACGTTTGGCCCTTCTTATTAATCTCCTTGCCTCAACCCATGTAGGCTGTCAAAAATCCTGTATCTCCTATTGAGTTTCCTTAATGCTTGTCGGCAATCTAGCGTCCACCAATGTGCTCTATGCTTCACATGAACTGTAGAAGTCTTGGGAATAGCAGCCTCAACCGTATGTAATATGGAATTGATTAAATTCTCGACCTTAACATGTACGGTCTCCCCAGATATATCTGAACTGGCAATCCTTGAGAGGGACCCCCAGTCTGTTTTCTTATAGTTAAATTTTGGGGGTGGAGGGTCCAAAACGATGTCGTGTGTATAAGAAAGACAGATGGGTAAATGGTCACTTCCCAAGGAGTCTTCATAAGGGTCCCACGAGAAATCTTGATGTACACCAGGGAAGGCCAGAGATAAGTCAGTGGCCAAAAAGGCACCAGTACGATCATCTACATGAGTCACTCTACCATCGTTCAGAAGACAGAGGTTGTACTGTAGTATTAGGTCGGATACTTGTTCTCCATGACCACCGATCCTAAAGCTACCCCATTGATAGTGGTGGGCCTTAAAGTTGCCCAACACTAACTTATTCCCAGGCAGATGTTCAAATAATGAAGTTAAAGCATTACTATCAATGGGGCCATGTGGAGGACAGTATAGAGAGCAAATAGACAGATACGTGTTATTAAATTTTACTCTGTATGCAGCCACTTCCAGAGTATACTTTAGAATCACTTCCATTTGTGGGTGTGATTTGGGTGTGTATATGGCCATTCGGTGACCTTCATATCTTCTACATGAGTGGCAGAGTTTGAAATGTGGAGGATCAGGATGATCCACCAAGCACATCTCCTGTAAACAAATAACGTCTGGCCTGTGTATTGAAAGCATGATTGCTATATTATGTAGTTTATTCTCCAGAGTCCAACAATTCCATTATAATATAGTGAATGCGACGGTTTAAGATTTACATTAGGAGCTTAGTGCTTAGTCTTTTTGTGCCACCTACCAGCAGGCGAGTGACTGCCAGGGGACCTATCCCGATGCTTGTTGGCGGAAACCTCCATATTTTCATCAATAACCAGGCTCCCAGACTCCATTAGGGAAGAGCTACCCTTTTTCTCCCTCACTGGAGTAGAAGCTGGAAGAACATGAGGACGTGACTGTTTTGTGAGAGTGGTCATGTTACTCTTAATAGACTTGTCAAACTTCGGTTTAGGCCACACTGATGAAGAGGCAGCAGCAGCCTGAGAAAGAGGAAAGCGAACAGGGGACAAAGTACCTGGGGAAGTCACACCTAGTCTGAGATTACCCTCTCAAACCACTCTCGGGAGGACGCACCTGTGTGTAACTCACCCCAGAGCGATCAGTAGGGGGTACACTCCAGGGGCATGTAAGCAAATAGACACCTACTATATCTAAAGTTGGCACAGTGATGATTCCCTTTGCACCAACGACAGCACCAAGACTATGGTGAGCAACAGCACCAGTCTTTCTTGATGACTAGTTTAGTGTGGTTAAAGTATGCTATTTTTCCTTCTCTCCTTGCCTGCTTGAGTAAGGGTAACTTCGTTCTTCTTACGTCTTGCGAGGCTGGACATAGATCTTGATTTAAATAAATTCCTGTACCTCGTAGTTTAGCTGCATTCCGGAGCACCGACTCACAATCATTGAATCTTAAGAAGCGGGCTATAATTGGCTGAGGCTTGTTGTCATGTCATCGTCCAACTCGATGAACCCGCTCCAGCTCGATCTTGGGTAGCTGAAGCTTTTCTTCCAACAATTTCGAGACATTGACGGTGAACTGTTCCCAGGTTTCACCTTCTTGACTTTCCTGTAGGCCAGTTATTTTGATATTGTTTCGATGACTATAATCCTCTTGGTAATTGCAGCGTTCTTCTAGATCTTGAATTATCTTCTCACTTGCATTTAGATCATCAGTCAGTTTCTTGAACAAGGCTTCTTTGTCCTTCTTCTCATTTTCCAACTACTTTGTTTGGTGCTGCAAGTCCGCTACGTCTCCTTGCGTGAACTCCAAGCTTTAATGAGTTCATTCACCGTTACTTGGAATGCTTGCAGTTTTTCATTTACTTGCTTCACGAATATTTCCAGTGCACCTTGATATGCCTTATCTTGAGTAGATATTAGTGTTTGAAGCACAGATATATTCTTTGCTCAAACTTGTGAGTTTGAGTACTAGACAGAGCGATAGGTCAGCACGTCTGCTCAGCTCCGTGGTCAGAGAGAGAGAGAGAGAGAGAGAGACAACGAAATGATGGAAAGGTTAAGGATACGGCAAGAAGTAAGGGATCCAATTATGAGATGTCAAACGTCAAGATCACATAGCAAGATCAGTGTTCAGTCGGCGTGTCTGTGTGTGAAGAAAACATTAGTATAAAGATTGAAGGTCAGCCAAGGGGTTGACGTTTTTTTCTGCAAACTAAGGTAAAAAGTCAAGGTCATATGACAGAGCCAACTTCAACAATGTTTATGCCATTAAAACGAAAATTTGCAGCAGGCTTCAAGGTGCAGCAAGGAATGGAATAATTTTGGTGGAAGATTTATAGATAAGGGATGAATGAAATAATCCAATATAGTTTATAGAGCAATCGGTCGAAGGTCAGGGATACAGGACGGATAAGATGTTAGGCATTTAGATCAGTTGATGGGCGCAGGCGTTGCAGTCTTTGAGCGTATCTTCGTGTGTGTGTGTGTGTGTGTGTGTGTGTGTGTGTGTGTGTGTGTGAACAAAATAAGCTCTGTCATTTTCCAGTTTTACCATTCTTAGAGGATGAACTGAGGGGCAGCCATGGGTTGAGTAAATGTTTTTGAGAACACATTTTGATTTAAGGACAAAGTCAGAGTACTAAGCATTTAGCTCAGCAATGTCAACTTTAGCAGTTTTTATGCACTTAGACATGATAAGACTTAGTGGACAGGTTCACTGTATGGCAAGACCAAAGGGACTCGATTTTGAGAACAACCAGTCAAAGGTCAAGATCACAAGGCAAGGTCAGGATTTAATCTCTAATCCCAATTATGAAGAAATTACTAAAAACTGTCCTGATGTGAAATGGACCAAGCTTGGTAGAAGTGTGAGAATCGGCCAAGAGGATGACCAAATGTTTCGAAAACAATAGTTAAAAGTTTAATCCCTCGGCTTACACTGTTTATCTTTCCTCTCCGTTGGGCTCCTCCAATCACAGCATTATTACCTTAACCTGTCCTATCGCTCCGGTACGGCCTGTGGACCCTCCAAAGAAACGTGGATTGTGGCACTTTGGAGATGCTGATTGGGAGGCCCTCAGGCAGTACTTTTTTTATTTTCCCTGAAATGATTAATGACTCCATGGCTGGGAGCCATCTGAATGTACCATCGCATTACGGAGGTTATTCTCTCGGGCATGGAAGCATACATTCCCTTCTCATATCCTTTGACTAATGCAAGAAAGCCTTGGTTTAATCACGCTTGTTCTAATGCTGTCCACAATAAGGAAAGGGCTTATAAAAGGTACCAGAGGCAACCCACCCCTGAATCACATCGTTTTTATTTTTCTGCCAGGAATCGTGTTAAATCTGTTCTTTGCTCTACTGAAAATAATTAAATCCATACTAAATGCTCTCAACTCTCCAACTGGAATTCTTCCTGCTCCTTCTGGCACATTGCCAGAAACTTTCTAACAACTTTACCTCATCATCCTCCCCTCCTCTTTCCTACTCTAGTGGCTCTGTAGCTATTTCTTCTACTGATAAAGTAAATCTCTTCACTCATACTTTCTCCTCCAGTTCCACCTTAGACGATTCCAGTGCTGTTCCTCCATCACTTCCCCCCTCTGACTTCCTCATGGTTGACATTCAAATTTCTTCAGTTACTGTTTTTTCTGCCATTACTGGCCTCAATATTAACAAGGCATATGGGTCTGATGGAGTCCCTCCTGTTGTCCTTAAGAACTGTGCTCCTGTGCTTTCACCCTGCCTAGGTAAACTCCTTTGCCTATGTCTTTCAACTTGTACCTTTCCTTCTTGCTGGAAGTTTGCTCTCATTCAGCTAGTCCCAAAGAAGGACGACCATTCCCAACCCTTTGACTATCGTCCAATTGCTTTAACATCCTGTGTCTCAAAAGTTTTCGAGTCAATTCTTAACAGAAAAAATGTTACGAGTATGTATCTTTCCTATCACAACCTTCTTTCTGATCATCAGTATGGGTTCCATCAGGGATGCTCCACTGGTGATCTTCTCTCCTACCTTTCAGACTCCTGGTCATCCTCCTCTCGGGACTCTGGCGAAAGCTTTGCCAATGCACTTAACATCTCAAAGGCTTTCGATCGAGTCTGGCACAAATCTTGAATTTCCAAACTGACCTCTTATGGTTCCTATCCTTCTACATGTGCCTTCATCTATAGCTTTCTTTCTGGTCATTCTATAGCTGCTGTTGTAGACGGCCATCATTCTTCTAGATCTAACAGCAGTGGTGTTCCTCAGGGCTCTGTCCTATCATCAACTCTCTTCCTTTTATTCATCAATGACCTTTGAAGTTGTACATCTGACCATATCCACTCGTACGGTGATGATTCCACCCTTCACCTTTGCATTCGGTTTCAGCAACATCCATCTCAGCATTTGCTTCAACAAACAAGGGATGAGGCTATGGCACACTTAATGTCTAACTTGGCTCATATCTCTGACTGGGGTAAAAATACTCTTGTTGTTTTTAATGCATCAAAGACCCAGTTCTTGCACCTATCAACTGGACAAAATCTTCCACATGAGTACCCACTAATGTTTAGTAATATCCAGCTCAATCCTTCATCATCCATGAACATGATTGGGGTTTCATTCTCTCGGGACTTGGATAATTTTACATCTCTTGTAAAATCTGCTTCCAAGAGATTGGGTGTGCTAAGCCGACTCCATACCTTCTTTACCCCTGCACATTTATTGACTTTATACACGAGTTTTATTCGCCCCTGTTTAGAGTACAACAATCATGTGAGGGGAGGCTCCTCATATACAGCTCTTCTCAATAGGGTGGAGTCAAAGGCTTTTCGTCTCTTTAACTCTCCTCCTCTTACTGGCTCCCTTCAACCTCTGTCTCTTCGCCACACTGTTGCATCTTTACCTCTTTTCTGTCGCTACTTCCATGGTCACTGCTCCTCTGAACTGTCTGCATGCATTCCTCCACCTTTACGACGGGCGCGTAGCACTCGTCTAGCAGCAAACTCTCATCCCTTTTCTGTCCAACTCTCTAATGCAAGAGTTAACCGTTACTCCCAGCCCTTCATTTATGCAACAGGTCAACTCTGGAACTGTCTCCCTCTGTCTGTATTTCCTGCTGCCTATGATCTCCAGTCTTTCAAACGCAGTGTGTCCAGGCAACTCGAAATGAATGGATCTTGAATTTGGCTCTCTATTGTATTTTGTTTTTTTTCTTGGCGGGAACTGTTATTGCGGGTTTATGGCCTTTGGTTCCTTCTTCTTCGCATGAAAAAAAAAACTCATCCCTTTTCTGTCCAACTCTCTAATGAAAGAGTTAATTGTTACTCCCAGTCGTTCATTTATGCAACATGTTAACTCTAGAACTCTCCCTCTGTCTGTATTTTGTACTTCCTATGATCTCCAGTCTTTTAAACGCAATGTGTCCAGTCATCTCGAAATGAACTGATCTTGAATTTGGCTCTCTTTTGCATTTTTATTATTTTTTTGCAGGAACAGTTTGCGGGCTCCAGGACTTTGGTTCTCTCTTCCTTGCATTAAAAAAAAAAAATGGCAATATCAGATCAAACATTATTTATCTAATTTAACCCAAACTTTGCTGGAGGGTTCATGGTGAGGCAAGGACCAAAGGATGCGATACTGGTCACAGAAATGGCCAGATGTCAAAGTTACAGGGCAAGGTCATCTTTAATATGAGTGATCTGATTTGGGTCAAACTTGGAGGAAGTGTTATGGGTCAAGCAAAAGTGAAATAGGTTGGTTTTTAGAACGGTCCCTCAAGAGTCAGCGTCACAGGAACAAACTCAAATGTTCTGTTGTACCATTTGGTGGCTCTTTGAGTGCTACTTCTTGCTTACAGTATATTGCTTTTAACCCCTTCACGTCTACGGACATTTCCTAAGCAATATAAACAATTCCAGCCATCTATCTATCTATATACCTAGGCTGCTTCCCTCAAGGAAAGGGAGGTAGCCGAAACAGGACGACACACTCCCCATTTACTTATCCATTCAAACACATTCATTCGCGTCTTAGCCCCAAAGGGGAGAACGGACAGATCCTCACCGCACCACACCGCACAAGGGTCAACTGCGAAATGCAATCAGTGACATCCGCAGCAGGCCCCGACAGCAGAGCTGGTTTACCCCTGCCACATCGTAACAGACTCATCCCCTTACCCGGACCTGACCTGAAATAGCTGATCCAGCCATACCGGGAATTAAATGAAAAAAGACGTACAGCTACAATAAGACAAACATTAGGTCTTTGAAAGCCTGAGCGAAAAAAAAGATGCTTGAAGACTACCGGACAAGAGAGAGAGAGAGAGAGAGAGAGAGAGAGAGAGAGAATGCAGAAATTAAGACACGGAAACTTCTGTGACTTGGAAAATATGAGTAGTAGATAAAATCCTTTGACAGGTAAAATTCTGCCAGCTGAGTAAAAATTTTGTTTTATCCTCAGCAAATGGCACAAACATCTTCAGTCCGATGATGTATTACTCTTTCTGTAGCTGTCACCAGATGGCGTTACTTTGGCTGGGAGACGGTTTAAACATATGAAAATGATAAACCCCATTAACTCTTTTTACAACGAAACCTCTCCCATAAGTTTAATAAATTAGTCTGGTGTGATGAATACAAGAAAAAATTTTGCCGACTTTAAGTCGTTAATCCTTTGACGCCAGGATTTCTATGGGGTGGATAAAATCGTCTCTTGTTAACCGTAATAAAAATCATGTGCAGTTACTTAGAGAAACAAGGAAATCGATTTTAACCTTTGTTAAAACTAAGGGTCTCCCTCAGCTGAATAAAGTAGTCTGATTTTATCCTGAATGATATATGCATTCCCTTCGTAGGAGTAAAGGGGTCAGTACCGAAATCAGCTGAATAAAATTGTCTGGTGTTAGTGTGAATAAAATGGTTGGGTTCACCATTAGCACTAAAAGAAGTAGCGAGATATGAGGCCGATTTTCTGTTGTTTCATCTGAATAAGATCCCCAGACAGCAGTCCAGATATAATTCCTTGGTACTGCTTTACCTGATTTTTCATTCATTATGAAATCGTCTGATGTTACCCTAAACAGTGTAATTATTAATTTATTATCCAAATGCCCTCACAGAAGCGAAACAGATAATCGAGGTACCATAGTTTTAAAGCCTGTGTCTACTAGGATTCCTACAAGCTGAATAAAATTACCTTGTATTAGCCTGACTAAAATGCAGAGTTTTTTCTTACGCATCTCTACAATGACTGACAAGTGACAAACCAAGTGTATTTTTTATACTGCATGAGATTATGTACTAGGTTTGATGGTAAACATATCAGTAAATGGATATTTAGTGGAAGAGTGGGTACAGTCTCTCCCAGCGGCCCTAGCCCGTAACGGTTACAATCCAAGAATCAGATGCAGATTACTGCCTGCCAAAATCAACAAATATGAATTTAACTGACCACCGCTGCGTTCAGTGTCTTGATCTTAAGCCTTATCTAAGGTCCCTACACTCTGAGTTGAGGGAATTCAATATATATATATATATATATATATATATATATATATATATATATATATATATATATATATATATATATATATATATATATATATATATATAATATTGGAGAGACACACATTACACGCGTGTGTACAAATGTTTTTTACGCGCCTGACCGGGAATCGAACCGGAGACTTCTAAATAAAATTGAGGCACTGTTACCCCCAACATATAAAGGCGCTCGTGTTATCTGAATCAGGTCTGAAGCAAAATATCATTATGAAAACAAAAAATTGGATTAGTAAAAGACAAAAATGGTGACGTGATCAATTGCAGATATAGGATGGTGAAGAGAGTTGAAGAATATTACAAAGATATGAGTGCACCAGAGAAATTACTAAAACCAGTTGTCTTTTCCGTTTACACATCACATAAAGCAAACTTCTGTCTTAAAAGCATGAAGAAAGGAAAGAAGAAAGTGAAATTGTAGCAGATTTACTCTTGCGTGCAGGAGTAGAAGTTCAAAACTTATACGCCCATTTACTTGCTAAATGTATAAAGAAGAAAATTTCCGCAACATTGTGTAATACAATAGTTATTTCCCTTGACAAGATAGACGGCTCATAAGATCTTAGTAATATCGACCTAAAAGCTTATCATCAATTATTTACAAACTCATCACTAAAGAGCAGCCGAACAGAATTACAACAAATCCGAATGAAAATGAACCTCATCAGCAATCAGGACTCTAAAACGGGTATTTGAATACCGTTAAACCTCAAACAATGAATCAGCTTTCTGAAAAAAAAAAAACTACAGAATATAAACCATTGTGCTTAGGTTTTGTCGATTAAAAGATGCCTTTCAGCTATTGAAACACACTGCAATTATAAATTCATCTGGAGAAGGAGTAAAAGAGAACATTGGAAAACTGCTTGAAAACACGTACGAAGAGGGAACTAACAGTTAAATTAACCTAATGACTAAGAAAAAATGAAGATTGGGTATGGTGTTCTCCAGGGTGATACAGTTCCTCCAAAATAACTTACAGCATGCCTTGAAAGCATTTTCAGAAGGCTTGACTGGAAGAGAAAACAATACATTAGACAAACGGAGAAAACAAAAAACATTTGTGGTTTACAGATGACATAGTCATAATTTCAGAAACATAAGAAAAGTTACAAGGATTTTTTTTATGACCAATATAGAGAAATGTTTAAAGTAGGTCTCAGCATGAACCACTGGAAAACTAAATGCATAATCCAAATACATCGAAGACCGGCATCAACATAAGTGAAGATACTATTGGAAAAGTTGAGTATTATTATTATTTGGAGTAAATACTAAAAGTAATGAAGCACCAAAGTAGCAAGTCAGTATGTATGAAATGAAAAGAATAGTTTATAACAAAGTTATAATCCCAAGTATGGTTACGGATGTGAGACCTGGAAACTGACAAAATCAACGGAAAAAACAAACTATTCTGTTATCAAAGAGCAATGGAAAAGTCAATGTTGGAATTTTTTTTGAGAGACAGGGATAGATCAACTTGGGTTAGAGAGTAGATTCACGTCAAGGACATTACTGAAGTTATAAAAGAACAGGAATGGAGGTAGCACGTCATGTAGCAAGAATAAGGGATAATCGATGGAAAAGAGTTTCTGGTGGGACTCAACGAGATTGCAAACGTTGACAGGAGGTAGAAAAATGAGACAGCTAACTGTCCAGGTATAACCTGGTGGAAATATGTTCAGTCAAGGAATTCGTGGAGAACGTTCGATGAGGTCCTTGTTCATCAGTGGACTTGTTGGACAGAGATAGATAGATAGATAGATAGATAGATATATCAGTGGAGCGCGCGCGCGCGCGCGCGCGCGCGAGAGAGAGAGAGAGAGAGAGAGAGAGAGAGAGAGAGAGAGACTGGAAATTAGTAAAATTCTTTCAGGATGTGACAGGGCTGCTTTTGTATTTGCCCTTACAGTAAGGTGGGCTTTACTGTGATTGCAATTTTTTAATAAGGCATAGATAAACAGGTACGAGTATATCATGATAGCAGATGGATAACAAATAATCACTTGAATAAATGAAATATAGAAGTATTGCATGAAACCTGGTATAATGAGATAAAATTCATACTACTTCAGTGCCATGACCTCCATAGGTAGCTTATATTCTCGCTGGTACCGGTCGATTATATTAAGCTAATATGACACTTTTCATACTGTTGAGGTTAACTGTGCCCTCCATTACCCCATCTGACCACAAACATATGACTGTTTTGTGGTAACAAGGTTAGGATAAACTAGAATTCTGAAGTTGCTGAAGCAGTATTCGAAGATCTTCACATTCCAAATGAAAATAGCTTTAACATCATTGTAGTACTAATATTAATAAACTTATTGTATGACTCAGTTTTTTTATGGATTTTGACCTGTGACCTAGAGATCAAGGTCAAGGTCATATATACAATGCAAATCATGATCACTCATGACCCACTACATTTCCACGGAGATTGGTCAAAATCGGCCAAATACTTTCCTATTGAACACTTTCAGGCATGCGGCGGCTGTTTTGATTTACCTCAATATTTCAAAAGGCATTTGTTGTATCTCAGTATCAATACCCAAGTGCACTAGTGTACTGTATGTTGACGACTACATACTGGAACATTTGGGAATCAATTGATTCATTAGATTTTGCTACGGGGGAGAGCAAAAAATGAAAAATTAACATAGAGGCCGCTAGTGCTAAGATTTTTTTTTTTTTTTAGTCCCCAAAGAGGCCTTGAACCAAGATACATCACTCCTGAAAATTTAAAGCCTCTATTTCGGACGGTCTTGAAATGCCTACCCTCCAGATCCCCCCCCCCCCCAAAAAAAAAAAAAAAAGAATAAATAAATAATACCGACAGTATCAATAAGAACTCCGCAGAATGAGGAATTCTTAATAACACCTCATGATAATGAAGTACAGCTTGACACACCTGCACAAAATCTCAGTGTACTGTACTTACAACTTCAAAATTTTATCCCTGCACAGATGTTGACTTCAGTCCAGGGGTTTTATTCGCCCCTGCTTGGTGTACAACTCTGATATGTGAAAGGGCTTCCCGCATACAGCTCTTATCACAAGTGTAGAATCAAAGGCCTTTCGTTTCAACAACTTCCTCCCTCTCACTGATTCCTTTCAGTCTGTGTCTCATCGCTGCTCTTTTGCATCTTTAGCTTTTTGCAACAGCTGCTTTAGTAGCCTCTGCTTTTCTGAACTGCCTGCTTGCATACTTCAGCCATTATGCATGGCACGATGCATCCATGTGGCAAAACACTTTCAGCTCATTTCTGTCAAACTCTCTAATCCAAGAGTCAGCCAATACTCTCAGTCCGGCGTGTATACAACTGATACTCGTAAACTTTAGAACCGTGGTCCTCAGTCTGCATTTCCTTCAGCATTTCATCTTCTGTGGCGGACTCTATCCAAAACCCTCGATATTAACAGACCTGAAATTGAATTTCCTATGTTTTGTTTTCTTGGAAGGTCTAAAAGTGAAGGTGTAAGTCTCTTGCAAGGTTATTAAAACTGCCTGAAAGTAGCAACAAGAAAATTACTTTCGTATGCTGAATAACACTGCTTGGAAGTAGAAAGAGGAAAATGATTCTCGTAAGCTGATTAATTCTACTTGGATGTAGCAAAAAGAAATGACTTGTAAACTGATTAAAACTATTTGAAAGTAGCAAGATGAAAATGAGTCGTAAGCTTGATTTGATTTGATTAATTCATTTAGCCCGAAGGCGACATACTTATTACAGTGCCATGCGGCCATATGTGAGGTGAGCATAGGGAACTCGTGCCACGCAGGACATGCTGTCTAGCTGTAACAAATTAACACCCACCAAAGTGTGGATGACGCATGAGAATAACATCTAGGTTATCATCTTCCAAAAAATGTTTACAAGTGTCCACTAATGTGAGTCCGTGTGGTATGAAATCAGAGACAAATGGACATTGCAGGCGATAATGGTCAAGGGTGTTGGCATTGGATGCATCACAAAACTTACAGGAGGAGAAATGAGGTGTGTTGCCCGCCCCAGTCACCTGCCACACAGGCCAGTAGCCCAGTCTGAGGCAGGCACACACCACGTTATGTCGACGAACCATAAGACCACTGCAATGACATCTTTGGGGATGAGAAAGAAAGTGGTCATAATGTTGGATAGACGCAGTGTAAGCTGTCTCAGCATTTCTACGATGGAGAATAGGGGAGCGGGCTGCTCTGCATATTATCTGCTTGTAGCAAACTGGGGAGCATTAATAGCATCCACAGTGGGCGGATCCAGTGCACAGGCAGTCCTTGCAAGGTCAGCGGTGTTGTTGGCTGTGAGACCAATATGAGAGGTAATCCACAGAAAATGCACCACCAGCGAACAATCGCGGGTAGTGGCCAATCGATGGAGTATCTGCATAATGAGGTATTGATATGCAGGCCTGGGAGAGGAGAGGGCATGGAGGGCCAGCTATGAGTCACAGATGATCAAGCTGCTGTTGTTCATCAGTATTAATAATCTAACTGCATCCAGGAGTCCATGTAGTTCCCAATACGTAGAGCTCGATGAGGTTGACAGTTGACGGCCCAACCAGCCCCCTTGAGGTGGGTCCAGACTTGGGGAAAATACAGCACAGCCAGCACTGCCATCCTCCTGCAAGGAGCCATCAGTGTAGATATGGTGGGCCGAAGGGAGGGAAGATGACAGCATGGCGATGGTCTCCAAAGCTAGTTGTTTCTGAAGCTGAGGCTGGTCAGTCTTGGAGGTTGAAGTGTATGAGATAGCAGACACAGGGATCTGCCAAGGTGGAATGCCATAGTCCACCTCCTCAGCAAGCACCGGTACATTGATGTTTAACTGTCGGACATTTGAAAAAACAGTACTAACTAGTGTGCGGCCACCACTGCGAAGCAGAGGCTTTGCAGCAGTGGGATCAAGGGAAGTCCAAATGAAGTGAGAGTAGTGGGGAGAAAAGTGAGGATAATGCGGTCACTTAACGCTTAAGTATGTAACCATGGAGTATAATCTCTCAACAAGTGGTGGAAGGTTGAGTTTAAGTTGCATGTTGACAATTCTGGTTGAGCCAGGGCAGCCCAGGATGAGTCTCATTTCTGCATTTTGGAACTTCTCAAAAAGTTGTAAGGCTGTTCTGGAAAGTTGACAAAGAGCAGGGGAGAGATAATCAAAAACTAATTGAATGAATGCTATGCATATGATTCGTGCTACAGGAATAGACACCCCGGCAGCATAATAAGTGAGTCACTTGGGAGGTTTTAGGCGCCGCTGTAGCTGGGTCAGCAGATCCTGAACAGTCAGATGTGCGCGTTGTCTTGCAGGAATGGAGGGAGAAATCCACACAGGCACCCCCAGATAAAGGTACTGCATGCACAGAGGAATAACACAATCCCCGACAGAGAATACAGGCAGTGTTCTTGATGGATGGGATGTGAAGATTCTTCTCATTTCTGGAGAGATAATGAGGCCGCATTTGGAAGCTGGCTCATGAAACAAGTGAAGGAAACGTTGCAGATCTGCTGGGGAATTTGAGTGGATGCAAATGTCATTGGCACAGCAAATAATTGTGGTTCCAGGGATCTCAGGAAGGAAGGTGAGTAGACAATGTATGAGGATATTAAACAAAAAAGGACTAAGGACACCACCTTGTGGAGTACCAAGCTCGAAATCCTTAGCACTGCTGTATGTGCCCTTAAAAAGAACATGAGGTGATCTATTAGTCAAGTAACCACGTATCCATCGCAGCAGGTTTCCCTTAACTCCAAAATCCACTAGCTGGTCGAGGATGATGTCTCTGTTGGCGACATCAAATGCACTCTTTAAATCAATGAAGGCCACTACACTGGTGAGGGACAGGAGGGTGTATAGCTCCATGAGGCAGTGATGTGTCTCTCGCTGTGGTAAAAAGCTGTACAGTCGGGGCGAGAGTTTGTCCTGCAGCCTAAACAAGAGTCTTGTGAGGAGTATGCATTCTAGTACTTTATTGAAGCAGGGGGTGAGGGAAACAGGTCGGAATTTATCAGTGCCAGGTTTAGGAATAGGCACGATTGTAATGTGGGTCCAGGCTTGTGGTACGTATCCCAGACAGATGCAAAGGCTGAACAGCTGGAGAAGGGGATTACCAGGAACTTTCAGGATGACATGGAGGACAGAAAAAGTGATGCCATCATCACCTGGAGCCGTTACCCTACTCCTGGCGAGGGCCCGTCACAATTCATCGTCAGTTATAACCACACCATCCTCATCATCTGTCCTCAGTAAAGCGGCGGTGCGACGGAGTGCACAAAAGTTTTTCTGGGTAGAGAGCACTTCCTGTATGTGTGCTGGAAGGGTGCAAGCCCGTAACTGTGCAGACCAGGCATCTACAAGATCCTGTGTGTACTGTGCTGGACTGTGGTGGAGGACACTAGGGGGCTTCTTCTTTTAACAACCTTGTTGATAAGGCGCCACATGGAACCAACAGTCGTTTGATGGTTGCTGCTATCGGTAAGTATATGTCACGAATCGGTATAAATGCAGCATTGGAGAGCAACTAGATCATCTCTTGACATTCGATACCGATGGAGACTCCCAGGGGAAGGTTGTCTTTGAAGGGCAACACTGTCTTCCACTGCTTCCTCTTTGCCTGAGCGATGTGATTATCCAGTGTCCAGGTGTGGGCATCATGATGGCACGTAATGTGTGACCTGCTGACATAATGGGTATGGAAGTCATGCATGGAGCTGACAAGTGATGAATACAACTTTTTGGTACAATGAAGGTCGAACGTGGGAAGAAGGTTGGTCGTATAGGAGATATATGTAGGGCAGTACTTAGGTGGGATTGCAGTGCGAGTGTGTCTGTGTACAGGAGAAGGTGTAACAGGGAGGGAATAATGAAAGCTGAGAGCAATGTGATCAGAGAAGAGTGCAGGGGTAGATGAACATCTGACCCAGGAAGCCATGAGGCCGGATGTAAGGATGTGATCTAGTGCGCCTCCTCAAGAGTTTGTAGCCCCACCGGTGTCGCAGCGGGTGAGCTGATTACGATGAATATACTCAAGAAGTTTAGTCCTGTTCCGGTTAACGGTGGCAGAAAGGCCCCCCAAAGCAGGGTGTCGGCCATTGTAATCCTCCATGTATATTATACAATGGATGGTGGGAGCTGGGAGAGCAGCTGTATTCAACCTGCCTGGCGCAGAGTACACGTTGCACAACCGAACTGTGCTGCTTCCAATGGTGACCTCAAGAAGCTGGAAGGTTGTCTCCTCATCTATAGAGCTTTGGAGGAAACGGTGCTGATTGGAGGAGTGGATATTACATGACAAAGCCATTCCTAACTCGATGGATGTAAGAAACATAACCACTGAGAATGGGTGCCTCTACCCGAGTAGCACATGACCAACAAAGGATTCCTGAATGAAAATGATATCTGGGTGGCGACTGTATATATATCTTTTGAGTACAGTAAGTTTAGACTGGTTAGTAACAGCATAGGCATTCCAAGAAATGACATGCAGTTGTGCCATGTTGCTGAACTTTGCCATGACGTTTGTGGGAACAAGATGAGGAAGTGGTGGTGGCATGAGTGGTGCTATGCGGCATGCCACAAGGGGAAGACTCCCTGGGGGTAGCATTCAGTCGTCCAATGCGAGTGACAATGGAGTCCAGCTTCTCCGTAAGGGTGGTGACAGTCGCAATGATGACTCGTGATTCAACCAGGGAATTTAATGTTGTCTCAAGTGTGGCTTCCTTGCTAACCAAGCCATCAATGCGGGCTTCTACTGCATTGAAACGTGCTGTAAGTGAGCTAATCCTTCTCCGTAAGCGTGGTGACAGTCATAATGATGACTTGTTGTGATTCAACCAGGGAACTTAATGTTGTCTCAAGTGTGGCTTGCTTGCTAATCAAGCCATCAATGCGGGCTTCTATTGCATCGAAACGTGCCTTAAGTGAGCTAATCCGTGTCCTGAGAGTGGCAACAGCATTGCGAAGCTCAGTGACTGGAGCTGAGTCCAAACCAACAGTACAGGCAGGGGGAGTGGCAGTGCGGAGTGGTGGTGGTGGTGACACTAGTGGAGCCCCAACCTTGGCAACGGGGGCAGGGTTAGCCCGGTATCTAGTGCAGCCATGCCAAACGTTAACCCCTTCTTGATGACGTTGGGGACATTTCCAGTGCAAGGCATCTGGAGGTGGCGGGTTGGGTTGCTTCAAGGCTGTATCAGAAGCAGATGGAGGAGGTTGGTGAAGACACATCCGAGTGGCCAGAGCACCATGTACACCGTTCTGGTGCAGAGCAATACCGGGAGATGTGACCAATCCCCCAGCATCGAAAGCACCATGGTTGCTCTTTTTTCATCTTGTGAAGCTCACATGATGGGAGGCAGGGAAGGAAGCTGAAGGTGATGATTGGTGGTGGTGGGTGAGGAAGACTCCAAGTGACTACCAGCCGGTTGATAGAGAGCCATTCTGGTGGATGCATCGGGCTGAGTAGATACCTGGTAGCTCCTTGGCCAAGTTGGGATCAGTGCAGACAGGATAACGTGTAAGGAGGTAAGTAGGAAACTTGTCGGGCCTCTCAGGTGAGTCTTGAATTTCCAAACTCTCCTTTAGTTACACTATCTATGATATCCCTGTGACGTCTGGAGATGTAGACACAACGGGAAGTGATTGCAGACATCTTGACCTCGGCTTGGGTGCAGTGAAGGTGAAACTCACAGTTGACCTCAGACAACCATCGGTTTAATGTCCACAGTTGGGTTGTCTTTGAATAAAGCCTTGATGTAGTCAGCCCTGGCCCTGAACGCCGGAGGTGTGGAGGCAGGAAGCAATGGCGAAACTTGGGGGGATTGAACAAGCTGTGGGAGGTGAGGAGTGTTGGATCCAAGAACGATTGCCCTCTGCAGAGGACCAGAAGTCTCCTGCCACTTGGAGGATTTGGCAGCATGGGATGAAGATTCACTGTTGCTGTGCAAGGTGTTATGCACAGGGCGCTTGGCAGAGGAAGATGCCTGGCCGACAAGGTGAGATGTGGCAGGTACATATATTGATGGTTCCATAGCTACTTCCCAAGCTAGTGAGACACCGCTACTACTTTGCGGTAGCTATGGCCAGTCACTCTGAGTCATCTCAGAGTAGACTGTAGCACCACTCGAGTAGGGCAGTACTCCCAAGGTGGATGGAAAGCTGATGACAGGGAGTGCTGGAGCTCCCGTTTCATCAGCCCTCAGGACTAGTTCCTGACCATCCCCCTTTGCTGAACTTTTTCAGTGTCTCAGTTACACAGAGAGTAGGCCAGCATGCTCTCCAACACAAATTTCTCTAATTATCTACACCAAACTACATGTACAGTACACACTACTCATCCTTTTCCAAAATTCAAAAAGAAATCATGGCGTCTCATCACCCAGCCTCGGTGTCCCCAGGGGGGGGACCATAAATGCCCCCACCTTCTGCCCCTCTCCCGGTGACGACTCGAGGTGCCTGGGACCACTGTCTGACTCTTCTTCTTCATTTCTGCAACATTCACGGCCTTTCCTCTAACTTTCGCTCTGTTGAGCACCACCTCTCCTCCTCTAAACCTCACCTTCTTTTTCAAACTGAGACTCAGCTGTCTGAGGCAACTGACAGCAAACACTTTTCTGTATCCTCCTACTTTCTCTATACTCATTTCAAAGCCAAAGGTGGCTGTTGTGTATATATACGTAACGACTTACCTTGCTCTCATGTTCCTGAATTCGATTCTTCTGAATTCTCTACACTCTGGCTTCGGCTTTCCTGTCATTCTCTGACTAAATATATCTGTGCTGTTTACTTATCCCCTAATTCTACTGACTATCAAAAATTCTTCGACTATCTTACTACTACGATGGAACACATTCTATCCATTTCTCCTTTCTCTGAAATCTCCATTCTAGGACATTTCAATGTTCACCACCACCTTTGGCTCTCCTCTCCTTTCACTGATCCACCTGGTGAACAAGCCTACATCTTTTCTATCCTTAATGACCTAGAGCAGCTTTACAGCACCCTACCCGTATCCCAGACCGCCTTGGAGAGAGCTCCAACATACTTGACCTCTTCCTTACAACTAATCCTTCTGCTTACACTGTTAATCTTTTCTCTCCGTTGGGCTCCTCCGATCACAACCTTATCACCTTAACCTGTCCTATCACTCCGGTATGGCCTGTGGACCCTCCAGGGAAACGTCGCCTGTGGCATTTTGGAGCCGCGGATTGGGAGGCCCTCAGGCAGTACTTCTTTGATTTTCCCTGGAATGATTATTGCTTCCATGGCCGGGAGCCATCTGAGTGCGCCTTGCGCATTACGGAGGTTATTCTCTCGGGCATGGAAGCATACATTCCTTTCTCATATCCTTTGACTAATGCAAGAAAGCCTTGGTTTAATCACGCTTGTTCTAATGCTGTCTGCAATAAGGAGAGGGCCTACAAAAGGTACCGGAGCCAACCCACCCCTGAATCACATCATCTTTACGTTTCAGCCCGGAATCGTCCTAAGTCCGTTCTTCGCTCTGCTAAAATAATTTCTATCTATCTATTGCCAGACGCCTCCATCCCCTTTGGGGTGGCCACAAACAAAACGCCTCCACGTCAACCTGTCCCCCTCCATTTCACTGCCCTGCCCCCAACTCACACCCCCATCACTCATATACCTCTCCACCCCATCCCTCCATCTCATCCTCGGCCTCCCCCTCCCTCTTCCCCCCTCCACCTCACTCACACACACTCCCTTCATCAGTCTTTCACTCTCCATCCTCCCCACATGGCCAAACCACCTCAGTGTGTTCCTCATAACGCTCCCTATCACATCCACATCCACACCACAACGCTCCTTTATATCCTCATTCGTCAGCCTGTCTCTCCATGTGACTCCACAGGCTCCTCTTAAATAACTCATTTCCACTGCTCTCACTCTTGACTTTTGTCTTTCCAACAACGTCCAAGCTTCACTTCCATATGTTAGAGTTGGTATCACAATACTGTCATGTAGTAACTTTTTCACTTCCATGCTCACTTCCCTGTTTCTTATCACTGCTTTCAAAGAACCAGCAACCTTTCTTCCCTGCTGTATCCTTTCAAGCACTTCACCCTCCAAACCTTCATCCTTACTCATCACACTACCCAAGTACTTAAACGTACTCACATTTTCCAATTCCTCACCATCCAGTCTCACTGTACCTTCACTGACTTCACCTCTCTCAAAGACCATCACTTTACTCTTCCCTACGTTCACCTTTAGACTCCGTTTCTTACACACTCTCCCAAACTCATCCACCAAGCCTTCCAGCTCCCCTTTGTCTTCACTCAACAACACAGTATCATCTCCAAACAACAGTACAGAGAGTTTCCAAACACTATCCTCTCTCACCAGGGCCACTCCAACATCCACTACCCTACCTTGTACCTCTTTTATTACCTCATCCATGTACAGATTGAGCAACCATGGAGACATGACACATCCCTGTTTCAACCCAAGCTTCAAAGAGAAAAATTCACTTAGTTCACCATCCACACGCACTGCAGCCTTAGCACCATCATACATATTCTTCACAGCATTCAGCAACTTCCCATCTACCCCCTATATTCTTAGTACTTTCCACAATCCTTGTCTATCCACCCTGTCACATGCTTTTTCCAAATCCATGAAAGCCGCATACAACTTCTTTCCTTTCTCTAGAAACTTTTCCACTAAAGATCTAAGAATGAATATCTGATCTACACAACCTCTTCCCTTCTTAAACCCTCCCAGTTCTTCTCCAACTAATTCCTCTGTTTTTTCTCTAACTCTGTCAATAAGTATCCTACCATACACTTTTCCTATAATACTAGGAAGACAAATGCCCCTATGATTACCACACACTTCTTTTTCCCCTTTTCCTTTGTACAAGGGAATAATTATACCTGACTTCCAATAATTTCATCCGTACCAAATGCTCTCAACTCTCCAACTCGAATGCTTCCCGCTCCTTCTGGCACCTTGCCAAAAACCTTTCTAACAGCTTTACCTCATCATCCGTTTCTCCTGTTTTCTACTCTAATGGTTCTGTAGCTATTTCTTCTACTGATAAAGCAGATCCCTTCACACAGACTTTCTTCTCCAATTCCACCTTAGACGATTCCGGTGCTGTTCCTCCATCACTTCCCGCCTCTGACTTCCTCATGGCTGACATTAAAATTTCTTCAGCTGATGTATTTTCTGCCATCATTGGCCTCAGTACTAACAAGGCATATGGGCTTGATGGAGTTCCTCCTGTTGTTCCCAAGAACTGTGCTTCTGTGCTTACACCCTGCCTAGGTAAACCCTTTCGCCTTTGTCTGTCAACTTGTACCTTTCCTTCTTGCTGGAAGTTTGCTCTCATTCAGCCAGTCCCAAAGAAGGGTGACCACTCCCAACCCTCCAACTATCGTCCCATTGCTTTAAAGTCCTGTATTTCAAAAGTTTTCGAGTCAATTCTCAATAGAAAAATTTTAAGGTATCTTTCCTATCACAAACTTCTTTCTGATCGTCAGTACGGGTTCCGTCAGGGACGCTCCACTGGCGATCTTCTCACCTACCTTTCAGACTCCTGGTCATCCTCCTTTCGGGACTTTGGGGAAAGCTTTGTCATTGCACTTGACATCTCAAAGGCTTTCGATCGAGTCTGGCATAAATCTTTAATTTTCAAACTGCCCTCTTACAGTTTCTATCCTTCTATCTGTGACTTCATCGCTAGCTTCCTTTCTGGTCGTTCTATAGCCGCTGTTGTAGACGGCCATTGTTCTTCTCCTAGATCTATCAACAGTGGTGTTCCTCAGGACTCTGTCCTATCACCAACTCTCTTCCTTTTAGTCATCAATGACCTTCTAAGCCAGTGGTTCTTAACCTTTTTTTGAGTCATGGACCCCTTCAAGAATCTTGTGAAAGTTAAGAACCCCTCCTCTACAATAATACACGTAAGCACATAAACACAGGATTTTACATGCAATGAATATACTTTTTTTTATTGAAAACTACCTCACGCAGTGTATGACACACGCAAAGTAAAAAACAGTCTTTACAAGTAATTATATTTCTCACTCTTTCATGCAAAAACTAATGGCCACTCGATAAAAAAATAAAATACATCCAACCTGTGCAAAGTAAACAAAACAAAGCGTTAATTCTGCTCAAAGGTTCATTTCAGTGAAAGGGTTGTTGTTGTTTGGCTTGAATAAGAAAATGAAATTGTAGAGTGGTCTTTGACAAGGCAACAGGCATGTCATCGTTGACATACAATTGATTTCGACTTTTCGTTTTAATAGAAACAAGTGCTGAAAACCCTGACTCACAAAAGTATGTAGCAGCAAATGGAATCAGAGCACCCATAGCTCGCTTTGTTAGACGAGGGTAGGCTTATGTCAATGAACACCAAAATTCAAGACTCTTTGAGTTTTTTTTTTTTTTTGGCAGCTAGTGATGCCAAATGGCATCACGCAATATCGCTAAATTGTTCTTAATTATCCTGACCTTCACGGACCCCCTAAAGCCCATCCATGGACCCCAGGTTAAGAGCCCTTGTTTTAAGCTGTACATCTAACCTATCCACTCATACACTGATGACTCCACCCTTCACCTTTCCATTCGATTCCCGCAACGCCCATCTCAGCAGTTACTTCAACAAACAAGGGATGAGGCTATGGCACACCTAATGTCTGACTTGGCTCGTATCTCTGACTGGGGTAAAAATAATCTTGTTGTTTTTAATGCATCTAAGACTCAGTTCTTACACCTATCAACCCGTCAAAATCTTCCACAGGTATACCCAGTAATGTTTAATAATATTCAGCTTAATCCTGCATCATCCTTGAACATGCTTGGGGTTTCATTTACTCGGGACTTATCTTGGAAAGATCATATTTTATCTCTTGTAAACTTTGCTTCCAAGTGACTGGGTGTGCTAATCCGACTCCATTCTTTCATTACCCCTGCACAATTGTTGACTCTATACAGGGGTTTTTATCTGCCCCTGTGTGGAGTACAACTCTCATGTGTGGGGAGGCTCCCGACATACAGCTCTTGTTAATAGGGTGGAGTCAAAGGCTTTTCGTCTCATTAACTCTCCTCCTCTTACTGACTCCCTTCAACCTCTGTCTCTTCGCCGCACTGTTGCATCTTTATCTCTTTTCTATCGCTGCTTTAATGGTCACTGCTCCTCTGAACTGTCTGCATGCATTCCTCCACCTCTACAACGGTTGCATAGCACTTCGTCTAGCAGCAAACTCTATCCCTTTTCTGTCCAACTCTCTAATGCAAGAGTTAACTGTTACTCCCAGTCCTTCATTTATGCAACAGGTCAGCTCTGGAACTGTCCCCCTCTGTCTGTATTTCCTGCTGCCTATGATCTCCAGTCTTTCAACCGCAGTGTGTCCAGGCATCTCGAAATAAATGGATCTTGAATTTGGCTGTCTATTGTATTTTGTTTTTCTCTTGGAGGGAACTCCTATTGTGGGCTCATGGCCTTTGGTTCCTTCTTCCTCACATTAAAAAAAAAAAAATCTCATCCTTGTCACTCAGCGCCAGATCAGCTTCAAGGTCCTCGAGGGTGGCAGGGCCCAAGTACTCCATGATGCACACCTAGGCAGGTAGCAGGGTGAGAGGGGCGTCAGCTTCACCAGCATGACAGAACAGACCAATGGTAGCAGGGAAAGTGGAGTGACGTGTCCATGACGTCACACAGGTCGTACTACGCATGCGCAGAAATGAGATAACCCGACCAGGGGGGCCCCGTCAGCTGCACTGAATTTTCCTCCAAAACTACAGGCTAAGTCCAAAAACCAGAAAAACACAACCAACGGTGAAGTAAGCACTAGACCTTATGTTGCTCCCTGCAATGACAGAAGGGTGTTGGAAGGCAAGGACCAGCAGAAAAACCAGGAAATTGAGCTGCACACAGCAATGATTTGTTTATGTCCAGCCCTCTGGTGGTGAACAACCGAGTCGTAAGCTGATTACAACTGTTGTGAGATAGCAAGGAGAAAAAGAGTCGTTAGTTGATTACTGTCTGAAGTTTGCAAGGAGGAAATGACTCATCAGTTAAGTAAAGCTGCCTGCCCGAATTACCAAAGATAAAGGGACCCTCATAAACTGATAATAAGAAGCAGCAAGGAGAAAATGACTCATAAGCTGATTAAACCTGGAAGAATTAGCAAGAAGAAAATGGTGCGTAAGTTAATGACAGCTGCCTGCCCAAAGTAGCAAGAAGAAAATAACTCGTAAGCTGATTAAAACTGCCTAAATGTATCAAGAAGGCAATGACTCGACACTTGATTAAAACAGCCTGAAATAGAAAGTAGAAATTACTCCCGTAAGCTGATTCAAACTGCCTTGAAGTAGCAAAAAGGAACTAAAAAACACCCATCTGAGTGACGTGGATAGTGAATATCTTTGGGAGTGAAGGGTTTAAAAATATTCCTTATGTGGTTCTCATACTCGTATAACATTTTACTGCCGCCAGATCGATCTACTGTACTAATCCCAAAAGAGAATTCTCATACTATAGGAGATGAAGGGGAGATCGTTACAGGACACAGAACTGTTAGGTACTACAGCTACTACTACTTCTGCTACTACTACTGCTGCTCTCTCTCTCTCTCTCTCTCTCTCTCTCTCTCTCTCTCTCTTTAAGAAAAAAGGTGAGCTGAAGAAGAAGAACATCAATATATTTATTAAAGAGGACTTGACAGAACTTAGAGCAGCGATGATGAAGATAGTGAAGGATCAAGTGGGAGTGAAAAATGTTTCCTCAAGAAATGGGAAGATCGTGGCCTGGCTAAACGAGGGTCCAAACCGTGCCATCGAGATAAACACCCCAGACGACCTGAGTAAGGTGGGGATCGTGATCCAAGATTGGAAGCGACTGAAGATGGATCTACTTGTGGGGGACACTGTAGAATAGGGTAAGTGCAGAGCACACAATAATATACCAAGCGTAAATATACTCAGAAGCAAAGGAGAGAAAAATAGTGGAAATAAAGCTGAAATAACATATCAAGGTATCAATATAGTATCAATTAAGGTGTGTGGTCTTAAAAGTAAATTAAAGACACCAGAATTCATTGATCTGTGTAGGAGTCATGAAATTATATATTTCAATGAAATTAAATGTGATGACGTTGATATGCATAATACTGTATGAGGGATGTGTTTGATAAGCTTAGGTTTACAGTAATTTATCATGTTAGACGGAACCTCAGTGTGTGTAAGTCTGGCGGAATTGTGATTGCTGTAAAAACTATGATGAAGCCCATATGGATCCAGAGTAGTTCAGAGGCATTTATATCCTTGTTGTTGGATAAGTCATGCTCAAGATTAAAGAAACATGTCCTAGTAAATTCTGTGTACATGCCTCCAAGCAATTCTAGATATTCAAGTGTTGAACTGTTTGAAGAACTTGATCATATTTTACTGGAGTACAATGATGATTACTATTACCATATAATATGTGGCGATGTTAATGCACACACGGGTACTACTACTGATATTGTCCCATTAAATCAATATGGTCTAGGGGATGGTGATGATAAGATGAGGAAATTGATAGATGTTAGTGTATGGTGCAGTTTGGTTTTCCAATAGAGAGGTATTCTAAAGATATGACAGTCGTTAATGCGTATGGTAAGAAATTACTAGAAATATGTAGAAGCAATATGTGTATATTTAATGGAGGAGTAGGAGAGGATTGTATGATTGGTAAAGAAACTACAGTCTTTGATACAGTTGTTGATTGTGTTATTGGATCACCATTCCTCTTACCTGACGTGCAAAACTTCAAGATTTTGGACTTTGACCCCCTTTTTTCAGATGTGCATTGTGGTATATCGTTTGTTATTAGGAATATAACAAATGTGAGTATGCATTTGTGTGAGGATAGGGAAAGTACGGGATGTATTAAAAACAGTAAGAGGACATCTGAGGGAAACAATAAACCAGGAAAGTGGGATAAAGGTAGAGCTACTGAAATGTTAACAGTATAGCCTATACACTGTATATACACTGTATATGGCTAGTGAGGGAGTGATCGCCCTCTACCTTCACAGATCAAAAGCCCTCGGGAGCAGGGGGGTGGTTGCTTTCTCAGACAGAGGAACTCCTTGAGAGTAAAATGGCTGGGAAGCATGCCGGCACGTGACTGGCTACAGCATAGCTGGGTCTTACGGGTGTGGGCAATCAGGAAAGTTAGCTGCCACTGCGACTGCAACACAATGGCGAGGTGTTCAGGAAGTTAGCCAAAGAAACCTTGATGTACTCTGAAAGAACAATAATGGCCCCCAGTCCCGTGCAGCCCTTAAATGGGCAGGGGGTGCTAAGAATCTCACGGTTGCCTCAATTACAATCTAATTCCTTTGTTAATGCAAAAAATACAATTAAAATTGGTAACTGGAATGTGAGAACGCTAAATCATGACGGTAAAATCGATGAGTTAGTGAAGGTTTTTCAAAATTACGGACTTGATATTTGTGCTCTGACAGAAACTAGATTAACTGGAGTCGATAAGTTGGATTTGGAGGATGGTATACGTTTATTGATATCTGGCCGACAGGACGGAATGCATTATCAGGGAGTAGGATTGTTGCTGGGTTGTAAGGCAAATAAGGCTTTATGTGAGTGGGATCCTATCGATGAGCGATTGTTATACGCACGGTTTAAATCAAATCATGGCAACATCAGTCTGTTTGTGTGTTATGCACCTACTAATGATGCACTCGATGAAAGGAAAGACACATTTTATGAAAAGTTGCAAGAAGGAGTAGGAAGGGTACCTAGACATGATGGTTTGATCTGCGTTGGAGACTTTAATGCAGTAATGGGCTGTTCAAATGAGGGATTTGAGGCATGTATGGGTAAGATGGGAGTTGGTAGTAGGATGAGTGAAAACGGAGTGAGGTTTGGAAGCTTCTGTCTAGCAAATGACTTAGTCATCGGGGGCACACTCTTTCAGCATTGCAATATACACAAGACAACTTGGGTGTCGCCGTGTGGAAAATATAAAAATCAGATTGATCACATCGCTGTCAGTAGGAGGCATAGAAGTTCTCTGCTAGATGTTCATGTTAAACGGGGAGCGGATATTGGTAGTGACCATCAACTCGGCATTGCAAAAATAAGGTTTAAACTTAAAAATCAGAAGAAGGAAAAATCTCGTGTTGGTAGATACGATATTGTTAAGCTTAGAAGGGAAGGAGAAGAAAAGAAGGAATTCAGATTAGAATGCAGAAATAGGTTTTTGGTGTTGGAAACGTTGGAAGAGGGGGAGAGAAGTGTAGATGAGATTTGGGAGGATGTGAACAAAGTTTTGCATGAGACTGCTGAATGTACGATTGGAAGGAGTCATAGATTCAGGAGAAAGAAATGGATATCAGAGGAAACGTGGGATATGATAAAAAAGAGAGGTGAGGCTAAATTGAGGAGTGAGATGCAATGCGTTGATGAACGAGAGATTGAATTAGCAAGAGCTGCGTACTGGAGTTTGAATTCAGAAGTAAGAAGGTTAGCTAGGAGAGATAAAAGAAGATGTGTGGATGAAAAGGTTGCAGAGACTGAAATCTTAATAAACAAAAATGATGGACAGAGTCAAAGAATAGCATATGAATCGATTAGAGAACTGAGTGGTAATGCAGGTAAACGCAAGGAAATACCAGTTAGAGACAGGAAGGAAATTTATTGACCAAAGATGGAGATATTAAAAATAGATGGAAAGAGCATTTTGAGACAGTTCTTAATAGACCAATACCACCAGAAGAGGATATACCGTCTGCTCAGGAAGATTTAAATATAGAAACAGGAGAGTTGAGGCTTGCAGAAGTGGAGAAAGCAGTAAAACAGTTAAAGAATAATAAGGCACCAGGGAGGATGGTTTATTTCCGGAAATGTTTAAAGTGGAGGGGGATAGATTAATAATGATCTTGACCAAGCTATTCAATAAGATATGGGTGACGGGGTTACTACCATCAGTTTGGAAGAATGGTGTAATTGTTAAAGTTCCGAAGGGAGACCTGAGTGAATGTGGTACTTGGAGGGGAATCTCTTTGTCACCGATAGCTTTGAAAGTTTTCAGTAGAGTGTTGTTAAATAGGTTGGAGCCGGTGGTTGAGGGTATTCTGAGGGATGAACAGGCTGGTTTTAGAAAGGGACGTGGTTGCAATGATCAGATCTTTATACTTAGGCATTTGATGCAGCAAGTTAATGAAATGAGAGTACCGTTAAGTCTTTGTTTTGTTGATTTTGAAAAGGCTTTTGATAGTGTTTCGAGAGAGACTATGGGGAAGATCATGAGACATTATGGAATACCAGAGGAGTTTGTGAGGGGTATTATGAACATGCATGAGGACACATTTTGTAAAGTGATGGTTGATGGTTGTCTGAGTGATTCGTTTGAAGTCAAGTCCGGAGTAATTCAAGGTGGTGTTCTATCGCCTTTACTATTTATATTGGTCATTGATTACATTATGAAACGCGTTGGAACAGAAACCGGTGCAGGTATACTTTGGGAGAGAACAGGAAACTTTTGGATTTAGATTATGCAGATGATATAGTTTTGATTTGTGATGGGCCAGAAGAGATGCAGAGAGTGTTGGACTGTTTGGTGAGTGAAGGTCGCAAGGTGGGTTTGGTTATTAATTGTGGAAAAACTGAAATAATCAATATGAATATGGAAAATGCGCAGGAATGTGTAATTGGAGGTATGGTTGTAAAGCAAGTTGATAGGTTTAAATATTTAGGTACTTATTTAGCCAAGGATGGTTCTTTGAACTTTGAATTCGAGGAAAGGTTAAAGAAGGCTAATCAGGCAATGGGAATGCTTAAAAATATTTGGAATAATAACAATTTTTCTGTGCATACAAAAATCAAACTTTATAAGGTAATGGTTAGGAGTATCTTAATTTATGGACACGAGTCTTGGTACAGCACAGTGGCTATGGAAAATAAATTCTTGGTGTTTGAAAACAAAGCACTTAGAAGAATATTAGGAGTTAAGTGGTGGGAAAGGATACCAAATAGTAGAATTAGAGAAATAACGGGAGTGCAGCCGATCGATGAATATGTTAGATTCTCACGATGGAAGTGGCTAGGACATGTGTATAGGAGACAGGGAATAGTACGAGGTACACCAGGGTGGGTGGCACTTGGTAGGAGAGGTAGAGGAAGGCCAAAAGAGACGTGGGTGAGGACAATGAGACGGGAAGCTGGAGATGAGTGTTGGGGAGATCTTGAGGAGTTAGCACAAGATAGGATGTGGTGGTGTGAGTTCATCGAGGCCCTATGCATCCCCGAGGGTGCCACAGGAAATGATTGATTGATTGATAAATCATGGTTTTGTGGCTCAGGTACTCGAAAATGCTGATTTTAAGTCTGTTTCGGATGTAAATGATGATATAAGGAAAATTCTTATTGAACCAGCTTTGAATATTTTTTTACAGAAAGGTAAGGCATTCATAAAGAAAAGTAATAGTAGTAATATGTCTGGTTATGATAAACAATGTTATTTAAACAGGAAAGAGTATCATAAGGCAAAACATAAGAATAATATAGAAAAAACTCTGAATAGTTATAATGACATGATAACAAAAAGGAAGAAATATAAGCCAAAACTGAAACGAATGAAAGGGAAAGAATAATGTAATTTATTTGGAAGAAATATAAGCAAGAACTGAAACGAATCAAAGGGAAAGAATAATGTAATTTATTTGTAAAGTTACTGAATGCTAAGACCAAAGACCTTCGATTATATTGGCAGATTTTACAGGGAACACACAAAAAAATCTAATATACCTATACTAATTTCAGAATTTATGAATCATTTTAAGAGACTAGCACAAGAGGGTAACGATGAAGATTCTCTTAGCAATTTAGACAAAGATATTGACACTGAAGACGACAGTATGTTAAATAAAGAGGTTACAGAGGTGAAGTGTACAAGTGTATACTGAAGCTTAAGAATAACAAGGCTGCTGGCACTGATAATATTATCAATGAATATATAAAAAATACTAAACATTAATTATGCCCCTTATTTGTAAAACTCTTTAATAAGGTTCTAGAGACAGGAAATATCCCAGAGGAATGGCTGATAGGAGTAATTGTTCGTATTTATAAGAGAAGTGAATGATATAAATAATTATAGAGGCATAACTGTACTAAGTTGTATAGGAAAATTGTTTACAACAATACTCAATGTACGGTTAACCAAATTTTGTGATGATAATTCTGTCATTATGAAAATGCAAGCAGGATTTAGGGAGGGATATTCCACTACTGATCATGTCTTTGTTTTTAAAAAATTAATTGATCTGTTTCAGCACAAGAAGAAAAAATTATATTGCCTGTATGTTGATTACAGAAAAGCTTTCGACCTTGCGTGGAGAGATGGCCTCTGGTATAAACTACTGAGGATAGGAATTAATGGTAAAATTATTATAGTAATAAGGAATATGTATAGCAATACAAAATCTTGTGTTTCAGTTAACCAAGAGGTCACTGACTATTTTGTAAGTTATACTGGTGTTAGACAGGGAGAAAATCTGTCACCACTTCATTTCTCTTTGTATGTGCTTTGTATTTTCAGTGCTTTCATTTACACAGAGAGTAGGCCAGCATGCTCTCCCAATACCTCTGCCTTCGACTGTCTACACCACACTACATGCGCATAACATTTCACACCTTCTATTCCACTCTCTTAGCAATGGCCGCTGCAATATTACTTTCAAAAGAGGTGGTACCTCGGATTGCCACCACCAGCAGGGTAAGGCTGGTAGCACAAGGTTCTCCCGGTCGCCATCAAGCGGCTGTGCCGGCAGCGACTAGTGCAATTTCCGGCTATGCTCGTCAGCGGAGAAGTGAAAATGCTACTTTATTCTTCACCAACATCCGTGGGCTTAGTACCAACTCAAATTCAGTCCATTTTTTCCTACAGTCCATATCCCCTCTTGCCCTATTCCTCACAGAACCACAAATCTCACCGACTACTGATATATACCCATATTATTTTCCCGGTTACCATCTCCTCACAAACTTCCATAACAAGGGTGGCACCTATTGTTATATCAAATCCCAATATGCAGTTGACACCATTTTAAACTTCACGCAGTTTTGATTACTCATTGTATAAACTAAACTGTCAGAATACTACCAAATATATCTGTGTCGTCTACCGCTCCCCCAGTGCTTCTTCTGAACCCAGTGTATTTGATTCCATTTCCACACAGTTGTGTAACCTTAATCTTGTCCTTAGCACGGAAATTAACATTTTGGGTGATTTTAACATACATAATGTTCAATGATTATTGCATTCTGCCAGGACTTACGATGCTGGTCTAGAGTGCGAGCTGTTTGCAGAATCGTTTAATCTCACGCAACTGGTAAAGCAACCAACCAGAATACCAGATAATCCCGACCATAATGCCCATCTTTTAGATCTGTTCTTGACAAATAATCCAGATCAGTACAGGATAGAGGTATTGTCTCCACTTGGATCCTCTGACCACAATCTCATCAAAGCCTCATTAGTTAGCCCCCCCAAACCTCCCCGTTCTGAACCTGTCAGGGTGACCCGATGGCACTTTGATAGGGCAAACTGGGATGAATTTAGAAATTATCTTGCTGCATGGCACTCCTTCTACTCTAATGATGTCAATTCTACCCAGTTCCACATTTGTGACTTCATACTAGCTGGTATGGATTTATTCATACCAAGTCAACAATTCACTAAAGGATCGAACTCTCCAAAATGGTTTGATAGCAACTGTGCCAGAGCAACAGCCCAAAAGTCATCGGCATATAACTATTACTTAAAATCAAAAACATCTGAATCACTCTCTCATTTTAAAATTGCTAGAAATCATGCAACAGCTGTATTAAATCTTGCTAAATCAAACTTTCTTCAAAACCAAGCATCAAAACTACTTAACAACCCTAATGACAATAGAGTATTCTGGTCAACTCTCAATTCTTTCAATAATTACTTTAACAAGTCATCATCCATTCCCCCACTAAAATCTCCAGATGGCAACATTACAAATGATCCGTGTGGGAAAGCAGATATCTTTGCCAGTACATTTCAATAATAACTTTAACAAGTCATCATCCATTCCCCACTAAAATCTCCAGATGGCAACATTACAAATGACCCGTGTGGGAAAGCAGATATCTTTGCCAGTACATTTGCCAGAAATTTTATCTTAGAGGAAGCCAGCCAAAACGTCCCAGCACTAGAACTTGACTCTCCCGAAATTGTTCCACTTAAAATACAGACAAGGTGCGTGAAATCCATCCTAGACAATTTATCTACCAACAAAGCTCCGGGCCCAGATGGAATTCCGCCAATTGTTTTGAAGAAGTGTTCCCGAGAACTTGCCTCTGTTCTTGCTAAATTATTCAGAATATGCATCCGTACTTCTTCATTAACTAATTCATGGAAAGAAGCCAATATCCACCCAATTCCGAAGAAAGGAAGTTCCTCTGACCCCTCTGATTATAGACCAATAGCTGTCACATCTTCTCTTGGTAAGGTTTTTGAAACTGTAATTAATAAGCATATAGTTAAACATCTTGAATCCAACAACTTAATTAGTGATAGAGAGTATGGTTTTCGCCAAGAAAGATCAACAATTGACATATTCAATCTCCTGACTCATACCATCCATCAATCAGTTGACTTACATGGTGAAACTCACGCTGTAGCCCTGGATATTTCTAAAGCTTTCGATAGAGTGTGGCACCATTCCCTGTTGTCCAAACTCCCTTGCTATGGACTAAACTCTTTTGTTCCTTTGATTTCCTCATATCTCAGCAACAGAAAAATAAGAGTAAAAGTAGATGATGTATATTCCAATTTCTTCTCAGTTAATGCCAGCGTGCCGCAGGTATCAGTTCTGGTGCCAACCCTGTTCCTTGTTCATATTAATGATCTCTTATCTGTCACCCAGAATCCCATCCATTCATATGCAGATGACAACACTTCATAGTTCATTCACACTCAGACATCCATTTACAAAGTCTGATATCTCTATCTCTCACCTCAGTACAGCCATCTCTTTAAACCAAGACTTATCCACGATCAGTGAATGGGGACAAAATAACCTTGTCTCATTTAATGCTAGTAAAACTAAATATATACAATTTACTAATAGACAGGTATTGCCAGAAACGTATATTACCTTCAATGCTACAAATATTCCCATTTCCAAAAGTATTGAAATTCTCGGCGTCTCGCTTAACAATGCCCTCAGCTGGACCTCTCATGTCAGATCACTTGCTAAAACCGCCTCAAAGAAACTTGGATTATTGTACAGAATCCGTAACTTCTTCACTGACGAGCAGTTAGCTATAATTTATAAGAGTCATGTGTGCTCTCAGCTTGAATACTGCTCACCCTTGTGGAATGGATGTGGAGAGGTTGCATTAAAACAACTAGACAAAATTCAGAACAAAGCTGTTAGAATTATTAATAACCCTGCTATTACTAACAAACTACCTCCCCTACAAGTAAGAAGGAATGTTGCCTCCCTTGCATTATTTTACAGATATTTTTACAGCAAATGCTCAGACGAAGTTGCGTCCATTGTGCCACCCCTCTATGCCTTCCCTTGTGCTACACGGGTATCTGGTAGTGCTCATGACTGGAATGTCACTCAGCCATTCTGCAGAACTTCTGCCTATCAGAATTCTTTCATTCCCCGAACTGCATCTCTCTGGAACTCGCTTCCCCAGAATTGTTTCCCTCCAAACTTCAACCTAGAGCTGTTCAAGTCTAACTGTTACAGATATTTTATGAACAGAGGACACTAGTAATCTGGTGCATGGATTTTTTTTTGGTTCATTTGTTTTTCCTTCCTCTATTCTGTTATTTAAAAAAAAATGAAGAATAGCTGTTAGAACATAGCTGTAATTACATTAATATTGATGACGAATGGATAGATAATATGCATAAAGTTCTCGTCTTGATGTATGCAGATGATACTATTATATTAGCTGAGAGTGAGGTAGGTTTTTGCAATACACTTAAAGCTATGGAAATGTATTGTGACACATGGAAGTTAGTTATCAATTGTAAAAAGACAAAGTTTACTATATTTAGCAAGACAAAATGTAGAACAGAGGATTATAACTTTCAGTTTAAAGGAGAAAAAATGAAATTGCTGAGGAATATAAATATTTGGGTGTTATCATGAATTATAATGGAAGTTTTAAAACATGCCAGGAACAATTGGTGCAGCAGGGTAGGAGAGCAATGTACAGTTTGATTGCAAAGTGTTGTAAGTTTGATTTGCCTATTGACTTGCAACTAGAGTTGTTTGATTCGATGGTATTACCGATCATTACATATGGCTGTGAGGTTTGGGGATACAGATGTATTAAGGATATAGAGAAGGTACATGTTACATCCTGAAACATATACTTAATGATCGTAAAACCACATGCAATGCCATGATTTATGGGAAGTTAGGTAAATATCCTATCAGTACGTATGTTAAAAGTAGAATGTTGAATTATTGGTCAAGAATAATTACTGGTAGGCAACATAAACTTTGTTTTGTAATGTATCAGTGTCTTTACAAACTGTATAATGAAAACAGGTTCAAATCACAGTGGCTGAACTATATAAAAACTCTGTTGAATAATTCAGGTATGTCAGGCATATGGTTGGACCATGAAGTTGATAATCGATTTTGGTTGAAACTTGCTTTTGAGAGAAAGGTTAAGGACCAGTGGATCACTGAATGGCAGTCAGTATTGAATAGTAAATCATCATGTAGCATGTATGTTTCTCATAAGGATAGATTTGTCTTCGAAAGTTATCTAGTAAAATTGCCAAAACAGCACAGGATTAACCTATGTAAATTCAGAACTAATAATCACAGAATACCCATTGTAACAGGTAGGTTCGACAGAACTCCTAGAGAAGAAAGGTTCTGCAGTAAATGTAATGATAATATCCTTGGAGAGGAGTATCATGTATTATTTGAGTGTAATAATGAAGACATCACAGCACTGAGGCTTAGGTATATACCAATGTATTACAGAAATAATTCCAGTAGATGTAAGTTAGCACAATTATTTCAAAGTAATAGCTATGTCATACAGTGCAAAGTAGCATTATTCGTCAAGTATGTAATTAATATTTTTAGGTAGTTTGTACTGATAACCCTAGGATAAACTATATTGTGTAATAAAATCGGGAGGTGTAATTCATACTTTGTATAAAGTCTGAGCCTAATAAATATATGTCTCTCTCTCTCTCTCTCTCTCTCTCTCTCTCTCTCTCTCTCTCTTTCTCTCAGCCTACAGGGACGGCCTGGAATTTTTATTTTCGCAACTATTTTTCCTGTTGACTCTTTTTGCTCCTAAGTTAATGAGATGAGAGAGAGAGAGAGAGAGAGAGAGAGAGAGAGAGAGAGAGAGAGAGAGAGAGAGAGAGAGAGAGTTGGAAGGGGAGCTGCATTAATGAAGGGCAGAAGGCTCGAAGTGAAGGAGTGATAAAACGAAGGAAAGAGTAATTAAGAGAGGGAGAAAAGGAATAATAGGAAGGAGGATACCGAGAGAGAGAGGGAGAATGAATGCCATAATGACTTTGGAAAGAACGGAAACCAACAGAGAGATATTGAAGATCCTGACACCCCTTTCCTGGTACCTAACACTCTCAGGTTCCTACGACTTAATCTTTGAGCTCAACAACTTCCTGTGGCGGAAACTGAAACAGAACACTAGCATTATCCCAGCCAACAGTGAGGGTAGGCGGTAATGATGACAGTATGAACATTTTAGATACTTATGATGTATTTCTTGCTAAATAAAGTAGTGTGGCGGCTGCTTTAATACAAAACTGGTCTGTTAACCATTCCGTTCGAAGAGTATATCCTAATCAAAACAAGAGTCGTCCCGGGATGGTAATATTAAAATGAAAAATCCTTCCTCTGTCTGAAGGAGTTAATTCTTAGTATAGGTGACTGACCTGCGTCCCTATTGGTATTATACTGTATATTCGAAAATCCTCCAGCATACTCAAAAGATTTGGTTTAATTTTGTGATTCAGATTGATGATAATAAGTGTGGTTACTGAGTCAGATGGAAGTCATCATCATCATCTTCATTATCACCGTTGTCATCAGCAGCTACAGGGTTAAAAGCTTTTTTTAACCAGCTTAGTCGAAGACAGGACATCTAACTGAAAAGAAGTGCACTATCTGGCATCGCAACATTACTTGCAAAAGATATCCAACAGTAGGTTCACTATTTATTACAAAAAATTATGGTATTATGCTAACAAAATGGTAATAGAAGATGCGGTGCCAGGGCACAGCAAAACAGTCCCCGGCAGTCATTTTAGTGCTGACGTATAAACGCAACAGGATATCTAGTCAAAAATGTCACATATCAAATTTCAAGTTAGTAGGGTGAAAATTGACGATTTTATGCCCACTTGAAATTCTAGGCCCGACCCGACAGGCAGACGTGGATGAAGTAGAGAAGGATAGATTTTGGGATGACTTAATACACACGTATTATGTAGATGATACATGGAATGATGAGGTAGTGATTTTGGGAGGGGACTTACATGGTCATGTAGATGAAGCAGCTCAAGGATATGAAGGAGTACATGGGGGATGTGCAAATGTACAAGAAATGAGGAAGGGGAAAGGATACTCAAATTTGGAGAGGTAATGAACATGATTGTGTGCATCACACATTTTAGGAAAGAGAGAGTAGGTTGATTACATAAGAGTCTGTTGGAAAGAGCAGCCAAATTAATTATTATTTATGCACCTAGAAAGAAAATATGGAAGCTGGAAAACCAAACGGTAAGGGATGCTTTCTATAGCGAATTCAGGAGAGTGGTGGTTGAACAGGAAGCCACTGAGAGAGGCATTAATGAACAGTACAGAGCCCTCAAGAACAATCTCTTGAGAGTTACTGATTCAGCATGAGGTTGGACAAGAGGCCCACCAAGATATAACGTAACTTGGTGATGAGATGAGGGTGTAGAAGCTGCAGTTAGGGAGAAAAGAAAGCTTCTGCGGGAATGAGAGAAGGGTGGTAACAAAGAGGAATACTTGGCTGCCAACCACAGGGCTAGAAGAGAGGTATACAGGGCGAAGTCTGAGTCACAAAGACTTTTACTTGATAACCTAAATCGTATGGAAAGGAAGAATATGATATTGAAGGTGGTAAATCAGGTGAAGACGGAGATTCGGGATATTAAATGTGTGCCGTGTGTGAAGAATGATGAAGGAAGGGTAGTGAACAGTGGGGATATTAGAAACGCATGGACACAGCATTATAACCGGTTAATGAATGAGTAATTTGACTGGGACAGGGAAGGTCAGGGGCATCAGATCCAGTGTCTGGCCCTTGGCCTTTGATTGACACTGCTACTGTGAGTGAGGCAATAGACAGGATGCAGATGGGGAAGGCAGTAGATGTGTCTGGGTTGACTGCTGAAATATTGAAGGCCTCAGGAGATATAGGAGTGAGGTTAATCACTGACTTGATAAATATTATATATGAGTGTGTTGTCCCAGATGATTGACCGAAGAGTGTAAATGTAAATGTGTACAAGAGGGAGGGTGATGCCCTGGAAAGAGGAATTTTTAGAGGTATAAAGCTTTTAGATCAGATAATGAAGGTAATGGAAGGAGATCTAGAAGGAATGTTTAGAGAAAGAGTGAAAATTGATGAGATGCAGTTCGTGTTTATGCCAGGCAGGAGGACCACTCTTGCCATATTCATTGTTTGACAGCTTCAGGAAAAATATATAGGAAAGAAAAGGGAACTGTACTTTGCTTTTGTTGATATGGAGAAGGCCTTTGACAAAGTCTCTTGAGAGGTGGTGAAGTGGGCAATGAGAAACCTTGGGATCTAGGAGTGGCTGGTTAGGGTGGTTATGGCCATGTATGTGGGTGTTCGCACCCAGGTAAGAGTGAATGGAGGTTTAAGTGGTGAGTTTTCCGTGAATGTTGGTGTGCATCAGGAGTCAGTTTTGTGTCCCGTTTTGTTTATCATGGTACTTGAAGCTCTCTTGTGTGACTTCAAAAATGGACTCCCGTTGGAGATGTTGTATGCTGATGATTTGGTGTTGATTGTTGAGAATGAAAGGGGGGCGGAGGAAAGATTTAGGAAATGGAGAGATGGTATGGGGCACAAGGTCTTAAGAGTCAATGCAGATCAAACAAAAGTGATGATATTTAGGGTTGGTGGCAGTACTGTAAAAAAAGAGGGAGAGTGGCCATGTGCAATTTGCCACAAGGGTGTGGGAAGTAATTCCATCTTGTGCAGTGTTTGTGATAAGTGGGTGCCTAAGAAATGTAGTGGTATTAGAGGTAGACTGCAAGATAATGATTTTATGTGTACAGTGTGTCGAGGAGAGCAGGTGGAGATTGTCAGGCGTGAAAGGATTGAACTTGCTGGCGAGTCTCTTGAGTGTGTGGAAGAGTTTTGTTATTTGGGAGACACGTTATGTGCTGGAGGCGGGGCTGGAGCTAGCTCTGTGGCTAGGATGAGGAGTGGTTGGAAGAAGTTCAAAGAGCTGTTGCCTCTCCTGACAATGAGAAGGCTCTCCATAAGTGCTAAGGGATCTCTGTATGCAGTGTATTTCAGGAGTGAAATGCTGTATCGTAGTATGACCTGGGCAGAAAAGGAAGAGGATATTTGCAGACTCAAATATACAGAAATGACAATGACTAGGTGGATGTGCAGTGCGTCCCTGAATGCAAGGCCTGGGGGCGTTAGGTTTAAGGTGGAAGAGTTGAGAGGTAGGATGGGACTGGAGTGTATTGGTGTTGTGATGAGGAGAGGTAGATTGAGGTGGTTTCGGGATGTGGAGAGGATGGGGGATGATAACTGGGTGCAAAAAGTGAGAAGTGTTAATATTAAGGGTGGCGCTGCAAGGGGTAGACCAAAAAAGACCTGAGACATGGTCAGTAAGTGTGACCTCAGGGTTAAGAGACTGAACAGGGAGGCTGCTGGAGATCGTGCAACCTGGAGAGTCGCCATTAGGTGACCAAAGAGACACATGCAAGCATGTTAGAGCCTTCAAAAATGAACACGAAAACGAGAGTCATCTGACACTGAGCCCCCCTTACGCTAACTGAGGGGCGACCCCCCTGATGTAATGAGGCATGCGATAGGATGCAGATTTCAAAGAGGCACCTATAGGATTTGGTTTCATGTCGATATGACGGATTTGAAAGGAGTTATGGCAATTTTTTTTTTTTTTTTTTTTTTACATTTCTGGGGTCCTATAGCCTGGGCCTTGCCCCAATTTGGCCTAAAATTTAATCAGGTGAAAAGAAGGTTATAGCATATGAACCCTGTAATTCTTGTCAAAATCTCACCCGTAGTTTTCGTGTAAAGTTAACAGAAAAACCGAGTGAAAATAATACCCTTCCCCTAGCCCCTCCGTGGCGGCGACGAGTAATAAACACACCGTGTGAGATGTAGTACTTTACTGCATAACAACCTCTTCCTCTGCTGAAGTTTGCCAAGTTACATAATCCTGCTTTTTTTTTTTTTTTTTTGGCGAGTGAATGTGCGTTTTCTTTTCTTTTCTTTTTGGAGTGGTGGTGGTGTGGGGGGGGATCGACCACTAACCCGAGGGCAAAGGTCAATAAACCAGTTTTGTAATTTTAAAACAACATTATCAACTGGCTGAAACAGAAAAATGTAATCTCAAAGCCTAACATCGGTAAACCTAACAAATAAATCGCTGCCGTACACTAACACTGAGAAGAGAAATAGCTATCCCTAAATAAATATTCACACCATCCATACACTAATGGATGAAACAATCATCGACTGCTAATCTGTAATGCCTCCCTGTACTAAACACCTACACTCATCTCCCTGCTGAGTGCCAGGAAAGGCACGACGTTAAAACAGTGGACATCAAATATATGAAATTGAACCATAGGAGCCAGAAACCTTTCCATATGTCAACTGTTAACTATGATGAACATGACTTCTACACATTCATAGAAGAATATCGCATAAAGTATGTACTGAATGTGAAACACCTCCCCCAACAAAACTCATCGACTGGATATGCCCAATCATCTCTATATTGTACATATGCATTCATTAACTGCTGACTGTCAAGCAAGGCACGTAGTTTAAAATAGCGGACATCATTATTAAGAAATATGACTGTGGTAAACAAGAAGTACTTCAAATATGCCAAGTGTCATCCCTAATTAAACTGTTTATTACATACATATTTGCACAGTAAGAATCACTCCGATCAATCCGGTTTCCCTCAAGAAAGGCAGTGATTTATCAGCCATAACATATATTCATCACCCAAGATGGTGGAAAGGATTTAGGGGACGTCTGCTGCTGTAGTAGTGAAGCGTATGCAAGAATAAATCACAGACACCGCAGGATAATATGGCTGAAAGATAACACTGCATCACAGATGTCGCATTGTGGTGGAAACACCTTTTCCCAATATTCGGAAACATATGGGTAACAAGCATGCAGTTCATTCACATGTGTGCCAGTATTCCTTCTTCCAAGTGACTGGGACGGTTGGCAGAACCCTAGCCGCCCACAAGTGGCTTGTAAGTTGGAATATGCAGTCTTGTTCACTGACCTTGCCTCAGATTTCTTGAAATTCTTTCAAAGGGAGAGACACGACTGTATGTCACAGGAACTTCTCAAAGTCTCCTCCAGCTCTTCAGCCGACTACGCAAGTAAGTCATCCTGCTCAATGTCTTAGATATGACAATGACTAGACACCCAGATCAGCCTCACGGACTTGTTGCACGAATTCATTTTATGCATTCCTATGCGGTCCTAGACCTCAACATAATCAGTACTTCAAGAAGCATTTACCTGAAGGGCTGATGTAGTCTGAAAATATGACAAACAAGAAGAGGCGCCAAAGCAGAGCAAAGCCGGCAGTCATTTTAATGCTGACGTATAAACACAACAAGATATCTTGTCAAATATATCACATATTAAATTTGGAGTAAATCGAGTGAAAATTGACGATTTATGCCCATTTGAAATTTTAGGCCCGATCCACCTGACATTGACCCAGCTACACTAACTGGGGGATGACCCCCCGGATGTAATGAGGCATGTTATAAGATGCAGATTTGAAAAATATACCTTTAGGTTTTGGTTTCATGTCGATATGGGGAATTTGAAAGGAGTTAGGGCGAGAAAGCGGTGTTTACCCGTCCACGTTTTTACATTTTGGAGGCTTACAGCCTGGGACTTGGCCCAGTTTCATCCCTGTAATTTGAGTCAAAATTGCACCAGTAGTTTTCGTGTAAAGTTGTTAAGACAGACAAACAAACAAACAAACAGACAAACCATGTGAAAACAATAACCGTCCCCGAGCCCCTTCGGGGAGGGGACGGATAATGAGTCATATCAAGAATTGAGAATATAGTCTGTGACTTTGTCAGTGGCAAAATTCCAGATGTAAATACAGATGCATAAGTCGGCACCTGACATCTGAGGGCATATTCAGTCGATCACACAGTAGGACCCACACATTCACGGGATTTGGAGCTATCCATGTACAACTGGTGGGACCTCAAAAGTCGCCTGTGATGTTAAGGAACAATTGGTGGACCTCCACCTTTGACTCCTTGATATTCGGTGTCAGGAGCCGTGAACGGTTAATAACAAAGTTGGATGGTTCCCAACTTGCTGTACTTGCTATAACTTTAAAAACCAATATGTAACAGCCACTGAGGTCCACACCAATCTCCTGGGTGAGTAAGAGTAGGTGTATTGCAAGTGGCTGATGAACTTCTCCAATTAGATGTTGGTATTGCTTCATGGGGGTACAGGCCACATCGCTTATATCAAGTTTTGCACAGTCCTTATGGCATATGATAGAATCAGGCGGTCTCAGCGAATCTGGAGGGAAGGCAGATTCGCCTCCACTTCCCTATGAGTTACACGTGTTACCTCAAGACTTTAACGGCCGTAGTCTTAAACTGTGGGCAGATGTTCACCTTGCCCTATCCATATCTTTTGGTATTCTTAACGCACGAAAGGGAGAGCATTCCCCGGTGAACGGGAGAGGTTTAACACAGCATAGTACTGGAATCCACGGGGAGTCTCATAATACCCCTTCGCATGCCCTTTCATTACATTATACTAGCCTTGTGCAAAGAAAACTACGTAGAATTTGAAGGACCGTAAAGTGTATGTCATAGGAATTTTAACATAAAGATAAAAACATCGTGTAAAGAAAAAAAATAAACTTTAATATTTTCATTGTTTTAAAAGACTTCACCGCTTCTCTGGGAATTGTTAATTTACAACGAGACGAAAACAAAAATGAGATACTGTATCCATCTTCATTTTATTTTTTAATATTTCTACTAAGCTGTTTATCATATTCGGTGCATGATACTTTTATAAATAGTTTGATTAGTTCATGAAATGATTCCTATAGTAAAGAATGACCGATTACTAGCTAAACAGACGAATCTTGCACAGCCAGTTAGGTTGAATTCGAAGTCTCATGTTTGCGTTTGGTAAACTTTTACAAGTCAGTACTTTTTTGTGTTGGCTTGGCAATATATTTTTCTGGTGAATTTTGGTGCAATTTGAACGAATTTTACCTTTATTTTCGGTGCTCGTGATAGGTTTTCAAATTACCCCCTCCACCACCACAAGTGACTTGGGGGACTGGTGGGATTTCGGGATTCTGGATGGGAAAAATCGCTAAAGCTAGTATTGGGGGCAGAAATATAATTATTCAAAACCGGTAAGACCAGCCAAGGCGTATTCATAGGGTTATTACTGACAGCCTGAACCCCTTTGAACTATGTATGACACCGAATTTTTCCTATGGTACAGGCTCTCCAAAGCCTGTATCCATACTTGTGTACAGAGTATTCAAGAACAAATGCCAGTCATTAGTAATAAAAGAGGTAAGAATAGCTAACAGTAAGAGATTATATATATTGTGTGTCAATCTTAGAAACTGTCATTTTTTTTTTCTTTACTTTAAGAGTTTAATTTTAAAACTAATCAGTGTTACCAACTGTTTTGCCCGCCTACCCACATGAAAGGGTGCGCTTTCACCCTTTCAAGATTTACACTTATGAAGGTGTAAGCATCCACTTCGAGCGGGGTGCGGGGAGGGTAACCCCTGCCCTCATTTTCAAGACTAGGGACGTGAGACGTTGCCAAACATTTATTATGTAATACATCCAACCTCCTCACTGAGGCTTCAGATGGAGACCCATGCATCAGTGAGCCATAGACATTGTTAGATCTATTTATCTATTGCCAGACGACTTAATCCCGTAAGGGGTGGCCACAAACAAATCGCCTCCATGTCGCTCTGTCTCTTGCCATTTGACTGCCCTGCTCCCAGCTCACACCCCACTCTCTCATGTACCTCTCCACTCCATCCCTCCATCTCATCCTTGGCCTCCCCCTCCCTCTCCCCCCTCCCTCCACCTGACTCACATACACTCATTATGCACCATTAACAAAGGTATTCTGTTGGCTCTCAAAGTAATAATCACTAGGTACTGATGAACATTTAATGGTATACCAAAACGTGCAAGTAAATTATTAACATTAAGTCTGGAGTTTAATCTCTGATAACAGATTAAGCTCACAGATTATTTTTTATCATAGCTGGCTATCAAAAGCAAAATTCAAATAAGATTCGAAAAACTGAAGAAAGGCAGAATATTAGAGAAAAGTGGAGGAGCGATTGGGTAAATATGATTTGGGGCAGATGAGGGTGGTGGAAGGTGTGTGCAAGGTATTCACAGAAGAAATTTGTGCAGCGTGTGAAGTGACGTGTTGGGTGAAGAGGAGATGAAACAGGGTACAAGGAACAGCATGGTGGAATGAAGAGGCGTGACAAGCTGTCGCAAAAGAAGAAGGCATATTGTGAGTGTACGGGAAGCAGAGGCATGGATGAAGTTCAGAGACGGAATAGAGAGTTGCATGTGGAGAAGAAGAAAGAGATGAAAAGATTGGTAAGAGAGAGAGTACCAACAGAGTGGATGCGGAGTTTGGAAGGAATTTGAGTGTAGAGTTGAGGGAATGTGAGAAAATGTTTAGTAAGTATGTAAGGAGAGTTAGACAAGGTGATAAATAAGGTCGCTGGCGAGAGAATGATAAAAAAGGCATATTGCTAGTGGAGAAGGGAGAAAAATTGAGCAGATGGAGAGAACACTTTAAAATAACAGTTAAACACAGAAAATGAAAGTAACACAAGTGTAATTGGCTGAGGAATGGCTGGGAGAAGGAGGGAGTTGAGAAGGGATGAAATGATGAGCAAGCTGGAAGTAACTGAAGCAATAAGAAAAGCCAAAATGAGAAAAGCCCCAGGAATTGATCGAGTGTGTTGTGAAATGCTGAAGCACGCGGGAGAGAATAATAGAAGATGTGCAAATTGGCCTGGAAGGAAGGTAGAGTCCCGGGGGATTGGAAGTCATGTTTAATCATTCCTCTGTACATAGGAAAGGGGGCGGGAAAGAAGTGTGTGGTAATCATAGAGGCATTTGTCTTCTTACTGTAAGATAAAAATTATGAGCATATGTTTGGATACTTATTGCCAGAGTTAGGGAATAAACAGTGGAATTAGGTGGGGAAGAAGAGGTAGTATTTAGGAGGGGAAGAGGTTGTGTAGATCAAAAATTCATCCTAAAGTGTTTAATGGAAAAGTTTCCTGAGTAGGGGAAGCAGTTTTATGCGGCTCTCATGACGTTGGAGAAAGCATATGACAGAGTGGATAGACAAGGAATTTGAAAAACATTAAGAAATCATGTAGCTAGTAAATGGGAAGATATTGAATGCCATAAGGAGCATGTATGAAGGTGCAAGGGCTGCAGTGCGTGTGGATAGTGAACTGAGTGAATTTTTTATTGGCTGAATGTTGGACAGAAACAGGGATGTGTCCTGTGTCCATGGTTGTTCAATCTGTATGTGAATGGCATTATAAAAGGGATACAATGTAGGGCAGTGGATGTCGGAGTGGCCATAATGAGAGAGGGCATCGTTTGGAAACTTCCTGTTCTGTTGATTGCAGATGATACTGTATTGTTCAGTGAAGACCAAAGGGAACTGCAAGGTTTGGTGAATGAGTTTGTGAGAGTGTGTAAGAACGAAATCTAAAGATTAATCAAAGGAAGAGTAAAGTTGTGGTCTTCGGATGAAATGAAGTCACTAAATGCATTTTGAGGTTGGATGGCTAGGAAATGAAAATGTGAGTGGATTTACGTACAGTACTTGGTTAGTGTGGTGAGTAAAGATGAAGGTTTAGAGAAAGCAGTGCTTGAAAGGGCACAACAAGGAACAAAGGTCGCTGGTTCTTTGAATATGTCCCAAGAAATTAGGAAGTGTGCATGGAAGTAACAGATTTGCTGCGTGAGAGTATTGTAATATAAACTTTAACGTATGAGAGTGACCCTTAGACCTTGTTGGAACGACAGAAGTCCAGAGTGAGAGCAGTGAAAATTAGTTACCTAAGAAGAGCATGTGGAGTTACATGGGGAGACAAACTGACAAATGAAGATGTAAAGGTGCATAGTGGTGTGAAAATCGATGTGATGGAAAGCTTTAGGAGAAATACAATGAGGTGGTTTGACATAGTGGAGAGAATGGAGAGAGAGAGAGACTAACGAGGAGAGTGTATGTGGGTAAGGTGGAGGGACGGAGAGAGAGGGGGAGACGGAGGATGAGATCAAGGGGTGAGGCAGAGAGATATATGAAACGGGGAGTGTGAGATGGGGAAAGGCAGCTTGATGGCAGAAACTGGGCAGCATGGAGGCAATTTGTTTATGGTCACCCCTTACGGAATTAAGGTGTCTGGCTAAAGGCTTATTGAGAGACAGATAGGAATTTAAGTTTTGGACGTTACTAGTGGTAACAACTACAGCTGTGCACTTGGGGTTGAAAACCTTTAATCTCCAATGCATTTCATACTGGTCGACTGAACAAGGACTGCTTCAACCTGACCAGCCGAAAATTTAGCAATACGGGAAGAATTCCATGTTGCACAATCGTCAGCGTATGCAGAGTGAATATTTACGTTTCCCTGGGATGGGGAAGGATGAAAGGATGTTATTGATCATAATGCTAAATAAATTAGGACTAAGCTTCCTACCCTGAGACACCCCATATTCATGGACAAATACATCCAGTGTAAAGTTATGAAACAGTATGACAAAAAAGGCCTGTACCTTGTAAAACTGGATGTACCTATAGGCAAATTACCTCCTAAACCATAAGCTTAGAAATTCATCAGTATACTATGTTGCCACGTCATGTCATAGACTTTTTGGATGTCCAAAACCACCCCTATCATGCATTCTTTATTGGGAAACATCTCTGAAATGTAATGCTCGGCATTCGGTTAATGATTTAGTGTACTTCTTTATTTACGGAGGCCATATTTTTGAATATGTAACAAATAATTCGTCTTACATAGACAAGAAGTCTACAAAATTGAACAAAATGAAGAGGCATTCGTAAGACGACCAGAATGTTTGGATATCGGTATGATGTCCGCAAACTGTTCTGAGTTTGGGAACGTTCAGAATAACCAAGGCTCATTACACATCGCTAACAACTTTATCAAACTGTCATGATTAAGATGCTAAATCATACCATGCATGATGGTATCTGGTCCAGGACAGGTGTCTTTAAAGGATTTTAGGATAAGGAGAACTGCATTCATCGTAAAGTCTTGGTTTTATGGAGAGTCTACATCTTCTGTGGCAGTCTATTATTTGTAGCTTAACCGTGCATTATTGTCTTGGTAATGCCGGTCGTAACTAGCTGAGCTACTTACAGAGGAGTACAAGGAAAGTACAGAAAACATAGAGGCCTGTTGGTCCTTGACGAGGTTATATGTTAGATAAGATGTTAATACTAATAAGCTCTAACCAACGTGTAAAGGCCCCGTCACACGATCAGTGGGCAAGCGTGGTGGCCGAGCATGGTGCCGAAGAGCGTGGTTCAGCTGGAGTTTTGTGTCGTTGATGAACCTGCTCAAGCAAGGATGGTGCTTCTGTTCCGCATGTCTACACAATATTTTTCCACACATTCTCCGCTCCCATGCTGAATCACCATATTTACCCACTGATCGTGTGACGAGGCCTTAAGAGATAAAGGACAGAAAAGAGGCATTCCCCTACTAACCACACCAAACAGGAAAACGGCATGAAAAAATAGAGGAAATATAATACACCATGCTATTTAAAAAAGAACAAACATTGAAAATTTATAGCAGACGCATAAGACGAATGACTGTGCACTATGAAATATCTGCTTGCAAATCTAAAGAAAAGCAAACACAATCACCGAAAGTTGTTGTTAGATATTAGCAAACGTCCTTCGGTTGTCTGCATACAACTCAGCCTGGAAATGAACAAGACTAAGTCATAGCTTACAGTCTCGAAATATTTGTCTGGCCGAATTTTAAACCTATCAACAGTTTTTACACCAACTACTGTCGCTGGTTGCCTATTCCATTGTTACAATATGCGATTTATAAAGTAGTTTTTTTTTTTTTTTCTATTTTCGCGATGCCCATCTTCCTTTTCAGTTTCAGTCCATTAATTCTAGTCACAATTTCTTCCAATATTTTGAACAAATTTCATATCTAACATCACCAAACTGTCAAGAATTTAAGAGACTTGTATTACATCTTCCCTGAGACTTCGCTTTTTAAATTCTTTTATTTATTTACTTTACAGAGATAAAAAAACATTTTCAGTTTCTTTAGTCACTCTTCTTAGGATAAATTATACAGCATGGAGTTCTTTTTTTTTCTTTGGTTTTGCATTGCACTCTTTCGAGTCTGTCTTCGTCTATAATAAAATTCAGGAACCATTGTCGCACACAATATTCTACTGTAGATGTCTATTTACTGACATATAAAGCTTAGAGATAACATCAGGCATTTTACGATGAAAGTTCCTTTCAATAAATATGATCGTTCAGTTTATCATGTTTCTAGCTGTTATACACACTGTTCGGAGTTTTTGAGGTCGTTACTGATGACAGCTCGTGCATTCTTCTCTTCGATTATTTCCGTCCGTGGGGTATGGAACATGCGATATTCAAAATGCTTTTTTTGTTGCCAGAGTGCATTACCTTACATTTAGCTACAATAAACTTTATCTACCGTTTTTCACTCCACTTTATTAACTTGTCCGGATCATTTTGCATAGATTCACAGTCTGCTTTCATAACTTTACCTGCGATAGTCCCTATATTCACAAATTTCGATAACTTCAAAATGAGTCCATTTTTAAGATTCTTCATATAAACAGAGAAAATAACTAGTCCTAGAACTGACTCTTGATGAATTCAACTGTTACTTCCAGCTAATCTGAAGACTTGACCTTGATCCCTGCAGGCTGCTTACAGATCTCTAGCCATTCGCCAGTCCAAGAGCATAATTTAAGTGGTCATTTGCCTTGAGTTTTTCCTTTAAGGAAGGGGGGGGGGTTGATTTTGATTCACGAGAAATTTTTACCTCATAATGTCATTTAGTGTTCCAAGTATTTTATGCTCATTGCTGCTGTAATCTGACATTCGATACTGTCATTGTGAATTGCTCTATGATTACTACGATCAAGCGAACAATGTTCACTCTCAGTGAAGTTTGGAAATGAATGGCCCGGCGCAACCCGACCATCACGCTAAGCCAATATAAGCATTGTTTCACTCATCAAACACAACAACATACCTGACCTTTTTTGGCGACATTACCTGATCATCATTTCTGACTGTTTCTTCCTCTACTGTAATGCTACGTAAACTTTGTTGTCCACATTATCATCGATTGGGGGAATCATTTTGGCCCTGAATTTCGTACTGTGGCATGACATGTCTTTACTGGCCAGGTCACTGGTAACAGGTGAATTGCCGAGACAATGGCATGGGGGGGGGAGGTCATGTGGGGTAAGGCATTGTCCCTGCCTGGTATCTTGTAAAGGAAGGTCTCCCGTATATAAATCATGCGCGAAAATTGAAATTTGTGCAAATTAGGGACCCTGCAATTGATGCGCGTTTATAAACATCAACAGGACTGACAGTGACAAAATGTGTGAAGGTATCTATACATCAATGGGATGCGGCGGGTTAAAATCTAAAAGGTTATTTACTCGTATACTGGTGTGACAGTTCAAGTCAAATTTAATTATGATCGCTGTGGCTAATATGTTCACCAACATCACACAAATTTATGAGGTTGTTGCAATAGCAAGGTCGAGATAATTACTGCCTCGCATTGGTGTATTCACTGACTTAAAAATGCATCTTCTTCCTGCTCTCATAACTTTTTCCCTTCATTGTCTGTGTACGATGTTAGTTACGTCCACAGTATCGTCATAAGTGATATAAACCATCTGCTGAATGGTCACAGGAATATAAGGGCATTTCTTATTTAGTAACATTATAGTGAATCAGACTTTAGTCAGAAGAATATAGAGATTCTCCGTGGACACAAAAGAATGCCAGGAGTCACTTTTAGCCCTTCATATTGTTCTCCTTGCCTCAGCTTGTGCATGTATGTAAGGAGCAAAGTTTTCCTCACTTGGCTTACTGGAAAAAAAAATCCTGTATCTCCTGTTACGTTTCCTTAAAGATTTTTGAAAATGCACCGCCAACGAATGTGTTCTAAGCTTTACATGAATTTGAGAAGTCTTGGAAATATCAGCTTCAGCTGTGTGTAATGTGGGATCAGTAAAATTTTGAACTTTTACATCTATGGATTCCTCAGATCAATCTAAATTGGTGATCCTAGAAAATGACCCCAAATTTCCCTCCTTAACCCGCCCCATCCCGACCACTTTTCCACCACTGACTCCCCCCAATCCTGATCATTTTTGGAAAAATATTTTTTTGGCTCAAACCTCCGCTTTTGGTGAGAAACATCGAAAATTCATAGAGAAATCGCTCAGCTGAGGTTTGAAATACTCGATCCAGGTAGGAGTACCTCCTTACCTTACTGGGTTTTCTAACAGGCTGGCACCAAAGAAAACGAGTTCTATGAGAGGGTAACTATTTCACACCACTCATAAACGGTATTTATTTCTTTACTTGGTACGAATTTATATGTAGTACGAGAGTATATTGGTTTTCAAACAGTAATATAGGCATTATAAGCATTGTTTCACTCACTAACTCATCACCATACCTGACCTTTTTTTGTCACATTACCTGATCATCATTTCTGACTGTTTCTTCCTCTAATGTTTGTCCTCCACATTGTCATCGATTGGGGAATCACTCTGGCCCTGAATTTCATGCCGTGGCATGACATGGCTTTACTGGCCAGGTCACTGATAACAGGTGATTTGCTGAGACAATGGCATGCAGGGGGGGGAGGTCATGCTGGGTAAGGCATTGTCCCTGCCTGGCATCTTGTAGAGGAAGGTGTCACGTGTATACTTACCAAAAATCACTCGAGAAAATTGAAAATTGTGCAAATTAGGGACCTTGCAATTGATTTGCGTTTATGTACGTTGACGGGATTGGCAATGACACAACGTGTGGACGTTAATTCACGTCGACGGGACGCCGCGGGTTAAAATTAAATTTTAGAAGTGTAGATTCTGAAAAAAGTCAAGTAAATAGGAACGACAAATAGGTAAATAATCACTTCTCAAGGGATAGTCACAGGGATCACATAAGTAATCTTGATGTATATCTGGGTAGGCAAGAGACAAGCAAATGGCCGAAAAACTACTAGTACTATCGCGGTTCTGGCAAGAAATGGTGACACATGTGGTGAAGGGACTGATGAAGAGGATGTTGGTGGCTTATGGGGTTGTGGTGAATGAGTGTGGTGAGATCTGAGGATAAGGATAAGAATGGGTGAATGGTAATGGATGTGCAGGTGGTGATTGTGAAGACTGAATGAGGACTGTGGGAATAATTTTTTTTCTATTTCCATTTACACATGTGGATGCAATTCAGGTGTACCAAAGGCAGAGGAAGTCTTGGGGGTGAAACCTGTGGTGGATGAGATCCGGACGCGAGACGATAGAGTCAAGTGGTGTGTCTGTGATAGGGGCGATGAACTAAATGTGGCTGATCCTACTGATATTAGGACTGTTTATGCCCTGGGTGATAATTGCCCTTGAGTGTTGATCGATGCCATTGCTGGGATGGGGGAAGGATATTTAGTGATGTGGGTGATAGGGATGGGTGAAAATGGATGCAGAAGACTAGTTGCCCATCCATCATGAGGTGAAAGAATATGAATTTTGATGACTGAATGGTTAAAAATGTGGGAGAAATAAAAACAACTTGTCGAGATTCTGATGGTGGTGGTAGGAGAGGCCAGCTGGCTACCTCAAGGACACATTCTCTTTTTCCTCTCATTAATCGTCATAAAACTCATACTCACTCACGTCACTGGCTGACATATCCACTATCTCAAACTCACTTTGCCGCGCTGTGCCATGGTCGCTAGTGCAGATAGGATGGGAAGTAACACAGGAATCAGACATGGGGTTACTGTAATATGTAATAGTACCAGACTATTACAGAGTTTTCAAAGTAATAGTAATAGATCACAAGATCCTGGCTGTAATAGTCATAGTAATAGTAACAGAAGGCAATGTAATAGATAATTGTATATTACTTTCCCATTACGGACACTTCTTTAATACCATTTACCATAATCAATAAAAACAGCCTTCTCACCTTGTTTTTTTTTATGCAAGGAAGAAAGAACCAAAGACTGAGCCTGCAAAACAGTTCCTTCCAAGAAAAAAAAAAGAGACAAATTCAAGATCCGTTCATTTCGAGATGCCTGGACACACTGTTGGCTGCTCTCCAAGCTGCAGGTACACCACAGGAGACCGTGCAGAATGGAGAGTGGTCAACAGGTCATCAGGTGATCTAGATATACTTGCGCATTCCGTGGAACAGCCTCCCAACAATAATAAAAATAAAAACCATTTTCAATTTAGTGAATACCCTAATCGTAAATATTATATTAACGTTGAGTACGCCGCTTCCCGTCCGATCAGCGAAGTTAAGCAACGTTGAGTCTGGTTAGTACTTGGATGGGTGACCGCCTGGGAACACCAGATGCTGTTGGCATCCCTACGTGTCAAGTGGGGTTTGTGAAGGATTAGTGCCCCTCCCTGTAAAACAATTAACTCTAAGCCCTTGGCCACCCCATTTGGGATATATGGCGTCTGGCATTGAATGAATGAATGAATAATACTAATACATGATCAAGTAATAGTAACAGTAATAGATGACCACTAAAGTAATTATAATAGTAATATAATAGAGACCAATTGAAATTAACAGTAATGGTAATAGACACCCAGTAATAGACCCCATGTCTGGTAGGAATACACGTATATTACACTGTAGCAGAAAAAAAACAAGACATTACAACGTACCACTTCACTTCACTATTTCAACTGTCAGCAACGCTCTCCCATGATGCCCTAGGCTTACCTTTTCTACCAAAGCTTGGCCACCTCTGCCCACATTGTGAGGTCAGAAATATTATTCTGAGATGAATATCATCCTAGTGGTGGTGGTGACAGTGGTGTGAGAAAGGCAGAGAGGGAGCTACCTTCTCAGGCGTGTATGATGGAGTAACTGTCTGTCGATGTCCACATTTCATTCTGCCCATGACCTCCAATGTTTTAAATGCAATGTGTCCAGGCATCGCTAAATGAACAGACCTAGAATTTGGTTTCCTGAATCTTTTAGGCTTCCATCCTTTGTTTAATTCTCCCTTGCATAAAAAATTTATGGGTGTGATTGGCTTGTGGGCATGAGTAAGGAGACAGTTGCGCTCTCATCTAACTCATCTTCACTATGCTCACTTTCTTATAACATGGGTTCTTAAATGCTTTCATTGTTACTTACCATTTCCTCCTCAGACAGCACCTTTCCTGTCTCCTTTCAGTCCCAGACTCTTCTCTTCATTATTCACAATAGTAGACATGTAGGTCACTCAAAGTCTCGTCATTGATGTGTGAGAAAGCAGCGAGCCCCTTTGTCTTCTGGGACTACCTCCTACCCATCAAACCTCGACCACCTCCTTTCACACAGTAGGGTCAGGTGATGATGATGAGTTGCACAACATTGTCAAAGTTGTGGTTAAAGGAATGTTAGTGGATGAGTGAGGTGAAGCAATCAGTGCTGAATAAGAGTGTGTCGAAGGAATAGATGCTGAAAAAGAATGTGGTGAAGAAACTGTTGTTGAATAGGAATGCATAAGCGGATGAGAATGATAAAGGCTGGTGATGTGGTGATGAATGTGTGGGTGATGATGGACATGAATGTGGTGAGTGTGAAGGTGATTGTTGTGGCCGAGAGAGTAGAAGGTGAATGTAAGTGAGTAACTGTTGTTGCCTGTCGACCATGGGGAAAATAAATATGAATTTTTGTGGATGAAGAGGAAGGTTGTGAGGGGAAAATGTTAATAAGTTGAATTTCTTGCCAGTGGTGATGGTAATGGTTTGGGATGAGGATAGGGAGCCAGGGCCGAGGGGAGGGGGGAGAGGGGCAGCTGGTGATAATTCCCGGGACCCGGGCCATGGGGGGGGGGCCCCCATCCTCAAAGACAATGTTAAGAGGGAAGAAAATATATCATAGTGTAGTTCACTCTGTAATGACACACTGAATTTCTAAAGAAAATATTTCAAAGGAAGTAGGAATGGTTGCAACTAAACACATTAACCCACCACGTCGCGACCAATTTTCCACTTCTGACTCCCCCCAGTCCCGACCAATTTTGGATTTTTTTTTTTTTTTTGGTTCAAACCTCCACTTTTGGTGAGAAATATCGAAAAATCATAGAGAAATCGCTCACCTGAGGTTTAAAATACTCGATACAGTTAGCAGTACTCCTTACCTTACTGGGTTTGCTATCAGGCTGGCTCCAAAGAGAACGAGTTCTATGGGAGGGTAACTATTCCACACCACTCATAAACGGTATTTATTTATTTATTTGGTACGAGTTTATACATGTAGTACGAGAGTATATTGGTTTTCACACAGTAATATAGGCAATATGAGCATTGTTACACTCACCAAACACATCAACATACCTGACCTTTTTTGGCGACATTACTTGATCATCATTTCTGACTGTTTCTTCCTCTAATGCTACGTAAACTTTGTCTTTTGCATTGTCATCGACTGGGGAATCACTCTGGCCCTGAATGTCTTTATTGGCCAGGTCACTGATAACAGTGAATTGCCGAGACAATGGAATGCAGGGGGGGGGAGGTCATGCGGGGTAAGGCATTGTCCCTGCCTGGCATCTTGTTGAGGAAGGTGTCCCGTGTATATGTACCAAAAATCACATGCAAAAAATGAAAATTGTGCAAATTATGAACCTTGCAATTGCGCGATGTACTGGTACATTGATGGGACTGGACGCCTCAGGTTAAAGCAAGGCTACGTGTAACATTTACAGAACAGAGTTGTGTGTTACTGTATTTTTATGTCATGCAGAAGAGGTCAAGGGATTTTAGAAACTACTGACCTGTTGTCTCTTGTGTTAGTCTCACACAGACTCACCAATCAGTAATACATATCCATATACAAATTCTGACCAAACGGTATTTCTCATTTTTCTTTACATAATATACAATAATTTCCTTGTAGTTATTACAGTTGTTATATAAACTGGGAGGGGAAGGTGCTATGGCACACCAGGATTTTTTTGGCAATACATCAATGTGCCGTGACCCACTGGTTAGGGAGTAGTCTAACAGTGAGCTAGATTTCCAGTATAATATATTCAGCACAGTTTTCAGGGGGAGGGAGCCAGTTGCCAATAATCTTGGCTTGGCCCTGGCCTGGTAATGGCTGGAGGGAGATGTTTTATTGGATGGGTGTGAGGAGATAATGAGTAGGGGATGGGGGCCGGCTGGCAGGCAGACTGTAGTAGTTCGATGGCTAAATGTCAATTTTCCACCCAACCTGGCGTTGTTGTTTATAGCTCTGGTCTTGATACCCTTGGATAGCCCAGAATCTCTTCTTTCAAAATCTGCCGGGTGACATCATGTCATGCTTGGGCAACTCGAGATATTCAAGATGGCGTTCAAGATGGCTGCCAAGTTACCAGTTGCCCATATCTAAGCACCTAATTCTCATAGAGATATGAAATTTGGCTCTGTTTCCATGTTTTTATGTTTAACAATGCAGTGAAATTGTTATTTTTAATGATATATGCACATAAATTAAGATTTCCTTGAATTAATAGCCACCAAATAATTAATTTTCATAAACTCAGCCACAAAGATGCAATTATGGTCATTGGTTTTGAGGATAACAATGAATTTATAAAAGTTCTTCTTAACTGATATGTTTACTGAGTTCAATACAGCTCTGATTATAAACATCATATACCTTTAAAAGCGTATCAAATATCCTTTCAAGCTGCAAGTCTTAATACATGTACAGGTCCTAGCGAAGTGCTATATAAAGGAAAACATTTGTGACATATTTGGTAACTTCTGGAATATTTTAGAAAATCCTTAACCTATTTTGAGCTTCTTAAAAACCCCTAAAATTATTAGGTTGTCTGTAAAATACATAAAAATGCTACGTACATTCACAGTGCTAATATACCGAAGAATACTGTGCTAAGCATGTCATCAATTGCCATGATAGGGAAAGCAAACAATACATTTAGGAAAACTGGTTTTGTGAAACCTCCAAGTCTAATGATCAATAGTGAATGTAAACAACTTTGTTAAGGATTTAAGCAGTTCTCATTGTTACATGCACAAAACATGTTGCATGCCATTCCTGCATTTATACAACTAAGTCTTTCTGTTTCGCAAGGATTCTTACTTCTGCAACCACACTTGATAAGCTGTAAGATTGATGCTGGTGCCCGATTCACACCTTCATGGAAAGTCTGTGCCAGTAGTGACTGTGTAAATGGGTCCTTTATCCACACATGCATTTCAGGATCCAATTTTGGAGGGGCAGGATCTTTCACAGCTCACCCTACACGTGCCTGATGTTAAGAACATTTTGTTCAAATGATTCTGTTGTGGGTTGCAGTGCACAGAGGTTTTGCATTGTAGGGCACCCTTTACCAGTTTTGGCAGTCTTCAAAGTTTTATGTGCTTCTGACATAGAAGCACAGTTTGGAAGGCCATAACATGCAGCAATAAATTCAGTTGACTGTTTTATTAGGCCAGCTATTTGGCACTGGGATCACCAAGAAATGAAAGTGACAGATTAGACATTATAACTTGCATTACAGTAGATCTGCCTATACCATAGTAACAGGCAACTGAATCACAAGCTGATAGAGCATGTGCTGGGAGGGTTTCAGGAATGATCTCTCAGAATCTGGACCCAGTTCTTCCAATATTGACCACAGCCCTTTGTTTGGTTGGTGATTTCTTTGCAGCCAGCAAGTCAAGATTTTCCTGCAAGTAATAGTACAGTAGCAACACAAACACAGCACTGTCATCAGACAGTACTGTGATACTAGGTGGCTTTTTCTCAGTAACATCGGCTTGCTAGCAGTTTGAGAGAAGGAACCTGTTTCTGTTCAACTTCCTCAGGTAACTCTGGATCTTTTGATCCATCATACCTATGAATGACTGGCTCATAGTGTACATTCTTAGACATTTCTGCTTTGGTGTTGTGCTTAATGGAAGAATTCATGACTTGTAGTTTATTCTGAGTCTGTGTAACAAGCACTGCAAGTGAATGAATAGTTCATCATTTTATGAAGAAATATCTGCATCGAAGTTGTCAGCCACCATCTGTACTAAGCCGGAATCACTGTCTAAGATACATATCTTGTTACTGTAGGGTACTGTGCTGCAGTATGGGCAGCTGATTTATTGAATTGTAAAATTTTTTTATAGTAGCATGTGACTCTGAAAGCATGCATGTTGTGAAGAAGTTGTCTGGAATCTCTGATAAGCGCCCCAGTGTCATAAAAGACTTTGTAGTTACTTGTAGAGAAGTTATACTGTATATTAGACTTGTGGACGTGTGGTTGTTATACGTGAGTAACTTTGTAAGTAGATATTCTTGGTTCCCTTTTGTCATGCAATGACAGGAGAGGTAAAGAATAGTATGGGACTATTTTTATTTGTCTTGGAAATATTAACAGTCTCTCAAACAAGAGTGAAGTATAAAATAGAGTCCCTCTAGCTACCTCCCTGTCTCTCTCTCTCTCTCTCTCTCTTCCATGTTGCTAAGCCCTTCTCCCTACTACCTGCCGCTTCTATGGCCTGTCTCCTTCTGCCCTCTGTTTCCTAAATTCTGGTGTAGCAGGGGTCGTGTCACGTGTGTTACACTGTGGTTGGAAAGTTCTAGAAGCCTGTGTGTGAGTATGTGTGTATGTGTGTGTATGGTCACGAGGTGCCTATAAAGCATTCCTTGAGTTAAGAGTGTGTAAGCATGTTTAGCATTGCTCGATTCTCGCACATAATACCTTCTCATCATCTGACTTCCTGCTTCTATCTGTCTCTCTATCAATCTATTTATCTATTTATCTATTATGATTTGTAATTATAATATGGAGTCCTGACACCAGGAGCTAATTGTAGATTTGTGTGTTGTCTGTGCAATGCAATTGTTATCATAGATCCTACAAGGATTGCTAGTAAAATATTGTCAAGTTTTGGAGATAACATAGTAAGCAAAGCCATGACTGTGTTACTAACTGACTCAAGAACAGAATCAATGTCAAGTTCAGTGCCATATTTTGTTTTGTCATAGGGAATATCTTTCACTTCACGCTGAACCTGTTTTGACACTGTAGACAGTGCAGCATGTATATCACCAATAACTTCCTCTAACTTTAAAGAGAGTGGAAGCAATCTTTCTGAAGACAACTATACTTGCAGTTCCAGGACTTAACAATCCCCGAAGATCCTCCCCAAAGTATTCTGAGAGTTTGTCTTAAGCAATTTTCGGCTTAACAAGCAACCTTCATAACTTCGGTAAGTCCACTGAATTTCACACTTTACACCTGTTTCATGTTAAAAGTTCACATAAGCTTGTGAATGGCACATCATGAAGACTTTCATCTGACTTGGTCCCTGATGCTGCTGTCAAAGGCCTGGGAGACCTGAATCTGGATTACAATCAACATGGTATCTGGCATCTGGATCATGCATGTCGCTGATAGTTCCTGCAACACCTTGCTTCAGCAACCCAGCCATCTCCCCTCCTCTTAAAAGCCTCAAGAATGGTGTCCTTGAAACTACTACAATCTTGGGCTTTTTTGCCCACTCGTCGGAGGTAAATGGGCCTCTAATGATCAGGGCGCTTAGGACTTTCACAGCATCACATTCCTCACTGCAAAATATGCAGTGCCTCTGGAAATCAGATCTTCTTTCAATAAAGTCAATCGGGGTAAATAAAAAATAATTTGCCTTAACTTTGCTTCACCGATCCTGTTTCAAAGCAAGTGGGCAGACTGGATATCACATGGCAATGGGTACATAACAACTTAAAACATGCCATATGAATGAAAATTCCACAACCAGTCAAGGCTGAAATTTTAAAGAATATGTGATTTTTTTTTTTTTTCACTCCAGTGAGTGGGGAAAGTTAATGTAAACAAAAGTAAAGTTATGGTGTTTGAGAGGAATGAAGTCAGAGTGTGCAGTGAGGTTGGATGGTGAGGATATGGAGAATGTGAGTGCATTCAAGTACTTGGGTAGTGTGATGAGTAAGGATGGAACTCTGGGGGATGAAGTACGTGAAAGGGTACAGCAGGGAAGAAAGGTTGTTGGTACACTGAAAGCAGTGATGAGAAATAGGGAGGTGAGTATGGAAGTTAAGAAGTCACTGCTTGATGGTATTGTGATCCCTACCCTGACGTATGGAAGCGAGGCGTGGACCTTGCAAGAGGGGAACAAGTCAAGAGTGAGAGCAGTGGAAATGAGTTACTTGAGAGGAGCATGTGGTGTAACGTGGAGGGACAAGTTGACGAATGAAGAAGTGAAGGAACGTTGTGGGGTAGATGTGGATGTGGTTGAAAAGATTAGGAGAAATACACTGAGGTGGTTTGGACATGTGGAGAGAATGGAGAATGAAAGACTGACTAAGAGGGTGTATGTAGGTGAGGTGGAGGGAGGGAGAGGGAGGGGTAGACCGAGGATGAGGTGGAGGGATGGAGTTGAGAGGTATATGAGGGAGGGGGGGGGTGAGTTGGGGGGAGGGGAGTCAAATGGTGGGTGACAGAGTGACTTGGAGGCGTTTTGTCTGTGGCCACCCTTTGCGGGATTAGGGCGTCGGCCTATAGATAGATAGATAGATAGAGTGGGGAAAGTTATAACCGTTCTCGGGGTAATATATATATATATATATATATATATATATATATATATATATAACAAAAACCCTGAAATTGATGGAAATACTGCTTCCAAAAACTCATGAATTTTCCTTGTTTATGTGTACAAAACATTTAGATATAACTATTATTAGATTTAAAAAATATATAGCATACATTCTGAATATAGACGCTGTCACGGGGTTTTTATAATATCACGGTAATTTTGAAATATATAGTTGAATATTATTTAAATTGATAATAATATTCAATAATATTGAAGAGCAGAGACAATGACTGTCTTGCTACATCAAGCAACGATTACTTTACGTTGGCTTAGCACGATTCTCTGAGAACGAGAATTTATAAACTTTCTCAACAGTACACAGCAGAGACTAATTACTCACAATTGCTGAATTACTGTACTGTTAGCCTCTGGAGAAAGTTACATCACCCCTGACAATAAATAACTAATACTAATAATAATAACATCAGGTTCTTGCTGATGCATTAACTCCTGGCACAACGGATTTTAAGTTAATACAAGACTGGTCTAAGTACCAGTTATGAATAGTAAAACGTTTATGCAAGCTAGGAGCTATATGGGAAATAAGCTTAATTATGGAGAAATGAAACAAGATTTTTACTCTACATTAAGCTCAAGAAATAGAACTGTTAAATTTATTGATTACAAAAATAAATTTAACATTACATTTCAAATCAAATCAATGAGACGCACTCGCTCACTCACACAGAAGCTAAATACTTACGCCTAGGAAAAAACACCTTAACTAAGCTCTTAAAACTACAAAATACACAAAGGAAATACCAGTCGATGAATACTATGTATCACCCGAGGAGTGGGGTGGGAGTACTGGGATTAACTGTACTAATGGAGCTTGGGGTGCTAGGGGTGCTAGCTGACCTCTCCACTTCTGAGCACAGACCCTTTCTCCGTCACAGCAAACACAAGACTGAATTCAAATAATGTACAGGCAGGATGCACAAACTACCAGAAGGCGTGGCTAACGGTTTAGGCAAGCAGAGGTGAACGATAAAGAAACAATAGTATCGCTCAGTAGCGCACTTAGTGACGTGCATCAAATCGGTCACCCCTGAAAACGGTGACGAATGATTTGAAAAGTATACCCCGAAATGGAGAGAGAAACGGTTAACTGAGCGATACACAGTGAGTTTTCCACTAATAGTTCGTGGCTTCTCACAAAAAGGAAATGTCGCGAATTGATTCGTGACATTACGCCCCATGAAAATTAAATCTTTCTTCCTTCAGAAGAAAGATTTCAATATACATACATATAAATCCTAACTCAGTCACACAAGATTCACACTGTGGTGTGTGTGCTATCCTGCTACAGGAGAAAGTCACAGTCGTCAGTGAGCGAAAAAACCTCGTATTTACGTTAATAGAAGCAAGCTTGAGGGAAAAACTCCGTGACGACGGTGAGAATCCTGTACTCAGGTCAAACTGAGCGAAAATTCGCTACATTTACACTGACAACTAATTGTTGTGTAGCGAGGTGTATGTAATACACGGTGTAGGTGTGACAGTTGTAGTGTAACTGTACCTACGTGTAAAATGACACAGTAAATAATATGGCGACGACGAAGGCAGAGGAGAAGAGGCGGCAGCGTGCGGCAGACGATCAGCTGGTCCGCACAGCAAAACTGCTACACCCATTGCTGAACCTGCAAAACCAATTGAGGTGGAGCATCAAAAGTGTCAATGAGACAAAATTTTATCATGTTACAATTACTCTCTCTGCCTAGCAGTCAGTGCTACGACGTACATTCGAGGTCGCCATTAATTATAGCACACGATTATGGTCGGCAAGTTGAGAATCCTTGTGCAAACTTGGGTCTTCCATAGCCTCAAACTGCACACGGGTCCTCAACCTGTGCCTTAACCTACAGTTCTTATATTAATATCGGGAAGCTGAGAATCCTTGTGCAAACTTGGGTCTTCCATAGCCTCAAGTCGCCTCTGCGGAGTTCTCTCTCGAACTTCCCCCTTAACCTACAGTACTTTTATTAGTACTGGGAAGCTGAGAATCCTTATGCAAACTTGGGTCTTCCATAGCCTCAAGTCGCCTCTCAACTTCCCCCTTAACTTACGGTACAATACTTATTAGTATCGGGAAGCTGAGAATCCTTGTGCAAATTTGGGTCTTCCATAGCCTCAAGTCGCCTCTGCGGAGTTCTCTCTCGAACTTCCCCCTTAACCTACAATACTTATATTAGTATCGGGAAGCTGAGAATCCTTGTGCAAACTTGGGTCTTCCATAGCCTCAAGTCGCCACTGCGGAGTTCTCTCTCGAACTTCCCCCTTAACCTACAGTACTTCTATCAGTACCGGGAAGCTGAGAATCCTTGTGCAAACTTGGGTCTTCCATAGCCTCAAGTCGCCTCTGCGGAGTTCTCTCTCGAACTTCCCCCTTAACCTACAATACTTATATTAGTATCGGGAAGCTGAGAATCCTTGTGCAAACTTGGGTCTTCCATAGCCTCAAGTCGCCTCTCAACTTCCCCCTTAACTTACGGTACATAATATGTATGTACAGGCCCTGGACATAATGTGTCCTGTGGGGCCAAGGGGGGAGACGTCAGGTCTGCACCCACTTCACCACTACCCTGTCTCTCAACTGTCTCAGAGATTACGGGTGTGGTTACAAATGGCACAGGAAGGGCATGTCCCTGATTAGTGGTGATACTTTGGCACACACTGCAGGAACGGACATAACTATCTATGTCCCGTCCCATCCCTGGCCAGAAAAAGTCAGCTCGGATACGGCCCTGGGTCTTCCTTTTGCCCATGTGACCTCCTGAGACTGAACAATGACCCCATTGTAACACTGCTAGGCGGTACTTGGCGGGAACGACAAACTGCAGTCGAACCTCGCCCTCGGGTGTTCGTGACTCATGGTAGAGCCGTCCTTGTTTACGAAGGAACTTGGCTCGACCTCCCCGTGAATACTTTATCACTCGACCCTTTTGTTTGTTCCGCACGGTAGCAAGTGTCGGGTCAGAATGTTGTTCTTGCACAACAAGTTGACTACACATCAGATCTTGCGGCGATTCAATGATCACTGGGGTGACACAGTCTGGAGCCTCAGTCATGGCTCGTGTTACCGCAGCAGCCGAAGTCCGAGTAGCGTCATCATCGGAGCAACTATCCTTGACTCCTTGAATATTGCCTACTATTAAGTCAAATAGAGGCTCTGGCATGACAACTGCAAGTGTCGTACCAGTATAAAATGGAGATGCCACCTGGATACATGCCTCAGGGAACAATCTCACTGATCCATCAATAAGCTTTGCATGGATCTGTCGACCTGTATACTGCTCAGGCCGAACTAAACTCTGTTTAACAGAGCAACCTGAGGAACCATTGTCTCTCAGGACCTTCACAGGAATGCCTCCCACAAACCCTGGCTGTACAAGGAAGGTACTGTCACCTGTGGGAGGGCCTGTGGAGGAAGCAGCTAGCCACTCATGAGGCTGCTGAACTGATGTGGCAAACATTGTGCCTTGAGGGTTATATTGGGAAGATGGAACATTGGCCATCTGTGGAGGGGGGTTCACTGTCACTGTGGGACTAGTGAACTGTGGGAAAGTACCCACACTGGTAGGGACGTGACCACCAGGCTGCTGCTGAGGAATGAAGGCTGCATTCGCTTCCTGCCTCTTTTGAGTTGGTGGTGAAAAACTTTGTCCCGTCGGTCGGTTGCGTGGCTGATACTGCTGCTGGTTAGGGTACTTGTTGTACCGCTTCCACTCAGGTTTCTGAGTGTTTTGCCCCTGGTCCTTCCACTGCGGTTTTGGACCTTGGCCATTACTCTGAGAACGGCCTTGGTGCTGGGATTCAGTCTGAGACGGCTTCCCAGACTTGGCAGTATCTTTTCTGCTCCAGGTGTTTTGCTTACGAGCTTGATACCCGTATGCAGTAAAGAATGCGTCAGCCTTCTCTGCCATTTGGCTGGCATCTTTCACCTGGCAGATCTTAAGCTGTGCTATGAGCTCAGCAGGCCACGACCTCTCTAGCTGTGTACGCAGCATAAGGTCAATTATCCCCTCACGCGTGGAAGGAGTTTCATCTTTCTCCATCCACTCATTTAAGTAAGCTGTGAGACGATCAAGGAACTGAACAGCTGTCTCCTTGTCTTGGAGACGGGCTCGCATGAACTGAACTTTGGCGTCGTCTACTGTGAGACCATACGCCTTAATGAGTGCAGCTTTCATCATCTCATATGTGAGATTGTCTCCACGAATTCTGTGGAGAATATCGAGGGCAGGGCCCTCAAATAAACTAAGAAACTGAAGCCGCTTAGCTGCCTCATCCAGTTGATACATGTCTGCCATGTCCTCAAAACGAGCTATGTACGGCTCGATTCGCTCGCTTTCCTTGTATGAAGGAAGCTTGATGCGTGGGGTCGCCAGGACATGTGCAGGAAGAACGCTCGTGGAGCTTGGACCAACTGCACCAGACGTGTCTGAAGCCAAGGAATCTCGCTTGAGCTTCATCACTTCAAGTTCATGTTCTCGTTCTTTGTCTCGTTGTTCACGCTCGTATTCGCGCTGTTCTCGCTCTTGTACTAACTCGAGCTCGCGTTGTTTCTGCTCGTGTTCGCGCTGTTCTCGCTCGTATTCGCGCTGAATCTTACGCTCTTCACGGGCATCATTCTCGCGCTGCTGCTCCTGATTATGCCGTGAGAGTATATACTCTTTAATTTCGGTTGGGTCCGAAAGACCCATTTCTTTGGCTTCCTGTAAAAATACAGTAGTAGCCATTTCGCTAATTTATTAAGCAAACCGAAATTGAGTACTGACTGCTTAGCGACGAATACTAATAAACACAAATAAAGAATACAGACACAAGCTAGTGGTGACCAGTCTTATCCAGTTAACTGGCAAAGAATAAATCAAAAATGTAAATGACTGGGAAGACTCAATAATAAACACAATGGTACGGCGACTTCCCAGGAGCGAATAAAATCGTCTGGCGTTACCAAAAATAAACTAGAGTTAAGTATTCTATTGATTAATAAAGCAAAATTCACTTGCTAAATTAAGGGTAAACACCAGTAAGCTTGTGTCTATAAACTTTAATGATAAATACCTAAATATGAATGAGTGAACACTATCTCGTGAATAGCTTTAGAGGTAGGAGTTAATATCCTGGAATGAGGTCGCCAATTGTCACGGGGTTTTTATAATATCAGGGTAATTTTGGGATATTAACTGGTTTAAATATTATTTAAATTGATAATAATATTCAATAATATTGAAGAGCAGAGACAATGATTGTCTTGCTACATCAAGCAACGATTACTTTACGTTGGCTTAGCACGATTCTCTGAGAACGAGAATTTATAAACTTTCTCAACAGTACACAGCAGAGACTAATTACTCACAATTGCTGAATTACTGTACTGTTAGCCTCTGGAGAAAGTTACATCACCCCTGACAATAAATAACTAATACTAATAATAATAACATCAGGTTCTTGCTGATGCATTAACTCCTGGCACAACGGATTTTAAGTTAATACAAGACTGGTCTAAGTACCAGTTATGAATAGTAAAACGTTTATGCAAGCTAGGAGCTATATGGGAAATAAGCTTAATTATGGAGAAATGAAACAAGATTTTTACTCTACATTAAGCTCAAGAAATAGAACTGTTAAATTTATTGATTACAAAAATAAATTTAACATTACATTTCAAATCAAATCAATGAGACGCACTCGCTCACTCACACAGAAGCTAAATACTTACGCCTAGGAAAAAACACCTTAACTAAGCTCTTAAAACTACAAAATACACAAAGGAAATACCAGTCGATGAATACTATGTATCACCCGAGGAGTGGGGTGGGAGTACTGGGATTAACTGTACTAATGGAGCTTGGGGTGCTAGGGGTGCTAGCTGACCTCTCCACTTCTGAGCACAGACCCTTTCTCCGTCACAGCAAACACAAGACTGAATTCAAATAATGTACAGGCAGGATGCACAAACTACCAGAAGGCGTGGCTAACGGTTTAGGCAAGCAGAGGTGAACGATAAAGAAACAATAGTATCGCTCAGTAGCGCACTTAGTGACGTGCATCAAATCGGTCACCCCTGAAAACGGTGACGAATGATTTGAAAAGTATACCCCGAAATGGAGAGAGAAACGGTTAACTGAGCGATACACAGTGAGTTTTCCACTAATAGTTCGTGGCTTCTCACAAAAAGGAAATGTCGCGAATTGATTCGTGACAGACGCATGACTTCAGCTATGAACCAAGGCTTTACCTACGCCAACGAAGTTGGAGGTTATGTATTTACCTGTGTTTGTGTGTTTCTTGTTTGTTTGTCCACACAATGTCTCCAAAAGTTCTATGTGAATTTCAATACAATTTTGTGGAAGGGTGGGCCATGGACCAAAAAAGAATTGTTTAAATTTGGGGACAGGTCCGGATCCGGATCAGGATCCTGCAATCACACTGACAGAGGTATGTGCTCTCTGAGTGTCTTCTTGTCCTTAATATATACTGATATCTTACTTGTTTGGGCTGATCCATGCAAACTTCACATACTTCTAATGTTTTGCCTTTTTAGGAGAAGGAAATCCAAACTTAACTACATTTTTTAAGCATTCATGAACTTCTGCTTCTTTAGAAATATAATTGTATTGCTATCCATGAAGTTTATCATCAATGTGAAGCTTTGTCGGACCCCCCCTGGGGGTAGGGGGTTTTTCAAGAATACTCCCCCAGTATCCCTGCTTGTCGTAAAAGGCGACTAAAAGGGTTGGCGGAGGGTTAGTGCCCCTCCCCGGAAAACAACTAACTAAAAAAACAAACAAGAAGCCTCGGACAAGGACTGACCAAACGTTGACGACCCAGGACCGGACAAAGGACTTGGTAATGAGTACATGGAATGTAAGAGGAGCGAATGATGAGGTGAAAGAGAGAGAGATTGTCCAGGTGCTTGAGGGTGCGAAAGTGGATGTATGTGGAATAACTGAAACAAAATTGAGAGGAGAAAGTGTGAGAGAATGGGAGTATGGATGGGGTATATGTGCAGGAGTAGGTGAGAATGAGAGGGCAAAGGAAGGAGTATGTATAGTTGTGAGTAAAAGATGGAAGAGCATAAGACAATATGGATCAGTTGGGTCAAGGATTGTGTGGGTAAAGTTGAAAGTTGGAATACAAATGTGGGCGATTGTGTGTGTGTATGCGCCAACGCAAGATCGTGCTAGAAGAGTGAGAGAAGAGTTCTGGACAAATGTGGAAGTGTGCATGGAAAAGTTTGGAAGGAATGAGAGAGTGTGTCTGATTGGTGATATGAATGGTAAAGTTGGGAATGTGAAGGTGGATGGAATAGTTGGTGAGTGGGGTGTGCCTGCTGAGATAGATGAGAATGGGAGTGTGTTAGTGGACATTTGTGCTGGGAGGGGGTTGGTGATAGCCAATACCCTCTTCAGGCATAAAATGATCCACAGGTATACATGGCGAGTGATGAGAAGGGTGGGTGGTGAACTGAATGAAAGGAAGGCAATGATTGATTATGTGTGTGTGGATGAAAGGATGCGAAGATGTGTAAAGGATGCAAGAGTGTATACAGGTTGGGGGAGTGGACTTTCTGACCACTACTTGGTGGTGGCCAGAATTAGAATGCAAGTAAGATGGAGGAATAGAAGAAGGGAAAGACGAGAGGAAGGAGTAGTTGTAAGGAGAGTGGAAAGGTTACAAGAGGATGAGAAAAAAGCAGAGTATAAGAGAGAAGTAGAGGAACGATTGGGCAAATATGAATTGGAGCAGATGGGAGACATGGAAGGTGTGTGTAAGATATTTACAGAAGAAATATGTGCACCATGTGATGTGGTGTGTGGAAGGAAGAGAAGACGGAGGGGGGTGCAAGGAACAGCGTGGTGGACTGAAGAGGTGAAACAGGCTGTTACACAAAAGAAGAAAGCATACAATGAATGGATGAGAAATAGGGGCGTGGAAGAAGTTGAGAGGCGGAAGAGAGAGTTATATGTGGAAAGAAAGAGAGAGGTGAAAAGATTAGTAAGAGAGAGTAAGAAGACAGTGGATGAGGAATTTGGAAGGAATTTGAGTGTAAAGTGGAGGGACTGTAAGAAAATGTTCTGGAGAGAAGTGAAAAGAGTAAGACAGGGTGGAAGTGAAGTTAGCAGGGGAGTGAAAGATAAAAATGGTAGATTACTAGTGGAGAAGGGAGAAAAAGTGAGCAGATGGAGAGAACACTTTAAGGAATTGTTGAACGTAGAGGATGGAAGTAATGCGAGTATAAGTGGCTGGGGAATGGCTGGGAGAAGGAGGGAGGTGAGAAGACAGGAAGAAATCGGTAGGATAGAAGTTGTGGAAGCAATGAAGAAAGTTAAATCGGGGAAAGCCCCAGGAATTGATGGAGTGTGTGGTGAAATGCTGAAGCATGGGGGAGAGATAGTAGTAGAATGGATGTGGAAGATGTGCAGATTGGCCTGGGAGGAAGGTAGAGTCCCGGAGGATTGGAAGTCAGGTATAATTATTCCCTTGTACCAAGGAAAAGGGGAAAAAGAAGTGTGTGGTAATCATAGGGGCATTTGTCTTCTTAGTATAATAGGAAAAGTGTATGGTAGGATACTTATAGACAGAGTTAGAGATAGAACAGAGAAGTTAGTTGGAGAAGAACAGGGAGGCTTTAGGAAGGGAAGAGGTTGTGTAGATCAGATATTCATTCTTAGATCTTTAGTGGAAAAGTGTCTAGAGAAGGGAAAGAAGTTGTATGCGGCTTTCATGGATTTGGAGAAAGCATATGACAGGGTGGATAGACAAGGATTGTGGAAAGTGTTAAGAATATATGGAATAGATGGGAAGTTGTTGAATGCTGTGAAGAGTATGTACAATGGTGCGAAGGCTGCAGTGCGTGTGGATGGTGAACTAAGTGAATTTTTCTCTTTGAAAGTTGGTTTGAAACAGGGATGTGTCATGTCTCCATGGTTGTTCAATCTGTACATGGATGGGGTAATAAAAGAGGTACAAGGTATGGTAGTGGATGTTGGAGTGGCCCTGGTGAGAGAGGATAGTGTTTGGAAACTCCCTGTACTGTTGTTTGCAGATGATACTGTGTTGTTGAGTGAAGACGAAGGGGAGCTGCAAGGCTTGGTGGATGAGTTTGAGAGAGTGTGTAAGAAACGGAATCTAAAGGTGAATGTAGGGAAGAGTAAAGTGATGGTCTTTGAGAGACGTGAATTCAGTGAATGTACAGCGAGGTTGGATGGTGAGGAATTGGAAAATGTGAGTACGTTTAAGTATTTGGGTAGTGTGATGAGTAAGGATGGAGGTTTGGAGGATGAAGTGCTTGAAAGGGTACAGCAGGGAAGAAAGGTTGCTGGTTCTTTGAAAGCAGTGATAAGAAACAGGGAAGTGAGCATGGAAGTGAAAAAGTTACTACATGACAGTATTGTGATTCCAACTCTAACGTATGGAAGTGAAGCTTGGACATTGTTGGAAGGACACAAGTCAAGAGTGAGAGCAGTGGAAATGAGTTATTTAAGAGGAGCCTGTGGAGTCACATGGAGAGACAGGCTGACGAATGAGGATGTAAAGGAGCGTTGTGGTGTGGATGTGGATGTGATAGGAAGCGTTATGAGGAACACACTGAGGTGGTTTGGCCATGTGGAGAGGATGGAGGGTGAAAGACTAGCGAAGAGAGTGTATGTGAGTGAGGTGGAGGGGGGAAGAGGGAGGGGGAGGCCGAGGATGAGATGGAGGGATGGGGTGGAGAGGTATATGAGAGAGGGGGGTGTGAGTTGGGAGCAGGGCAGTGAAATGGCGGGGGACAGGGTGACTTGGAGGCGATTTGTTTGTGGCCACCCCAAACGGGATTGAGGCGTCTGACAATAGATAGATAGATAGATAGATTTTTTTTTTATTTACCCTATGGGGGTGTCTGTACCCAGGGTAAAATATATATATATATATATATATATATATATATATATATATATATATATATATATATACTGCAGTTACAAAAGCAGGTAGGTCCTGTCTTTTTTTGTTCCTTTTTTTGCCTATCGACCATTGAGGCCGGAGCCCCTGGTCATTAAGGCAAAAATATATATATATATATATATATATATATATATATATATATATATATATATATATATATATATATATATATATACATTGACACACACACACACACACACACACATATATATATATATATATATATATATATATATATATATAATAATTGTTATTTTATTATTTATTTATTTATTTATTTTTATTAATTTTTTTGTAATTTTTTTATTTTTAACCTTATATTACTTATAAACAAAAATGCCTAATATAAAGACCCTAAAACTAATCACCTAACAGACAAATCGCTAACCTATACTAAGTCCTAAGAAACAAATAACTAGACCTACACTAATGGTAAAAAAGCCTCGACCAAGAGAACACCATCGACTGCAGATATGTAATGTCTTTCTATATTACATACCTGCACTCATCACCTGGTGACTGTCAGTCGAGGCACAACCTAATATAGGGGACATCAATATATGAAAGGGAACCAGACGAGTCAGGAACATTTCCACATACGTCAGCTGTCGTCCCTAATTAGAATAACGCAAGATGGTATAATGTATTTACATAATTTGTACAAAAAGTGAATAACCTCGCCCAGCAGAGGTCCTGTCTTAGTTGCCCTTAAGAGCCAAACCGAGGTCCTGTCTCTCGGTTCGGCTCTTAAGGGCAACTGTCACTGATCACCTGATGGCAGAATGAATGCAATGCATTCAGAGCACCTGAAATGGTGTAACTTAAAGAAAAAATGCCAAAAAAGTTAAATTAGCAAAAAATAAAGTAAATAATCATCGTTTGATCATAACCTGGCACCAAATAACTGTTGGGCAAATCTGCATACACATAATATAGTCGAGTATAGGCAGGCCTATCACCACATCATAAACTAGAAATCTTAGGCAACAGATAAAGATTGGCAGGGCTGTTTTACTTTTTACCTCAACTTGCTCTATGTTTTTATTTACCCCAATTGACTACTGTATACTTGGTCAAGTTCTCTTCAGGGGGATCTCAGGCAATTTGGTTTCTCTTGTCATTTGAGATGCTGTTCTATATGAAGGGAGGAAGTATGTTGTCACACAACTATTGTGACACTTCAGTATACTATTTGGATTATCATTTATGATTTGCTCTAACTGTGGGTGAAGGCCATCACAGTATATGTTGCTGCACTTTATATTTGTCTGTTTCTTCTGGAGACGTAAAGTGATCAGCCATTCGAAATTAGCATCACACTGATTTTTTTTTTTAACCCGCCCCGTCCCGTCGACGTATGGGTACGTTGCAACATTTTGCATTTGCCAGTCCTGATGACGTACTGGTATGTCGTGCAATTGCAAGGTCCCTAATTTGCACAATTTTCAATTTTCGCATGATTTTCCGTACGTATACACGGGACACCTTCCTCTATTCCTCTACAAGATGCCAAGCAGGTACAATGCCTTACACCGCATAACCTCCCCCCCCCATTGTCTCGGCAATTCACCTGTTACCAGTGACCTGGCCAATAAAGACATTCAGGGTCAGAGTGATTCCCCAATCGAAGACAATGTGGAGGACAAAGTTTACATAGCATTAGAGGAAGAAACAGTCAGAAATGATGATCAGGTAATGTGGCAAAAAAAGATCAGGAATGGTGATGAGATAGCGAGTGAAACAATGCTTATAATTCCTATATTACTGTTTGAAAACCAATATACTCTCGTACTACATATAAATTCGTACCAAATAAATAAATAAATACCGTTTATGAGTGGTGTGGAATAGTTATCCTCCCACAGAACTCGTTTTCTTTGCAGCCAGCCTGATAGAAAACCCTGTAAGGTAAGGAGGTACTCCTACCTGTATCGAGTATTTTAAACCTCAGGTGAGCGATTTCTCTATGAATTTTCGATATTTCTCACCAAAAGCAGAGGTTTTAGCCAAAAAAAAAAAAATTCCAAAAATGCTCGGGACTGGGGGGTGTCGGAGGTGCAAAAGTGCTCGGGACGTGACGGGTTAAGTAGCATTGTTCTTCAGCCGTCAGAATAAACTGTTTTGACTAGATCTACATAGTACATCTCATACCTGAAAAACAAATGCTAAATAAAATTTGGTTTCATACTGATAATCCAAATGAAGTTGCTGTTGATGTTGCCTATACCTTCAAGTACGGAAAGGGACTTATAAATGGATAATCGACGAGTTTCCGGTCAAAATTTTTTTGAAGTTAGATACTTGTATGGGTAAAAGATACATAGAAAATTACTATGTCAACCATTATTTCCAAAACCAAAAAAAAAATGCAGAAACATGAAAAAATAATAGATAAAGTAGCTGAAAAATCACGTGACTCTGAAACGACCTGTGATTGGTCGTGGCATCAATACTCACACTGAGGCAGCATAGTCTGCTTTGTTTTCCTTTAGCCAGCATACGCTGTGCTTATTTCTGACCTCTAAGAATGTCCAGTGACAAGAGGAATAATTGCTAATGTTTCGTTCCAATGTGTCTGTGCACTGACAAAAGCACAGTAGGGAAATTATTCCTCTGTGTACCAGCCAATAACAATAAACGAAAACAGTGGCACCTGGCTGCTCGTCGGAAGTTCCCAGTGCTGAAATGCAGTCTTTACTGTTGTGAAAATATTACATTCTTCACCATATATGTTCATACATACCTAATTATCTGAAATTTAGTAAAAAGACAATGCTTAATTTAACTATTAATAGAATGTCAGGAGTCAGAGCGAAAACGTGCTAAGGTTAGCGGGTATTTCTACTATAGATCACCAACATGCCTTGACAGACTTCTACTTTGCACAGATACTGATTTAAAGTGCAAATAAGTGCATTTGTATGTTAAATTAATATTTATACAAAGCAGAAGTCAGCCAAGGCAAGCTGTTGAGCTAAAGGAGAAACACTTCCACTAATTTTAGTGCATTTTCGCTGTGAATCCAGATTTTTTAAAAGGTAAAATTAAATATAAAAAAATTTGACCAGATTTCGGATAATTAGGTGAGTATGAACCTTATGGTGATAAAATCTATACCACCAATTAAAAAGTGCCAATTCGGTGTTGAATCGGTAAATGACTGCCGATTCGGTATTTCGTCACACTCCCCTGATGTATTGTAGTTCAGAGTCACTGAAACTTTTTTTTTTTTTTAGAAAACTAATAATGAAGTAGTCAGATATTGAATATGAGCATAATACCATCATAAACTCATACAACTGATACTGTACAGTATACATTTAACAATTTTCACCTCATGAGGTATGAGCACCGCTCCGGTATGGTGTAGCTGCAAGCTACATCTGGTCGATTTCACCACAATTTACTTACCTAACAGATACAATCCATTTACACCATGAAAAGTATTCCTTCACAACATAACTGAAGGTGGTAGTTTGGCTCTACGGTGGCCATGTAGGTACAACTATCATCTCTATTACTGGTAAAGTGTTGTGTGATGGATTGGAGCGTCACATGCAGTGTGAACGCTGACGTCATCGCCAACATGGCAGCTCTTTCCCTCCAGCCGCAAAGAATTAAAGTTATCACGTCTTGTTCAGTGCATATGATAAATTAAATTAAATGATACATATACCATAGGTTTTTAAGTGCATGGCAGGATGCACTGGCCATGTTTACCAAGAACCGGCAACACGTCTATTACATATGCCCCTCCATCCATATGTATTAGTAACTGAATAATTATTAATGCCTCTACACCCATAAAAGACCTTATAAGGGGATAAATATAAATACCCCTCAATCCATATGCAGTTAGAAAAGGTAATATTAACTGGATGATTATCAATACTCCTTCAGCCATATCATAGCATTAATAATAAATATGTAAAAATTTGCTCGGTGATCATTTGTGCCTACATTACTTATCAGATATCACAAAAATTTTGATCACTTGAATTATGACTTTTGCAATATCTTAAATGAGTTCCTTAACCCCCTAAACCTAAAAAAAGACCCCAATATTGCATCCTTATTTGCTATAGAACCCATGCTATTCAACTTAAAATATTCAGTGGCCATCTTGAACGTTGCCCAAGAATGACGTGATGTAATCCGGCAGATTATCAAACTAGAGATCCTGGGCTATGCAACGGCACCTAGAAGAGAACTATAGACCACTTTTCCAGGTTTACCTCCTTGATTGCCGGGCTTTTGCACTGTTGTCTCACTTTCACTATCTTTGCATTCTGATATGATCATGATTACGTACTGACTTTCGCTGTCCCTTTTTATTTCCTCCTCAAATAGAGCATTTACTGTCTCTTATTCTTTCAGTCTGAGGCCCTTCTCTGCAAGTGGTGACGATGATGGTCCTGGTGAAGATGGTACCACAAGCCAGCAATTCCTGCATGATGTTCGGGTATGGAGTGGCCAGCTGGTTGTGGCAGCTATGCAACGCTCACTAACTTCTTCATGATCAAATTTGCTATCACTTTAGATCACTGACTGACATATCCATAATGTCCAGGTTGCTGTGACCCTTAATAAACCTCTTCAAAAATTTCACATCTTTATATTCTTCGGCCAATGTTGTGAGATACTAAAATTCACACCATGGCTGAAATCAATTTATACAATGAAATACATCAGTTAAATTTCATTATCCCCCCTGGGGGTAGGGGGGGTTTTCAAGAATACTCCCCCAGTATCCCTGCTTGTCGTACAAGGTGACTAAAAGGGTTGGCAGAGGGTTAGTGCCCCTCACGGAAAACAACTAACTAAAAAGACAAACAAGAAGCCTCGGACAGGGACTGACCAAGAGATGACGACCCAGGACCAGACAAAGGACATGGTAATCGGAACATGGAATGTAAGAGGTGCGAATGATGAGGTGAGAGAGAGACTGTCCAGGTGCTTGAGGGTGCAAAAGTTGATGTATGAGAAGTAACTGATACTAAATGGAGAGATGAGAGTGTGAGAGAATGGGAGTATGGATGGGGTATATGTGCAGGAGTAGGTGAGAATGAGAGGGCAAAGGAAGGAGTGTGTATAGGTGTGAGTAAAAGATGGAATAAGAATACAAGAGAGTATGGATCAGATGGGTCAAGGATTGTGTGGATAAGATTGAAAGTTGGAATACAAATGTGGGCGATTGCGTGCGTGTATGTGCCAACGCAAGATCGTGCAAGCAGAGTGAGAGAAGAGTTCTGGACAAATGTAGAAGTGTGCATGGAAAAGTTTGGAAGGAATGAGAGAGTGTTTTTGATCAGTGATATGAATGGTAAAGTAGGGAATGTGAAGGTGGATGGAATAATTGGTGAGTGGGGTGTGCCTGCTGAGATAGATGAGAATGGTAGTGCGTTAGTGGACATTTGTGCTGGGAGGGGGTTGGTGATAGCCAATACCCTCTTCAGCCATAAAATGATCCACAGGTATACATGGCGAGTGATGAGAAGGGTGGGTGGTGAACTGAATGAAAGGAAGGCAATGATTGATTATGTGTGTGTGGATGAAAGGATGCGAATATGTGTAATGGATGCAAGAGCTTATAGAGGTTGGGGGAGTGGACTTTCTGACCAATACTTGGTGGTGGCCAGAATCAAGACGAAGGGAAAGATGGGAAGAAGGAGTAGTTGCAAGGAGAGTGGAAAGGTTACAAGTGGATGAGAGAAAAGCAGAATATAAGAGAGAAGTGGAGGAACGATTGGGCAAATATGAATTGGAGCAGATGGGGGACATGCAAGGTGGGTGCAGGATATTCACAGAGGAAATATGTGCAGCATGTGATGTGGTGTGTGGGATGAAGAGAAGACGGAGGGGGGTGCAAGGAACAGCGTGGTGGACTGAAGAGGTGAGACAGGCTGTGGCACAAAAGAAGAAAGCATACAATGAATGGATGAGAAATAGGGGCGTGGAAGAAGTTGAGAGACGGAAGAGAGAGTTATGTGTAGAAAGAAAGAGAGAGGTAAAAAGATTAGTAAGAGAGAGTAAGAAGAGAGTGGATGAGGAATTTGGAAGGAATTTGAGTGTAAAGTGGAGGGACTGTAAGAAAATGTTTTGGAAAGATGTGAAGAGAGTAAGACAGGGTGGAAGTAAAGTTGGCAGGTGAGTGAATATAAAAATTTTAGATAACTAGGGGAGAAGGGAGAAAAAGTGAGCAGATGGGGAGAACACTTTGAGGAATTGTTGAACACAGAGGATGGAAGTGATGCGAGTATAAGTGGCTGGGGAAAGGCTGGGAGAAGGAGGGAGGTGAGAAGACAGGAAGAAATCAGTAGGATAGAAGTTGTGGAAGCAATAAAGTTAAATTGGGGAGAGTCCCAGGAATTCATGGAGTGTATGGTGAACTGTTGAAGCATGGGGGAGAGATAGTAGTAGAATGGATCTGGAAGATGTGCAGATTGGCCTGGGAGGAAGGTAGAGTTCCGGAGGATTGGAAGTCAGGTATAGTTATTCCCTTGTACAAAGGAAAAGGGGAAAAAGAAGTGTGTGGTAATCATAGGGGCATTTGTCTTCTCAGTATAATAGGAAAAGTGTATGGTAAGATACTTATTTACAGAGTTAGAGAAATAACAGAGGAATTAGTTGGAGAAGAACAGGGAGGCTTTAGGAAGGGAAGAAGTTGTGTAGATCAGATATTCATTCTTAGATCTTTAGTGAAAAAGTTTCTAGAGAAGGGAAAGAAGTTGTATGCGGCTTTCATGGATTTGGAGAAAGCAAATGACAGGGTGGATAGACAAGGATTGTGGAAAGTATTAAGAATATATGGAGTAGATGGGAAGTTGTTGAATGCTGTGAAGGTATGTATGATGGTGCTAAGGGTGCAGTGCGTGTGGATCGTGAACCGAGTGAATTTTTCTCTTTGAAGATTGGGTTGAAACAGGGATGTGTCATGTCTCCATGGTTGTTCAATCTGTACATGGATGGGGAAATAAAAGAGGTACAAGGTAGGGTAGTGGATGTTGGAGTGGCCCTGATGAGGGAGGGTAGTGTCTGAAAATACCCTGTGCTGTTGTTTGCAGATGATACTGTGTTGTTCAGTGAAGACGAAGGGGATGAGTTTGGGAGAGTGTGTAAGAAACGGAATCTAAAAGTGAATGTAGGGATGAGTAAAGTGATGGTCTTTGAGAGGGGTGAAGTCAGTGAATGTACAGAGAGGTTGGATGGTGAGGAATTGGAAAATGTGAGTACGTTTAAGTACTTGGGTAGTGTGATGAGTAAGGATGGAAGTTTGTAGGGTGAAGTGCTTGAAAGGGTACAGCAGGGAAGAAAGGTTGCTGATTCCTTGAAAGCAGTGATAAGAAACAGGGAAGTGAGCATGGAAGTGAAAAAGTTACTTCATGACAGTATTGTGATACCAACTCCAACATATGGAAGTGAAGCTTGGACGTTGTTGGAAGGGCACAAGTCAAGAGTGAGAGCAGTGGAAATGAGTTATTTAAGAGGAGCCTGTGGAGTCACATGGAGAGACAGGCTAACAAATGAGGATATAAAGGAGCACTGTGGTGTGGATGTGGATGTAATAGGAAGCGTCATGAGGAATACATTGAGGTGGTTTGGCCATGTGGAGAGGATGGAGGGTGAAAAAACTGATGAAGAATGTGTATGTGAGTGAGGTAGAGGTGGGGAGAGGGAGGAGGAGGCCAAAGATGAGATGGGGGGATGGGATGGAGAGGTATATGAGAGAGAGGGGTGTGAGTTGGGAGCAGGGCAGTGAAATGGTGGAGGACAGGGCGACATGGAGGCGATTTGTTTGTGGCCACCCCGAACGGGATTGAGGCATCTCGCAATAGATAGATAGATAGATAGAATTGCATTATTTCGTTGAAAAAAATATAAAACGGGTAACGTGATGAAAACAATTTCTGCACCCAACATCTTGTAGATATTTAATCGCATCTCACTGCAATACTGAGCTTCCCACCAGTTGCCAAGTGGTGTACACTGGCCAAGAGGGTTGCCAATTTGTTTTATAAATGAAAGGCAAGATTGTCTACTCCCATCAAATTTGACGTTGATCCCTTGAAAACTTACCTTTTGAGGGTGATTTTAAATTTTGGTGATCGAATTTGAGTCACCTTGCTTCTTTCAAGACTTTTTTTGGTGACTCGAAATGCTTCACTGTGTATGAAGGGGTTGAGCTGATGTTGCCCTATGACCTTGGCATTTAGCATACTGTTCTAAAATATAGTAGGTATGCCTGCTAGGAAACCCTCAAGACTCATGCAGAACATGGTTATCTCTTCAGCTGCTGCAGTGTGTTTTTTAACCTTGTCATTCATGTGGCAGGAACAGGAAAAACAGGTTTCTTTCATGATCTACTATGGCTCACTTTTACCTAGCAAAACATGTTTAAATTTTAGCAGCATAAATATCATTTCCACTATTTTTTAAAAGAAACTGGAGGTTCATAGATGGTCCATGGCTGCAGAGAAGGTGAGTAGAAGAGGAGGTGTTTACACAGTTGGAAAATATGGGCCATATGAGCTCCAGGCAATGTTATTAGAGGCCACCATGCCACGTGTGTAGCAAAGTTTGGGAGGTGACTTCTGTGCTCTATTGTACTAAAAACAGGTTATTCAGTAGTTTTCAGTTATAAGAGCACTTGTTGCACTGCAGTTTGGTATAGACATAACCTACATGAGCAAAATCACAAACACTACACATAGCGATAAACATTTCACATGAGTGTAATAGCCACTGAGCGAAAACACAACGTTTTCCTTCAAATTTTGCCATTTCATACTAAATATACCACCTATTAATATCACTTTTTACAATAAAACTTGGCTGTGTGGAGAGGATGGAGAGTAAGAGTCTAATATGGAGGGTGTATGTGAGTGAGGAGGAGGGAGGAGAGAGGAAAGGGGAGACCAAGGGTGAGATGGAGGGATGGAGTGGGAAGGTGTATGATAGAGGGAAGTGTGAGTTGGGGGTAGGGCTGCATAATGGCAGGGGACTGGGTGACATGGAGGTGATTCGTTTGTGGCACCTCTTACAGGATTAAGGTGTCTGGCTGTAGAGAAACAGACAACAGAGCCATTTACAAGGAACTGAAGTAACATAATTATCCAGAATAACCATGTGAAGGACAAAATGTAGCACTTCCTTTCACCAAAAACAGTCACCAAATTAGTTATGGTACTTTTCTACCACTTACTACCAGTTAAGCATTTACAAGTTAATTTTCTGCCCTGTAAGTACTTATCCCTGGTCATATAAAGCTATAACTAAAAATTCAGAATAGCTTTATAGCAAACATGACTTTCACACTTGCTAGTGTGTGGCATACTGCAATGTGAAATTGCTGTTGCCTTCATTTTCAGTACTATGCAAATTATTTTTTTCTCTCCTTCACAGGTATTTATATTTATGAATACTATTTTCCGAAGGGGTCAGAGGTGTGGTATACTCAGAAGCTCTCAAAGCATAGGTTTCACTTTAGTTCATCCGTAACACCTGTCTTTTGCCATTGTCTCCATCTGTTCCAATAATGTTATATTTTTTGCACATACTAAGCTACAATATTTACATACATTTAACAACCTTTCCTAACACAGAAGTACTCTAGGTGTGATTTGCACGGAAACACACTTCCATATAACTGCCAGCCCTGCACTTCATACACATAGTCACACATGATCCTGTTTTAACCCTTTTTCTTCTCACTACCACCTCCTTCCTTTTGCACTCTCTGTAAAAAATGCCAGTCACTGGTAGGTGGTACCACTTAGGTGGATGGCTGCATTTCATGCCCTGTTAGGGAGGGAGGAAAAGGGGGACAGTTAGGAGAAGTGGGCAACATCGTGACTCCATGGTGGCACCTGAGATGCAACACCTTCAGGCAGGCTGAGGGAGTAAGGCAGGAGTAATTGAGCATGCAAAATAAGAAATACAGTATTATGCAGTATTCTTGAAGGAGTGTCACAGATGCCTATGAGGTTCCTGTAGAAAGACCATCGCAGTCTAAGGGTTAATAATGGATAAAACTGTATATATCTGAGGGTCAAACTTTGACCTTACTTAGTGTTCAAGACCTATGATGGTTTCTCACCCTTTCCTCCAATATTCATGTAAAGTTAATACAAACAACTATTTATTTTGGGAGGTCATATTTTTACCATTCCCTGTGACCTTGTTCTTTGATTTCATGTGCTAGAAACAGTAGGTTTACTCATTGGTAGACCCTAAACCAATGCACCATGTTTTGTTTAAATTGGATGAAACTTGTTTATGGTTTTTCATTAAGGATACACACACACACACACACACACACACACACACACACACACACACACACACACACACACACACACACACACACACACACACACACACACACATACATACACACACATACACACACACACACAGGCAATGAAAATTTAATATCCACGTTCACTTTGCGAGGACATGTTTATTTGTATTACAATGATGGCATTAGCACCTGCAGAGCTGCAGAACTCACATGAGGTACACTCGCTCTGAGAGAAAGAGAGAGAAAAAATCGTTTTACATCTTCTAGCGTTTCAGTTTGACACAGTGAGTAAAATGCATGAAAATATTCTCCATAAATTATTCATAGTTCTGCATAGCTAGTACTTTAATCAATACGAGATGAAGAAAGAACACTATGCAACATATCAACACTTCATTCAGAAATCTTTGCCTAAGGAAGAAATGCGATAGGCACCAGAGCTCATTGCGAAATCATCAGTCACCTGTGTAAAGATGATCTTTTTGATCAAGTCTACAATGAAATTCTGCACTGGCTAAGCTGCAAGCCTGATATGAGATCCAGTTTGCACCGATAATTAAACAATGCCTCAAGGGAGGTAAACTCCCTTGCAAAGAATCAGCCCGGCAGGCTTAAACACATGAGTAAAAATGTCGTATCCCAGTTTAGCGTGAATATGACCAAAGGAATCTGGAGTGGTGGAGCGAAAATTGTATAGTCACCTTGTCAGAACTCTGAAAAATGTTAGGGCTGGTTCATCCCGCTGAGAGAAAATTCAATAACTTCTGCTGGCCATTTTTAGCATGTTTCTTACTATTTCTTGCTCCTTGGATAATACAGTGTGAGGTGGTTGTAAGCAGCATTACTTCGATCAAATTTACTGTTTCTCTCGAGGATGCAGAGGGAACCCCACTATTAGAATGCCGGTTTAAGATGTAGGGACCTGAAGATACGCTATAAAAAGCCAGTCTTTGACTAATTCAAGTTGAACAACTACATAAATTTTATATTCCTCAGTTATTGAAACCTCAGCTTAAGGTTTCTCTTGAATCATCTTTACTGTATATTATGCACATCGACACACACATATATACAGGCAACGCGATAAGTTGGCTGGATAGATAGATATACAGGTAAAAATACAAGTAGCTAAAGACACATAGATGTTTGGATGGGAACAATGACATCCTTAATTAGAAGAGAATGCATGTATTTTTTTTTTCCCCATTTCTTTTTCCTTCCTCCGTTCTGTTATAAAAAAAAAAAACGAGCAAAATAGGTAGATAAATACTGTAGATAGGCATAAAAATATACACATAAGTAGTCATGCATTCAGGCAGACATGTAGGAGATTATTAGACATACACAGACAGACAGACAGACAGAGAGGGGGAAGAGAGCATTAATCAGTAGAAAAACAAACTTACAAGCATGCAGAGAGACAGATGAAAATACAGCTAAGGGTGACACACAGACAGATAGATGTATGTAAATAGGCGAAAGCAAATAATTAGTTAGGTTGATCATCCACTCACTTGATGTAGTGCTACCTACCTCTTCCTTAGCCTTTATCATTCTTTTTCTGTGTCTGTCCTCCTCTCTTCCTATTTCTCCCATCTTTCCTGTCACTTCTTATTGCTTTTCTTTCCTTCACAGGTGGCTTTACATTGAGTGACAAGCCAAATGGTTTCCTGTAAGCCAAGAAACCATTTACAACGCTGGGTGGTTACCATATAACCAACCCATACGTGCTCCCTACATGTCAACAAGTGGGTTGGTGGAGGGTTAGTGCCCCTCCCTGTAAAATAAGTAACTCAAAGTCAAGTGGCCACCCCTTACGGGATTATGGTGTCTGGCAGTAGATAGATAGATAGATTAGACAAGCTTATGAAAATATAAACAGTGACAGTCAGATGGGAAGAGAGAATCATACTGAGATAGATATATGATGCATAAACATACGCAGACAAACAGACAAAATAAAGAACCGACATCAGGAGAGACCGAAGACGCATACAGAGAAGGACAGTCAGGACTAGAGGTGGAGCTTCATCAAAGAAAAGCCCTAAGGTGACGAGAGAGGCAAGGGAAGAAACGAAAATTAACCTCTTCAAAGCGCTTGCCCATTATTACCTGCATCTTATGACTAGAAAAATGAGGATAGTGCAACCATATGCTGTTGAAATTATTGTTACCAGCCTTTAAGAACCATTTGAAGGAAACCATCGCTGCACTGACACAGTTGTTCCTACAGCTTTCTTTCACCCAACGGCCACAGTTCGTCTTATTTTGCCCATTATTTTTCCTCCTTAACTATTTTTTTTTTTCTTGTCTGACGTTCTCATATTTGAAGGATATTATGAAAATCTCCACATCTCTTAAACCACTAATTATAGAATACTCAATGCCACAGAATACACTTTCCTCCCCCAACCCCATCACAAACCAACATTACAGCTAATTCTATCCATTTCTTAGCCTACCACAAACTTCTTTAGCCTTATTCTGACATTTTCATGACGGGACGCACGTCATGCCATCAACCAACGCGCTTACTTTACTTTATTCTAGTTACCTGCTGACGATTTTATTTAAAAAAATCTTGTACTATACTAAGGACTTAATGAAAGCTATATCAAACCCCCTTGCTAGTTCGAAAATAATTTCTGCGAAACAGAACAAACTAGCATTGTGTGGAGGTGATAAAGGTAAGAATTTATTGCGCCTGCGGGCTGAGAGGATTAAGGAAGAAGTCCTCTTTATGAAGAAAAGAAAAATGGAAAGGAGGCTTAAACACACACACACACACACACACACACACACACACACACACACACACACACACACACACACACACACACACCATAATAGTCATTAATTTGAAACATTCCCTTTAATTTTATATTATTTTCCTCATTATAAGAAGAAAAGCACCGATCTGTTTTTCCAGTCTCTTACTGAATAATGAAGCTAATTGTGCTTTGTCTGTCTGTCTCTGTCTCTGTCTCTGTCTGTCTGTCTGTCTGTCTGTCTGTCTGTCTCTCTCTCTCTCTCTCTCTCTCTCTCTCTCTCTCTCTCCTTATCACCCTTTTACCATCTTCTTTCTTACCCCGTAACACTTTCACCCCCTCGCATAACCTTCTCAGAATATCTTCATCTTCATTCTTCGTCTTCTCTCTCTCTCTCTCTCTCTCTCTCTCTCTTCCTCTCCGGCTTCGACTTTTTCTTTTAGTGGTTATTATTCATTTCGTTCATACCCCTCCCCGCCATTTCTTTTATATCTTTCTATATATTAATTTCTATACATCAATCTAGTTATTTATTTTCTGTCCATTTCCCTCTCTGCATATGTCTAGCTTATCGGTTTACATAACACTCTGCCTTCAAGTACTGTATGTCAGTCAGTTTCTATCATTATGTATCCATCCATCTGCTGAACTTTTTTCCTATGTTAAAACGTATAAATTGCGTCCAGATTTGCATATACAGTAATAACTAACACCTCCCCCCCCCTCTCTCTCTCTCTCTCTCTCTCTCTCTCTCTCTCTCTCTCTCTCTCTTATTGCCCTGATTCATGTTCCTTTATTCCGGAATAAAAATAGGAAATGCAATGCTTGACAAATGTGAAGCGCTAGGGTGTGTGTGTGTCAGAGAGAGAGAGAGAGAGAGAGAGAGAGAAAGCTAATCAGAAATACAGTAAAAGAAAAATCCCGCACAACACTCAGCACAGCATAACAGGGAAACAATTCAATCATTCATTTCCTGTGTCACCCCACGGGATGCATAGGGCCTCGATGAACACTCTCCACTAATATTTGTCTCTTGCTATCTCCTTCAGGTCCCACCAACACTCCTCTCCTGCTTCTCTTTTTAATTGTCCTCAACCAGGTTTCCCTTGGGCTACCTCTACCTCTTCTTCCTCTAGCAGTCGACTCTGACACATCCTGTATTAAACTACCTTCTTTTCTGTATATGTGCCCCAGCCACTTCCAGCGAGACAGTCGCACATATTCATTAACTGGTTCCATTCTCGTAATATCCCTTACTCTTGCATTTGTAACTCTGTCTTGCCACTTTACCCCAAGAGTCCTTCTCAGTATTTTATTCTCAAATCCTAATACTTTCTGATCTGTTGCATTTGTACTGTACCATGATTCATGCCCATAAATTAAAATTGGTCTAACCATGGACTTGTAAATTTTCACTTTAGTATGTACCAAAAGCATATTATTCCAAACAGATTTCAACATTCCAACGCTCGCCAAGCCAGTCTAATCCTCTCTTCAATTTCATTGTTTAATGATCCATTAGATGATACAATCGTTCCCAGATATTTAAAGTTTTCTGCCTTCTTCACCACATTATTCCCAATTATACGATCCATTTGGTTCTCCACATTCATATTAATAATTTCAGTCTCTCCACAATTTATTACCAATCCCACTTTTTCTCCTCCCTCCACCAGACAATCAAGCACCCTCTGCATCTCGTAAATACTTCCGCAAATCAGTACAATATCATCATCATAGTCCAAATCCATCAGCTTCCTATTTTCTTTCCAGTTAATTCCTGCACCCGTTCTCCTTACAACCTTTCTCATAACATAATCCATAACCAAAACAAACAGCAATGGCGAAAGAACTCCTCCTTGAATCACTTCTGACCTAACTTTAAATGGATCACTCAGAGAATCACCCACCATTACCTTACAAAAAGTACCTTCATGCAGACTTCTAATAATATTTACAAACTTTTCTGGTATACCATAGAATCTCATAATTTTCAACATAGCTCCACGTGAAACACTATCCTTTTCAAAATCCACAAAACACATACTAAGTGGCATTTTAATCTCATTAGCTTGTTGCATTAGATGCTTTACAATAAAAATCTGATCATTACAACCTAGACCCTTTCTAAATCCCGTTGTTCTTCTCTTAAAATTTTATCAATTACTGGCTCTATTCTGTTCGACAAGATTTTGGAAAAGACTTTTGCAACTACAGGTGTCAAAGTTATCTCCCCTCCAATTGCCACACACACTTAAATCTCCCTTTTTTGGTATTTTTATAAGCACTCCCTTTTTCCACTCTTCTGGAATTCCACCATTATCCCAAGCCACATTAAAAAGTTTCAAAAACACATTCATCAAGTCATCATTTTCCACATTAAGTATTTCAGGAAATATTCCATCCTCTCCTGGGGCCTTCAAATTCTTTAACTCCTTTATAGATTTTGCTACCTCTTCCAAGGTTATATCCCCTGTTTCTATCTGCAAATCTATCTCGGCTGGCAAAATGTCCTCTTCAGTCGGGATTGGTCTATTTAGAATAGATTAAAAATGTTCTTTCCACCTTCCTTTTATATCCAAATCTTTGGTCATCAAATTACTATTTCTATCTCGTACAGGTATTTCCTTCCTTCTCTTTTCAGTCTCAGTTAACTCCATTATGGCCTGATACGCTGCTCTTGTGCTCTGACCGTCATTTTTACTTAATTAAATTTCTGTCTCTGTTGCCTTTTCATCATATAGCCTCCTCTTATCACGTCTAACGAGTCTTTTTACTTCAGAATATAAACTCCAGTACTTTGCTCTAAGTACGTCATCTACCTGGCCATGAACATGTTGTTCTTCACTTCTTAACTTCGCCTCTTTCCTTTTCTGAATTGCATTCCATGTTTCATCTGACATCCACTTTTTCCTTCTCGCTTTTCCCTTATTCTTAATAGTAACCTTAGCACTCTCATGCAAAACCTCTTTTACCTCTCTCCACATTTTATTAATATCATTGTCTTCAGATTCCATCAAAGTCTGCATGACTAGAAACCTGTTCCTACATTCCAACCGAAACTTTTCATTCGTGTTGTCATCATTCCTCAGCTCATCAATATTACCAGCAAATTAAACACACACACACACACACACACACACACACACACACACACACACACACACACACACACACACACACACACACACACACACACACGCACGCACGCACACGCACGCACGCGGGAACAATACGAAAAAAGAAAGTCCTAGGGTTAAAACACACACATTCACAAAAGAATGCAATTCGTCTTTTTTTCCAAGACACTGCAACGGACTGGGATTCAAATTATATGTAAATTTGGTTTCCTACTTGAGAGAGAGAGAGAGAGAGAGAGAGAGAGAGAGAGATGAAATATTTGGCCTGTTGGATGATGTGCATCTTCATTTGACAGTCTCTCTCTCTCTCTCTCTCTCTCTCTCTCCATTTTTTGTCTGCATCTATCTATCCGCCTGTCAGTCTGTCTGATTGTCTAATTATGTGCCTGTCCTCCTGTCTGCCTGTCTGTCTGTCTGTTTATTTATATGTCTTTTGGAACATATGTTTATGTGTAAATCTGCCAACCTATTTCTCTACCAGCAATTTTCGTCTTCATTTACCTGTCTCTATATATCCGTATAATCAGTCTGAATGTCTGCCTATCTAATTCTCCAACCTTCTCTATCTCTAATAAAACCCAGAGCATTTGCCCACAACTTCATAGCGCCAGCCATCACAAAAAAAAAAAAGATCAGTAATCCTCTGGCAATCACAGGGATATCATCATAGTTTTGCCCAAAAAACAAAACAAATAGTCTTAGAATTTTATTGTTTACTCCAACTCAGTTATGTATCACTCTAGCATTCGGAAGCCTGACTTCAGGGGTATTATATTAGTGAAGATCATTGAGTACAACATGACTTTGAAAAATTTCTAATAGTCACCATTTTGAATAATGGTTACTTAAAAGAAAATGTGAGATGGTATTTATCCTGTAATATCCTCTGGCAACTGGATGGATCTCATCACTGCTTCTCCAAAATTATTAACAAACAAGCTATATACTCCGGGATAATGTTCACACAGTTTGGATACAATTTGCCCACATGATTTTTAAAGTATTCTGGGAACAGCCACATACAGACACACAGACACACACAGAGGCAGGCAATTAATTTATTGTCTCGCTAGGCAGCCAATACTTTTTTAAAAATAATAGAACCTAGAAAGGAAAAACAAATCAATAAAAAGGTAATCCATACCCAAGATTATTCGTGTCCTCCGTTCAAAAAAAATCTGGAACAGTTTGGAGGGAAACCACCCTGGGAAGCGAGTTCCAAACAGATGCAGTTCGGGGAATAAAAGACTTCTGATATGTGGAAGTTCTGCAGTATGGCAGTGTGACATTCCAGTCATGAGCACTACCAGATGCCTGTGTAGCACAGGTGAAGCATGGAGAGGTGACACAGTGGATGCAACTTCGTGTGAGCATTTGCCATAAAAGTTTCCATAAAATATGCAAGGGAGGCAACATTCCTTCTTACCGGTAGGGGAAGTACTTTATTTGTAGTAGCATGGTTAACCTGCCCCATCCCAACGTTTTCTGGGCAGTGGTACGCCCCAGTTCCGACATTTCTGGACCTTTTTTTTTTTTTTTGGCTCAATCATCCGCTTTTGGTTGTGAAACATCGAAAATTCATAGAGAAATCGCTCACCTGAGGTTTAAAATACTCGATTTAGGTACGAGTACTTCCTTACCTGACTGGGTTTTCTAACAGGCTGGCACCTAAGAAAACGAGTTCTATGGGAGGGTAACTATTTTATCCACTCATAAACAGTATTTATTTATTTACTTGGTACGAATTTATATGTAGTACAAGAGTATATTGGTTTTCAAACAGTAATATAGGCATTATAAGCATTGTTTCACTCACTAACTCATCACCATTCATGACTTTTTTTTTCCCACATTACCTGATCATCATTTCTGACTGTTTCTTCCTCTAATGCTATGTAAACTTTGCCCTCCACATTGTCATCGATTGGGGAATCACTCTGGCCCTGAATGTCTTTATTGGCAAGGTCACTGGTAACAGGTGAATTGCCGAGGCAATGGCGGGCAGGGGGGGGGAAAGATTATTCGGTGTAAGAAATTGTCCCTGCTTGGCATCTTGTAGAGGAATAGAGAAAGGTGTCCCGTGTATACGTGCCAAAAATCACTCGCAAAATCACTTGCGAAAATTGAAAATTGTGCAAATTAGGGACCTTGCAATGTTGCCACATTAATTCACGTCACCGGGACATGAGTGCACATCATGTGCGGACGTTAATTCACGTCGCCGGGACGGCGCGGGTTAATAATAATTCTTCGTGGTAGGTGGGGGCGCTCACTATCCACTCACTCGATGTAGTGCTGCTGTCAGGTGTCTGCCCTTTCCTCTCCTCCATCCTTCTTTCCTTCCATCCTCTTTTGTCTTCCTTTCCTTCATTCTTTCCTTGTCGTTCTGTCTACAGGTAAATTTACACTCCCTCTTCTGTCTTTCTTTCCTTCATTCTTTCTTCTTGTTTCTGCTTGTGGGTGACTCTACACTGAGTGACAAGCCAAATGGTTTCCTGTACACCAGGAAACTATTTACTATGCTGGGTGGTAACCATATAATCAAATTTTGGCACCTGGTGGTTTAATGGGTAATTATTGCGCTCCAGTCGGATTGAGCCGGTGAAGGTTTATATCCAAGGGATGGTTGGGGTTGATTGCTCATGTAATGCCACTCAGGGATGAGTGAGGCTGGTCACTCTCATCTTAAATGTCGTGACCAACTGCCTAGCCCCGGGCTTCTATGCTCCTCATGGGGCAATGTAGGATTGGATGATGGATGGATGGATGAATAATAATTCTAACAACCTGGCTCTGAATTTTGTCTGGTTGTTTTAGTGCAACCTCTCCACATCCATTCCACAAGGGTGAGCAATATTCCAGCTGAGAGCACACATGACTCTTATAAACTATAGTTAACTGCTCGTCAGTGAAGAAGCTACGATCTTCGTACAATAATCCAAGTTTCGTTGAGCCGGTTTTAGCAAGTGATCTGACATAAAAGCTCCAGCTGAGGGCATTTTTAAGTGAAACACCGAGAATTTCAATACTTTTGGAGACTGGAATTTTAGTAGCATTGAAGGTAATATAGGAATCTGGTTATACCTGTCTATTACTAAATTTTATATATACTCAACAAAATTATAAATGCACGAAGAAGTTATTTTGTTTTATTTATTGATCCAACAGAAACTAAATCCACACATTAATTTTTATTTTATTCTAGACATAGTACTGAAATCACATTAACATTATTAACGAATTTCTGTGAACATATCACAACTTATCACAGCCTAAAGAGACAAGGGGTCAGCAGTCTGAGTTCACAGCTCTCAGTACCAAGTGGGTCCACCATTGGCATCGCGCAAAGCGGTACACCTCCGGCGCACAGAGTTCACCATATTGTTAATGGTGGCCTGTGGAATGTTCGCCCACTCATCCGCAGTGCAACTCGGAGCTGGCGCACGTTTTCTGGCACTGGAACATGCTGTCTCACACGCTGATCCAGAACATCCCAAACATGTTCTATTGTCGACATATCGGGAGAATATGCCGGCCAATTCAGGACAGGAACATCCTCGTCATCCAGGCATTATCATGCTGGAATGTCACGTGATTTAGGCGGACAAATGGCACGACAATGGGCCTCAGGATCTCGTCGTGGGACCGCTGCGCGTTCAGGTTGCCCTTAACGAAATGTAGCTGGGTACGCTGTCCATGGCAAACGCCTGCCCAGACCATCACACTCGCACCACCATGTGCCACCCAACGCATGACATTGACATCAGCATAACGCTCACCCACACGTCGCCATACGTGTTGCCTACCATCGGCGCGGTAAAGTTGATAGCGTGATTCATCGCTGAACAGCACCGTCCTCCACCGCGCAAGTGGTGACGGTTAGCCCAGTTGAGTCGGTTCTGCCGGCGTACGGAGGTCAGGTCCAAACCCCGGTGCGGTCGACGGGCGCGAAGACCTGCCTCCCTCAGACAATTTCTGACCGTCTGAGCCGAGATCCGCCTGTTGTGGATTCCGACCGTCTCATCTGCGGTCCGGGTGGCTGGGCGCAGGCGATCATGCAGGTGCTGGAGTCGCATGTGCCGATCTTGTGCGGGAGTGGTCAAACGTGGTCGGCGGGCATGTGGGCGGTTCACAGTGCTGCCAGTTTCTCGGAACCGACTTCTAAGGCGACTGATGGTTGAATGATGCACATTCAATTGTCCGGATACCGCTGTCACAGACATTCCAGCACTGGGCATGCCAATGGCACGCTCCCTCATGGCTTGTGACATCTGTGGCATTGTGACTTCTGACAAAAGTTCACATTTCAGGGTGGCCCTTTATTGTCCCAAGTGCAAGGAGTGACTGTGTACTGGTCACGCTCACTGACCAACTCCTCACCATGCTCCGAGCAGCTCATGACTATAATGACTCAATGATTCAGTAAACTCAGTGGGAGTGGTCGGTGAGTAGTGGGTCGCCATAACTGAGCTAAACAAGCCGTTCAGTACACCCATAAAAACAATTTTATGGAAAATTTTATAACAGGTCATACTAACTTCACATTTTTGGTTCGTGCGTTTATATATTTGCTGAGGGTATTTGGTTTTACTAGCATTATAGGGACAAGGTTACTTTTCTCCCCATTCATTGATTCTAGAGAAATCTTAATTTATGGAGATGGCTGTACTGAGTTATAAGAGATGTTAAACTTAGTGAATGGGAGTTTAAGTATGAATGAACTGTGAAGTGTTGATTCACCTGCATATGAATGGTTGGGATTATGGGAGACAGATAAGAGATCATAAAATGAATTACAAATAGGGTTGGAGCCAGAACTGATCCTTTTAAGACACCGGCATTAATTGGTTGAAAATTGGAATGTACATCATCTACTTTTACTCTTTTATTTCTGTCGGTGAGATACGAGGAAATCAGAGGAACAAAAGACGTTAGTCTATAGCAAGGGAGTTTGAACAGCAGGGAATGATGCCACACTCTGTCAAAAGCTTTAGAAATGTCAATGGCTATTGCATGAGTTTCTCCATGTTGGTCAACTTATTGATGGATGGCATGAGTCAGGAGATAGAGTATATCAATGGTGGATCTTTCATGGCAAAAACCATATACTGTCTATTACTAATTAATTTGTTGGATTCAAGATGTTTAACTATGTGTTTATTCATTACTACTTCAAATACTTTACCAAGAGAGGATGAGACAGTTATTGATACGTAATCAGAGGGGTCAGAGGAACTTCCTTTCTTCGGAGTCGTGTGGATATTGACTACTGTCCAAGAATTAGAGAATGAAGAAGTATGTATGCATAGTCTGAATAATTTAGCTAGAACAGAAGCAAGTTCTGGGGAGCACTTTTTCAAAATAGTTGGAAGAAATCCAGATGAGCCTGGAGGTTTGTTGGTTTGTAAAATTTTCTTTCATAGATTATACGTACCTATTGTGTATTTTAAGTGGAGCAATTTCGGGAAAGTCAAGCTCTAGTACAGGGACTTTCTGGCCGACATCCTCTAACGTTGAATTTCTGGCAAATGTACTGGCAAGGATATTTGCTTTACTACGCAGGTCATTTGCAATGTTACCGTCTGAAGATTTTAGTGGGCTAATGGGTGATGACTTGTTGAAGTTAAAAATTTCAAGAATTGAGAGTTGACCAGAATATTCTATTGTCATTGGGTCTGTTTAGTAGTTTGGATGTTTTGTTGTGAAGGAAGTTTGATTTAGCGAGATTAATTACTGTTTTTGCATGGTTTCTAGTAATTTTAAATAGACTGAGTGATTCAGACGTTTGTTTTATTTTAAGTAAGAGTTATATGCTAATTACTTTTGGGCCATTGCTCAGGAACAGTTTCTATCTAACCATTTTGTGGAGTCCGATCTTTTAGTGAACTGTTGACTTGGTATGAACAATTCTTTACCAGCTTATATTAAGTCATTAATGTCGGACTGAGTAGAATTGACGTCCCCAGAGAAAAATGACTGCCATGGAATGTCAGCAAGATAATTTCTGAATCGATCCCAGTCTGCCCTACCAAAGTGCCATCGGTTCACCTTGACAAGATGAGAACGGGGAGGTTTGGGGAAGCTGACTAATTAGACTTTGATGAGATTGTATTCGGAGTATCCAAGTGGTGACAGTACTTTTTCGTGTATTGATCTGGATTACTTGTTAGGAATAGATCCAAGATATAGGCGTTATGGTCAGCATTATCTGCTGTTCTGGTGGATTGCTTTACCACCTGCGTGAGGTTAAACAATGCTGTAAACAGCTCACATTCTAGACAAGTATTGTCAGTTATAACAGTATACGATAACCATTCTGCATTATTTACGTGAAATATGTGCACTATCCATCGATCAGTCATGTTTGTCTATTTTCGTATCATGTGGAATGGTTAGAATAAGGAGAGGGACGCCTACAACAAAGGTGAGAAACAGGAATGAGGATGAACTATGTAAAGGGGTGAGTTGTGGAGAATGTGTCATTTCTGGGGAGGGGCAGAGATTCCTAGGGATCTGTTTTTGAGGTCAGCCACTCTGGGATGGTGTGCAGTATAACAATGAGATAAAGAGAAGGATAGATAGTTAGGTGGATTAATAGACTGACAGATAAGTGGGTAGGTAAGTAGACAGATAAACCGATAGATAAACAGTTAGATATATAAACTTTTACGAAGGTAGACAGATAAATAGATAGATGAATATATAGATAGATATATCAAGCAGATCGATAGAAAGATAGATAGACAGACAGACAAACTAACAAATGCTGAATATTTAACCCTTTCAGAACAAGAATCCCCTCCAATCTGGATAAGTACATATGGACACAGAAAGATTATAACAAGATGTCCTCGGGCTAAAGTTATCATGGGTACTCACTATACAATGATGCATTAATTGTTTTATCATTTCTCTAGGGACTAATTTAGGAAAATGATGGTTCTGGGAATAACAGGACAAGGTTGAATAATGAGAGAGAGAGAGAGAGAGAGAGAGAGAGAGAGAGAGAGAGAGAGAGAGAGAGAAAGACAGACAGACAGACACACAGACACACAGACACACAGACGGACGAACACACAGACACACAGATAGACAGGCAGGGAGAAAGTCAGACAGACAGTCATAAACTTAGACAGGAGAAAATCATTCTGTTAGATATATCGATATTTTTTTTTTTTTTAAGCAAGGAAGAAGCAACCAAAGGCCAGGAGCCCGCAAACTATTCCTTCCAAGAAAAAAACAAAAACAATACAAAAGAGAGCCAAAGTCAAGATCCGTTCATTTCGAGATGCCTGGACACTGCTTTTGAAAGACTGAAGATCATAGGAAATAGGAAATACAGACAGAGGGAGACAGTTCCAGAGATGACGGTTGCATACATGAAGAACCGGAAGTAATGGTCAACTCTAGCATTAAAGAGATGGACAGAAAAGGGATGAAAGTTTGTTGCTAGACGGGTGATACGCGTCCGTCGTAAAAGTGGAGGAATGCAAGCAGACAGTTCAGAGGAGCAGTGACCATTGATGTAGCGATAGAAAAGAGATAGAGATGCAACAGTGCGGCAAAGAGACAGAGGTTGAATGGAGCCAGTAAGAGGAGGAGAGTTAAAGAGACAAAAAGCCTTTGACTCCACCCTACTGAGAACACCTATACGTAGGGAGCCCCCCCACATAATTTACGAGAGTTGTTCTACACAGGGGGGGATAAAACCCATGTATAATGTCAACATCTGTGCAGGGGTAAAGAAGGTATGGAGTCCGCTTAGCACACCTAATCTCTTGGAAGCATGTTTTACAAGAGATATAATATGATCTTTCCAAGATAAGTCCCGAGTGAATGAAACCCCAAGGATGTTCAATGATAATGCGGGATTAGTGGGTACTCCTGTGGAAGATTTTGTTGGATTGATGGGTGTAAGACCTGAGTCTTTAATGTATAAAAAACAAGTTTTTTTTTTTCCCAGTCAGAGATATGAGCCAAGTCAGACATTAGGTGTGCCATAGTCTCATCCCTTGTTTGTTGAAGTAACTGCTGAGATGGACGTTGCGGGAACTGAATGGAAAGGTGAAGGGTGGAATCATCAGTGTAGGAGTGGATATGTTTAAATGTACAGCTTAGAAGATCATTGATGAATAAAAGGAAGAGAGTTGGTGATAGGAAAGAGCTCTGAGGAGCACCACCGTTGATTGACCTAGGAGAAGAATGATGGTCGTCTACATCAGCAGCTATAGAACAACCAGAAAAGAAGCTATAGATGAAGGCACAGACAGAAGCCTAGAAACCATAAGAGGACCGTTTGGAAATTAAAGATTTATGCCAGACTTGATCAAAAGCCTGTGAGATGTCAAGTACAATAGCAAAGCTTTCGCCAAAGTCCCGAAAGGAGGATGAATAGGAGTCTGAAAGGTAGGTGAGAATATCGCCAGTAGGGCATCCCTGACGGAACCCATACTGATGATCAGAAAGGAGGTTGTGATAGGAAAGATGCTTTAAATTTTTTCTGTTAAGAATAGACTTGAAAACTTTTGTGACACAAGATGTAAAATGATTTGGACAATAGTTAGAGGGTTGGGAATGGTCACCCATCCTTAGGACTGGATAAATGATACCAAACTTCCAACAAGAAGGAAAAGTACAAGTTGATAGACAAAGACAAAAGAATTTACCTAGGCAGCGTGTAAGCAAAGAAACACAGTTCTTGAGGACGATAGCAGGGACTCCATCAGGCCTATATGCCTTGTTAGTATTGAGGCCAGTGATGGTAGAAAATACATCAGCTGAAGAAATTTTATGTCAGGCATGAGGAAGTCAGAGGAGGGAAGTGATGGTGGAACAGCACCGGAATCATCTAAGGTGGAATTGGAGGAGAAAGTCTGAGCGAAGAGATCTGCTTGATCAGTAGAAGAAATAGCTACAGAGCCATAAGAGTTGAAAATAGGAGAGAAGGATGATGAGGTAAAGTTGTTAGAAAGGTTTTTGGCAAGATGCCAGAAGGTGTAGGAAAAATTTGAGTTGGAGATTTGTCAGCATTTAGTACGGATGAAATTATTTTTAGCAGAATGAAGAACAGACTTAGCATGATTCCAGGCAGAAACATAAATATGATGTGATTCAGGGGTGGGTTGGCTCTGGTACCTTTTATAGGCCTTCTTGTTGTGGGCAGCATTAGAACAAGCATGATTAAACCAAGGCTTTCTTGCATTAGTCAAAGGATTTGAGGGGGGAATGCATGCTTCTATGCTCATGAGAAAAACCTGCGTAATGTTCAAGCACACACAGATGACTCCCGGCCATGAAAGCAATAATCATTCCAGGGAAAATCCAAGAAGTACTGCCTGAGGGCCTCCCAATCTACAGCTCCAAAGTGCCACAATCGACATTTCTTTGCAGGGTCCACAAGCTGTACCAGAGCGATAGGCCAGGTAAAGGTAATAAGGTTGTGATTGGAAGAGCCCAATGGAGAGGAAAGATTAATCTGCCACAACCCACTGACGTATATATACGTCTGAACATTTTGTCACTGTGACTCCCATTGACGTATATAAACGCGCCGCATTTGTAAGGTCTGTCATTTGCAAATTTTTTAAATTTTGCGTGTGATTTTTGGTACCTATGCACGAGACACCTTCCTCTACCCAATGCCAGGCAGGGACAGTGCCTTATCCTATGTGACCTCCCCCCCCCCTGGACGCCATTGTATCAGCAACTCACCTGTTACCAGTGACCTGGCCAGTAAAGATATGTCGCGTCACGGTACAAAAATCAAGGCCAGACTAATTCCCCAATCGATGACAATGTGGAGGACAAAGTTTACGTAGTGTTAGAGGAAGAAACAGTCAGAAATGATGATCAGGTAATGTGACCAAAAATGGTTTTGTATGTTGATGTGTTAGGTGTGTGAAACAATGCTTATATTGCCTATATCACTGTGTGAAAACCAATATACTCTTGTATTAATGTAAATTCGTACCAGATAAATTATAAATAACTATTATGAGTGGTTTGGAATAGTTACCTCTCCCATAGAAGAAGTTTTCTCTGGAGCCAGATCCCATAGACAGAACAGATAGGTAAGGGTATTATTACCTGTATCAGCATTTTAAACTTTAGGTGAGTGATTACTCTATGAATTTCCGATGTTTCTCATAAAAAGCGGAGGTTTTAGTAAAAAAAAAAAAAAAAAATCTGCCAGGATTGGGAGAGGTCAATGGTAAAAAAAGCTGCCGGGATGGGGCAGATTAATAGTGTAAGCAGAAGGATTATTTGTAGGGAAGAGGTCAAGTATGTTGGAGCTCTCTCCAAGGCAGTCAGAGATATGGGTAGCATGATGTACTGGCTGGTCTAGGTCATAACGGATAGAAAAAATGTAGGCTTGTTCACCAGGTGGATCAGTGAAAGGAGAGGTGAGCCAAAGCTGGTGGTGAACATTGAAATCTCCAAGAATGGAGATTTCAGACAAAGGAGAAATGGATAGAATGTGTCCCATCATAGAAGTAAGATAGTCAAAGAATTTTTCATAGTCAGCAGAATTAGGGGATAATATAGAGCACAGATATATTTAGTCAGAGAACGATAGGAAAGCCAAAGCCAGAGTGTAGAGAATTCAGAAGAATCAAGTTCAGGAACACGAGAGCAAGATAAGTCGTTGCGTACATACACACAACAGCCACCTTCAGCTTTGAAATGAGTATAGAGAATGTAGGAGGATACAGAAAAAGGTTTGCTATCATTTGTCTCAGACAACTGAGCTTCATTTATGAAGAGAAGGTGAGGTTTAGAGGAGGAGAGGTGGTGCTCAACAGAGAAAAAGTTAGAGGAAAGGCCACGAATGTTGCAGAAATGAAGAAGTGAGTCAGACAGTGGTTCTAGGCAGGTCATTGAGTCGCCACCGGAAGAGGGGCCGATAGTGGGGACATTTATGGTCCCCTACCCTGGGAACTCCGAGGCTTGATTATTATACTCCATTTATCTTTTTTTTTTTTTAAATGTTGAAAAGGAAGTGTAGTGTGTAATGTGCATGTAGTTTGGTGTTGACAGAGAAATTTGTATTGGGGAGCATGGTGGCTGATTTCCTGTTTTACTGAAACATTGAAAAAGTTCAGCAAAGGGGGATGGCCAGGAACTAGTCCCGAGGGCTGATGAAACAGGAGCTCCAGCTCTCCCTGTCATCAGCTTCCCATCCACCTTGGGAGTTCTGTCCTGCTCGACTGGTGCTACAGTCTACTCCTAAGACAGACAAATATACAGATCTTTAAATAAGCTGACACCATTATATATGTAAATACGTACAGGGATAGGTACCAAGATGAATATACGAAAGCACACGTAAGATACATAGATAAATAGATGGACCGAGAGAGAGAACAATAGTGAAGATATCTTAACTACTTCAGTACGGGAGGCAACACCTAAGCCGAGTAAATTCTTCTGGCAATAGCAAGGAGAAGACAAGACCATCTTCGATGTAAAATAATTTAGAAAAAAAGTGAGAAAATGATTGATTATTTGTGTGTGGATGACAGGATGAGAAGGTGTGTAATGGATGCAAGAGTATTATACAAGTTGAGGGAGTGGGCGTTTTGACCACCACTTGGTAGTGATCAGAATCATGGTCCGAATGAAATGGAGAAATAGAGGAAGGGAAGGACAGGAGGAAGTAGTTAATACAAGGAGGTTGGAAAAGTTACAAAAGGATGGGAAAAAGGCAGAATAGAAGATGGAAGTGGAGGAGCGATTAGGTAAGTATGGTTTGGAGCAGATGGGGGACGTGGTAAGTGTGTGCAAAATATTCACAGAAGAAATCTGTGCAGCATGTGAGATGGTGTGGGGGGTGAAGAGAAGACGAAAGGAGGTGTAAGGAACAGCATGGTGGAATGAAGGGGTGAGACAGGCTGTGGCACAAAAGAAGAAAGCATATAGTGAGTGGATGAGAAACAGGGCGTGGAAAATGTTGAGAGAAGGAAGAGAGTTATGTGTAGACAGGAAGAGAGAGGTGAAAAGATTAATAAGAGAAAGAAGAGAGTGGATGAGGAATTTGGAAGGAATTTGAGTGTAAAGTAGAGGGAACAGAAGAAAATGTTCCGGAAAGAGGTAAGGAGAGTTAGACAGGGTGCCAAAGAAGTTAGTTGGGGAGTGAAGTATACAAATGTTAGATTACTAGTGGAGAGGGGAGAAAAAGTGAACATTTAGAAAGAATACTTTAATGAACTGTTGAACATAGAGAATGAAAGTATTGCGAGTGTAAGTGGCTGGGAAATGGCTGGGAGACGGAGGGATGCGAGAAGAGGAAGAAATCAGTAGGATGGAAGTTGTGGAAGCAATGAAGAAAGTTAAAATGGGGAAAGCCCCAGCAATTGATTGAGTGTGTGGCGAAATGCTGAAGCATAGGGGAGAAATAGTGGCAGAATGGATGTGAAAGATGTGCAGATTGGCCTGGGAGGAAGGTAGAGTCCCGGAGGATTGGAAGTCAGGTATAATTATTCCCCTGTACAAAGGAAACGGGGAAAAAGAAGTATGTGGTAATCATAGGGGCATTAATCTTCTTAGTATAATAGGAAAAGTGTATGGTAGTTTACGTATTGACAGAGTTAGAGAAAAAACAGAGGAATTAGTTGGAGAAGAACAGGGAGGTTTTAGGAAGAGAAGAGGTTGTGTAGATCAAATATTCATTCTTAGATCTTTAGTGGAAAAGTTTCTAGAGAAGGGAAAGAAGTTGTATACGGTCTTCATGGATTTCGAGAAAGCATATAACAGGCTGGATAGTCAAGGATTGTGGAAAGTATTAGGAATATATGAAGTAGATGGGAAGTTGTTGAATGCCGTGAAGAGGGTGTGCTAAGGCTGCAGTGCGTGTGGATAGTGAACTGAGTGAAGTTTTCTATTTGAAGGATGAATTGAAACAGTTGAAACAGGGATGTGTCATGTCTCCATGATTGTTCAGTCTGAAAATGGATGGGGTTATAAAAGAGATACAAGGTAGGGCAGTGGATGTCGGAGCTGCCCTAATGAGTGAGGGCAGTGTTTTAAACTCCCTGTACTGTTGTTTGCAGGTGATGCTTTGTTGTTCAGTGATGACGAAGCTGCAAGGCTAGGTGAATGAGTTTGGGAGAGTGTGTAAGAAACGGAATCTAAAGGTGAATGTAGGGAAGAGTTAAGTTATGGTCTTAGAGAGAAGTAAAGTCCGTGAATGTACAGTAAGCTTGGTTGAGGAGGAAATGGAAAATGTGAGTGCGTTTAAGTACTTGAGTAGTGTGATGAATAAGGATGGAAGTTTAGAGGGTGAAGTGAAAGGGTACAACAAGGATGAAAGGTTGCTGGTTCCTTGAAAGCAGTGATAAGAAATAGAGAAGTGAACATGGAAGTGAAAAAGTTACTACATGATAGTATTGTGATACCATCTCTATCATATGGAAGTGAAGCTTGGACCTTGTTGGAGGGACAGAAGTCAAGAGTGAGAGCAATGAAAATGATTTGTTTGCGAGGAGCATGTGGAGTCACATGGAGAGACTGACAAATGAGGATGTGAAGGAGCGTTGTGGTGTGGATGTGGATGTGATAGGAAGCATTAGGAGAAACACGTTGAAGTGGTTTGGCCATATAGAGAGGATGGAAAGTGAGCGAATGACGAGGAGAGTGTATATGAGTGAGGTGGAGGTGGGGGGAGGGAGGGGGAGGCCAAGGATGAGATGGAGGGATGGAATGGAGAGGTATATGAGCGAGGGGGGTGTAAGCTGGGAGCAGGGCAGTGTAATGGCGGGAGACAGGGCGACATGGAGGCGATCTGTTGTGGCCACGCTCTAAGGGATTAAGGCGTCTGGCAATAGACAGATAGACAAGAAATTTGGCATCAGAATAAGTATCCCTTTTTATGTTAATCGCACAGAAAACAGATGGATAAGGAGATAACAGGACAGAGATCAATATATATATATATATATATATATATATATATATATATATATATATATATATATATATATATATATATATATATATATGTGTGTGTGTGTGTGTGTGTGTGTGTGTGTGTGTGTGTGTGTGTGTGTGTATCATCATCAGCCATTGCAAGCTCGCTGTTAAACAAAGGCCTCCCCAAATCTTTTCCACGAATTCCCTGACTTAGCCAATCTCTGCCACCTTCTCTATCTCATCTCAACACCTGTTTTTTTTTTTTTTTTTTACACAATCTCTTGAAGTCCAGTCAGTCAGCCTCTTACTCCATTGGTTATCTCTTATTGTTGCTATATGACCTGCCTACCTCCAATTGTGTTCTTATATAACCTCTATAAAGTCTTTGACTTTAGTCTGCTCTCTCACCCAAGTTGATTTTTTCCTGTCTCTTATAGATATTCCCTATATAACCTTTCCATTGCTCTTTGAGAACGGATTAGTTGATTTTCCATCGATATTGTCAGTTTTCAGGTCTCACAATCGTACTTCATAGCTGGGATTACACATTAATTATATTTTTTGCTTCATACATATCGACAAGCTACTTTTTATGATGTCTCTATGTTTACAGAAAGTTTTCTATGCAACTGTAATAAGTCTTTTTATTTCGCCATCATGGTCTTTCCTTAGTTTTAGTATTTGTCCCAAGCAATTGTAGCCTTCGACTTCCTGAAGAATTTCCTTGTTTATCTTGATGACGCTCATTGTTGTGTTTGGATTAATTACTTTAGCTTTTCCCTGGTTCATCTTTAGCCCTACTTTGCAACTTTGTTTAGGTCATTTAACATTTCTTGCACTATCTTTGCTGTTTTGTATTTTAGGACAATTGCATCTGCAAATCTTAAATGGTTTGGGTTTTCTCTGTCTATGTTTACTCCCTTGTTTTCCAAGCCTAGCTTTCTGAAAATACTTTCTAGGCATGCTGCAAATAATTTTAGGGAAATTGTATCTCCCTCACGATGCCCTTCTCAATCTTAATTTTTCAGAGTTTTTATATAATTTAACCCGCCACGTCCCGGCCGATTTTTCACCACTGACCCCCCCTCCCCAATCCCGACTAATTTTTGATTTTTTTTTTTGCTCAAACCTCTGGTTTTTGTGAGAAACAATGGCAATTCAGGGAAAAAGTGCTCACCTGAGCTTAGAAGTGGTCTAAGAAGGTGACTCTGTAAACACCTGGTACTGTGTTCTCTGGACTCTGGAGCTGTGCTGCGGATGTCGCGTTTTCTATGGTAGCGGTAACTATAGCAAACCACTCAGACTAGGCAGATATTTGTTCATTTGGTAGGAATTTATATGTAGTACAAGATTATATTAAGTTTCACACAATAATATAGGCAATATGAACTTTGTTTTACTCACTGAACACAGCAATATACCACACCTTTCTTGGCGACGTTACCACCTCATCACTTCTGCTCTTTTCTTCCTCTTGCGCCACATAATCTTTGTTCTCCACACTGTCATTGATCGGGGAATCACTCTCGACTTGGATTTCATACCATGACGCGACATGTCTTAACTAGCCAGGTCACTGCTAACAGGTGAGTTGCCAAGACAATGGCGTGTGGGTGGGGGAGTGGCTACACATGGTAAGATAGTGTCCTCACCTGGCGGCGGGTAGAGGAAGGTGTCCCACGTATACGTACCAAATATCAAGCACGAAGTTTGAAAAATTTGCAAATGATGGACTTGCATTTGCAAATCGTATGGATATGTTATCAGGACTGATTGTGGCAAAACTTTGCAACATACCCATACGTTATTGGGAATTGGCGGGTTAACTGAAGCACTTCCCTCTTTATAATGTTCTTGAGCAGTTTCACAATGTTCTCATTGACTCCCTGTTCCCAGTAATGAAATTAAAACTACTAAATGCTCCACTGAGTCGAAAGCCTTTTAATAATGAACAAAATCTAAGCACAGTGGTTTATTATATTCTATAGTTTTCTCATTTAGCCGATTCATTGTGTGTAGATGATCTGTAGTCGAATACCCGCTTTGGAATCCTGCCTGCCCACGAGGTTGGTCTTCATCCAAATTTGTTGGTGTTCTGTCTGTAAGGACTTTGATGAAGAGTTTGAAAATAACTGGCAGTAAGCTAATGGGTCGAGGGTTACTAAGACCTGTGTTGTCATTTTTGTAAAGTAACTATTGCACTGCACTACATTTTGGGAACTTTTTTCTTATTTAAACAGTGTGTAAATAAGTAGGCGAATCTGTTTTATAATTGTACACTTGCATCCGACAGTAAATCTGCTACTATTCCATCTTCTAGGCCTTTCCTCTTTCCATACTTTTGATAGGATATGTTCACTTTGTCTGGAGTCACCTCAAGTATTTCATTTTCGTCACTTGAAAAGTTAGCTATTGGTATTGTTGTCTTTGATGCATACATTTCTTTGCATAATTCTTCTACCCTCTTCACTGTCCTATTCCTGCATGTGATGACTTTGCCGTGCCTTTCACGTTTATAGTTTGTTACTGCGGACTTCTCTCAGACTTTTCCTTTTCGGATGGTTTCTTTGATTTTTTTTTTTTTTTAAATGTGAAAAAGAAGGAACCAAAGGCAACGAGCCCGCAGAACTGTTCCTTCGAAGAGAAAAAGAAAATACAAAAGAGAGCCAAATTCAATCAATATTTGTCTTTATTTGTTCATCTCTCTGTCCCTTGTTGATAAACTTATTTAATTCTGCTCTTTTTTGTATCATCTTTCTTTGTTGTTGCTTCCATCTCCTTTCATCTTGTCATGGTCTCGATTTTTTTTTTTTTTTTTTCAATACTTGTTGGTTTTGGTTGTATTAACTTTCCCTACTACCTTCGCCGATTCCTTTAGCACGTATGTTGATATTTTATCATTCAACTCATGAATGTACCGCTGAGCATAGTTTAAATACTGAAATCATTTCGTTACTTCTAACTGAACGTCTGCCTTTTTTTTTTTTTTTTTTCACTTACTTTCACTGGGCATACCTTTTTATTTTTAATCATCTACTTCCTTTCACTTCTGGCATTGAATCTGACTGTGCAGCCCTCAATTCTATGGTCACTTCTTCATCATATTAGTCTTATCTGATAAAATGAAGTCGATTTCATTCTTTGTTGCTTCAATGGGGTGCTTTGTGGGGTGAAGACAATTGACAATCGTCATGGTCGAGCCTGCCACAGACGTCGTAGGACACGCATGCTCATGAATCATATGCTGCATTTGTTTGTGTGCACTTGTGATAGGATTAATGTCATTCCTACTTACAAAACCACTTACACTCTCCAATGAATACACACAACAAGAGCTTATTCATTTGTATGAGTCATACAAAAAGGTAAAAATATTCTAATCTGGCAAGTCTAGCAATTAGTCAGGTCATTCATCCCTTATAATTTAATGTTTTCTATGTTAATTCTTTAGAAATGAGTAGATTTGTATCTCTTAATATATGGTTTCAATGAGGAAAGTCATATTTTCCTCCTCTGAGACGATTTACTAACTTAAATTTATTAATGCCTAAATTCGCCTTCAGTCAACGATTTCGACAAACCGTCCCAAATCCTAGGAACGGTCAACAGTCATTTTTTGCCTGCTCGTGAGAGAGGTCGGAAGGCTGGACTGAAGTCGAGAGGACGCACGCTGAGAATCAGAATCGTACTGTTCTGTTCCCCTGTGCATTAATAGGGGTGGCCATCAATTTCCTCAGATTATGAATGATGAAATTACAAAATAAACAATTTGGATAATATAGTGTCATACAGTATGTATATATTTCTCAAAGTGGCTAATCAATTCAGAATAGAATATATTCTCTATAATAAGTATATATAGAAAACTATATGTGTGTATATATATATATATATATATATATATATATATATATATATATATATATATATATATATATATATATATATATATATATATATATATATATATATATATATATATATATATATATATATATATATATATATATATATATGTGCTTTTCACTTTCACTCACAAAGTACACACTGCTTCCTACCCAGATGACTTAACACTCCCATACACACTTCATGACTGGTGTACTACAAAAAGACTCAGAATGGCCTCTTTTATGGTAGAACACAGTCATAACTCACACCTCACTATCAACAACATCCCTCTTGTCCCACATGTACACAAAATCTTTGGTGAAATGAAAGCACAGTAACAAGAATTTGGTAATATCTTGCAGCATAGAGCAGTTAGTTAGAAGCTGATCCGTAAAAATATTTATCTAAGACAGCCTTTCTGAAATTATCTTGATGTCCTCAAATGTGAATATTACAAAATCTTGGGTGCCGCAATATTAGTAAACAAAAGCAGAGTCTATCTTGTCCCTGGGACTGTACCTTCAATGCGCATGCGCCACTTGGATATTTGGGATGTTACGAGCGTCGTACCGATTTTTTACTTATATTGGCTAGTAATCGACTTGAAGAGGGCAATTACAAAGTATTTCGTTCCAGCCAATAGTGAGTAATGTAACTCCACCTCTTTCAGTACAATAAAAGACTACTAATGCAAAATAAATGAGGATCTTGGAGTTCATTTGATGCTAATCTAGCTGGATAAATATTTTTTACGTATTACTATGAAAATAATAAGTAGTTTGCCTTCATTTCTTCTCAATTATTTGAGAAAAAAATAATTCCTCTACACATTACAAACATTAATTTGAATCATAAGTCCACACAAAGATATATTATTAATGATTCATGAGAGTGCGACTGTTCACTGTCAGTGGCAGGCTCGACCACTTCAATGGCGGCCCCAAAGCACCCCATTGGACTTCTCTAGGGCCACTTCTCCCTGTTCTCTTGTGTCATTCTTTTCTCCCATTCAGAATTTCTTATACATTCTTCTCCATTTTTCAACTTGCTAACTTTTGCATTCAAGTATTCCATGAGTATAGTATATCTCGTCTATTCTCTATCCATAATCTGGGAGAGGTCGTCATGGAATGTTCCTATTTCTTCATCTGAGCTTTGAGAAGTCGGTGCATGTACTTGTATTTGAGAGTGAATCTTTTGCATAGTCTAATTGCAATCTATGCTATTTTGGCAGATAGACCGCTGAATTTAACAATGCTCCATGCAATATTTCTTTAATTCGAAATGCTACATTACTCTTTCATTTTGCCTTTCCGTGTAGTAAAATATGTGGTTGCTATCTTGGAGCTGAATTAATTCTTCTTCTCTGTGGATCTCACTCAAACCAGCAATATCGTAACTAATTTTGTCTAATCCAGTCAAGTTGTCTAGTTTGTAATATTCTGCGAGGTTTCTTACAGTGTATGTGTAGATCTTCATTGATTTCAGTTTCGCTAATGTCCCGGTTTCACCTTTGCCGAGACAGTGCCTGCTGACTTTTGGTGGCACACTGCCTGTAAGCACAGGAGGCAGTACGAAGTAGACAATGATCCAGATGGATCTATATCTATCTATCCATAGATACACGCAAATAGAGAGAGAGAGAGAGAGAGAGAGAGAGAGAGAGAGAGAGAGAGAGAGAGAGAGAGGTCTGGAATAATTCATTCCAGTAAAGATGTAAAGAAATGCATAAATAGACAGATAGATATAAAAATACTGTAGACAGGTAGACAAATCGTTAACTAGACAAACTGATGAAGAGATACTGAGTCAGGTAAGTAGACAGACACAGATGAACAGAGACAGATCGACAGAGACCGAAATAAAAATAGAATTATAGGTAGACAGACAGACAGACAGACAGATGGTTAAACAAACAGAAGGAAAGACTAATAGATGGATGGAAACATGGGTGAATATGGATGTACGAATGACTGGATGGACCGACAGACAAATAGAGATTGGTAGATAAATAGATAGATATATACACAGACGAATAGTTACTCCCAGTTCTTCATTTATACAACAGGTCAGCTCAGGAACCGTCTCCCTCTGTCAGCATATCCTAGTTCCTATTATCTCCAATCTTTCAAACGCAGTGTGTCCAGGCATCTCGAAATTAACAGATCTTGAATTTGGCTCTCTGTTGTATTGTCTTTTTTTTTTTTTTTTCTTGGTATGGACGGGTTGCGGGCTCTTTGGCTTTTGTTCCTTCTTCCTTGCATTATATATATATATATATATATATATATATATATATATATATATATATATATATATATATATATATACACTGAATGGTAAACAGAGACAGACAGACTGACATAGTCAGACAGACAGGCAGACAGACAGACATAGATTGATAGAGAGATAGATTGACTGATGACAAATACGGTAGATGGAGGGATGAACAGATGAAAAGATGTGGTAGGGAAATGATGAGGCGATTACATTAGAGAACAATCCATCAGACTTCAAGATTACAAACCAAGATAAAACATTCACCCCTGTGCAGACTTATACGATTTTATTTAATCTGGAGAAAACTTCATGGAAAGAGTGTGGGTTAGCAACGGATAGAGATTTAATTTTGAAAAAAGGTCAGAGGTCTAGGTACACTCTGACAATATTCATGCGATTTGATCCGAACCTTACGCAGATGTTGAGGTTCAGGTATTTTTTTTTTTGCAAATAAGCCGAAAATCAAGATAAAAGGGCAAACATAAAAATAATAAATATGTGAACCGTTCATACGGCTCGGGTGTTGCATTCCCCAAGTGTCCATTTTTTTTTTTTATGTATCACTTCCTTTATGTCTTCTCTGTTATTTTTCTTTATATATATATTTTTTTCCATCATTGATTCCTGTATTCTTCATTTTTCCATTTTTCCTTTTCCCAGCAACCTCCCCCCCTCCCCCCTTTTTTGGGGGGGTCTGCCCATTTCATTAACTATTTTTTCTGCGAGAGGGTAATATTAATTGTTAGTAACAAAAATATAAATTTTGACTTCCATTCTTACTTCTTGCATCACTTTTTTTCCGTGTTTGCTTATTTCATTCCTTCATTTGTATTTTTTTAGTTATTAATACTTTCAAAAGGTCGTCTGGCGAGTGCAAATATAGGACATAAATGGCTCCATCACACTGCGTAATGATGGGAAATAATGATTGGTTTTAAGCCCTAAAGAATCACTTTTATCTTGATCTGCATATAATCGCCTGTCGTTGGGAGAATACAATGTAAAGTATGTCCTGACATGGAAGGGAACAATATTTATCGTCATCATCATCTGTTTCCTTATTCTTCATGTCAACCTCTGTAAAGTATGTCCTGACACTGAAGGGAATAATATGTAACGCCATCATTATCTTTCCTTATTCATGTCAACCTCTGTGCCACCGCTGACAGAAACTGTACTTGGATAGGAAACAAAGGACGAAGCTATGAAATGAAAAGAAATAGAGAAAAAGGTAATAAACGCAGAATAAAGCGGAAGAAGAAACACAAAAAACAGAGCAAGGAGAGAGAGAGTGAGCAAAACGATGGGGGGACGGACATAAACGAGTATCAGATAATAAAAGAACAACAAAATAAACTACGTGTAAGAAGAATGGGAAGCAGGGAGGATGTACCCGAAAGGTCATAGAAGGAAAGACAAGAGAGAGAGAGAGAGAGAGAGAGAGTATGGGTTTGCTTGTTTATGTATGGTTGTGTGTATGTATGTATGTATTATTTATGAATGTTTGTAGGTAGGTAGGTCGGAATGCATTTATTTATGAAAGTTTGTGCTATGTAAGATGGATGAAAGTTAATCGTAAAATCTTTGGCAAACGTTACCTTTCGCTTGTCTTCGGGTAGATGGGTATTGCACTGTTCTTCAGTGAGGTACCCCTTTGTGCCTCCATACAGGGGCAATATGTACAGATAGGCATACCTTGCAAAATTTAAATGTATTACACGAAAATGAAGTAAGCCTGTGTATAAAGAATAAGTAGTAAGATTTTGGTACCGAAAAAAAGTCATCTTCCCCTTAACTTTCTTCTTTTCTTAAACAGGGTTCAGGAATCAATTATTGTGTTGCATTGTCTTTAACATGCCCTAAATGAGACACCATCTCATCTTGATAAGATATCACAAGAGAGAGAGAGAGAGAGAGAGTGAGGAGGGGAGGCAGTGTCCTCCCGTGTAAGATGTGGCTTTTCTTGGTATATATTCTTTCCATAAATATATCGAATCCAAATATCTATTTGGGTAGACAGTACATTACGATACGTTGCCGTACAATACAGGTCTTACTCAAGCCATATTGTTGATGCACTGCCAACAGACCACATATTTGAATGGTCGCCTGTTTCTTCATATATCATGGCTGAGAAAGATTACCCACTGCTAAATGTCATACCATCAAAATCGACAAATATTCATGGTCAAAATGCACTATCAGCAATACTAAAAACTATAATGAACATCTGAAGAGAGAAAATCCTTAGCTCAGCCTTGTACTCTTTACGAGTTTTACTGTTACTCCCAGTTTTCTGCTGTTAGTGTTAATGTTAGTCCCATATTTAAAAAAAAGTACGGATTATCGCTAGTCTATTCCACCATCATTTATATGAATATATGTAAATAAGCGTTTGCAGGGTTTTGTTTTTGCGTTTTGTGTGATCATTTGTTTATTTATTCATCACCTGTTAGACAGTGCTCCACTCTCCAGGTAAGAGGAAAGCTCGTAACAGGGAGATCGAGGATTCCAGTTTCACAAGCCATCAGGAACCCAGCTCCTGGCCACTATCCATTATTTAGTTTTTCAGTGTTTCCCTAGTGCTGAGAGTGGTCCCGTATGTGCCATAAACATTTTTCTCTAACTACAGGCATTTAGATTGAAAAGAATCTTTAAAAAACGTAGAAAACAGTGTGTGAGGTTGTATCATAATACCGGAAGGTTAAATAACTGCATATCTATATATATATATATATATCTATATCTATATATATATATATATATATATATATATATATATATATATATATATATATATCTATATCTATATCTATATATATATATATATATATATATATATATATATATATATATATATATATATATATATATATATATATATATATATATATATATATATATATATATATATATACATCATCATCAGCCGTTTGAGTATCCACTGCAGGACCGGCCTATCTCGACTGAAGTCGGGACGATACAGCCAATGTATCTCTACCAAGTGGCTTAGGCTGTCTGGTAGAGATTGTATGTAGGGTGAGATGTGCTTGTAAGTGTACTTGTAGTGTTGTAGTGGCTTTGGATGTGTGTGTAGTCTGTGAACCAAGTGTAATCGGCCCGCGCAAGCCGACTGGGTACAAGCATACTTTATAGTAAGCGACACTTGTTCAACCACAGCACCCCTTGTGTCCGCCAATGCTGTATGTGGCTGGGTGAACACTCTCAAAGTTTATTACCCTGGCGGGGCGCGAACCCTGGCTCATCCGTGTACAAAAACGCACACTGTAAATACTGTGGCTCATATATATATATATATATATATATATATATATATATATATATATATATATATATATATATATATATATATATATATATATATATATATATATATATATATATTGTACTCTATATATATATATATATATATATATATATATATATATATATATATATATATATTGTACTCAAAGAAGGAACAAAAGGCTGTAAGCTCACAAATGATATTCTTGATGTAGAAAACTGAACAAGAGTCTGATACAAGATACATTCATTTTGAGATGCCTTCAAATACTTCACTGAAAAGACTGGGCGTCATTTGCAATATGCAAAGAGAAGGACAGGCTGAGCAAAACCTACTGGCCAACTGTATATTGCCCTTTTCACACGATAGGCTATGTCAATGATCGTTCTCATCCCAACTTCCGTGAGATAAGGTCTTTATGAAGATGATGATAATGATAATGATGATGATGATGGTGATGATGATGATGATGATAAAAATTTAAAGGAAATCCAACTTAGGCTCCAGAATAATAATGAATTCCCGAAATATCCCAAGACTCACGCAGTAAGGCATCTCTCTTGCAAGCAATTTCATTTTTCTTTTTCTTTTTACCTAATCCCAAGAACTTCACATTTGTTGTCGCTCTGCTTTTTCTCCACATCATCACCTGAATTTCATCCCTCTCTCTTCTTCTTCTCCTCAGCATTTAATTTTTCTCGCGGCCTCTCATTTTCTCTGCTCACCTCTCGCATTTTACCCTCGCAAGTCTAGTTAATGGGAAGAAGAAAAAAAAAAAGGAAGGAAGGGAGGAAGGAGTGAAGGAAGAAAGGAAGGAAAGAATGTAGGGTACGGGGAAAAAATAAAAACAGTCAAGAGAAGGAGAGATAAAAACTGGAGAGAAAAGAGGGAGTAGGAAGCGAGTGAGTGAATGGCACTTAGACAATATGGAGCGGAGCCAGAATGCAATGGAGAAAGGATGTAAAGGAGAGACGAAGAAGAAAGATGTGAGAGAAGGAGAATGGTAGGAGTGAGAGAACATATGCATTTGGAAAAGAGAGAAAATAGGAAGATAATGATGAAAAAGATCAGCGACAACATAAAGAATGTGTGTGGTGTGTGTGTGTGTTCTTACCTACCTAATTGCATCTTTACAGGAATGAGTCAAGCTCGTACTGTCCCGTGTCTTAAACCATATTTATCGTACATATTCTTAAATTTGTGTGTGAGTGTGTGTGTGTGTGTGTGTGTGTGTGTGTGTGTGTGTGTGTGTGTGTGTGTGTGTGTGTGTGTGTGTGTGTGTGTGTGTGAGAGAGAGAGAGAGAGAGAGAGAGAGTGGGAGAGGGTTACAGGAATGGGAAATGTTCAGTGAGGGTAACAGAAGAGGGAAAAGTGAGGGAAAGGATGGGGGATAGACCTGAAGTGTGATGAGGGAGGTTGGTAGGAACTAGTGGAGGGGAAAGGGAGGGAAGGAGAGAGTGAGAGTTGTAGGGGATGAAGGAGAGGGACATGGAGAGTGGGAGTAATTAGGGAAGAGTGTGGTAGCGTGTAGGAGAGGGATGAGGTGGATTAATTGTGGACGCGGTGAGGGAGGGTTGAACTGTGAACAAAAACATAGGGATTTGGAAAGTAGAAAATAAGAAGTGAGGGATGACAGCAGAGGAGAGAAGGTTGAGGAGAAAATTGCGTCTTGGTTAAAATTAGCGAAGCCAAGTGGTATGAACATTAATCTCTCCTGATCAGACGACATGGGGAGTTTAGATGGGACGTGAAAGAAGATGGTGAAAAGTTGAGGGAGTTGGCTGAGAAGGTGGGAAGAGGACTCAGAACGGTGGGGGAGGAGGAAGGCATGGAGGGAAGAGAGGGGGGGGGAGAATGTATTCCTGAATCGTGACGAATTGAGTGGTGGGGTGAGGGCGAATGCCCGGGAATGGTTAGAAGGGGAGAGAAGGGTTGAGAGTGGGGGTTAGGAAGAATCGAAGGGGATGGTAAGAGTTTAGCGTGAGTTGAGGAAGCGTGTTAATGGGTGAGACAGCAGGTGTTGGGTGAAAGAAGACGGAGTGGAACTAGAAAGGCTAGTGGGGAAAATAGGGAGGAAAAGAAAGGTTGAAATAGCGGGAAGGAAAGCGGAAAATGTACTGAATTAGTGGGGAGGGATGGGTAGGCGTTGGTAGGGGATTAAGGTGGTATGAGGGAGGGTTGTTGTGTGTGAGGATAGTGTGAAGAGAAAGTGGAATGGAAATGATGAAGCATGAAGGAAGGGAGAATATAAAGAAAGGTTTGAGTGAGTGGGGTTGTTGCGCGGAAGTGTGATAGGGTAGGGAAGGATGGAGCGGGAGAGAACTGGAAAGGATAGACGATAAGGGTGGTAGTGAAATGGATAGTGTCGATGGGGAGGAGAGGCTGGTGTAAGAGGGACTGTGCAGGGGTAAGGGAATGTGGCTGTGGTAGGAGACGAAGAGTGGGAAGTGAGAGGAGGAGTGACACACCACATGTGGAAGAAGTTTGAGAGGTGACATCCGTGTTTTAATAACACTAAAAAACAAATCATTCACAGATTGTCAATTCTCATCATCACTACCTCAAGAGTTGCCATTGATTGCGAGCTAGGTCAATATGGAAGTCGGCCTACTCATGCAGAGACCACAGAAGTCGCATACCTTTAAAAATCTCTCCCGTGATAGTTATTGAAATAACGTGCGTAAGCTCTTCGTGATATTATTCTTTACTAGTTACACTTATTTCCTTTGAAATACCGTGCGTAAGCTCTTCGTGATACTATTCTTTACTAGTTACACTTATTTCCTAGACATCCTTTACTGTGATAAATGCAGGAAAACGTTGCTATAGAAGCCGTGAAAGCGCACTGGGAGTGACAGCATTCATCACATATTTACAAGTCTCTAGCTGCACCTTTGGTTTGGAAACCATATAATTTAGTCTTCTAAAAGAACAATGCTTCATTTCCAAAATGCTGAAGAAAATCTGCAGTTTTCATATGAAAATTGTACGATGTTTAAAGCCGAAATCGTGCAAAGACGAGACCGCCGGCCGAAATCCGATGATGCCGATGGCTCCAAAATACCGTACAAAAAGTCTAACCAACTGGGGTTTTGTGTACCCTGAACAGGGTATTCCTCTTGACTTTAGGAAAAAATTTCAGTCTAGACATTGTCCATTTTTCTATGCAACGATTTTCCATGATCTTTATACAGTAGGTCCAGCTGGGCAGTAGACACACGTGAGATTGTTGTTGTTTATAATCGTAAAATACGATCTTCAGCCGTGTCGTGCTACTATTTCTTAACGAAGAATTGTTAAGTGAGAGGGTGGGAATATGAAACAGGGTGGTAATATGCTAAGTCTACTAATACTAAGTCGGTTCACTTTCCATCAGGGCACAGGGAGGAGTGGCTTGTGTGTGACATCAGTTGGCTTCAGTAACAGAAAATGTATAAAACCGCAGACTCAAATTAAACATTTATAACAAGGGAAAACGAAGCAGGGGAAGAAGTGCTTCCCTCACACCCCTACACCTTCCATCACACCCCCACACCTTCCCTCACACATATCAGACCCTTCCCTCACTTCACCAAACCGAAAAAAATGTCATGGTCTGAGTAGTGGAGTAAATATCCACCCTCCATCATGGTCAGGAGTCAACTGAGCTTGTGTTTCGTGCCAGAGCCAGTCGACGTCACTCCGATGCTCCACCCCCTGCGCAAGCTTGGAGCCGTTTTAGAAGGAAGTGAACCGACCTTGTATTAGTAGACTTAGGTAATATGAACCTGACCTTTTCTCAGCTGATAAGTGGTGCCATCCATTGATAACTGGATTAAACATAACTGTTAGTTCCCTCACAGGCCACCAGAGTGTTCTGGAATCACTCACTCGAGGTCAGGCGCTCTTAGAAAATCGCAGTTGACACTGACCATAATCGCTTATAGTGAGCTGCAAAACGTGAGTGAGAGAAGTGGCGCTACTGAAACTTTGCAGAGTAGTAGACAAACAGTTGTACTGCAAAACCTTTTTTTTTAGGTAAGATTCAAAACTTGTTATCCTATAAAAATTGATAAATATGGACTATGATATATAGTGGGTTGATTAGTCATAAGATCACTTGTTAAAATGGCATAGTTAGTTTTCTGGAAAAAACTTCTAGCCTAGAATATCTAACTAATTTAAAAAATGGTGTTGGGTGGCTTTATGGAACAGCATGTTCCATAGTTATTACCACCATTCCTTTTAGCTTGTTCCATATTGCCACCAGAGAAGAGAGATGCATCAGAAAAGAGATGCATCAGGAACTAGGACGGAGTCAAACAGGCCTACACAGAAAAGAAAGAAGGAGGTGGAGGAAAATGTGCAAAAAGTAAAACAGAAACTTTTTCCAAAAAGACAGAGAGATGAGGATGAATGTTTTAGTGAAGAAGAAGACAGAATAAGACTGTCTTCTGGAAGTTCAAACTCGCTAGAAGAAATTGTGGGAGAAGCAAATCCTGGAAGAGATGATGCAGACTGTCTTTTTTGTTCAGAAAAATTATCTATCTATCTATCTATTGCCAGACGCCATAATCCCGTAAGGGGTGGCCATTTGACTTTATTTGTTTTACGGGGAGGGGCACTAACCCTCCACCAACCCACTTGTTGACACATAGGGAGTACGTATGGTAACGAAGTCCAAATCAGGAGAACTATGGGTTCAATGTGTAGTGTGCCAGGGATGGGCTCATGTCTTTTGTAGTGGGTGTGAAACTGATATTTTCATTTGTGAATTCTGTTCTTAAACATACGTTTTCCCTGTAAAACTATTATTTATGTGTTCACAAATAGATTTTTTTTTTTTTTTATTTTCAAAATTGTGTCATAGTACCACCCCACTAGTTTCATATTATCATCCGATTTTCCAAGACCCACTCTTTTGGATGTGCTTGAATAAAAAGTTGTGAAATTTGAACTGTTTATATTTCTCATTATAACTCTAAATGTGTTATAAGGATATATAAAATCTGTCAATACTTCTGACGGGTATTGATGCATTTTTGCCTTAAAAATTGGTGTTTTCGCCTGAAACCAAATAGTGGTCCATATTACCACCTTCTCCCCTACATGTTTCTCGTAACACTATTTATTTTTGTTATGATGGACAAATACATAAAATAGATGTAAAATAAAGCTTATCCATACTTAGGGAAGGAAAGAATAATAATCATCCCGAAACAATGATGGTAGACTCAGCCCACCAATTTTTTATTTCATTTGACTATATTACAGCCTCTCTTCCTTATAGCAGTGAGTAAAATAATGTTATTATAATTTCTGTCACAAAGAGGGCACAAAATGAACGCGGTTTAGTTGACCGACTTTGATGTCGTAAATTAAATTATCTGGTGAAGAGTGGTAGTTTCTCCTTGGTTAGTGTCATCGGGAATTATAAGGACATTTGTTGCTCTGTATTGTGGTATGGTCGTAGCTACAAGAACAAAATCACAAGTAGTGTACTTACCGTGAAACATGCCATGTGCACGTAATAGAATGTGCACGTAATAGTATATGAGGTGACAAAACAATGCTTTCTTTCACTATAATATTTTCAATTTCTCCCGATATATATATATATATATATATATATATATATATATATATATATATATATATATATATATATATATATATGACGGTAAAATCGATGAGTTAGTGAAGGATTTTCAAAATTACGGACTTGATATTTGTGCTCTGACAGAAACTAGATTAACTGGAGTCGATAAGTTGGATTTGGAGGATGGTATACGTTTATTGATATCTGGCCGACAGGACGGAATGCATTATCAGGGAGTAGGATTGTTGCTGGGTTGTAAGGCAAATAAGGCTTTATGTGAGTGTGATCCTATAGATGAGCGATTGTTATACGCACGGTTTAAATCAAATCATGGCAACATCAGTCTGTTTGTGTGTTATGCACCTACTAATGATGCACTCGATGAAAGGAAAGACACATTTTATGAAAAGTTGCAAGAAGGAATAGGAAGCGTACCTAGACATGATGTTTTGATCTGCGTTGGAGACTTTAATGCAGTAATGGGCTGTTCAAATGAGGGATTTGAGGCATGTATGGGTAAGATGGGAGTTGGTAGTAGGATGAGTGAAAACGGAGTGAGGTTTGGAAGCTTCTGTCTAGCAAATGACTTAGTCATCGGGGGCACACTCTTTCAGCATTGCAATATACACAAGACAACTTGGGTGTCGCCGTGTGGAAAATATAAAAATCAGATTGATCACATTGCTATCAGTAGGAGGCATAGAAGTTCTCTGCTAGATGTTCATGTTAAACGGGGAGCGGATATTGGTAGTGACCATCAACTCAGCATTGCAAAAATAAGGTTTAAACTTAAAAATCAGAATAAGGAAAAATCTGGTGTTGGTAGATACGATATTGTTAAGCTTAGAAGGGAAGGAGAAGAAAAGGAGGAATTCAGATTGGAATGCAGAAATAGGTTTTTGGTGTTGGAAACGTTGGAAGAGGGGGAGAGAAGTGTAGATGAGATGTGGGAGGATGTGAACAAAGTTTTGCATGAGACTGCTGAATGTACGATTGGAAGGAGACATAGATTCAGGAGAAAGAAATGGATGTCAGAGGAAACGTGGGATATGATAAAAAAAGAGAGGTGAGGCTAAATTGAGGAGTGAGATGCAATGCGTTGATGAACGAGAGATTGAATTAGCAAGAGCTGCGTACTGGAGTTTGAATTCAGAAATAAGAAGGTTAGCTAGGAGAGAAAAAAGAAGATGTGTGGATGAAAAGGTTGCAGAGACTGAAATCTTAATAAACAAAAATGATGGACAGAGTCAAAGAATAGCATATGAATCGATTAGAGAACTGAGTGGTAATGCAGGTAATCGCAAGGAAATACCAGTTAGAGACAGGGAAGAAAATTTATAGACCAAAGATGGAGATATTAAAAATAGATGGAAAGAGCATTTTGAGACTGTTCTTAATAGACCAATACCACCAGAAGAGGATATACCGTCTGCTCAGGAAGATTTAAATATAGAAACAGGAGAGTTGAGGCTTGCAGAAGTGGAGAAAGCAGTAAAACAGTTAAAGAATAATAAGGCACCAGGGGAGGATGGTTTATTTCCGGAAATGTTTAAAGTGGAGGAGGATAGATTAATAATGATCTTGACCAAGCTATTCAATAAGATATGGGTGACGGGGTTACTACCATCAGTTTGGAAGAATGGTGTAGTTGTTAAAGTTCCGAAGAAGGGAGACCTGAGTGAATGTGGTAATTGGAGGGGAATCTCTTTGTCACCGATAGCTTTGAAAGTTTTCAGTAGAGTGTTGTTAAATAGGTTGGAGCCGGTGGTTGAGGGTATTCTGAGGGATGAACAGGCTGGTTTTAGAAAGGGACGTGGTTGCAATGATCAGATTTTTATAGTTAGGCATTGATGCAGCAAGTTAATGAAATGAGAGTAACGTTAAGTCTTTGTTTTGTTGGTTTTGAAAAGGCTTTTGATAGTGTTTCGAGAGAGACTATGAGGAAGATCATGAGACATTATGGAATACCAGAGGAGTTTGTGAGGGTCATTATGAACATGCATGAGGACACATTTTGTAAAGTGATGGTTGATGGTTGTCTAAGTGATTCGTTTGAAGTCAAGTCCGGAGTAATTCAAGGTGGTGTTCTATCGCCTTTACTATTTATATTGGTCATTGATTACATTATGAAACGCGTTGGAACAGAAACCGGTGCAGGTATACTTCGGGGAGAGAACAGGAAACTTTTGGATTTAGATTATGCAGATGATATAGTTTTGATTTGTGATGGGCCAAAAGAGATGCAGAGAGTGTTGGACTGTTTGGTGAGTGAAGGTCGCAAGGTGGGTTTGGTTATTAATTGTGGAAAAACTGAAATAATCAATATGAATATGGAAAATGCGCAGGAATGTGTAATTGGAGGTATGGTTGTAAAGCAAGTTGATAGGTTTAAATATTTAGGTACTTATTTAGCCAAGGATGGTTCTTTGAACTTTGAATTCGAGGAAAGGTTAAAGAAGGCTAATCAGGCAATGGGAATGCTTAAAAATATTTGGAATAATAACAATTTTTCTGTGCATACAAAAATCAAACTTTATAAGGTAATGGTTAGGAGTATCTTAATTTATGGACACGAGTCTTGGTACAGCACAGTGACTATGGAAAATAAATTCTTGGTGTTTGAAAATAAATCACTTAGAAGAATATTAGGAGTTAAGTGGTGGGAAAGGATACCAAATAGTAGAATTAGAGAAATAACGGGAGTGCAGCCGATCGATGAATATGTTAGATTCTCACGACGGAAGTGGCTAGGACATGTGTATAGGAGACAGGGAATAGTACAAGGTACACCAGGGTGGGTGGCACTTGGTAGGAGAGGTAGAGGAAGGCCAAAAGAGACGTGGGTGAGGACAATGAGACGGGAAGCTGGAGATGAGTGTTGGGGAGATCTTGAGGAGTTAGCACAAGATAGGATGTGGTGGTGTGAGTTCATCGAGGCCCTATGCATCCCCGAGGGTGCCACAGGAAATGATTGATATATATATATATATATATATATATATATATATATATATATATATATATATATATATATACATCTTATATATATATATATATATATATATATATATATATATATATATATATATATATATATATCAATATAAACTTATTTATATATATATATATATACATCTAACCTTGTGTATATATATATATATATATATATCTATACATATAATCTTATATATATATATATATATATATATATATATATATATATATCTTTCATAATTATCATTCATTACAACAAAATCACTTGCAAAATACTGTGTTAAAAATTATGCAGATTTCCCATGTGAGGGAAAAAATGGGGCAACTGACCAACTAAAAGTCACTTATTTACCTATTATTTTACCACTTATTACTAGATATGAACTTACAAGGAAATTTTATGTCTTTAATTGTTCGGACTGGGAAAAAACAACGCGTCCTACACATCCGAGCCTATGTTGTTATCCTCAAAGTGCTACCCTCTCATAGCTATGCATTGATTCCAGTGTGCATCAACTTCTGGTGGCACTTCTTGAACTCTTCTTGCTGGTGTCCAGTATCCACTACAATTCGGCCTAAAATATATTGTACATTCTCCAAACGTCGGCCTTTCATGACGATTTTCACTTTTTGAAAAAAAAAAAAAAAGTCACAATAGGCCAGCCCTGGGAAGTACAGGGGACTTAGGAGCGCTACCATGTTGTTGGCAGCGAGAAACTGCTGAAGTACACGGTTGTGCGTCCACAACCAGCAACCAGTCTCCTGATGCCAAAATTTCTGGCCGTTTTCGCCTCAGATCTCGGTCAAAATGCTGTGACATGAACCAAATGAGAAGCTGAGAAGACTTACAGTCTTGAATGCGCTGAGGACGATCGGCTTGAATGAATTCAAACACTTTTTGCCACATTTTCTTCCGTCATTGACACTGCTGGATGTCCTGAGTGTAGATCGTCGTCGACAGACTTTCTGTTGGCCTAGAATCGTGAAAACCACCTGAAGCACAGTGCTCTCCCCATGACTTCATGACACAAAGTTTGATTAAGCATTTGCTGTGTTTCAGATGCCGTTTTTGCAAGTCTGAAACGAAGTTTGATTCAAACTATGTGCTCTAAAAAAAAAAAAAAAAAATCCATTTTCGAAGCACGCGAAAATCGCAGTTGACACTGACCATAATAGCTTATAGTGAGCTGCAAAACGTGAGTGAGAGAAGTGGCGCCACTGAAACTTTGCAGAGTAGTAGACAAACAGTTGTACTGCAAAACCTACTCATCACCCAAGGTTAAACGTTAAGCATGAGTAAAGTACAGTCTGGGAACTTTCGGATAGTTCCTCGTACTTATCTTAGGTCTTATACTTGTAACAGTTCTCAAGAGCTTCGAAGTGAGAAGCACTTTCTCTTTCGCTAGTGTGTCATGCACTACAATGTCTTGCCATTGTCTCCATACTCATGATTACACCAATTATTTATTTTCTTACATAATAAAATAGGACAGTTACACATATGTTCATTTTTTCCCGAAGGGTCAGAGATGTGATACGCTCAGAAGCACTCTCAGAGCATCACATTCACTTTCGCTAGTGTGTAGTGCACTACGGTGTCACTCACCATTGTTGCTATACTTACATAATCATTTTTTCTTTCTTTCATACCAAAACTGGGTGATTATAGGTACATTATTTCTAAACGTGATCAAAGATGTGTTACTCACCGAAGAACTTTCAGAACATCACGTTCACTTTTGCAGCTGTGTAGTGCACTTCATCATTATTCACCATTGTCTCCATGCTCACTAATACACAATTTCCACATATGTATATTATTTCCCTAAACATTCGGAGATGTGTTACACTCAGAAGCACTCAGAGCATCAGTTTCACTTTCCCTTGTATGTAGAGCACTGCATCGTTACTCCTTATTCACTATTGCACTAATTTTAGATATTCGTACATCCTAAACCATTACGTTTGCACATATTGACAACCTCTTCCGAAACGTAGAAGTGTTTGTAGATGTGGTAGGCTAGAAAGCATTCTCCAGTACAAAGGCCTACCCTTCATTCGGCTCACATAGTCGTACGTGCATTTATTTTACCCTTCTTTTTTTCTCCTCTTTTCCACCTCTTCTCCTTTGGAATCACTGCGAAAGCTGTCCCTGGGTGGTAGGCCGCGACTCTTGGGTGGTTAGGCATGCTTCATGCATGACTAGAACAGAGAGTGGAAGGGAGGTAGTTGGGAGAAACAGAGCAACGTCATGAGTGGATGTTAGCCAGAAGGTAATTGAACTATGCAGCGCAACAGCAAGCAGGCTGTGGATGGTGGGGGGGACCCATGTAACCCACTCTTCATGCATAATAAAGAGTTAAGTGGGAATAATTAAGCGCGAAATATATGAAATTTCCGTTGGTTTCCAGGGAAGACCCTTGGAGCTGGTTTCACAGTCCTTCCAGAAAGACCATCACAGTCTGTGATAATTTCATATGGACTGGCATGATTGTCTCAAAGCATGGGACAATTGCGCCATCGTGTTTCCTATACATCAGTGGCATTATTATTTTCTGTAGCAGGTCTGTTTTCTTTCTATAATTTCCTCATAATTTCACCTATACATTGAGACAACAAAATGACACAAGTCATCATTCTGTTTTCCACGACTTTAACAGTTAAAGGAACATGCAGAAGATAAATGCGATCACCCACATGTAGTGTACATTCTCTCTCTCTCTCTCTCTCTCTCTCTCTCTCTCTCTAGTGGGGCACCTTACGCCTGTTTTGGGATGAAATCGTAACACACCGGAAGAAAGCACCTAATTTGGTACAATGAAGCCTCAGGGGATACTTATTCGATTTAGAAGGGGTGCCACAAAATTTTACATTAAGATGACCTTCAATGCAAGGTCAAGGTCACGATGCTGAAGTACCGGAAAAAATGCGTAATCAGCCATTTCCTGCAGTAACACATTAGACAGGAATACAATGAATGGTAAAATATTTAAGAAACACACAGAGAATACCATCTAATGTTGTTGTAGTTGCATTGTACTGTGTATGTCTGTCTATCTTATTACGTACACATCAGATTACTTAGGTACTTTCTTTTCAGACATACACAATGAACTGGGAATTGTGTATTATATGTGGTGAAGCAGGCGGTGAACTGCGTCGTCTTGAAGACAGCCATATGAAAAATGGGATACTGGTTTACCAGAACTTTATCCATAATGTTGACCAGTTTAGTGAACTTGAGCCCACCGAGGTTTCCTTCAAAAGTGATGCAGAAGCGCTCACAGCCAACAAAGCAAAGTGGCATAAATTTGCAGCCTCAAAACTAAAGAGGGTAAGGGAACAACCTGTGAAGAAACAAAAACAGAAAAGGAAATGAGACAGGGAGTCCAAACGAAAAGCACTGGGAAGCCCTGACCAAACACAGTGCATCTTCTGTTTCAAAAACAATGGCAAACTACGTGAATGCTCAGCTATGACCCTCGATCAAAAGCTTAGGCAGATGGCAACTGAAATGCAAGATGCAGCATTACTAGCAAACTTACTGGAGGGGATTCGTTATAATCGAGACAAAATATCACAAGGGTTGCCTGACCCAATACACATATTGGTATCGGAGTTCTCATGGAGTCAACCTTGGATCCAATAAGTTAGATGAAAAATTTCGGGAAGCACATTTTGTTTGTTGAATTTGTGTCAAATATTGAGAGTTGTGTTGATGCAGGGACCTATATTTTTAAACTTGTGGAGTTTCACGGTTTCTGTGTTCACCACTTGGAAGACTTCGACATAGCAAAGAAAGTCAACAAAACACGACTCAAAGCTTTTGAGATACTTTCAAGGCCAATGCCAGGTTCAGTCAGATGGACAGAATATTTTGTTCTTGTTCAATGAAGGGTTAAAATAGCTTCTTAGGGAAGCCACTGACTCAAGGGACTATCAGGCTGAGGCACTCTCGAAGGCAAAAATCGTTAAATATCTTCATCATGGTGCCTTTGACTTCTGTGGATTTCAGTTCAAGGGCATGTTTACACCTGCTGTCAAAGTGAGTCTGTGCCAACATGTCTAAAGATGCTAGTCTCCATTCTGCTCAGTGGTGTAAAACAACAGAGCACTTCCGAGTTACAGGCATGCCAAACAATTTGCCAGCTCGTATTATTCAACATGCATCATATGTCCCAGGGTGATCAAACGCATCACTCAATGCACAGAGAACCTCCCCTGCCACTTTACTTGAGTTTCAAGACATACACACTTACCAGAAACAAGAAAATCGTGCAGAGACTTCATACTCCTGGCCTGTATGTAAGCTGTAAACGTGTGCTTGACATCAAGAGTTCAATTTGTAATGCTGTTTGCAAGCATTACTCAGATGAAAGTCATGTCTGCCCCAATCTGTTACGCATAGGCCTCTTCATAGTTGGGGCTCTAGTTAACATAGACCATAATCCTTCGTCGACGACAGCTAATGACTCTTTTCACGGAGCTGGCATTAGCGTGTTTCAGTTTCCAAAGAAAGACAGCGGCGGAGAACTTAGAGAATGTATAACACTTTACTGGAAGGCTAAATCAAACTACACTTTGCCAGTGAAGTATGCAACTCTCCTTGCTGTGGCTAGCCAGATTCGCTTCCTGTCTGTGCCACCAGTCAATCTAAAAGGTATAGATGACAAGCTAGGAAATGGAATAGATGCTCAGAAGGCCTGGATTAAGAAAACCTCTGAACTGCTAGACAAAGAACAGCTTGAAAGGAATGACAAGGGTGGCTGGGCTGCATTCCATGCAGCAGCTCTGACAGAACCGTCTGATCCACCTGCTTTGCTCGCATTAAAATATTTTTCTTAATGCAAAATGGTTTTAGTTTATTAATTATTATTACTGCAAAAGCTGTCCAAAAATACATCCTTGCAGACGATGTTATAAAGAGAAGTATCAGTACAAAAAATTAATTATGAATGTTGTCGAAATTGCCGCCAGTTCAATAAAGTACATGACCATTATTTTGATGACGCACGAAAGTACAGTGTTTTACATGTACAGGTGTGGGAAATATTTTCCCCCAGAGCAGTTGCGCTCTACAAATTTTAAAATAGTTGTCCCTGTTGAAAGCAGAAGAAAATCCAGAGAGTGTTGATGAGTAATTAAAGCGGTTTTATATGCCAGAGATTACGTCCTCTTTTATCATTCTTATTATTAATAAATTAAATGCTACTGCATTCAACCCTTGTCGAAAACTATATTGTTAGTACATTTAAATACTTAGGAATTTTCCATGGATCCAACTGCGTCTGCATGATAGGATGAGGTACCCTCATGAGAAAATGGAGGAAGCGTTTAATACATATTTACATAGATAAAGGGAATATTGGCCTTTAGTTTAATTAACACTAAGATTAAATTAAGTTCAAATTGCTTTGTATATTTCATGAAGTAATTCAACTGTATTTATATAACTGTAACTAATAAATAGTTGGCATCTCTGAATCCTATGAGGAAAGATGAGACTTGCCATTTTAGCACTCTGTTCCCAAAGCTTGTTCAAGCTGGACGTTGTAAAATACGCACCTAAGGACGCTTGGAAGCCCCAGGCAAACTGACCAAGACCTCATGCCTATTGTCATCTGTTATTTCGACTCTATCTAGCTAAGCAACCTGCATGATTGAGCCAAATTGTGGGGACTAGCTAGGAAAAAAGGAGATAATTACTGATGAGTTAGAATATTAATTATACCCTAATTTTCTGAGAGACGTATTTTATTTAAATTTAGTACTGGTCGTGTTTAGATTAACACTCGTCAGAGAAAGAGTGTATAAAATTTCTTACATTTTGGTGCCCCAAGTGAGGATAAGAGACGGTGCAGAGACACTGAATGAGTTCAAGGTCGGGTTTCTGGGACATAGTTTACTTTCGTGTTCCGCAGAAGTAGTGGACACGGAAATACATAACTACAGGGTTCCTGGTGGAAGGGCAGTTCCTTTTCTGATGATAAGCAGCTGAATGCCGTACTGGACTGGGAACATGATCATACTATCCTTTTCTGGGGAGGAAATGACATTTATGAAGATGTGGAAGTTAATGAAATTGTTGAAAACATTTTGGCCGTGGTAGGTGCCACTGAAGGTTCGTGTAAATCCTCGGTAACCATAACCCTCCCTGAACTTAGAAACCAACCACATGGTTCACCAGTTTGTCATGATACATACAAATTAGATGGTAGGACCATAAATAGGAAGTTGTAGAGGGTACGGAAGGGAAAAGATTATATCCGCTTTAATGCACAACCCTTTCAGGCAACTCTAAAGGCTGATGGTATATACTGGAATCACCATGGCAGAAAAGCGATTCTGGCGAAATTTATAAGTTACACTGAGTTAACCCATCACGTCCCGAGCTCTTTCGCACCTCTGACACCCACCAATCCCGAGATATTTTTGATTTTTTTTTCTTTTTGCTAAAACCTCCGCTTTTGGTGAGAAACATCGAAATTTCATAGAGAAATCGCTCACCTGAGGTTTAAAATACTCGATCCAGGTAGCAGTACCTCCTTACCTGACTGGGTTTTCTAACAGGCTGGCACCAAAGAAAACGAGTTCTATGGGAGGGTAACTATTTCACACCACTCATAAACTATCTATCTATCTATATACCTAGGCTGCTTCCCCCAAGGAAAGGGAGGTAGCCGAGACAGGACGACACACTCTCCATTTACTCATCCATTTAAACACATTCATTCACATCTTAGCCCCAAAGGGGAGAACGGACAGATCCTCACCGCACCACACCGCACAAGGGTCAACTGCGCAATGCAATCAGTGACATCCGCAGCAGGGCCCGACAGCAGAGCTGGTTTACCCCTGCCACATCATAACATACCCATCCCCTTACCCGCACCTGACCTGACTAGCTGATCAGACCAAATGCGGGAGAATATCCCCTCAGGGCTGCGTCATCACTTATTTATTCACAATTTCTCTCCATTTATTTCTGTCACGCACAGCCACTCTTCCTTGCTCGACAGACATCCCTCTCGCATCCAGCGCTCTCTTCACACTATCCATCCATCCTATTCGTGGTCTTCCTCTCATAAACGGTATTTATTTATTTACTTGGTACGAATTCATATGTACTACGAGAGTATATTGGTTTTCAAACAGTAATATAGGCATTATAAGCATTGTTTCACTCACTAACTCATCACCATACCTGACCTTCTTTTGCGACATTACCTGATCATCATTTCTGACCGTTTCTTCCTCTAATGCTATGTAAACTTTGTCCTCCACATTGTCATCGATTGGGGAATCACTCTGGCCGTGAACGTCTTTATTGGCCAGGTCACTGGTAACAGGTGAATTGCCGAGACAATGGCATGCGGGGGGAAGGAGAGTATGCGGTGTAAGGCATTGTCCCTGCTTGGCATCTTGTAGAGGAATAAAGGAAGGTATCTCATGTATACATACGAAAAATCACACACGACAATTGAAAATTGTGCAAATTAGGGACCTTGCAATTGCACGACGTACCAGTACGTCGTCGGGACTGGCAAATGCAAAATGTTTCAACGTACCCATACATTGACGGGACAGGGCTGGTTAATGAAAGATCACTTCTACGCTGTACAGGCTTGGGGTTTTCCAATGCTATATTAAGATACCAGTTGGTTCTGAGCTCAGGGAAATTTGGGTTATTCTGGAAACTGAGTGTGGGGATAAAAACATAACCCAAGAGGTTTAACCCCTCCCATCCCGACGTTTTCTGGGCAGTGGTACGTCCCAGTCCCGACATTTTTGGACCTTTTTTTTTTTGGCTCAAACATCCACTTTTGGTGAGAAACATCGAAAATTCATAGAGAAATCGCTCACCTGAGGTTTAAAATACTCAATCCAGGTAGGAGTACCTCCTTACCTTACAGGGCTTTCTATCAGGCTGGCTGCAAAGAAAACGAGTTCTATGGGAGGGTAACTATTCCAGACCACTCATAAACGGTATTTATTTATTTATTTATTTGGTACGAATTTATATGTAGTACGAGAGTATATTGGTTTTCAAATGGTAATATAGGCATTATAAGCATTGTTTCACTCACTAACTCATCACCATTCCTGACCTTTTTTTGCCACATTACCTGATCATCATTTCTGATGCTTCTTCCTCTAATGTTTGACCTCCACATTGTCATCGATTGGGGAATCACTCTGGCCCTGAATTTCATACCGTGGCATGACATGGCTTTACTGGCCAGGTCACTGAAAACAGGTGAATTGCTGAGAAAAGGGCATGCAGGGGGGGAAGGAGGTCATGCTGGGTAAGGCATTGTCCCTGCCTGGCATCTTGTAGAATGTAGAGGAAGGTGTCCCATGTATGCGTGCCAAAAATCACTCGCGAAAATTGAAAATTGTGCAAATTAAATTGAAAATTGTGCAAATTAGGGACCTTGCAATGTTGCCGCGTTAATTTACGTCTCTGGGATATGAGTGCACATCATGTGAGGAGGTGAATTCACGTCTCCGGGACGGGGCAGGTTAACAACCCTTGAAGATAGGTTTAAAACAATGAAATCAATTCCTACACTCCTGAAATTTAAAATGATTAATAGCTACTGAGGTCAGGTAAATTTGTGGTTGTAAAATTGAAATTAATGGTAATTCAAGTAACTTAGAAATCAGTCAAAATATCTATTTCCTTGTTACAGAGGTCATCCACTGGTAAGCCAAGATGGGTAACGAGAGCCATAAATGACTGTTGGCAATTATTAGATGAAATACCTCAGAAAGGGAGAAATTTAGTAGTCTTTTGAATATACTAAAAGACAAATGGACTAAGTACGAACAAAGTTACATTAATTTAGGAGCAGCAATAGTGAAAAATGATGATAAAGATCTTTTGGAATCGGAGACTTCCAAAGCTGAAAGTAAATTAGAGGAATATATAACGATTGCAAAAGCTGTTTGAGTCAGAATTGGCTAATACTACCGCAGAAACACAAGCTGGGGAACAGGGAAGTAAAGCTGCACCCCCACAAATTATGCTTCAAGAGACTGATGGGGAGCAATACTGGACATCCTTTTGGGATCAGTTTAAATACTAAGTCCATGATAGAACAAGTCTCCCCAGTGCAAATAAACTCTTATATCTGTTAGGACAGGTCAAGGGAACGCCTTACAAGTTGATAAAGGAATTACCTGTGGAAGAAAACAATTATGAGGCGGCCTTGACTATCCTTAGACAGAATTATGATGACGGAGCAGGTAATTACCCAATTACTGAAGGCTCTAATTGAATTACTCACACCTAAACCTGATTTTGATTCCTTGCAAAAATTTCGGGTTGCAGTGAGTTGTAACCTAAAGGCTTTAGGTACTTTCGAAGATGTTAAAGCAGCAGATTGGGTGCTTTCTAGAATTGCGTCCTTAAAGCTTCTACCTAGAACCAAGTAAGCCTTGTATGGTAGGTACCAAAAGGATGATTTCTCCTGTGAGGAGATTGAGGAAGGCTTAATGCAACTCTGTAAACATTTGCAAGGCACAGTAAAGCCTGCTGATATTAAACAGAAGGCAATAATAAGGAAAAGAACCACTACCCAACTGGCTGGCAAATCTAAGTCAGGGAGGGCTAAGTCTGTACCTAAAGAAGAGATAGGTACTTTAATTAGCTCTTTAAAATCTGAGGATAAGGCATTAAGGGCAAGGGATAGACAAGCTGATGAAATTAAGGAGGTAAAACTTTCCATGTTAAAGGACAGGAAAGTCTGTGTGTTTTGTGGTGAACAACATTCCAGTGCATCTTGTCAACATTATCCTGATTACGCTTCTAGAATAGTGAGGCTTCAAGAATTGGGGTGTTGTATGATTGCATGAATTCTGGACACACTTCCGCGGACTGTAAAAACAATTTATATCTTTGTTTCAAATGCAATAGAGAGAATCATCACAGTGCTTTGTGCCCAAGGATGATGAAGTATGAGGTTCCTAAAATTGCAAGTGTCAATATGACAGTTGCTAAAGCAAATACTTCAGTAACAAAGTCAGCTGCAGTTCCAATTGCAGATGAGAAGGTAGTGATAGAAAATAAAAACACATTAGCATGTACTCTTTTTGATACGGGTGCACAGAAAACTTTCGTTTCTGCAGACATTGTGAAGAAATTAAAGTTACCTATTATTGGCAGAGTAAATCTAGCCATTACAAGGTTTTTAACTACTAAGGAAGCTCAGTCTTTGGATTTAGTTAGATCTGTAATACAACTTGGCAGATATAAATGCCGTTTAACAGCAGCTGTACTGGATAATATGGTGACATACATATATATATATATATATATATATATATATATATATATATATATATATATATATATATATATATATATATATATATATATATATATAAAGACTGAAGGAAACCTCTGATCATCTACAAAGCTCAGGGATACAGTTGACAAAACAGAATGTAGAATCAGATACTGTGGGTCCCATAAAAATGATAAATTGTCCAGATTACTGTTAAAAATTCCAACACAGGACTTTCAAGAAGAATAAAGTACAATTGTTCAAGAGTCCAGGAGGTAACCTTATTATGGGTCAGTTGCCTTTTCCAAAGCAAGCTAAATGAGAGGCCAAACTAGTAGACTCAGTCTTTGTTACCTCCACAGAGTCATTGATGGTAGCTAGAATAGGTACAGAATTAAAACCTACTCAAACGAATGATTTGCTGGATGAAAAAATTGAACCTGTACACAAATTGTGGGACCTAGACAGTGTAGGAATACACTCTGAGGAACCAACCCCTGAAGATAAAATAACTTTGGATTAGTATAACCAGTCAGTGAAATTTAGAAATGGCAGTATTGGGTAGGATTACCATAGAAACTAAACCATTCGGAGTTACCAACAAATTACCAAGCAGCTAAGGGTGAGTTAAATTCTCTTCTAAGAAAGTTGAGAGACAAACCAGAACATGTAACCATATATGACAATATTATAAAAGATCAATTGAAGAATTAATTTATTGATGAGGTATAATTCCCTGCTCACCATAGAGAAGGACATTACTTACCACATCATGCTGCAAGAAAGGATTCAGTAACTACTCCCATAAGGATACTTTTCAGTTGTAGTAGTAAAGCGTCCAAAGGATCAGCTAGCTTGAACAATTGCCTATACTCTGGACCTACAGTAAAAGAGAAGTTTGGAAATGTATTACTAAGATTTAGAGAGAAACCTTATGCTTATACAACAGACATTAGTAAGGCTTTTCTCAGAATAAGACTGAGAGAGGAGGATAGGAAATTTACAAAATTCCTGTGGCCTCAAGACCCTGAAAATGAGGATAGTCCACTGAAAACTGACTGTTTCCGATCGGTGCTCTTTGGCATCATTTTGGTAATGCTAAATGCCCAGAAATAGGGCAGGCTTTTTACATGGATAATTTCCAAGGCGTTGCTAATACAGAGCCGGAAGCATTGAAGACTTATGAAGTAGCCAATTCCGAATGTGGGAAGGCAAATTTGCCATTACAGAGTGGGAATACAAATTCACCGCTTTTGAGGAATAAAATACAAGAGGACAATCCAAATAATGACATTCCCAAAACTCAAAATATGTTGGATCTTAACTTGGATACAAGAGCTGATGAAATAAGTCTGAAACCAATTAAGTTCTCTGATGTCACTCTCACCAAGAGGTCCTTGTTAAGTCAGGTCTCCATGTTATTTGACCCATTAGGATTGGTCAGTCCTATAGTTATTAGGGGCAAATGTTTAGTGCAGGAAGCTTGGCGAGAAAAGTTAGACTGGGACACTGAATTAGGTGAGACATATGTGGAACTATGGGAACAGATTAGAAAGGAGTTTGAAACCACATCAGTCACATGTATTCCCAGGAAAATAAACAGTAATGAGAAGTCGCACTTACACATATTTTGTGATGCTTCTCAAAGGGCATATGGAGCAGTAGCTTATTGCGCAACAGGAGAGGATAGTAAGATTATTATGTCCAAAGCCAGAGTTGCGCCAATTAAAGGAAGAACCCTACCTAAAATGGAATTAGCTTTCATAGAAGTACGAACTAAATTGGCCAGGTATTTGACCACTACTCTTGATACTCAGTTTTAGGATATCTACAGTATATATATGGACTGACAGTGATATTTGTGTTTACTGGATAGGGAAGAAAGACATTAAAATTCCTTTCGTCCGCAATTGAGTGAAGACTATTAAAGAGCTGTCTTCCAAATCAAAATTTATGCATGTATCCTCCAAACAAAACCCAGCTGATCTTCTCTCGAGAGGTTCGACTGTGAAGAGACTGATCAAGGATAACCTATGGTTTAAAGGTCCTAAATGGTTACTCACTAAAGATTGGCCTGAGCGGAAACAGCAGTGTATTGCTGAGGTTGGTGCAGTAAACTTGGATTCTGTAGTACCAGAGCCAAAAGTAACTGACATAGCAGATTCTCATCAATAGGACAACTTATTAACACCACTAAATTAGTTAAATTTTTGAATAAGAGAATGAGGTTTCAGAAGTTAGATCCCATGGAATATTGGCTGAAAAGGATACAAAGGAATTATTATGGAGAGATGTATGACCTTTAGGCAAAGGCACTGGGAACAAGAATAAACTGATAAGAGATTTAGGCTTATTCTTAGACGGAAAGGATCTTATTAGATGCCGGGGCCAAATAATAAAGGCTGATTTGCCTCTCCAAACTAGACATCCCATTTTATTACCTAAGAGCGATTATTTTGTACAGTTAATTGTAAAGGGAGCCCATGATTTGACTCTTCACGGAGGTGTGCTGCAGACTTTGGCCCGAATCCGGGAAAGGTATTGGATCCCCAAGGGTAGACAGGTCATAAAAAAAAAACATCTCAAAGGCTGCATTACATACAGGAGGTATGAACAACGACCATATGACTATCCAGGACCACCTGCATTACCAGGAGATAGGGTAAATGTAAGTTGGCCCTTTACAGTAACTGGGGTTGATTACACGGGCTATAACTGTTACGGGTGAGGGAACTCCCCATAAGGTGTATGTATGTCTGTTTACTTGCACCTAAACAAGGGCAATCCATCTAGAAATGGCAGAAGATTTAAGTTCAGAGACATTCCTGGACGTATTTAGAAGATCTGTCGCTAGAAGGTCTTGTCCTAAAAATTTAAAAAGCGACAATGGAACCAATTTCGTTGAAGCAGCACCTCTACTTTTAAATATAATGAATGACCCAAAGGTTAAGTCATTGCTGGGAATATGGCAGTTCATAGCTCCAAGAGCACCATGGCAAAATGGATTCACTGAACGAATGATTGATATTATGAAGAACTGCCTTAGGAAAACCTTACACAGAACTAAGACCACAAGAGAGGAGTTAAGAACAGTGATAACTGAAACTGAAGGTAGGATTAATGATAGACCCTTAACCTATCTAGGTGACAAGAGCGTTTCAACTGAGGCATTGACACCGGCTCATATGTTACATGGCAGAAAGTTCCATCCGGTGCCTTGTGTAGATATCCAGGAAGAAGTAGATGATCCTACCATAGAAGGTAATGAATTAGGACAACATCCGCGGGAGGGATATCACTGTCTGAAAATGGTATTGGACACCTGGAATAGACATTGGAGAGAAAAGTATCTTTTGAGCCTACAAGAAACATTTTATGGGGTTTAGGCTGCCAGCAACAAGTCTGTTATAAGGATAGGAGATGTGGTCTTAGTAAAAAGAGAACAACCAAGATCCCAGTGGTCATTAGCAAAAGTGATCTCCACGCACCTACAGTCAGAGGGGATGCTGAGACTCGTAAAAATAAAATGTAGGGGACACCCTAATATAAAAACTATTGATAAACTGGTACCCCTTGAGTTAACACCTACTCTGGAGACAGTGGATGGTGGAGCGCAATTGGGTCAAGATGCGTGACCTAGAAGGACCGCAGCACAGGGTTCTCGGGACCTATGGAGAGAACTCCTGGCTAAGGGTCACATAACATGATACAGCGTATCATTTTTTGCCCAACACCAAAACTGTGAGAAATATTTTCCCCAGAGCAGTTGCACTCTTTACCTTTTAAAATAGTCGTCCCTGGTTAAAAGCAGAGGAAAACCTGGAGAGTTAATAACTACTGAAGCGGTTTTATAACCAAGAAATTACGTTCTCCTTAATAATTCTTATTATTAATGAATTAAATGCTACTGCATTTAACCCTCGTGGACAACTATATTGTAAATACATGTAATTACTTTGGAAAGTTCCATTGACCTAACTGCGCGTGCATGGTCAGTATGAAATGCCTCACGTGAAAAACGAATGAGGATTTAATACATATTTACAAAGATAAAGGGAATATTGGGCTTTAGTTTAATTAAAAGTAAGATTAAATTAAATTAGATTTGCCTTGTATATTTCATGAAGTAATTCAACTGTATTTATATAATTGTAATTAATAAATAGTTGGCATCTCTGAATCCTATGATAGTCCAGGCCCTTAGGGAGTTATGAGGAGGGTTTTGATTTGTCTACAAGTACCAAATTTGGCTCAGATGTAGACCAGAACATACTTATTTCATTTTTGGAGAGCGCCAAGCCCAGCGCTCACTCGGGCCGCCATGTTGGCCAAATCCAAAATGGCTGCCAGCCAATACATGATTGTATCACAACTTTGTAACCAAAAGTCGTAGAATCATGAATGAACTCACTTTTTATAGGTTTTTGACCTCAAGGATTCCAAATTTGACATCTGTTTTGACATTCTTGGTCATTATAACCCCCCAATGGCATATAAAACGTCAAATGAGATCAAAATTAAGCCAAGTAAACACAAAGTTTTATTTAAATCATTTAATGTTCAACTCCCGAAATACTCCAGGCCCTATATGGCAGATTTGTCTCCAGGCACTAAATTTGGGCCAGATATAGACCAGAACAGACTGATTTCAGTTTTGGAGGCCTTTGCCTTTTGATGCGAACAACATAAATGTGGGCACTTGCGAGAATGCTACTGTGCAAGTGTGTTACAAGGGTCCTGAGCACCAATCACATAGGAACTATAAGAAAACATCACTACTGCAAGATCTAATTGATTCTAATCTAGGTATCGTCATTGTTCACACACCCACCTTCACACTTGCACAACCCTGTGCAGCAGACTCCAGCCCTACAGCATTTGCAGTTTCCTGTGCAAGATCTCTCACAGCCACAGTGCAGGAGAATGGAACATGCCTTACTAGCATCTGCGAGTGATGTCCAGTATGGTAACCAGATACCATTGTCATCTTTCTGCCAGCCCCAATCACTGAAGTCGGGGATTTCCTGGCAAACTGAGGTTGCTTGATTCCAATAAAAGCTTGCCTGAAGCAGTGCCCTCTTTATGTGCTCAAACAGCACTGCTTGAGTGGGTGGTATGTTCTCCAGCATTTTTGTACCACTTGTAAAAAGACGGTGCCTGGCTTCGTTGACATTGGCCAAACCACATCCCTTACTGTACATGATTACCACAAATCGTTCCAGTTTCTGCATGTGCAAAGACTCAAGGGTTAAGAGTTTGGGATCATGGGTGAGGGCCATCAGTGTTTCAGTAAGTCCTGGGGTGCTTTGCCAAGATGCCCAGGCAGTCTTTTTGTCACATCCAATGAACTGTGATGTCGTGTCACATACTGTGAGGGCATGGAAGAGTGGCAGTGCCAGAGACTTGGAAGGTCCAAGGTGAGAGCAGATATAATGGATGGGAATGTCACGGATTTTTTTCCACTGCCAAAGCATGACTGGAACAGTGGGTTCCTCAAACATGAGGATAACAAAAAGGAGCTATTCTCCTTCCTCAGTGAGGAGATTGTCAAGAAAGATGTGGGTGGGAGGCTCTTTGTCAATACAAAGTTTGAGAATGTGCTATCCAATAGACGCTGTGATGTTTCAGCTCTCCAACCATGTAACCACCATGAGGCAGACACAAAGATATTCCTTCACCTGGCACATGCTGCAGCACAGGGTCACAGGACAGCCTATGTTCGTACCATTGACAGTGATGTGGTGGTTCTTGCTGTATGCTTTTTCACCACACTTGGACTTTCACATATATATATATATATATATATATATATATATATATATATATATATATATAGATATATATATATAGATATATATATATATATATATATATATATATATTGTACCTTTCCTTCTGGTGAAAGAGGGTAGTGTTTGGAAACTCCCTGTACTGTTGTGTGCAGATGATACTGTGTTGTTGAGTGAAGACGAAGGAGAGCTGCAAGGCTTGGTGGATGAGTTTGGGAGAGTGTGTAAGAAACGGAATCTAAAGGTGAATGTAGGGAAGAGTAAAGTGATGGTCTTTGAGAGAGATGAAGTCAGTGAATGTACAGCGAGATTGGATGGTGAGGAATTGGAAAATGTGAGTACGTTTAAGTACTTGGGTAGTGTGATGAGTAAGGATGGAGGTTTGGAGGGTGAAGTGCTTGAGAGGGTACAGCAGGGAAGAAAGGTTGCTGGTTCCTTGTAAGCAGTGATAAGAAGCAGGGATGTGAGCATGGAAGTGAAAAAGTTACTACATGACAGTATTGTGAAACCAGCTCTAACGTATGGAAGTGAAGCTTGGACGTTGCTGGAAGGACACAAGTCAAGAGTGAGAGCAGTGGAAATGAGTTATTTAAGAGGAGCCTGTGGAGTCACATGGAGAGACAGGCTGGCAAATGAGGATATAAAGGAGCGTTGTGGTGTGGATGTGGATGTGATAGGAAGCGTTAGGAGGAGTACACTGAGGTGGTTTGGCCATGTGGAGAGGATGGAGGGTGAAAGACTGGCGAAGAGAGTGTATGTGAGTGAGGTGGCGGGGGGAAGAGGGAGGGGGAGGCCGTGGATGAGATGGAGGGATGGGGTGGAGAGGTATAAGAGAGAGGGATGTGTGAATTGGGAGCGGGGCAATGAAATGGCAGGGGACAGAGCGACGTGGAGGCGATTTGTTTGTGGCCACCCCGAACGGGATTGAGGCGTCTGGCAATAGATAGATAGATAGACCTTTCCTTTTTGCTGGAAGTTTCCTCTCATTCAGCCAGTCCTAAAGAAGGGTGACCATTTCCAACCCTCTAACTATCGTCCAATTGCTTTAACATCCTGTATCTCAAAGTTTTCGAGTCAGTTCTTAATAAAAAAATGTTTTTTAAATATCTTTCTTGTCACAACCTTCTTTCTGATCGTCAGTATGGGTTCCGTCAGGGTTGCTCCACTGGCGATCTTCTCACCCATCTTTCAGACTCCTGGTCATCCTCCTTTCGGGACTTTGGCGAAAGCTTTGCCATTGCACTTGACATCTCAAAGGCTTTCCATCGAGTCTGGCATAAGTCTTTAATTTCCTACACCGAGTGAGGACGTACTCCTTGATTTGTTCGGAGTCTGTAAGCCCCATATCTTTGGCTTCCTGTACATATATATTAGTAGTCATGATGCTAAGTCAATTAAGGCTGAGTGGGCTAAAAACTGAGTACTGACTGCTATTTTGCAGAGAAATGCCAATAATCAAAAGTAAAGAATATAGGCACAGGTTTGTGGTGACCAGTTTTATCTAGTTAAACTGGTAAAGAAAGAAAATTAAAAAAGATGCAACTGACTGGGAAAACTATTACTTAAAATTAATAGAAATGAATCAATAACCACCAGTAATATAGTGCCTATATATTATAATGATAAATACCTAGGTGTGAGTGAGTGAGTATTATCTCGTTAATAACTTCAGAGCTAGGAGTTAATATCCTGGAGTGAAGTCGCCAGATGTCACAGGGGGATGCGAATTTAATAATTAAATATGCTAGATGTTACTTGAAAACAGAGACAAGGGATTAACTTGTGAAAATCTAGCAGTATGTTTACTTTATGTAGCTTACTTCGCCGATTCTCTAAAGACGAGAATTTATAAACTTTCTCAACAGTACACAGCAGAGACTAATTACTCACGAGTGCTGTTTGTAGTAATGTTAGCCTCTCGAGAAAGTGACTCCACCCCTGACAATCAATAACTAATGCTAATAATAATAAACAGGTTCTTGCCAGTGCCTTAACTCCTGGCTGGCACAATGGATTTAAGTTTGATACTAAAGAACTGGCCTAAGTACCAGTTGTGAATAATGTAAAGAGTTTGTGCAAACTAGGAGCGGCAACTAAAATATGCTTAATGTGGAGAAATATAACACGATTATAATTACATTAAGCTCAAAGAAAAGAACTGTAAATTTATTGATTACAATGAAATAAATTTACGTTACATGAGTTTCAAAAATGAATTCAAAATAACAAGGAGAATACACTCACTCGCTCATTCAAAAGCTAAACACACTTAAGCCTAGAAAAACGAAGAGAAATACTGATCAGTGGAGGGGAGCCAAACGAGTAGTCTGGGTGCCTGTGATGAACATCAGAACGCTGCTATTTGCTAAGGCCGCTTCACCAATTCACTATCTAGGTGGAGATTCAGGAACTCACTGTACAACGAAAGCGCTGCTCCATGCTGGGCACAAACGGTCCTAATCTCGCGATGATCCAAAGCTGACTAAATTCAAACAGTTGAAAGAGGTAGGGGCTGTCCACGTTTGCCGGAAGGAGGGCGCGGCCCAACTTCAATGGTCAACGGAAAGAAAGTGAGCGATACAGGCTCACAGTAAATCACTCAGTGAAAGCACTAATGCCGTGGATAAAAATAGTCACTTGTGAAACAGTGACAAATTTTCTGAAAACCATCCCGATCGAGTGAATACGACGATGGTTGAACTGAGTGATGCCCAGTGGGAATTCCAGAATTCGTGGTTTTCTCACTGAAGTACAGTGTCATGAATTTATAAATACGCTTGCACGAATTTGTGAGTGTGCAAAGTGCCATGAGTCTGAGAACGTTTGAGATGCTCAAAGCTCATTGTACAGTACAGTGCTAACAGCTTAATCAGGTTGTCCTGATTAAGATGCTGGATCATACCGTATGGGATGGTGTCAGGTCCAGGGCTGGTGTCTCTACAGGATTTAAGGGCAAGGAGCAGTTCATCAAGCATAAACTTTTGGTTGTGCGGGGAGTCATCGTCTTGTGTGGCAAGGAGAGTATGCAAGTTCGGGAAGGGTGTTTGGAGTTCCATTCCGCGGAACCACTTGAGAAACTTGTCGATGGCAGTCCTGCTCTCCTGACATGTAGACGGAAGGTTCTTCTGAGCCATGTTCCGAACAACCTCCACTTCAACTAAATTCCAGTCTAACACTTATAACCTATACCAGCTTATTTTGCATATAATGAATTACACCATGACCATATGATAACCGTCATTAAACATATAGCTGTATAGAATCAAATCAAGTGTCATAAGTAGTATATCTGGCTTGAATTTTCGTATATTTTCCCGGTTTCAGTGTAAGCAAATCCTATAGCTTCTAAGTGAAAAACTTCTGGGGGGCTAATGAGTTTTTTGGGGGAGCTAAGCCCCTCCATAGCCCCCCCGTGGCTACGGGCCTGTAGTACACATTTTTATGTTCTCTGTCTCTCTCTTATTGTCATTCTCTTTCACACCTCCTTACTTCCTAAATCAGTCTTCTATCAACTGCCTTTCTCTAGAATGATTCTGTGTTGCTCATATTCGCTTGTACTTATCACTTAGTAATTATTCTGTGTGGCTTTGGGTATTTTGTAATACCTTATCCTTAAAAATTTTGTCAGCATATTTCTCCTCGGTATCTTGTTGTATTTAATTAAGGTGAACTCTGTCGTTACTAAAGGAACATACTTAACCTGCAAAATAACGTTAAGGTGTAATATGTATAATAAATCACTGATGAAGCCTCCTGCTGTAATACAGCCTTTTAACATTCGAACATACATCTATGAACTGTGCTTTTTGTACTTGTATACTGCGGTAGTTGGGGAGCCCACCATCCACTGAGTGGATGCAGTACTATTTCAGATGACTTATCACTGAGTAACATGTAACTAGTTACTATGTTGGGTGGAAACCATAAAATCAAATCATCGTCTGGTGGGCTATTGGGTTAAGACGTTCCAACCAGATGTTACCGATAGAGGCTAACATCCGAGGGATGGTTTGGGTTTATTGGTAACAGAATGTCATTCAAGGATGGGTAACTGATCCCTTACGCCTTAAATGTCTGGACTAAGTAGCCTAACGCCTGTTTCTTACGCACCTAAAGGGCCAATAAAGCATTGGGTGATAGATGGATTGATATTTTACATAAAGTTCAAGAGTGGTAACTAATCGCATATGTTTCTTTTTCATCAAAATGATAGCAGAACTTGCGAGATGCCACTCAGTAACATTAATACTTTTCCACAAGCTTCTCAAAGTTGTGTGTGGATCTCTTGAAGGTTGAAGAGTTTCCGAGATCACAGATTCTGTTTGATTTGATAACTGTCTGACTTTCCTCAGCAATACTTTAGATTTTGAGAAAATGATTGAAGTAACACCTGTTACTAAGATTTTCAAGGAAGTGCATAGATCCACTGCAGCTTTAATAGTTTCCCAGACAACTGAGTTCTGGCGATCGGTCTGCCGTTTGTGGCTTTTTCATCAATATTAAGATTTTTTTTTTTTAGAAATCTTTTAAGTGACATTTTATGGACGTTCAAACTATGTTTGCAGATTAGCTGCAGTTTTACTATTTTCATACATAATTCAGTTTTGGCACTCAATTAGCATTTGTTGTTTTTCAGTTCAGAACTATGTTGGTAATTTTTCAAAAAAATCAATAAAGCAACAACCATTACTTTACCAAGTTTCTAGCATTGTGCAATGATCCCCTGTAGATATAATAAATTCAGAGATTACACAGAGCTGAGGCTGTGCTGAACCACCTTACTGCTTGTATGATAGTGTTCTTGCTTGCTCCTCTCGCTCGGTTCAGTAGTTAGGAAACAAAATACCACAGTTTGTTGAAAATGCTGGTATGAAGCTTATATTTGTTTTAGTACAATATATTATGGTAATCATATTAGGGCAGTGCTCAGGACAAGGAATTTTACGGTAAAACAATAGACATGGAATTATGAAAATTAAAAATATATATAATCGATAAATCCCGATGATAAGGATTATTGTATAAACTCTAGTCCTGGAATCCATTTGTTCGTTCTACAACTCAGCAAACCAGCTGAAAATACCTTGAATGCGAGGCATCGTTGATAAAGACGGCGTTAATACCACTTCTCTATGCATCTTTCAACAGCTACACTCTCCACTAGGCACCGAAAAGCTCTATAAAGTTTTCTTATCATCGCACTGAGTGGCCGAATCTACTTTGTACGAAGATCAGGACAAGTTGTTTCTAATGGAGGAGGATTTGCTGGCCACCAGTCACCGCCTCACGGTGCACTCCGGCCTCAGTAGGATGATGTAGAGCTACTGTGACGGACAGCGAGACGATGACCGGTATGGCTGTCATGTGTAGCTATGGGGTGGGGTTGAGTGGGGATTGTTTTTTTTTTTTTTAAGGCTCAGTTGGGTCCTGTCGTTATGCTATGTAATATTAAGGTAGTAACTTCCAACCATTGTCCGCAATGTGGCTATGATCACGTTTGGCAAGATTAGAATATATGGTGTTAAGATAAACGATATTAAGTTAGTGTACGGTAGGGTACGATACCTTAGGGAACGTTATGTTAGGTATCTTAAGGTAAGGTAAGGTAGGAGCCAGAATATTACGTTAGGGTATTTAAGGACAGGACAAGGTAGGGTACAACAGGTAGGATTACATTACCTGTACATTTAGCTTAGGTTGGGTGGGGTAGTGTGGGATAGAATTAGTTTTGTAACACATAAATGTAACCTTGGTTGAATTTTTTCTCCTCTTCCTCTTGTTTCATGGAAGCTGGACTAAACCATTTCGTGGTAGCTGTTCACTCCTGAACTGCAAATTATCGTATGGTCGTAGGTAGAATTTAAAAATCTGGTGGTAGCTGGAATATGCTGGAAAAGCAGCCGCTGCTACTGCAAGTGTAAAATGAGGATTTTGTATTATTTAAATCTGGAAATATCTTACTTTAACCAAATTAAAATAAATAAGTTATTCACCACTATTCTAGGTAAACCATATGACTTCCAACATTTATCTCAAATAAACAGAAGAGTCAAATGGCCCCTTGAAAAAAATACTCAAGTGCGCACACACACACCACAAAGCCAGCCAGGAGACAGGGTGTGTGTGCTGGGCAATCCCCAGGCCCTGTCCTCCACCCTTACTATTTTTTAATCAGCCCATACCCCACTGACCGGGCTAATGTATGGCCCGGCCTGCACTGTAGGTGCAGGAAATCTGTAAACGAACGAACGAACTCAAGTGCATCTATAACAGCGGGAGGGTTTACTATTTCATTCTGACAGCTTTCAAAAATTCTTTTTCAAAAGAGAGGAAATAGAGTTTTCATTACTTCCCTAACTATAAAAGATCCTTTCTAAGTTAAGCAAAGTCATCTGGTGGCCAGAGGAGTAAAATATGACATCCTCGGGGTAAAGTGCTAAAAAATGAATCCTAGAGAAAGAAAAGCGAGAGAAAAATAATATAAAAGAAATAAGTACTGGAAATGGTGGCGCGTGGTTCCATGACAGAAACTCTAATTGCATTACATATTTTTGGAGTTGTTGTAACAGCAAACAGGACGCGAAAACGAGAGAGAGAGAGAGAGAGAGAGAGAGAGAGAGAGAGAGAGAGAGGACGGGAAGTGGGGAAAATAGATGGAGGGGAAAATAGATGGAGTGAGTGCGCAAGATACTAGATTTGCCTTTGAGTGTGTCATCTACTTAAAGAAAGACTGGAAGAAACATGAAAAATGTCTGCATGTGAACTGAAGTTTTCGGTAATTGGTTCATCATTATTATTACTTAAAAACTAAGAATAGCAAAATACGTGATGGAGATGATGTTTAAGTACTCCTACCTACAAGCCACAACAAACTAGTGTTGCTCCACTGGAGAGGTCTTTACAAGGTAGCTGATAGTCCAGACAATTTTAATTATGTGATAGATATGAAAAACAATAGAAGAAATTTTCACATACATGCGTTTAAAAGGTATTTTTACAGAACTAAGTCAAGCCAGCAACCACGTCGGTGTTACATCAAAAGGACTCAGAAAATGGCGAAATGATCATCCCGACCTACAGACAAGACGACGACTAAGAAGTGAAGCTTGGTGAGGATCTGTCAGCGCATAAGCAAGGGAACATTAAGAGAATTTTGTAAATAGGAAAGAAAAGTGCATTTCCTCGTTTCGCCAGGAGTCATCATCAGAATACTGACAATAGAAGTAAATGGTAGTTTGATGTAACTGAGGAATGTGGTTTCTTGGATTATTTGCTTGTTTCACTCAAGATGTCGACGTATTGATTGTAAGCATTCCGTAACTGTTTTCATTTTGTGAGCAAAGCGAGACAGCAGAACAGTGCAGCCAGTCAGACCACTACTGCACAACAACCCTTCCCCCTCTCACTTACTGTAGTAGCCATGCCCTCACCCACAGGCACAGATTGACCCTCCACTGTGTCGGGAGACACGCCGTTTGGAGTGAAGCCAGACGTACCCCACAAAAAAGCCATCAGCGGTGAAACTGAAGTGAAGTGCTAAAATGTGTTGCTCACAACACTCGGCTACCCCACAGACTAGTGTTGTTATGCTGTGTAGGAATGGTCGGTGCTGGTGGGTCTGAAGTGTTGTCAGTGATTGCTGGACTGGAAAGGCAGGAGAATTCAGAAGAAGTGTGGGACAAAAGTCAACTTCGATGATGGAGGACAGTTTAGACGAAATATTTGGACATGTATTTGTTGGTGGACTTACGAAACTGTGAATTGTTTTATGTAGTACTTTCACATTCATTTGAGGAATGAGGTGTGCAGTTGTTATTGTATGTGATATCATATATCTGTCCTACACCTGTCCTACTGTTGTCCGATGCATTATTTGGACCGTCTGCAAGACACCTTACATACACGAATCCCCTAAACCTCCCTCTCTGATAACCATACCCCCTCCCACTCACAGTTACCAGATCGCCAGGTGTTTTGCTACTACTTCATTACTTGCCACACATTTAAAGTTTCAATCTCGTGAGCAGGTGTATAACGGGGAACTTTCCTCGAGTGTAATGTGTAAAGTATCTGTGGGAAAATATATCTATAGGGAATAGGTCTCTGGGGGAAATAGCCTAAGATGGAACATAACTCCATTGGGCAAAATTATGTCCATTGGGGAATTAAATTCCATGGGAGAAAATATGTCCATGACGGGATTAGGTATCTGCTCATGAGGAGAAAATTGGTCCAAGGTCCATGGAACAACAACAACAACAACAACAACAGGCAATCGATTGGGAAAACAGATCCATAGTCGAAAATAGGTTCATGGAGAAATTAGGTCCATGTTGTATAATTATAAGCCTATGGGAAGATTAGGTCAAAGGAGTGCTATAGGTTCATATGGAACGTATGTGAAAGTGAAAATAGGTTCATGGGGAACATAGGTTCCTAAGGGATAATGGGTCCATGGGGATCATAGGTTCGAAAGGTGAAATAAATCCATGAGGGAAAATATGAAAATAAAGGAACAGGTCCCTGTCGAAAATAGCGGGTGGGGTGTTGACACTAAGAGGAAGATCCAGAGATATGTTTGTGTGGTAGTATCTTATTAACTGCAGATTGAGAACAAAGATTCTGCCTCACTTCCACATGAGTAAATACAGAACAACATATGAACTGTTTCCAAGAAGCCTTAGAGAAGACAAAATGTCCATAGTCAGGCTCTTGAAAAGACAAAATGTCCATAGTCAGGCTCTTTTATTTATAGGATGCTGATCACACATGTCTCAGTAGCACTCTGTCCTCCACCATTAGCTTGCCTTTGCTCCTGACTGTACCACTCTTATTTATATACTTATTTACTGTATATATATATATATATATATATATATATATATATATATATATAACAAAATGGAGAGGAGAAAGTGTGAGAGAATGGGAGTATGGATGGGGTATATGTGCAGGAGTAGGTGAGGATGAGAGAGCAAAGGAAGGAGTATGTATAGTTGTGAGTAAAAGATGGAAGAGGAGCATAAGACAGTATGGATCAGTTGGGTCAAGGATTGTGTGGGTAAAGTTGAAAGTTGGAATACAAATGTGGGCGACTGTGTGTGTGTATGCGCCAACGCAAGATCGTGCTAGAAGAGTGAGAGAAGAGTTCTGGACAAATGTAAAAGTGTGCATGGAAAAGTTTGGAAGGAATGAGAGAGTGTTTTTGATTGGTGATATGAATGGTAAAGTTGGGAATGTGAAGGTGGATGGAATAGTTGGTGAGTGGGGTGTGCCTGCTGAGATAGATGAGAATGGGAGTGCGTTAGTGGACATTTGTGCTGGGAGGGGGTTGGTGATAGCCAATAACCTCTTCAGGCATAAAATGATCCACAGGTATACATGGCGAGTGATGAGATGGGTGGGTGGTGAACTGAATGAAAGGAAGGCAATGATTGATTATGTGTGTGTGGATGAAAGGATACGAAGATGTGTAATGGATGCAAGAGTTTATAGAGGTTGGGGGAGTGGACTTTCTGACCACTACTTGGTGGTGGCCAGAATTAGAGTTCAAGTAAGATGGAGGAATAGAAGAAGGGAAAGACGAGAGGAAGGAGTAGTTGCAAGGAGAGTGGAAAGGTTACAAGAGGATGAGAAAAAGGCAGAGTATAAGAGAGAAGTGAAGGAACGATTGGGCAAATATGAATTGGAGCAGATGGGAGACGTGGAAGGTGCGTGTAGAATATTTACAGAAGAAATATGTGCAGCATGTGATGTGGTGTGTGGAAGGAAGAGAAGACGGAGGGGGGTGCAAGGAACAGCGTGGTGGACTGAAGAGGTGAAACAGGCTGTGGCACAAAAGAAGAAAGCATACAATGAATGGATGAGAAATAGGGGCGTGGAAGAGGTTGAGAGGCAGAAGAGAGAGTTATATGTAGAAAGAAAGAGAGAGGTGAAAAGATTAGTAAGAGAGAGTAAGAAGAGAGTGGATGAGGAATTTGGAAGGAATTTGAGTGTAAAGTGGAGGGACTGTAAGAAAATGTTCTGGAGAGAGGTGAAAAGAGTAAGACAGGGTGGAAGTGAAGTTAGCAGGGGAGTGAAAGATAAAAATGGTAGATTACTAGTGGAGAAGGGAGAAAAAGTGAGCAGATGGAGAGAACATTATAAGGAATTGTTGAACGTAGAGGATGGAAGTAATGTGAGTATAAGTGGCTGGGGAATGGCTGGGAGAAGGAGGGAGGTGAGAAGACAGGAAGAAATCAGTAGGATAGAAGTTGTGGAAGCAATGAAGAAAGTTAAATCAGGGAAAGCCCCAGGAATTGATGGAGTGTGTGGTGAAATGCTGAAGCATGGGGGAGAGATAGCAGTTGAATGGATGTGGAAGATGTGCAGATTGGCCTGGGAGGAAGGTAGGGTCCCGGAGGATTGGAAGTCAGGTATAATTATTCCCTTGTACAAAGGAAAAGGGGAAAAAGAAGTGTGTGGTAATCATAGGGGCATTTGTCTTCTTAGTATAATAGGAAAAGTGTATGGTAGGATACTTATTGACAAAGTTAGAGAAAGAACAGAGAAATTAGTTGGAGAAGAACAGGGAGGCTTTAGGAAGGGAAGAGGTTGTGTAGATCAGATATTCATTCTTAGATCTTTAGTGGAAAAGTTTCTAGAGAAGGGAAAGAAGTTGTATGCGGCTTTCATGGATTTGGAGAAAGCATATGACAGGGTGGATAGGCTAGGATTGTGGAAAGTGTTACGAATATATGGAGTAGATTGGAAGTTGCTGAATGCTGTGAAGACTATGTACGATGGTGCAGTGCGTGTGGATGGTGAACTAAGTGAATTTTTCTCTTTGAACGTTGGGTTGAAACAGGGATGTGTCATGTCTCCATGGTTGTTCAATCTGTACATGGATGGGGTAATAAAAGAGGTACAAGGTAGGGTAGTGGATATTGGAGTGGCCCTGGTGAGAGAGGATAGCGTTTGGAAACTCCCTGTACTGTTGTTTGCAGATGATACTGTGTTGTTGAGTGAAGACGAAGGGGAGCTGCAAGGCTTGGTGGATGAGTTTGAGAGAGTGTGTAAGAAACGGAATCTAAAGGTGAATGTAGGGAAGAGTAAAGTGATGGTCTTTGAGAGAGGTGAAGTCAGTGAATGTACAGTGAGGTTGGATGGTGAGGAATTGGATAATGTGAGTACGTTTAAGTACTTGGGTAGTGTGATGAGTCAGGATGGAAGTTTGGAGGGTGAAGTGCTTGAAAGGGTACAGCAGGGAAGAAAGGTTGCTGGTTCTTTGAAAGCAGTGATAAGAAACTGGGAAGTGAGCATGGAAGTGAAAAAGTTACTGCATGACAGTATTGTGATACCAACTCTAACGTACGGAAGTGAAGCTTGGACGTTGTTGGAAGGACACAAGTCAAGAGTGAGAGCAGTGGAAATGAGTTATTTAAGAGGAGCCTGTGGAGTCACATGGAGAGACAGGCTGACGAATGAGGATATAAAGGAGCGTTGTGGTGTTGATGTGGATGTGATAGGAAGCGTTATGAGGAACACACTGAGGTGGTTTGGCCATGTGGAGAGGATGGAGGGTGGAAGGCTGACGAAGAGAGTGTATGTGAGTCAGGTGGAGGGGGAAAGAGGGAGGGGGAGGCTGGGGATGAGATGGAGGGATGGGGTGGAGAGGTATATGAGGGAGGGGGGTGTGAGTTGGGAGCAGGGCAGTGAAATGGCGGGGGACAGGGCGACTTGGAGATGATTTGTTTGTGGCCACCCCAAATGGGATTGGGGTGTCTGGTAATATATATATATATATATATATATATATATATATATATATATTTCCAGACACCTCAATCCCGTTTGGAGTGGCCACAAACAAATATATTGTCTAAATTACTTCATGTATTATTCTTATTTATATAAAATCCCAACCCGGCAACATTCTCTTGGTCACCCTCTTTCCTCCTCCACCTCACTAACATAGTTTTTCATATGGAGCCGGGAATAAAATAAGGTATGAATGAATGCTAACAGGTTTTAACCCCTTAACCGCAGGGCGTCACTTTTGTGACGCTCGGCTACAATGGATCATACCGCGGGGCATCACTTTTGTGATTCTGTGTTATTTTGAATTATCCCGGACTCCCAAGTGGTGGCTTGTATCATCTATCAGTACTGCCAATGTCCAACACTAGTCAGCACTCCAAATCTCATCTGTACTCCCATCCATTGTTGACATTTTAGCTATTTTACCCCCTTCGTGACTCCCCTCCCTACCTGCCCTCCATTACCCTCTCCTCTCACCTCCCACGCCGCGCTGCTACGGAAATTTCCCCCTTCTTTTTCCACAGATTTCATCCATTGAAATAAGCCCTATGCCCTATATTTTTACCAAATAATATATACCAAAAAAAAAAACAGGTAAGTGACAGTGTTATACTCCAGAAATTGGCTAATTATCACCTGACAAAACCTCACGTGCATTCATTCGCTACATTACCACGGTAATTTCCCCTTTGATTTATGCCTTGTAATCGATGTCTGTAATAAAAATATATATCAGAAAGGAAGGGAGAATCCTAATTGACATTTACATTCACCTGGAACTACCTATTTCTTTATTTATTGCCGAGATTTTCTACCTATAAAAAATTAGCCTGTAAGTTAGCAGCAGTCAACCTAAAGTGTCATTGTCAACCCTTCCCTTCTCAGATAAGCCACGGCATTTAGTTCCTTGTCCTCCACTGTAGAGACAACATGTCGCACTCGTGCCCTGCCATTCCTGCCGCTTCTGTGCCCAATGCAAAGGGCCCCGTGACCTCTACTCCAAAGAAAAGTGTTGAGGCAAGCAGGAAAGGCCTCAGTGACTCTGCAGTGGCACGAGAACTTGCAGAAATGATAATGATAATGATAATGATGGACAGTGAGTATGACGATTCGGGTGAATCGTGTGATGAGCCGGGTGAGGTTATCGCGCCAGAAACAGCGACAACAAGTGCTTCTACAAGTGAATTAGTGTCTAGCTCTGAGGGAAAGGAACCTTTAGTGCAGGAAGGACAAGAATTTGGGAAGGGAGTGAAAAGGCGGCGTGTTAGCCCCGGAACAATGCCCCCACGTGACTCAGCCCGCCATGAGTCACAAGTGCATTCACCTCCCCGTTCCCCAAGCCCCGCTTTACTCATCTCGTCATCATCGTCGGCTGAGTTATCTCCGGAGTCTTCGTCGTCGGAGTCACCACCAGCATCAACAGTGAAGGCAGGCCGTAGAGGTAGAGGTAGATCTAAGAGAGTGAAAAGTAGTGTAGCTAGTAGGGTAAGGGCTGCTAGTGCTGTACGGCAACCTAGGGTCAGTGAGAGTGACCTTGACAGAGATAAGCCTCCCTCACAGCCAACCTCCACCACCATCACCACCACCCGCCCTCCACCGCCACGCCAGGGAATCCTGGACGCCTTCACGTGGACGGAAGGGTCAGATTTTGTCCCCGAAAATCTGGTTTTCGGTGAGAGCTCGTCAGGAGTTCAGCCTGCCTTCACTATGGACGAAAATGCTGAGTGTGTCGACTACCTTTTGGCCTTCCTAGATGACGAAGTCATGCAGCACATATGTGATGAGACCAACAGGTACGAATCACAACGTGCTGCTAGTGGTACAGGTGCAGCCAAGATGCAACAGTGGACCATGCTGGGAGTGCAGGAGCTGTATGTGTTCTTTGCCCTCATGCTTCTTATGCCACACTCCAAGAAGCATGAGTTGGAAGAATACTGGTCCATGGACCCCTTACTACCCTCACCGACCTTCAATAAGTACATGGCCAGAGATCGCTTCCGGAACATCATGGGAAACCTGCACTTTGCCGACAATGATGTACCTTCCCAAACCGACCCACTCTGGAAGATCCGGGAGATTCTGAAGAGAATGAAGGATAAGTTCATGTCATTCTCCCACCCATTTCAGAAGGTTGTCATTGATGAATCCTTGGTTTTGTTCAGAGGACGTCTTCGGTTTGTTCAGTACATTCCAAGCAAACGCCATCGCTTTGGAATTAAGTTCTTTGTACTGTGCGACTGTAAGACAGGGTACATCCTTGACTTCGTCATATATTCAGCCAGCACTGTCGATCTCGATAAAACTCACCCCCTTGGCTTCTCAGGCTGTGTAGTGAAAGTGCTCCTAGAAAAGTATTTTGGTGGGAATCATGTGCTGTATACAGACAACTACTATACAGCACCGAAACTTGCCAAATACCTTTCTGAGCACGGCATTGGCTCCTGCGGCACTGTGAAAAGTAATCGTGCCAACTTCCCCAAATTCCCAGAGGCGGGAAACTCGCAGCGAGGAGACATGCACCTACGCAAGTGTGAGAAGATGCTGGCAATACGGTGGCATGACAAGAGAGTCGTGCACATGCTCACCACCGTACATAAGGGGGAGATGAGAGACAGTGGGAAGGTCGACCGTAGGACAGGCGAACCTGTGATGAAACCTGATGCTGTGTTGGACTATAATATCAACATGCGGCTGGTGGACAAGTCCGACATGATGATTGGTGAGATCGACTGCCTCAGGAAGAATACTAGGTGGTACAGGAAAGTTTTTCTGCAACTCATAGATATGACGATGCTGAACGCCTTCATCCTGTACAAGATGAAGGTAAACCCACCCAAGTCCTTCTCCCTGAGGTTGTTCGCCAGGACTTGTGTCCAGCAGCTGCTGGAAAGATATGGTAGGGTGCAAGCAGCAACTCCAAGGCGCCATCCAGTTACACTACCCGACCGACTTGAGCAGAGGGCGTATATGGATTGGCACAGACTTGAGCTAATGCCTGCCACAGGGAAAAGGAAGGCTGCGATTCGCAGGTGTCAGGTATGTGCTCATACCACCTGCCGCACACCTGAGCATAAACGCACCTCTTGGCAGTGCGCTGAATGCCAGGTTCCCCTCTGTGTTGCCTGCTTCTTCGATTATCACAGCCAGAAGCAGTTCTAACAGTGCAAGTGTGGAAGCAGAATTATTTGGAAATAGGGTGTAAATAATGTGTAAATAGCAGGTGAAAGCAATGGATGTTCAGTTCATATGATTGAACAGTGTATTATAGTTTTATCTTACTGAAAGTGACAGTGAATAACATAGTGTAAGTAAAATAGCAGGGTAAATATTGAAAATAGAATAGAAAATGTAAATAGTAATGTAAGTAATTAGTAATATTATAATATGAGTACAAATAATTTATGTTATAACAGTGAGAGTGAATCCGTGGCTCTCTACGTATTTTACTGACTGAAAAATTGAATGACTTCAGTGACAATAAACTAATACGACTGAAGGAAACTTATGGAGAAAGACTCCAGATATATATAAGTGTGATATAGTAATAGAAATATAAAGTGTGAGGGGTTTTATGAATAATAAATGACAGAGTGCCTAGAGCGAACTAGCGCAAGTGCGACGATCAGACGCTCTCCTAATTTCCATTGCTTTCACAGTGTTTTTTTTTTTTAGTATGGATCCCAAACTACTTGAAAATTGTAGAATAGTGTTTATAGTGTTTGTATCTGGCTGTGGTAATCATATTACGGGTTGTCGGGAAGTGTAAAGTGGAGACTTAGTTACCCTACTTCAGAGGTCTCCACAAGTCCTATGGTAACAGAAGAAGGCTCAACAATCATTCCAGGAGAAAGCTGAAGGTATGTGCAATAAGCATATGTAATTTTATTATTCTAGGTCTAATAACTGATTTTTGGCAAATATTTTTTGAGAGTCTGTCGGAGCCCAAATAACCCCGCGGGACACGCAAGTCATTGGTAAACAAGCCCGCGGTGTAGGGGTTAACGAGGAAACTAAAAGAAAAAAAAATAGAAAGAAAATGCTATAGGGCAACGTTTCTTAACCTTTTCCGACCTCAGCACCCCCTGTAATAAGGTCTCAGGCCAGCCAGCACCCCTTTGCATCTAGTTGCTGGGACTACAGTTGCTGCACTACTACAGGGTTAAAGTAAAGTGAAGTGAAGCACTGCCTAACAGTTTGTTTTATACATTCTCCCCCCCAAAAAAAAGTAAATCAAGGATGCCAATACTAAGAAAAAACAACAACAACAAAAATAATGCATCATTTTCCAGCACCCCCTAAAACTGATTTCAGCACCCCTGGGGGTGCTAGCACCCCAGGTTAAGAAACGCTGCTATAGGGCCTCCTTATCCCAAGCATCTATGGCCAGTGAACAGGATGCAGTAGGCAAAAATGGACATCATCAAGGACGAGGTACCATCGAGCCTCCTATGGCAATGAGAAATAATATCTATCCTTCTAAAAGCTAATTCATTTTTGCGGCATCAGGTGTGCAGAGAACAGAGGCGAAGCTACTCGGTCCCGACATTAAAGCCAAGGTTGGCCAACCATACTTGCCCCTGAGTGCTCCTCTATTAGCAATAAATCCCAGCCGTTCTGTGGATGAAACAGTTAGTGGCCTCATTCGTTTTGAGCACTTTAACCCAACAGACCACCCAACAGACCACGTAGTAAATGGATTCCTGAATTACAGAAAACCATTACGCTTGTCACTCAGTGTAAAGTCGCTTCAGTGCAACACTACATCGGAAAAGTGAGTTGTGGGCGCAGCCAAATACCGAAAAATTACCGGAAAGAAAAAAAAAAGAACTGGAGCCTCCTAGCCCCAGGCGGCTAATGTCCTGCGGAGAGAAGAAAAAGGTGTAAGAGTGGAAGGAAATGTGTTGCATGTGGAACAAAATGCACCTGATGCAGGGCAACTGCAAGACTTTACTGCACTATTTAGGTGAATTACAGTATAGAGGTGCTATGTGTGGGGAGAGAGAGAGAGAGAGAGAGAGAGAGAGAGAGATGCATAAGCAGCACAAAAAGATGATAACGGCAGAGGTGATGATAACGATAATAATGATAATAAAATTAAATTAAGAATAATAATAATATTATTATTAATAGTATTATCAGTAGTAATACTAATAATAACAATAATAAAAATAATAATAATAATAATAATAATAATAATAATAATAATATCAACAACAACAACAACAACAACAATAATAATAATAATAATAACTAATAATCAAGGTTTTAGTAACGATGACAATTTAAAAGTACACAATACCATCTCCAATTAAAATTTCATACTTGTTTCGTAATCAAGCAGAATATAACACAAGCTAGACTTCCGCATGCAAATGGCAATAAGTCACGTGGTAACAAAGAATTAGCCAATGTGTCGTTATACCCTAACGAACCACCTCACTGTAAGTTCCCTGCAACAGATGGGTTCAGTTCGGGTTCGCCTTGCTTTTCCTGTCTGTCCATCTGCTCTTCTACGGTTTCCATCTACTTGTGTCTAATTATCTGTCCTTTAATTTTAGTTAATATGAATAGTTGAGGTTACTCATTCTTCCATCCACATTTCATCTATTCATGCAGCCACTCATAGACTTGTTGTTTCATCCAAGCAATATTTCAAAACTTGTCATCCATTCGTCTATCCAATCATTCAACCATGAACTAACTAGCTATTGTTTCGTACAGTCCTGTGTGTTGATGTACTGTATGTATTCTTTAACTGTCTATATCATATCCAACCATTTTCACGCATTCACCTGCAACACATTTAGGTGTTACATGTCAACTGTGTATTCATCTATCTGTTTATCCGCTCAGTCATCTTTCCTGTCTAGCTCTGAACACAGAAATAAGTTTGTTAATTAACCTATGTATCCATTTATCTCCACGAGTTCCATCCATCGGGCGATCAGATTTTTGTGCCATTCCTTTATCCATCAACTGGCTGTCTTTCTGTCTCTGTCTGTTGAGTCGCATATCAATATTTTTAGCTTGGAAGGTCGATATTGTAACATTACCTCTTTCCCTCTCAACTTACCCTAGGCTCAAGTAGTATCATCTTCGAATGTCAATCCATTTGCCCACTATGTATGATATTTAATTTTACATCATCTAGTCCAGCATCCATCTATCCATCCATCTATCCGTTTATCTGCCCATCCATCCATCGTTCTGTCTAGCCATATACATAGAAATGGGTTTTGCTGATTCTTTCCTTTATTTTTCTCTCATAATAATTCCTTATAAGTAAACTTTGATCCATACATCTTTCCAGCTGTCCATTTACCATTCCATCCATCAGCTTACGCATTCACCTACTTTTCTGTTCAGTTTGACAGTCAGTTATAGGTGATACTTATTTTTCCCGTTAACTATCCATTCATTTACTCACACCCATGCATCCCAGCAATCATATAGCATAACAACCATCTGATCATCTGTCTATCCATTCATTCCTCTACATTTCTATTCAGTTTAGCAGATAGGTACAGGTGTTACTGAATCCCATTCCATTAAACTCCATTTTTCTATCCAACTGCATATTATTTTTTGTCATTCATTCATTCATTATATCATTCGTCTACTCATATGCCATTCTTCTATTCCCTTGTCTGTCCATTGATTAATTCTCTTTTTTTTTTTTTTTTCAGCTGAACAACTAAGTTTCTGTCATTCATTCATTCACTTTCCCTTCATCCATCTACTTCAAGATATTGATTTAGTATATATACTGTACTCTTCATACATCTAGCCAGTATTTGACTGTTCTTCCATACAAATAGGTTTTGTCATCAGTTTGTCAATTCATCGGTTGATTCATCCCCATCCTTCCATTCAGTCAGGTTATCAAACATTGTTGCATTCATCCATCAGACCATCGTCCTTTCCATACAGCCAACAAGCTAACAGGTTTTTGTCATCCATCTATATCCATCTACCCATTTTCTCTCCTTCCAAGTTCTCCTCGGTTTAACCATTGTGTCTGTCATTTGTCAGTTTATCCACCAAATTCTCCATTCATCCTTTCATTCAGTTTTACATTCATCTGTCCAGCCTGTTTAAGTGGTCATACATTGTTCACACGTCATCCCCGGTGAAGGTGATTTAGAATATATATGTGTATTAAATATGTCACAAACCCGGCAGACTACAGAGAAGTCTGCAGAGCGTCTGAAAACTTTTATATAGAACAGGGAGTAGTAACTCCAACTTGTGCAATACTTGTGATAAGTGGGTGCATAAGGGATGTAGAGTTATTTAAGGAAGACTTTGAAATAATGCTGATTACGTGTGTGAGGTATGAACGCTTGGGCATTCAGAGGCAGATGGGAGGGAAAGGATTGCCCTTGCTGGAGAGTCTCTCGCGTGTGTGGCGGAGTTTTGCTATTTGGGGGACATGATATGTGCTGGAGGTGGGGTTAGAGCTAGCTCGGTGGCAAGGATAAGGGGTGTTTGGGAGTTGTTCGCAGAACTGTTGCCTCTCCTGTAACTGAAAGGGCTCTCCTTCCATTCTAAGGGGCCCTTCTATGCACCATGTGATAGGAGTGTAATGTTGTATGGTAGTGAGACTTGAACTAAAGGAACTGGATGTTCATAGGCTCAAACTTACATAAATGATAAATATTTGACGGATGGGTAGTGCGTCTTTGAATGACAGGTAATGGGAGTTAGGGCTGTTAATGAAGAGTTGAGAGGGAGGGTGGAACTTTAATGTATTTTGATGGTTATGCTTGGTCAGACAGACCAAGCTTACTCGGAAAAGAAAAGAAAAAAATAAGTGTTGTAATGAGAAATGGTAGACTGAGATGGTTTGAGCATGTGGAAGGGATGAAACGTAACAAACTGGTGCTGAGGGTGAGAGGTGTGAACACTGACGATAGACTGCAAAAGGCAGACTGAGATAGACCTGGGAGGCCATAGGGTATGACTTCATGGATAAGCGACTGAAAAGAGAGGCTGATAGAGATTGGGCAGCGTGTATAATTGCTATCTGGTGACCAAGGCCAATGCATGCAAGTTTTCTGGAGCCTGTTCAAAAATCTGGAACAAAACGAAAGCAAATAAACTATTTGCACAGCGGTGAACCTTCATCCAGTTAAGGTTATTAGCAGGGTTTGACTCGGAGGCAGCTGTGGGGGTGGGGGGAAGTGACAGGTTTTCAGTTCAGAACAAAAAATGTTTGCTATCCATTTGTGTGTGTGTGTGTGTGTGTGTGTGTGTGTGTGTGTGTGTGAAGGATGGGAACCCCCAAGCCCTTGGGGGTTGCTGGCAAGACTGCTATTCACTTTTTTTTTTCTACCTAGGAAAGATATATACACAGTGGCAGATCTCCTAATCCCTTTTCCCCACTCTCGGTTGATGGTAGTGATTTGGGGGGGGGGGTGTGGACTCTTGGACATCAATGCCATTATGCACCGTTATGTATTTTACTTAGGGAAACGAAGTTTTTTTTTACACTAGTTGACCTTTACCCAGACCAGGCTTTTGTCTACAGTAGATGAGAACCCCCAGAGGCTGCCCCCGTAAATAATTATATCTTTTCACTTAGCGTACTTAAGAAGGGAGTGCAGTTGTCAAAGATGTAGATTGTCTTGCTACGGCTAACTGTGGTATTATTTAGGCTTTCTGTAAACCTCTAGGTTTCATATCGTTTCCTGTTTTGAAGTAGGGCTGCATATTTTTGTTGTGGCTGTTTTTTTTTTTTTTCCCTTCTTAACATTTTCATTCCTCTAGGAATTACCAAATACATATTGTGCTGCTACTGCCAAATTCTGTTTTGTCTTCTTATAAGGGAAGAAATACTTGTGAATCAAAAACATGATAACTGTAAAGCAAATGTGTTCATACATTACACTGCCACGAGAAAAAGTTCCTCGCCAGTTCCCTACCAACACTGTTTCATTCCAGTCATAAGGTTCATACGTTCCCAAACGACAGATTGTATCCTCCCATCTCCTGTTTTTTTTGCAAAATCCTTCAAATTGCTATCATATAATATATTTCGTGAAACATCTTCCATCATTACAGCAGCCGGGGAAGTGTCAGCAAAACTTTTAATCGTAATAGTACGGTACCTGTTTTAAATTTAGGTAAGGCATATATGGCAGCTGAAGAAAAATCCAGACACAAAAGTAATAAAGATTTTCATTCAATTAGTTGAAGGATAGGAATGATGGATGAATGAAAGCGTGGTTATTTTTATCTGGTCACTCGACTATTGCATTATAGTCTCCACCTGCTACAATGGTGGCGAATATTTTTTCTGCTGGTATTATTACTATTCCCTCCTCAGAGTCTCGCAACGATTCCTGGAGAACTGATGACGGTGCGAGGAATGTGAAAGGCCCAGGTCATGTATCATAGCATGGACCACTGCTGATAGAAAAAAAAAAATCCAAATCCTCTATGCACAGTGGAAGTGCATGTTACAAAGAGTCATATCAGAACAATATTGTATTTTGCACGAGATAAGTCGAGTCTACTGGAGATTTTAATACGACCTTTGCAAAGAATACCAGGTTTTGTGTCCTGGTATGAGCCACTGCTGATAGAAAAAATCCAAATCTCCTCTATGGGGTCAAGGGCATTGTAAGAAACAGTAGGTGGAGACTAATGACTGTTCACAGGATAGTTACAGAATTTTTGTTTACATTTTTCGTGTTTTTTTGTCATTTGTTTTCTATCCTTAATACTAGTAGCAATATGATAATACTAATAATAACTAGAACTCTCTAGCTGTCCTATGGACAGTCACTAGTCTCCACCAACTGTTTCTTACAGTGACCTTGACCCTATCGTGAAGATCTGAATTTTTTTCTATCAGTAATGGCCCATACCAGGACACAAAACCTGGGCCCTTCAGATTCCTTGTGCAGTCTCCAGTTCTCCTGGAATCATTGCAAGAAACTGAGGAGGGAATGATAATAATACGAGCAACAAAAATAGTCTCCACCTATTTAGTAGGTGGAGACTAATCATCATCATGATCATCATCATCATCACCATCATCATCATCATCATAATCATCATCATCACCATTAGTCTTCACATACTACGTTGGTGGAGACTATTGTTTTCCATGGTATTATTTTTCCTGCCTCAGAATCTCGCAACGATTCCAGGGGAACCGGAGGCTGCACAAGGAATCTGATGGGCCCGGATTATGTGTCTTGGCATGGGCCACTGCTTATAAAAAAAAATATAAAAAAATTCTTCCTAATGAGGTCAATGTCATTCTAAGAAACAGTAGAAGGATACTAGTGAATGTTCAGAGGACAGCAGTCGAAACTTAGAGGACCGATTCCTAAGAGTTCATTTATTTTTATTATTAGTCTCCACCTGGTATACAGGTGGGCAGTATTGTTTTCACTGGTATTATTAGTCTCCACCTACTACATGGATGAAGACTGTTGTTTTCTCTGGTATCATTATTACCGTACTATTCCAGCCTCATAGTCTTGTGATGATTCTAGGGGAAATAGAGACTGTGCAAGGAATCTGAAGGGCCCAGGTTATCTGTCCTGGCATGGACCATTGCTGATCGGAAAAAAAAAAAAAAATCTCCCCAACAAGGTCACTGTAAGAAACAGTAGATGGAGACTAGTGACTGTCCGTAGGACGGTTAGAGTTCGAGTTATTCCTGCCATCATCGTTGTCATTGTCTTTGTTGTTGTTAGATAATTCACTATGTAACGGGAATACACTGAATGTTAAACTTACATTAGAAATGGCATTAGCTAGATCAATTTATTTAACCCTCACACACCAGGCAATATTTAATGAAGTCGTCACCTCACTACGGGCAATTTCCTGGAAACCATTGAAAAATTGTTTGTTTTTAAACCTTAATATATCATAAAGCAGAGCGAATGAAAGTATCTCCAGGTCTCTAGGTGGATGCATTGACGAGTAATTATGTGAGAAAGAGAATTAATTTTCTCTGCGTGAGCGGCATGAGAGCAGGATGTGTTCATGCGTTTGCCAGTGGTGCCAACTATGACTTTCCTTTCAATGTGATAACTTACTCCGCTACTGAATAAACTAGACACTGCTGCAATCAAGGCATGCCTTATGGCACTATCATTGAGCCCTTTTCTAGGATTCTTGGAAAGAGGCTTGGCAGGGATGGATGATGCAAGGGTCCACGTAAGGTGGGAACAGAATTGGACGAGAGACTTAAGAAAACATCGTCCTACACCTGGCAGAGTCACAGAGGCGACTGAGGTATGCTTGCCTCGGATGTTGGGAGATTATCCCCACGCTTTGGTGACGAGATCATGTGGCGGCCACTTCAAACTGTCATGTGAAAACACTTGCAGGTATAGCCGTCACCTGGTTCCCCCGATCCACCAATTTTTCCTCGGATATAACTGTCACCCAGCGTTTTGGTGTTAAGACCTCTTAAAATATGAAACAGAGATAACTTTACCATGTGGGGTTAGGTTGAAGGATGAGAAGGACTTTAGATAAGGGTCTTTTGGATCAGAATGACTATCTACTTAACTAAGTAATACGTACTTTCTATTTTATAATCACTAGTGACGCATGATTAAATTATGCTCAAGATAAATTTGGAATATGATAAGAGGAGTACATAAGCACAACAAAAGCGTGCAACTGTACCTCCAGCAGGACCCTGTGAAATCTAGAGGCTCAGATTAAGCACAAATAGTACCAAATATAACCATTAGAAGAGTCTTGTAACGCATCATACTTTTCAGTAATAAGTTTCCGGATTTATCTTGGAAAGATCATACTGTTTCACTGTTAAAGGCTGCATCCAAGAGATAAAGTGTGCTAAGCCAACTCCATGCCCTTTTTACGTCTGCTCAGCTGTTGACACTATATATGTTACAGCGACTTTGTGCAATCACGTCTAGGGAATATTTGAAATGAGTTTAAATTAGGATGGGTTAATTAAGGTTAGGTTAATTTAGGCTGTGGTTAGGTTAGGCTGGGATGATCTAGGTTAAGTTTAGGTTTGGTTAGAGTAGGATAGTTAGGTTAGGTTAGGTTAGGTTAGCCTAATTTAGATTGATGTTATGTTAAGCGTTCATATAAATTAACTTAACCTAACGTTGCCTAACTAATCTAGCCTACCCCAACCTAAATTTAACCTAGATTATCTCAGCCTAACCTAACCGCAGCCTAAATTAATCTGACCTTAATTAACCCATCCTAATTTAAAATCATTTCATAAAACTCCTAGGGATTTCATGAAATCACTGGTTACAAAATTTTCCCTGTAACATATATTGGGTTTATTCACCCCTGTGTTGAGGACAACTCTCATGTGTAGGGAGGCTTCTCACATACTGATCTTCTCAACAAGGTGAAATCAAAGGCTTTTCTTCTCATTAACTCTCCTCCTCTTACTGGCTTCCTTCAACCTTTGTCTCTTCGCAGCATTGTTGCACCTTTATCTCTTTTCTATCACTACATCAATGGTCACTGCCCCTCTGAACTGTTTGCTTGCATCCCTCCACCACTACAGTGGGCACGTAGCACCCGTCTAGCAGCAAACTCTCATCCCTTTTCTGTCCAACTTTCCAATGCAAGAGTTAACCGTTACTCCCAGTCCTTCATGTATGCAACAGGTCAACTCTGGATGTGTCTTCCTCTGTCTGTATTTCCTACTGCCTATGACCTGCAGTCCTTTAAACGCAGTGTGTCCTGACATCTCGAAATGAGCCGATCGTGAATTTGGCTCTGTTATCTTGTTTTAATTTATTCTTGGGGGGAACTGTTTGTGAGCATCTAGCCTTTGGTACCTTCTTCCTTGCATAAACAAAATCTCTGAAATCATTTTCTGCAACAATAATTTTCGCCAGAAGTTGTTTCTCCTCCTCATCGTCTTTCTAATCCCCCTGGAGACAACGTGACTTGGCAACCATCAGCGAGCTGTGGAATGGAGAAAAAATCGCCATCATCATCTCGGCCGAGGATAAATACATCTCGGCCGAGAATAAATAACTTCGTATTATATTCCAGTTTACAACGGAAATTTTAACTGATCTCAGTGAAGATCATTTCAATTTCATTAGTGAATATGAAGAGAGTTATGGCTCTCACTTAAGACATGGAATCATTGGATGAATATAACCTCACTAAAGGAGAGACAAATTGAATTGCTGTATGTTAAGCGGTTACTAGATGAAACTTACTAGAAATATACATGTTAATGATTAAAAAAAAAACAATAATGGTTATGTCAGTAATTAATAAGGCACACGGAGAGATTATTCTTTATTGTATTACATACCAAAGAATAAGGAGGAGTGGAAGAAAGCAAGGATACAGAATACTTAGTGTGGGAAAGAGGAAGAATGAACTGTAAGAAAACATTAAAACAAAGACAGCCAAGGAAGCATAGAAACAAAGCGGTTGGTGGAAAGGGAAATTGATACTGAATCGAAGGAGTCTGAAAGAATGGAGAGAGAGAGAGAGAGAGAGAGAGAGAGTAAACATTCCTAAACTGCTAACCTTATTTCCTGAACCCAGTATTTATCATTCGTACAGGAGAGAGAGAGAAAAAAAGTGAAATCGAAATCATAAAGGCTATATTTATAAGACTGGCATACCAATAGTCGTAACTGATAAAAACTGTAACAATACTGGATTATATGAGCAGACAACCAGGCGATTGCACTGGGGTAATGATAGGGTGTTTTGAGATACTTGTATTAAATATATGCTTTATTAACTTCTCATCTAGTGACTCTTCTTAACTGAGTACAACTATTACCAGGTAGGAACAAGAAAAGATATATATTATTCATTGTATGAAATGGGTTTTTATTAAGAGCTCTCCTTAACTGAATGAAATCTCTAAGAGGTAAGGAGAATAAAGTATAATGAACGTTTTGGTTATGAATGGGTTATGCTCCGTTTTTGTTAGACTGATTGTTATCAACTGAAATAAATGCTAATTTCAAGAGGTCAGGAGGAAATCGCACTGCGTATCAAGAACCTCCTGAGTATTATATTCAGGATGCTGAGTGGAAGAACACCACAGTCTGAGTGAAGGCCTTGTCACTCATGAATGATCAACCTCCATGAGACGACTGGAGTTTTCCAAAATATGAATTGCTATCAGGAAAAATAAAATGGTCACTCATTCTTTAATATACAGCATTACGGATTCTCCGGCCCCAACACCTCAACGGGGATGATTTGGGATTAGGTCTCGGCATTTTTTATCTCCATTATTTTATTCGGGTGAGGAAATTTTGAATATTCCCAATATTAGCCAAGACATTTTCGAATCCTTTGGCTCCTGTGGTTTTCCTCGGCCGAAGAAAATCTTGTTTTTGCCTGATAAAAGTATCTTAGTGTGTAAATGGAACAAAAGGGGTCCGCATTCTAGTCGGCTCACGAGGGTCCCTGTTACCTTGTACTCTCCGAATGATCTTGCTTACCACATCATGTTCCGTGTGTGTGTGTGTGTGTGTGTGTGTGTGTGTGTGTGTGTGTGTGTGTGTGTGTATCTTTTTATTATCGAAACAGTTTGCATAGATAACCTAAAACGATAACATTTATACGCCATGTGCAGAAATAAAACGATACCAGCGTGGTCTAGTGCGTTTGAGGTCACACTGTCAAAGAAGTTTTTTTTTTTTTTAATAAGAGAACAGAGGAAGGAAAAACAAATGAATAAAAAAAATAAATAAACCATACACCAGATTACTGGCGTCCTCTGTTCATAAAATATCTGTATTAGTTGGAATTGAACAGCTGTGGTTTGAAGTTTGGAGGGAAACAACTCCGAGGAAGCGAGTTCCAGAGAGATGCAGTTAGGGGAATGAAAGAATTCTGGTAGGCAGAAGTTTTGCAGTATGCATGAGTGACATTCCAGTCATGAGCGCTACCAGATGCGAGTGTAGCACGGGGGAAGGCATGGAGAGGTGGCACCATGGACGCAACTTCGTCTGAGCGTTTGCCTTAAAAATATCTGTAAAACAATGCAAGGGAGGCAATATTCCTTCTTACTTGAAGGGGAGGTAGTTTATTTGTAATGACAGGGTTGTTAAGAATTCTAACAGCTTTGTTCTGAATTTTGTCTAGTTTTAATGCAACCTCTCTACATCCATTCCACAAGGTCGAGCACTAATCAAGCTGAGAGCGCACATGACTCTTATAAATTATAGCTAACTGCTCATCAGTAAAGAAGTTACGGACTGTATAGTAATCAAAGTTTCTTTGAGGCGGTTTTACTCGTAGCAAGTGATCTAACATGAGAGGACCAGCTGAGGGAGTTGTTAAGTGAGACGCCGAGAATTTCAATACTTATGGAGATGGGAATATTAGTAGCACTAAGGTAGTGTACGAATCTGGCATGATCTGTCTATTAGTAAATTGTATATATTTAGTTTTACTGGCATTGTTGAGACAAGGTTGTTTTGTCCCCATTCACTGATCGTAGATAGGTCTTCATTTATGGAGATAGCTGTACTGACTTGAGAGGTAGAGATATTAGACTTTGTAAATGGGTGTCTGAGTGTGAATGAACTATGTAGTGTTGAGTCATCTGCATATGAGTGGATGGGATTGTGGGTGACAGATAAGAGATCATTAATATGAACTAGGAATAGGGTTGGTGCCAGAACTGATCCCTACAGCACGCCGGCGTTAATTGAGTGGAAATTGGAATATACATCGTCTACTGTTACTCTTATTTTCCTGTCACTAAGATATGAGGAAATCAAAGGAACAAAAGACGTTAGACCATAGCAAGGGAACTTGGACAACAGGGAACGGTGCCATACTCTGTTGAAAGCTTTAGAAATATCAAGGGCTACTACGTGATAGAGTATCAGGAGAAATGGAACGCATTGAAAGATCAGGAAAATGGCAGTGTGGAGGAGGAATTTCAGTTGTTTGAGAGTGCTGTGGTGGGGCATGCGGAAAAGGTGTGTGGTGTGAGACGTGTGGGTGGTGGTGTAAGAAAAGGAAGTGAATGGTCGTGGGAGGAAGTAAGTATGGCCGTGGCTGAGAAGAGATGTGCATATGAAGTGTGGCTGCAGTGGAAGGATGAGGTGTCATATGAGAGATATAAGGAAAAGAGGAATAGGGCGAGAAGGGCTGTTCGTGATGCTAAAGTGGCAGCAGATGAGAGGTGGGGTAGGTGGTTGACTGAGAATTTTCAACAGAATAAGAAAATGTTTTGGAAGGAGGCGAAAAAGGTGTGAAAGGGAGAGTCTGGGAAGGAAGAGCGAGCAAAAGCAGTGAATGGAAGGATGTTAATTGAGATGGATGCAGTAAGGAAGAGATGGGCAGAGTATTTTGAAAGATTGTTAAATGTAGAGGAGGAGAGGGTGGCTGAGATTGTGGCAGATGGAAGGGTGCAAGGAATAAATGTGTTGAGAGAGTTGAATGATTCTTTGATCATGAAGGGGGAAGTGCAGGAGGCAGTAAAGGAGATGAAAACAGGGAAAGCTGCAGGTATGGATGGGTGTGCTGTGGAATGCCTGAAGGGTGGTGGAGTGACTATTGTTGACTGGTTAGTAAGATTGTTGAATGTGTGCATTGTGAAAGGTATGGTGCCAGTTGACTGGGAAAGTGCTTGTGTGGTCACGTTGTATAAAGGCAAGGGTGATAAGTATGAATGTACTAGCTTTAGGGGTATATGTCTGTTGAGTGTTGTAGATAAGGTGTATGGTAGAGTGTAAATTAAGAGAATCAGAGAGGGTGCAGAGGGAGTGATTGGTGATGAGCAGTGTGGCTTTAGGAGAGGGATGGGATGCATGGATCAGGTATTTGCTGTGAGACAAGTCTATGAAAAGTATTTAGCAAAAGGCAAGGATGTGTTTTGGGCATTCATGGATTTAGAGAAAGTGTATGATAGAATAGATAGGGAGGCTTTGTGGACCGTTTTAATTTGTATGGACTTGATGGTAGGTTACTAAAAGGGGCATAAAGATTTTATGTAAATAGTAGGGCGTGTGCAAGAGTGGGAAATACTGTGAGTGATTGGTTTCCCGTGAGAGTGGGGCTGCAGCAGGGATGTGTAAAGTCGCCTTGGTTGTTTAATATGTGTGATGTCGCCTTGGTTGTTTAACATTTATATGGATGTTGTTGTAAAGGAGGTGAATGCAAGAGTTTTAGGTGGAGGTCTGAGTCTGGTAAAAGTTGATGGTAGAGAGTGGAACCTGAAGCAGCTGCTGTTTGCAGATGATACTGCACTGGTGGCTGATTCAGAGGAGAGATGGAGACAGTTGGTAGAGGAGTTCGGAAGGGTGTGTGAACGGAGGAAATTGAAAGTAAATGAGAATAAGAGTAAAGTGATGAAGTGTACGAGGTCAGTAGATGGTAGGGGGATGAATATAGTTTTGAATGGTGAGTTGCTTGAGGAGTAGGGTGTTTTAAGTATTTAGGGTCACGTGTTGCTGTGGATGGAAAAATAGATACAGAAGTGAAGTTTAGAAAGAATGAAGAAGGAAAGGTGCTGGGAGGAATGAAAATAGTGTTTAGATGTCGTTCGTTTAGAATGGACGTAAAAAGAAGGCTGTATGAGGGTGTTGTGGTACCGACTCCATTATATGGGGCTGAAACATGGAATATGGGTGTAGCAAAGAGGAAAAGTTTGACTGTAATGGAGATGAGGTGTCTGAGGAGTATATGTGGCGTGACGCATTTGGATTGAGTGCGAAATGATGAAGTGAGAAGGAGAACTGGAGTTGTTCGGGAGATGGCTGATTGAGTTGAGCAGAGGGTGTTGCAATGGTTTGGGCATATGGAGAGAATGTATGATAAGCGATTGGTGAAAAAGATAACTAGATCTGATGTGAGAGGTGTAAGGCTGAGAGGGAGACCACGAATAGGATGGATGGACAGTGTGAAGAGAGCGTTGGATGCGAGATGGATGTCTGTTGAGCAAGGAAGAGTGGCTGTGCGTGACAGAATTAAATGGAGAGAAACTGTGAATGAATAAGTGATGACGCAGCCATGAGGGGATATTCTCCTGCATTTGGTCTGATCAGCTAATTAGTCAGGTGCAGGTAAGGGGATGGGTCTATTATGATGTGGCAGAGGTAAACCAGCTCTGCTGTCGGGCCCTGCTGCGGATGTTACTGATTGCACTGCGCAGTTGACCCTCGTGCAGTGTGGTGCGGTGAGGATCTGTCCCATCTCCCCTTTGGGGCTAAGATGCGAATGAATGTGTTTGAATGGATGAGTAAATTGGGAGTGTGTCATCCTGTCTTGGCTACCTCCCCTTCTTTGAGGGAAGCAACCTAGGTATATAGATTAATAGACTACATAAGTTTCTCCATATAGGTCAACTGATTCATGGATGCTATGAGTTAGGAGATTGAGTATGTCAATGGTGGATCTTTCGTGGTGAAAACCATATTGTCTATCACTAATTTAGTTGTTGGATTCAAAATGTTTAACAATGTGCTTATTAATTAACGTTTCAAATACCTTACCAAGAGAAGATGTGACAGCTATTGGTCTGTAATCAGAGGGGTCAGTGGAACTTCCTTTCTTCGGAATTGGGTGGATGTTGGCTTCTTTCCTTGAATTTTGGGAATGAAGAAGTACGTATGCATAGTCTGAATAATTTAGCTAGAACAGAGACAAGTTCAGGGGAACACTCTTTCAAAACAATTGGAGGAATTCCATCTGGACCTGGACCTTTGTTGTAGGTAAATTGTCTAGGATGGATTTTATGTATCTTGTCCGTATTTTAAGTGGAGCAATTTTGAGAGAGTCAAGTTCAAGTACTGGGACATTCTGTCTGGCATCCTCTATGGTGGAATTTCTGGCAGATGTACTGGCAAAAATATCTGCTTTCCCACGCAGGTCATTTGTAATGTTGCCATGTGAAGATTTTAGTGGGGGAATGGAAGATGACATGTTAGAGTTATTATTGAAAGAATTAAGAGTTGACCAGAATTTTCTATTGTCTTTAGGGTTGTTAAGTAGTTTTTATGCTTGCTTTTGAAGAAAGTTTGATTAAGCTAGATTTATTACAGCTTTTGCATGATTTCTAGCAATTTTAAATTGAGAGAGTGATTCAGATGTTTTTGATTTTAAGTAAGAGTTATATGCTAATGACTTTTGGGCTGTTGCTCTGGCACAATTGCCATCAAACCATTTTGGAGAGTTCGATCTCTTAGTGAACTGTTGCCTTGGTATGAATGAATCCATACCAGCTATTATTAAGTCTCAAATGTGGGACTGGGTAGAATTGAGATCACTAGAGAAGAAAGACTGCAATGGAATATCAGCAAGATCATTTCTAAATCCATCCCAGTTTGCCCTATCAAAGTGCCATCGGGTCACCCTGACAGGTTCAGAACGGGGAGGTGTGAGGGGGTTAACTAAGGAGGCTTTAATAAGATTGTAGTCGGAGGATCCAAGTGGTGACAGTACCTCTATCCTGTATTGATCTGGATTATTTGTCAAGAAGAAAGCCAAGAGATGGGCATTATGGTCAGGATTATCAGGTATTCTGGTTGGTTGCTTTACCAGCTGGGTGAGATTAAACGATTCTGCAAACAGCTCTCACTCTAGACCAGCGTCATCAGTCCTGGCAGAATGCAATAACCATTCAACATTATGTATGCCAAAATCACCCCAAATGGTAATTTCGGTGCTAAGGGCAAGGTTAAGGTTACTCAACTGTGTGGATATGGAATCAAATACACTGGGTTCCGAGGAAGCATTGGGGAAGCGACAGACGACACAAATATATTTGGTAATATTTTGACAATTTAGTTTATACAATGAGTAACCAAAACTGGATGAAGTGAAGTTTAACCCCTTAACCGTGGGGCATCACTTTCGTGACACTTGGGAGCAAAGGATCATACCGCGGGGCGTCACTTTTGCGATTCTGTGTTATTTTGAATTAGCCCAGGCTTTCAAGTGGTAGCTTGTATCATCTATCAGTAGTGCCAATGTTCAAAACTAGTCAGCACTCCTAATCTCATCTGTACTCCCATCCATTGTTGACAATTTAGCCATTTCTTCCCGCTCTTGACTCCCCTCCCTACCTTCCCTCCATTACCCACTCCTCTCGCCTGCCCGGCCATGCTACGCTAAGTAAATCTTCCCTGGAATTTTCCACTGATTTCATCCATTGCAATAAGCCCTATGCCCTATTCTTATACCAAATAATATATACCAAAAAGAAATAAGGTAAGTGAGAGTGCCATACACCTGGAATTGGCTAATTATCACCTGACAACACTTCACGTACACTCGTTTGCTAATTTTTGCTGTTTATTTCCCCTTAAAATATGCCGTACAATCTATTCTCGTACTAAAAATACACATAAGGAGGGAAGGGAGAAGCCTAAGTGATATTTACATTCACCTGGAACTACCTAATTTATAATGTATTGTCTAGATTTCCTGCCAATCATTTCACAGCTATATATTAGCAGCTCTCAAGAGGCTGACGTTGGCAGTAATGCATTCTCCCTAGGTAGGCCACCCCGGCCCACCACTATCAGTTTACTGTCGTCTTTCAAGGTGAAAGTACGTCGGATTCGCTCCTGCTAACTTCCGCCGCTTTTTAGCCCAATGCAAAGGGCCCTGTGACTTTTACCCCCTACTTAAACCTCGTGCGGAAAGAGGTAAAGGGCTGACAATTGATAGAGAGTGACTACGATTTTTCTGTTGAGTAAAACAGTGCAAGTGGAATTGTAAATAATGTGTAAATAATGTGTAAACAGCAAATGAAAGCAATGAATGTAAATATAAGTGAACAGTGGAAAATAGTTTTATAAGTTACTTGAAGTGACAGTGCATAACACAGTGTAAATAAAATAGAAATGTAAATAATGTAAATAAAATAGAGAACATAAATAGAAATGTAAATAAGTAGTATTATAAGAATACGAGTATATATACTAGGAGTAATGAAAGTGAAAGTTTCACTCTAGCATGTATGAATACTATGAGTTATGAGACTGAAGGTGAAAGTGACATTCACTCTCAATGCTAGTATACAGGACGAGAAAGTGAATGCTACGTATTTTACTGAAAGAAATTGAATGCCTACAGTGACAATAAACTACTATTATTGAAGGAAACTTATGGATAAAGACTGTATATATATATATATATATATATAAGTGTTATATAGTAATAGAAATATAAACTGTGAGTGTTTTTTTGAATAATAAATGACAGAACACCAGCGGCGACCGATCGGAAGTGGGAAGGTCATACGCCCTCGTAATTTTTATTGCTTTCACAGTGTTTTTTTTTTTAGTATGGATTCCAAACTATTTGAGAATCACAGAATAGTGTTTCTAGTGATAATATCAGGCTGTGGTAATCATATTACGGGTTGTCGGGAAGTGTAAAGTGGAGACTTCGTTACCCAACTTCAGAGGTCTCCACAAGTCCTACTGTACTCGACGAAGGCTCAACAAACACCCAGGAGAAAGCTGAAGGTATGTGCCATAAGCATATGTGATTTTAATATTCTAGGACTAATAACTGATTTTGGGCAAATATTTTTAGAGAGTCTGTCAGAGCGCGAATATGCCCGCGGGAGCCACAAGAAAAAGCAAAACAAGCCCGCGGTTAAGGGGTTAAAACAGTGTCAACTGCATATTGGGATTTGATATAACAACAGGTGGTGCCCTTGTTATAGAAGTTTGTGAGGAGATGATAACCGGGAAAACAAAATGGGGAAGTAGAGGGTGAGATTTGTAGTTCTGTGAGGAAAAGGGCCAAAGGGGACATGGACTGAAGGAAAAAATGAACTGAGTTTAAATTTGTGCTAAGGCCGCAGATGTTTGTGAAGAATAAGGCCACACTTTCACTTCCCCGCTGACGAGCATTACCGGAAATTGCAACAGTCGCTGCCGGCACAGTCGCTTGATGGCGACCGGGAGGACCCTGTGACACCAGCCCTACCCTGCCGGTGGTGGCAATCCGAGGTACCACCTGATTTGATTGTAACGTTGCAACGGCCATTGCTAGAGAGAGTGAATAGGTGTGATACGTTATGCGCATGTAGTGTGGTGTAGACAGTTGAATGTAGAGGTATTAAGAGAGTATTCTGGCCTACTCTGTGGAAATGAATGCACTGTAAATGTTCAGCAAAGAGAGAGAGTCAGGATCAAGTCCTGAGGGCCGGTGAAATGGGAGCTCCAGCTCTCCTTATCACCAGCTTGCCTTCCACCTCGGGAGTACTGCCCTTTTCGACTGGTGCTACAGTTCGATTCCACCCAATGGTAAACGGTTGGCGTCAGGAAGAACATGCTGCAACAAAGTGCTACACACTCCAACCTACGTCCTCTAAATACTGGCAACGACTTATTCCCGCAAAGGAGGGAGTTTATGATTAAACTTTCTTAACCCCACCAGAGTTATAACTTCTCATTTATTTTTCTGCAAACATCAGACGACTTTATTCAACTGAGTGAGCATAGGAGCTTCCGAGCGTTCATATTTCAGGACCGGGAAAAGTCAAGTCTATCTATCTATCTATCTATTGCCAGACGCCATAATCCCGTAAGGGGTGGTCGTTGACTATGGGTTATTTGTTTTACGGGGAGGGGCACTAACCCTCCACCAACCCACTTGTTGACACGTAGGGAGCACGTATGGTTTGGTTATATGGTTACCACCCATAAATGGTTTCTTGGCTTACAGGAAACATACTGTGCTGTATTCCCACTTACACAGGAGGATTTTTTTAGATAGTCATAGGAGCGTGAGAGGGATATTGAAGAAATCAATGAATATGGGAAAGATGCCAGGATGTCATGTACTTTCTCGAAGATACTACAGAATAACAAATCGTGATCCATTCAGTTCATGATTTTTTTTTTTTTTTTCTGTTGCCTACTGACAGTTTTACTCAGGTCGTGAGACGCTCTCTGAACGAGAGGGTTCAGATATTGCTTTACCTAACCCTTCACTACATACAGTTTTATTCAGCACTTGAGGCGTTTTCTGAATTGGAGAGGTCAGAGACAGCCTTTAATTTACCTTCACTACAATAGGTCTCCTCAAAGGGACATCAAAATTAAAGTAAATATAATGTGCCTTAGCAACTGCAGCTGAATAAAATAACTCCAGAGCCTTGGTAATTTTCAACATTATGTTATGTTTTCTTGCAATAAGAAATATAAATGCAATGCACGATCGTGCGTCAGGGGAGGAGAGGTCGTTGCTGAGTAAGGAGAGAAGTCCTTGGAGATACTGTTGTCATTAAGTACGAGTCCTATCGGTAGTAACTTATGATTATAGTAGAGAGGCCGAAAATGACACTGTGACAAATCAGAATACATTTATGTTATACGTTTAAAACCAACTACCATTAACCCCTTCGCTAAGAGGATGCATTTAGTGTTCTTCCTGTCTTCAGACGATACTACTTACGGCAAGCAGGAACAGTCCCCTTACTGTGAATAATATAAATGGAGGCACCATCTTTCCTGCTCCGTTGTAAGATCTCTCCTTAGAATATAATCGTCTGCAGGTATCAAGAATAAAGTTTATATAACTTCCTCGTACTGATGGTTGTAAAATACGATTCCTGTCAATTACATGTCAGAAAGTTTGCATATAGGTTGAAACTCGATTGTGACATGATATGTAAGAGGATTTCCCCTTGTTATCTCGAATACTTTATTATCTTGCTTTTTTTGTGAAAACTCAGAAGTAAGTTACAGGTATGAGGGAGGTGGTGGCTCAATCGGTAGAGGTGGCCTGCGGTCCTACCGGACCCGGGTTCAAATCCCCGCTGGGGCAGGGAACAGTTTAAGGATTTGAATTTCATAAAATGCAGGCTTTACCGATCTACCAGAAGACCCACCGACATGTAAAAGTACCCCCCGCTAATACCAATACACCAGTCCTGTATGAGTCAGTCCTAGCATGTATTCAATATGGACGGTGGGTGTTGGCGCCGAAGTGGTGACATGTAGTGGTGTATGATATGCAGGAGGACTACTGGGCCCTGTGAGCAGGCTGTGACGCCTATGCCCGGAGTCGGACGCATAAAAAAAAAAAAATGTTATAAATTTGCTTTCGAATTTCAGTCGTGGTCAATTGTCCGAATAACGAGCTGGAAGACCCTAACCGTTATTACGATAACCACGTACTTAAATCATTTGGCAACGATGTACGAATGTTGTGTTTATCTCAACAGCAGAGAAAACTCACCGCTGCAGAAAGACAACGTACTATCTTGACAAGCGTTCTGGCTGAGAAATAAGAGCATTGGATTTTATTTTAGTAATGTCCACGTCATTCAGTCATTTCAGAACGTACTGAAGTTAACGGAAGCTTCTGTCAGCCACCGGACTGGCTGATTCCCAGCATTATCAGAACACCGAATTTGTTACGACTACTGAGCTCTATAATATGGAGGGGCTTTCTCTCTGCTAGCACCTAGTAGTTTGAGTGTCCGCCTCCGGGACGGCGCTGGTGCAGTGGTAGCCACATTTAAGCACCCCATCTGACTCCCGTGCCTTCTGAAATCACCTAATGAGTCCGGAAAATATAGTGTCCTGGTCCACTGCGCACCGTGCGGATGCAAAAATGGGCACAGGAATTCACTGAAGAGAGATGGCAGTACATTCGCATGTAAGAAATAAATCTTGTTGCTAATTCTGAAAGATTACTACATATGTTAAATGACCCTGAATATTGGGTCTATGAATGTGCATGGATGTAGTACGATTGAGGATAAAAGGGAGGAGATTGGGAGAATGTTCGTGAGAAGAAAGTTGGATGTGTTAGCTTTGAGTGAAACGAAGATGAAAGGGAAGGGTGAGTCTATGTTTGGAAGTGTGACTGGAAGATTGTCAGGTGTTGATAGAGGAAGGGCAAGAATAGGTGTGGCCTTGTTAGTGAGTCCGGAAGTACAGCAGTGTGTGATTGAATGGAAGGAGGTGTCATCGAGACTGATGTGGGTGAAAGCGAAATTTGAACGTGAGTTGGGGGTGTTTGTCAGTGCATATGGGCCTGGTAGTAAAAGGGATGAAGAAGAGAGGGAGTCTTTCTGGAATGGTGTTGATGAGTGTCAGCAGTTTTGGAGCGAATGTGAATGTAGTAATGGTGGGAGATCTGAATGTCAGAGTGGGAAATGTAGCAGTTGAAGGTGTAGTTGGTATGCATGGTGTGCCTGGAAGAAATGAAAATGGGGAACGAATGATAGGGATGTGTGTTGAGCGAGAGATGGTGATTGGAAATACACTGTTTGAGAAGAACGATATTTATAAGTATACATGGGTGAGACAGGAGGGTGGAATGGTTGTGGATAAAGCATTGGTGGACTAAGTGGTTGTGTCTAGGAATGTACAGTAATAGGAAGATTGTTGGATGTGAGAGTTCTGAGAGGGGAGGGTGGAGGTATGTCTGACCACTACCTGGTGGAGGGAAAGTTAAGAGTAGGTAAGAGATGGGTGAGAGCTAGGAGGGTTAAGTGTGGCAGGGAGGTTTTGAAAGTGAGTGAGTTGGATAAAAGAGAGAAAATGATAGAGTATCAGGAGAAATAGAAAGATGAGTGGAACACAGTGAAAGATCGGGAAAATGGCAGCGTGGAGGAGGAATGGCAGTTGTGTAAGAATGCTGTGGTGGGGCATGCAGAAGATGTGTTTGTTGTGAGACGTGTGGGTGGTGGTGTAAGAAAAGGAAGTGAAAGGTGGTGCGAGGAAATAAGTATGGCTGTGGCTGAGAAGAGACGTGCATATGAAGTGTGGCTGCAGAGGAAGGATGAGGTGTCATATGAGAGGTATAAGGAAAAGATGAATAGGGCGAGAAGGGCTGTGTGTGGTGCTAAAGTGGCAGCAGATAAAAGGTGGGGTAGGCAACTGACTGAGAATTTTCAAAAGAATAAAAAAATGTTCTGGAAGGAGGTGAAAAGGGTGCGAAAGGGAGAGTCTGGGAAGGAAGAGCGAGTAAAAGCAGAGGATGGAAGGATGTTAACTGAGATGGATGCAGCAAGGAAGAGATGGGCAGAGTATTTTGAAAGATTGTTAAATGTAGAGGAGGAAAGGGTGGCTGAGATTGTGGCGGATGGAAGGGTGCAAGGAATAAATATGTTGGGAGAGATGAATGATTCTTTGATCACGAAGGAGGAAGTGGAGAAGGCAGTAAAGGAGATGAAAACAGGGAAAGCTGCAGATATGGATGGGTGTGCTGTGGAATGCCTGAAGGGTGGTGGAGTGACTATTGTTGACTGGTTAGTAAGATTGTTGAATGTGTGCTTTGTGAAAGGTATGGTGCCAATTGACTGGGCAAGTGCTTGTGTGGTCCCGTTGTATAAGGCAAGGGTGATAAGTATGAATGTACTAGCTTTAGGGGTATAAGTCTGTTGAGTATTGTAGGTAAGGTGTATGGTAGAGTGTTAATTATGAGAGTTAGAGAGGGTACAGAGGGAATGACTGGTGATGAGCAGTGTGGCTTTAGGAGAGGGAGGGGATGCGTGGATCAGGTGTTCGGTGTGAGACAAGTGTGTGAAAAGTATTTAGAGAAAGGTAAGGATGTGTTTTGGGCATTCATGGATTTAGAGAAAGTGTACGATAGAATTGATAGGGAAGTTTATGGACTGTTTTAAAATTGTATGGACTTGCTGGAAGGTTACTAAAAGGGGTGAAAAGTTTTTATGTAAATAGTAGAGCGTGTGTAAGAGTGGGTAATGCTCTGAGTGATTGGTTTCCCGTGAGAGTGGGGCTGTGACCGGGATGTGTGATGTCGCCTTGGTTGTTTAATATTTATATGGATGGTGTTGTAAGGGAGGTGAATGCAAGAGTTTTAGGTGGAGGTCTGAGTCTGGTGAATGTTGATGGTGGAGTGTGGAACCTGAAGCAGCTGCTGTTTGCAGATGATACTGCACTGGTGGCTGATTCAGAGGAGAGATTGAGACAGTTGGTAGAGGAGTTTGGAAGGGAGTGCGAACGGAGGAATTTGAAAGTAAATGAAAATAAGAGTAAAGTGATGAAGTGTACGAGGCTGGTAGATGGTAGGGGGATGAATATAGTTTTGAATGGTGAGTTGCTTGAGGAGGTAGAGTGTTTTAAATATTTAGGGTCACATGTTGCTGTGGATGGAAGAATAGATGCAGAAGTGAAGTTTAGAATGAATGAAGTATGGAAGGTGCTGGGAGGAATGAAAATAGTGTTTAGAAGTCGTTCAATTAGAATTGGTGTAAAGAGAAGGCTGTATGAGGGTGTTGTGGTACCGACTGCTTTATATGGGGCTGAAACATGGAATATGGGTGTAGCAGAGAGGAAAAGTTTGAATGTAATGGAGATGAGGTGTCTGAGGAGTATGTGTGGAGTGATGCGTATGGATCGAGTGCAAAATGATGAAGTGCGAAGGAGAACTGGAGTTGTTCGGGAGATAGCTGGTAAAGTTGAGCAGAGGGTGTTGCGATGGTTTGGGCATATGGAGAGAATGGATAATGAGCGATTGGTGAAAAAGGTAACTAGATCTGATGTGAGAGGTGTAAGGCTGAGAGGGAGGCCACGAATAGGATGGATGGACAGTGTGAAGAGAGTGCTGGATGCGAGAGGGATGTCTGTTGAGCAAGGAAGAGTGGCTGCGCGTGGCAGAAATAAATGGAGAGAAATTGTGAATGAATAAATGATGACGCAGCCCTGAGGGGATATTCTCCTGCATTTGGTCTGATTAGCTAGTCAGGTCAGGTGTGGGTAAGGGGATGGCTCTATTATGATGTGGCAGGGGTAAACCAGCTCTGCTGTCGGGCCCTGCTGCGGATGTCACTGATTGCACTGCGCAGTTGACCCTTGTGCGGTGTGATGCAGTGAGGATCTGTTCCTTCTCCCCTTTGGGGCTAAGATGCTAATGAATGTGTTTGAATGGATGAGGAAATGGGGAGTGTGTGTCCTGTCTCGGCTCCCTCCCTTTCCTTGGGGGAAGCAACCTAGGTATATAGATAGATAGATTAAATGGCTGAGAAAAAATTCTTCCTTGTCAAGAAGCACTGGTATCAGTATCTAAAGGCTATAGTTATTTAAGCACTTTTATTGGCAAGAGAGACTGGGTATGCCTCCTCTATGCAGGCAGATATAGTTAATGTCTGTCGTGAAGGTGAGAAGTGCTTTCAAATTTTGCAAAAGAAAATTAAAATCTTAAAACATCAGTCTTTGCCTCTAGTTATTTCCACAGCTGTGGTACACAACATCTCGCACAGTGTTACTATTCAAAGAATGTTTGATTGTCTAAACACCCTTATGTTTGACACCTTCATCGAGGATAATCATGGTCACAAATTATTAAAACTGGTATCACGGTGTTAAAGTAACATGTAACAGGCGTCCACACTGAAAGTGTGGAACGTGTTCGAGCGAGCGAGCGAGGAAGTCAGGCAGTGTTGAATATTGTGTCATGTGGCTCATCATCTTCCTCTGATTTCCTGACCTGAAAATACTAAAAAGAACTTAGTAGATTATTCCAAAGCATTCCCTTACTCTTCCTTGACGAAATGTAACGAATGCTTAATTTACTTACCTGACATTTTACCGCAGTTGTCCTCAGAAAGACAGCAACTTGCTACGCCGTACACTGTATTAAAAGTATTCAAATGCTGTCTTTGCTTTTTGCTCACTTACAAAAATTACTTCCACGAAATCTCTCGGTGCGCTCCGATTCGAATCGGAATTAGAAATTCAGAGTTTCTTTCGTCGATCAGGGTATTGTATTAGTTTGACCCGGATTCAGTCAAAAATTTCCCCCCAGAAGCCAAAGAGAAGGTATTATTTGTTTTGAAAAGACAAAACTTGGTTGCTCTCAGCAATCGTCGGAAAATACTGATGGGCTACTCACGCAACCTTAGACCGTTACTTCTTGCACAGCAGGTTGTTACGTTAATCTGTCTTATAAAAAATCGTTTCCTCGATTTACGAAAAAACTATTGGGAGTTACGGGTTGTCTACGAAATGAAAGTAATTGAGTATTTACATGCGATTTCCAAATTGGTGTCCATCTTTCTTGTAACTTCAAAATTGGCTGAGATATCAAAAAAAGTTCCCTACTGTACTACAGAGTTTTCCTCCCGACCCCTGCGCCCATTTCTTGCTGATGCGATAAATCTTTCACTCGGGTTCATATGTCGGTGGTCCAGACTGTGACTAAATTTGGTGTTCTCGCTCGTTTCGCTCGCATAGTTGTGTACATCACAATAAGAGATTTTTCACAGGGTAAGCTATTGGTACTAAATAATGCGGCTGGCTAGGTCGATTGTATTTAAAAACCAGCAAGAAATAATTATGGAAGTATGTACATGTTTATGAAGATATGTGTAAGTAGTACTGTTAATTAGAAATAGATAATGACAAGTTTATACTGCATATAATGTGCCTATATCCTTTATGATGGCGAAATACCTTATTTTCATATATGTGCTCTTGCCACGGACTAACTGTATCTTTACTATCATGATTAACCAAACATTAGGTTAAGGCGGTCATAAAGAGAAACGAAAATAAAAATGTATGTTCAGCACTGCAGCAACCAATGACGTTCTTTTATTCCCACTCTTGGCTAAATGTATGATATAAATCGTAGAGCCAGGCAGAAAAAAGTCATATTCTACATAGATTTTTTGCATTTATGTATACACAGAAGCAGCAGGGAAACAGAGACAGCAAGCTGAGAACAGTCTTCCAATTGCATTACCATGGTGGAGGTGACGAGTGCCGCCGTAAGTCACACGCTCGCTGCGGAGATAGGCCCTCTGTATTATAGAGCTCAGTGGTTACGGCCAGCCATACAAATAAAGATATAAAGAGTTGTTTTGGTTGGGCAGCTGACTGATACATTTAAATGGCGCAAGTTTTTCCATTTCTTTGCCCGTCTAAACCTTAACCGACAAAGTACTTACTTTATTCTGGTTAATGTCAGACGATACTGCTTACTACTGGGGACTCTCTGAGGTCTAAGTGTTATAGAACTATCGTGAGTAACCATTAAATCTCAGCTGATGACTGTCTACTTTAACTACAAAGAAAGAAAAGCTGAAATAGACTTTATAATACTATACGATTATAATTTCCAGTGGGAAACCTCCAAGGGTTCTTTACCACTTCTGGCAAAGTAGCCATATACTTGAAGGGTTTACAGTTTGTTGCTGGTCCAGTCTGCGGGACGGCACCAAAGTGGACCGCAGACATAATCACCGTACGTGTAACTGCCATTTACAGACTCCAGAACGCACAAGTTTGGTAGTTGAGCCAGAGTTTGAGCTGGAATCCGCACTACTATTAGTTTCACCAACCTTGACTTTATTACATCCTCCTAACTCCGCTTCTAAGCACTGCCAACTGGATTAAGAGACACAGTTTACTTAGGTGATGATGCTCCTGGGTAGTTTCATCTTCGGTACTCCTTTTCCCCGCAGTACTAAAGATTTTGTGTCTCATTTTCTTTGTAAAAGATTTATACTACTATTCCCACTCTTACCATGCTGGCTTCACATTGTACGATTATAACGTTATTAAAATTAGTCTTCGTCAACACTTTAACCACAATAACGACATTTCTATTTTATTTGCATCCTTCCCCGACGATTTCTCGTAGATCCGGAAAGACCTCTCGTAAGGAATGAGTGGGAAGCCAGTGGTGTAAGCGTAGCGACAGAAGTAAAAATCTTTTACAATGAAAATGGAACACGAAATATCTAGTACTGTGAGGGAAACAAAAAACAAAACACGCATTAAGACTTAACTATCCCTTCAGACCGGTGACGTTGTCCATCTTTTTTTCTTGTGATCTCCAGACAATCTTAAGGGACTGATTCAGGCTGACGGTGTTCTAAAGTTTCCTCTAATATTAATCCCTTCAGTCCCATGACGCGTTTTTGTATTTTATGTTTGTTACATCCATATGATTATATTCATTTTAAGAAGGGCTTAAACGTGTCCTTCATATTTAAGCCATTCATACACTGAATATTAAAATATGTGATGGGATTAAAGGGGTTAAACCCAAGGTCGTCCTTTTCATTCTATTCCTTTTGCCCCTAAACAGTTTTTCGTCCTCTAAGAGAGACTACTCGTGATGAAGGGATTAAACATTGGTACTATCCATCAAGACACAGATATATCTACTATACCTCATACCAATTAATCTGGCCAGGCATGTATGGCAACACTGTTCCTGCCGAGATTCTGATTGGCTGGAGGTGTTTGTTCGATTTCGTTGTTGGTAAAACTGATTCTCTTTTTATTATCAGATGTGATACTGAGTTTGTCGACAATACAATCATCAAAAGCAATAAGAAATCCTTTATATACTTATCAGCAATGAAATTTTCGTAAGAAGATAGAGATATGAATCAACAAAGTATAATAACAGTCCAAGTCAAGGTCAACATTCGATCAATTCCTTTAAATCTGACACTCCGTAATATAATAGAAAATTAAGGAAATCCGCTTAATCTAAGCGTTGGTATAACACATTTAAATTTTAAGATCAGTCCGTACTGTGATAATAGAGGATATATAATGAAATAGTTTTCCTTCAGCCTACTTTGATTTATCGCGATTTTTTCAAACCTCCCTCCCCGCAGAACTCTTTTCATTAGAATTTTTAATTATTCAGAGTTGTGGCACGATTTAAGGGTGCGGACTGATCTTAAAATTTAAATGTGTGTTATACCAACGCTTAGATTAAGCAGGTTTCCTCAATTTTCTGTTATATTATGGAGTGTCGGAGATTTAAAGGAATTGTTCGAATGCTGACCTTGACTTGGACTGTTATTATACTTTGTTGACTCATATCTCTATCTTCCTACGAAAATTTCATTGCTGATAAGTATATAAAGGATTTCTTATTGCTTTTGATGATTGTATTGTCGACAAACTCAGTATCATATCTGATAATAAAAAGAGTATCAGTTTTAGCAATAACGAAATCGAACAAACACCTCCAGCCAATCAGAATCTCGGCAGGAACAGTGTTGCCATACATGCCTGGCCAGATTAATTGGTATGTGGTATACAAACAATTATCAGTCTACAGAATACTCCATGTTTTGCGATTCTAGATGTGTTCTTGGTAGCAAATCTTACGATCGATCACTTAAATAATGTATAAGACTTGCAAAAGAGTAGAAAATCCGAGCTCTGTCAATAAGTATGACGGACACAGTCGTTGGGTCCTGTCTGTTCTGTTGTGAGCAACTTGAACCCGTTCATACGAAATATTGTCAGCGTGGTATTCCATGAACGTTGATGTCCCAAACATCCCACCATCTGACCCCCCACTGCCTTCCCTTGTTAGGGATGTGGATTGTACTGGGTAGATGTTAGGTGGGAATTGGGTAGGTATTGACTTATACTTTCATTCTTGCTCTTACCACACGATTTTACTCAGCGTAAAAAAACATTTTTCAATATCATTAGCTAAGTATAATCGTCTGGTGGCACCTAGAGTTGACAAAAAAAGGGAGGGGGGGGGGCCTCAGAAAGTGCAACACCCACGCCCATCATCTGCTCTAAGTGCCCCAAATATGAATTTGTCTTGTGATCTTTGCCTTTACCCAACCGCTTTTTAAACTGAAATAGTTAATACTTCCACCAAGTTTGGTCCGAAAAAGACAGGAACTGTTTGAGCTGTTCCTGCCACATGATTTTGATCATTCCTCGTGAACTTGACCTTTGAGTGATTATTCTCTAAATCCAATTCCTTCATCCTTTCTTTACCTTGAATCCTTCTATAGATTTGGTCTAAACCGGTTAAAAACTGAATTCGTTGTCCTTTCCATATAACCTTGACCACTGACCTAGTTTCCTAAAAAGCAATAGGTCAACCTCTTCACTAAATCTGAATGCTTCCACCAAGTTTCGTATAACTCAGATGAAAAATTCATCATTCATTCATTGCCAGACGCCATGTATCCCAAACGGGGTGGCCAAGGGCTTAGAGTTAATTGTTTTACAGGGAGGGGCACTAATCCTCCACCAACCCCACTTGACACGTAGGGATGCCAACAGCATCTGTTCCCAGGCGGTCACCCATCCAAGTACTAACCAGACCCAACGTTGCTTAACTTCGCTGATCGGACGGGAAGCGGTGTACTCAGCGTGGTATGGCCGTTATTTGATCACACTCAAACCACTTGTTGAACTTTGACCTTTGCCTGTGATGTTGACCTTTGACTTACTGATGTACAATACAGAACTGAATCTCTTTGTACTTCCCTCACCCTCAATTCTTCCAGCAAGTTTGTTCTAAATTGGATAAAAGCTGCATACGTTGAACTTGTTGGGTCAAACATTCACCTAATCCTGTGACCTTGGCTTTCGACCTATTGTTCTAAAATCGATGTGACATTCCCTTAGGTATTCCTCAGTACTTCCACTAAGTTTAGTTAAAATTAGATAAATATTATCTGAGCTACTTTATTCACAGACAGGCACTTAACACAAAATGTAAAATCCTCTCTTGCTTCGTGAGCACGGGTGAAAGCCATTGAACTTATACTGGTGGCATTTTTTTTTTTTTTTTAAGGTTTTGGTAACAACCAGCAACTGATAATTGATCAAGATGTACTAGGAGTAGTATCATTTGGACAGGGTAAAGATCATATACTGGTTTGATTTATTATTTCAATAAAATATTTTTCATTACAGTACATCACTAATCAGCATTACTTACGTAATGCATAATGAGATCATATCCTATCATTTTATTAAAAGAGAAGTTTACATTTCATTTGTTTTTGACAAAAAAAAAAAGGTAGACTTTCGTGTGCGAATTTTTTTATTCCACCACTGTAGTTTTTTTTTTTTTTTTTTTTTTGTATCACACAACGTGTAGGGAAAGTGTCATTTAAAAGATGCTGTAAAACACAGAGAAAGAGAGAGAGAGAGAGAGAGAGAGAGAGAGAGAGAGAGAGAAATAAAAACAGACAAAACCTACAGGAGGTCTCATTTGTAAACTCTATCTATCTATCTATCTATATACCTAGGCTGCTTCCCCCAAAGAAAGGGAGGTAGCCGAGACAGGACGACACACTCCCCATTTACTCATCCATTCAAACACATTTATTCGTATCTTAGCCCCAAAGGGGAGAAGAGACAGATCCTCATCGCACCACACCGCACAAGGGTCAACTGCGCAATGCAATCAGTGACATCCGCAGCAGGGCCCGACAGCAGAACTGGTTTACCCCTGCCACATCATAACAGACCCATCCCCTTACCCGCACCTGACCTGACTAGCTGATCAGACCAAAATGCGGGAGAATATCCCCTCAGGGCTGCGTCATCATTTATTCATTCACAATTTCTCTCCATTTATTTCTGTCATGCACAGCCACTCTTCCTTGCTCAACAGACATCCCTCTTGCATCCAGTGCTCTCTTCACACTGTCCATCCGTCCTATTCGTGGTCTTCCTCTCAGCCTTACACCTCTCACATCAGATCTAGTTATCTTTTTCACCAATCGCTCATTATCCATTCTCTCCATATGCCCAAACCATCGCAACACCCTCTGCTCAACTCTACCAGCCATCTCCCGAACAACTCCAGTTCTCCTTCGCACTTCATCATTTCGCACCCGATCCATACGCGTCACTCCACACATACTCCTCAGACACCTCATCTCCATTACATTCAAACTTTTCCTCTCTGCTACACCCATATTCCATGTTTCAGCCCCATATAACGCAGCCGGTACCACAACACCCTCATACAGCCTTCTCTTTACATTCATTCTAAGCGAACGACATTTAAACACTTTTTTCATTCCTCCCAGCACTTTTCCTACTTCATTTATTCTAAACTTCACTTCTGCATCTATTCTTCCATCCACAGCAACATGTGACCCTAAATATTTAAAACAATCTACCTCCTCAAGCAACTCACCATTCAAAACTATATTCATCCCCCTACCATCTATCAACCTCGTACACTTCATCACTTTACTCTTATTCTCATTTATTTTCAATTTCCTCCTTTCACACACCCTTCCAAACTCCTCTACCAACTGTCTCAATTTCTCCTCTGAATCAGTCACCAGTGCAGTATCATCTGCAAACAGCAGCTGCTTCAGATTCCACTCTCCACCATCAACATTCACTAGACTCAGACCTCCACCTAAAACTCTTGCATTCACCTCCCTTACAACACCATCCATGTAAATATTAAACAACCAAGGCGACATCACACAACCATGTCGCAGCCCCACTCTCACGGGGAACCAATCACTCACAGCATTTCCCACTCTTACACACGCTCTACTATTTACATAACAACTTTTCACCCTTTTTAGTAACCTACCATCAAGTCCATACAATCTTAAAACAGTCCACAAAGCCTCCCTATCAAATCTATCATACGCTTTCTCTAAATCCATAAATGCCCAAAACACATCCTTGCCTTTCGCTAAATACTTTTCACACACTTGTCTCACAGCAAACACCTGATCAACGCATCCCCTCCCTCTCCTAAAGCCACACTGCTCATCACCAATCACTCCCTCTGTACCCTCTCTAACTCTCATAATTAACACTCTACCATACACCTTACCTACAACACTCAATAGACTTATGCCCCTAAAGCTAGTACATTCATACTTATCACCCTTGCCTTTATACAACGGGACCACACAAGCACTTGCCCAGTCAATTGGCACCATACCTTTCTCAAAGCACACATTCAACAATCTTACTAACCAGTCAACAATAGTCACTCCACCACCCTTCAGGCATTCCACAGCACACCCATCCATACCTGCAGCTTTTCCTGTTTTCATCTCCTTTACTGCCTTGTCCACTTCCTCCTTTCTTGATCAAAGAATCATTCAACTCTCCCAACACATTTATTCCTTGCACCCTTCCATTCGCCACAATCTCAGCCACCCTTTCCTCCTCTACATTTAACAGTCTTTCAAAATACTCTGTCCATCTCTTCCTTACTGCATCCATCTCAATTAACATCCTTCCATCCTCTGCTTTTACTCGTTCTTCCTTCCCAGACTCTCCCTTTCGCACCCTTTTCACCTCCTTCCAAAACATTTTCTTATTCTGTTGAAAATTCTCTGTCAGCCGCCTACCCCACCTCTCATCTGCTGCCACTTTAGCATCACGCACAGCCCTTCTCGCTCTATTCCTACTCAGATGTAGGAAAAATGGCTTAGCTTTTATTGTGCTGCTCATCTGTTACCCTACAATACTCGTTTTATTAGGCTAATAGGGTAGTGCTGGAGGAATAAGCACCGGAAAATTCTGCAACTCCACTCCGCGGTAGGATAGTGTATAGAAACTATAAGCTACCAGCAAAGGCAAATAGTAACGTAGTTAGCCCTAAAAGGATAAACCACATCATTGATAACCGCACCCGCCCTGCAGTATTCTCAGGAAGGGCAGATGGAGGCAGTCCCGTGGATCTCACAGTGGTTAAATCATTCCTAGTGGAGGTCAACCACAGCTAAGTTTCGTTTTTTGTTGTTGTTGTTGTTGTTGTTGTTAACAACAGTTGTTCATTACTGGCGTTGCCGTCTTTGGGGGGCCACCTCCCATGGGAAATGGAGGAGTATTATCATGCTTAAAAACTGGCTACCACTGTACAAAATTCGTTTTTCTTTGTAAAAAAAAAAAAAAATAAAAAGGACCACTCACAGAATAAAACACCCATACCCACCAGCTGGACTAAGGACCGAAAGTTTGATTATGACCTGTAACTATGACATTCAGCCTATTGCTCTCAGAATCAAATTAAATCATTCATACCTGACCCTTACCTCATCCACCAAATTTGATTCAAATTACGTCATTTGTTTTTGGTTGAGGTAGTCATGTGTTCTAATTTTTTTATCTGTTCCTGTGACTCTGATCATTAGTTGACTGTTGTCAACACTGAATTCCATTATCCTTCCCTTACTACAGTATGAAGTATTTCACCCATTGGTGTATGCAAGAGATGGAACGATATTATAAGAAAATACTGATCAGTCGGATCCCGGATTGTATAGGTAAAAATGAAAGTAGTAATTCAAGCACGGACGATTATTTGTGCATAGGCTATGACCCAATGGAGGACCAAGCGACTAAAGTGAATGATGAATTTTGGATGAAAGTGGAAATATGCAAGGAAAGTTTGTGAGGAGTGAGGACATTTTTTTTTTCTTTTTATAGAACAGATAGAAATGTCATGATAGACATGATGGTTGGCGAGTATGGTATACATATTGAGAGGGATGGAACTGATAGTGTTCTGGTGGACATTTGTCCTTGGAAGGGCATGGCCATAGCCAGTACCGTCCATAGGCACCAAATGATCAGCATGTATACTTGGCGAGTGATCAAGGAGGATGAGTGAGGAGCTGGATGAACGGAAAGCAGTGTGGTGTGTGTGTGTGTGTGTGTGTGTGTGTGTGTGTGTGTGTGTGTGTGTGTGTGTGTGTGTGTGTGTGTGGTTTATTTCATATTTTCTGCTGCCATATAATTTATGTTGTTGACTTATAACCCAAAATAAACATTCTAATTGACCAATTAGTATCAATGTCCTTAGGAATCTATGGCTAATGTCTCATTAAACTATAATAAACGTTAATAAGGAGAAGGCACAGATACAAAGCAAAGTATTAATGTGTATAAAAGCCCAAGCAACGTAGACCAAATTGCCTAAACCAAGGCTAATAAATAGTCTGCCATCAAATATCTGTCCATGTCCCTTTACTGGTTCTCTTTCTAGTAGCTGTCTGCGTTTCAGGATGATGACAGGACTGTTATTTACATCGAAACTTTAATGGACTGGACTTTGTTTTGATTCTACATTCCTTGGCCCCATGATAAAGTCGTAAGGGCGTCAAAACAAGTTGATGAGAAGAGCAGGAACACAAAAAAGTAACAGAAAAAAAAAATACTTATTTTCACTCAGAGAAACATAAACACTTCGATTTGTGAAACATACTGAGTACGAATGGCTTCTGGCAACAGAGCTGATGAAAGTGTGCTCAGATGGTTCGGTTACATGAAGAAAACTGATGCAAATAAGGTGACGAAAGAGGTATGAATGACTTTGAAAGTAGCAGGAGGCGTGGTAGGCCAAAAGTATTAATGGATATGGTGAATGAGTATGTATGGAAAGGAGGAATGGATGTTAATGAGGCTAAGGAACTGACAGGGGATCGAGTTGACTGAATGAATCGTGTGCGGAGAACGTTAAAAGGATTAGCATCTCTTCTTTCTTGCTAGTTGATGGATTTAATTTATTTGTTAGGTAGTGTAAAGGTGGAAAGGAATAATGAAGAATTAACAGCATAATATGGTTCTTTGGCACTGTAGGAGAAGAGGGGAAAATAAAGACTGGAAGAAACACGGGAGAGTCAAGAGGAGGGGTACAGGGGAAGCTTAATATTTTTCTTCCTCCCCCTCCCCAGAAGGGTAGGTATTGTGAAGCAAATCTATAAAGGAAAATTCCTAAATGATATGTGCAAATGGCCGAGCTTGCGAGACAAAGGCAGCATTCAGAGGGCTTGTAGAGTAAATGAATGAATGACCGGTAAGTTTCACTGGGCACACACCCAGATCGTAACTCACCACATCCTTAAGTAGGAAACAGAGATCAGGATGAAAACGAAGATGCTATTAAAACAAGACACACAGTGCAACAAAGCCGTTCTACCCATGCTTCAATATGTAAAGGAAGGAAGGAATAATATACAACCAGCACCAAGCCATAATATGGATATATGGCGCTAAGGCTGGCGTTAAAGTGGTCTTTGCGTGAAGACAGTGTAAGGGAGAAAAGGTCATCGTCAGTGGAATGTCCTTAAACTCCTTTTCAGGTCATGAAATCAAATGTCTAGCCTGATAGGAGCAGATGAAAAATATAAACCGGAAGAAACACGGAAATACCAAAAAGAAAGACGGGATATACAAGATAAATAGGACAGTATGCAGAGAAAGATGAGAGACAAGAAGACCCCTTTTAGTCGCCTCATATGGCAAGTAGGGACTCAGGGGAAGTACTGGGGGAGGGAACCTTGGGACAAGGGGAAATATAAAACCCGTGATTCTTACCACCCCATGCTCTGAAACAGGTCTGAAATCCTCCATGACCAGTTGCACCATGCCTGCTCGAGGTTTATTGTTTTGTCCATTTCCCTCATTTTCCCGCTCCTGCTGTCTCTTCCTCTTATTTTTGCCCTTCCTTTTTTCCGCTCTTGATATTCTTTCCTCATGTGTCAGTTCTTTTCTTTTTCTTCGTATCCAGCTCTTTCTCCTACCTTTCTCTCTTGCTCTTTCGTGTTTCGGGACCCATCTCCCTCCTCTTCTTATCCTTCACCTTCTCTTCTTTCTCTATTGCCCTCTTTCTCCCGCTGTTTCGGGTCCCTCTCTCATCTCCTTTCCATCCGTCTCCCCCTCTTCGTCCTTCGCTCTCTCATTCTTTTTCCTTTGCTTCTCTTCCCTGATCTTCCTCTTCTTCTTATTCACTCCCTCTTCTCCCTTTCTCTCCGGCTCAATCTTTCGTTTTTTCCCTCTTGCTAACCCTTTCTCTTCTTCTTTTCGTTCCTTTTCTGGTCTTCCTTTCTGAGGCTTTTCCTTACCCTTCTCGTCCTTCCTTGGCCTCGCTTTCCCCTTGACATGACTTGACGTAGACACAACAGGGAAGATATCTAGCCAACACAAGATAATTTTCATTGGCAGAACACCGTCTCGGTCTGTATCCCTCAACACGGCTTCTGTCATCGCCTTGTACTCATTCACCGAAAATAATTGAAAGTCACATATTATTTCCAGTAGCCTCTTCACGTCCGTGGAAAGCAGATCTTGCAACTGTTCATCTGGAGTTAACGGTTTTGCGAGGCCAAAGTCTAGTATTCTTACCTCCACCTCGCCGCCTGCCTTCCGCCTGACCACTATGTTATGTTTATGGACGTCATTATGGGCAATGCCAGTCTCGTGTATCTCGGATATCAATTGTGCAATGGGCCTTACGATGGCCAGGTACATCTTATTATCCTTCAGGTTATTCTCGCAAAACTCATGTAAAGTATCGCCGCGACAAAACTCCATTATAATAACTGGGTAATCCTCGCCGACGGCATACAGTTTCTGCGCCCCTCCCGCCCCAGCTACTTCATACAGTACTTTTGCTTCTACTTGAAAACTTTAAACTGATTCCGGTTTATTCCAATTTCCGGTTTTCATGCACACTTTGCGACCGCTGAATTTTACCAGGTCAACAGACCCATAAGCTCCCTTACCAAGAGAACGTACTATTTTCACGTCATTAAAAATATAACTGGCCGGCTCTGTTAACTCACTAAACTCTTTTCCCTCATTGTGGTGCTCCGTTAACATAAAGAAAACAGGTAACGTGAGAAAGCACAATAACCCGTGTTGATAGTAGGGGTAAGATAGAAGCATAAGAAGGTATAAAGATGGAAGAAAGACAGTAATGGTAGGAAGTTACGAAGCAAGTAAGACAAGAAAATAATAATACTGAAAAGGGAGCCAATATACAGAAAAGAATAATAACTAGAGAAAGATACTTTATTTAGATAATGATACTTTGCATATACAAGTGATAACCTATACAGGTTTATAGACACCTTGGAATCTAACACGTTAGTATGCTCTGAATAAAATGAAAAAGACAACTGATTTATAGATACCGTAGCATCTAACGTGCTCTTGTAATTTCCTCACTCCAGCGAACCACGTTTTAGTCTAGTCGTGGTACTTGCAGACGATTTAATTCCATTTCGGACAGACATTTGCACTGAAGGGAAATATAAGGGCTTTCTAACCGTTCCCGTTAGAAAAGTCTCTCCTAAACAGAATGAAACCGCGTGGAGATAGCCAGGCCAACTAAAATAAGATCTGATCGCTGTGAAAGGATGTCACAGGAGGTGGAGGAGCAGGGGAAGGAAGGTTCAACGTTGCTGAATAAGAATAAGAGGTGCCTGGAGATCTTCCTAACTGTGACTACCTCTTGGAGGATATGTCAACAAGCAACAAATGTTCATGCACCTTAACCCTTCCCTGCTCAGACAAAATGAGAGCCCACCTAATGATGCTACCTATACAAGATGATTATGTAGCATTTTGACATCTCACACGTCACATCTAATGTTCATCACCCAATTTGTTATTTCATATTTAAGAATCGATGGAACTGACGCATCATGACAGTTATTTTTCGCATAGGTAAAGAACAACCACCAGGGTTGCCAGGTACCTCAACAGTTCTGAGGATTTTGTCAAACGGAAATGGAACTTGGCAATCCAGGATCACCTATGTTACCCCTTGGCTATACTTAGGCGATGCGATAGGTTATTGCCACGGTGCGTCCGATCAGCCAGTTCTTTCACTTTCTCCAGCCTACATCAATTTAGAAAAAAAAAATCTGACAGAAAATAAACTGGTTAATCAACATAATCATCCTGTATAGGTAATATCATGAGGTGGGGGTAATTTCGTCAGGCCAGGGGCTAAGATGACTGGATTCCAGTCATCTTAGCCCCAGTCACTAGACACACTGATACTGAAATGAAGGAAGACAGAACATCTGACGAAGGATAACCGAGGAAGAGAGAGAGGGAGAGAGAACAGAGGGGTTGGGGCGTGAAAATGAGAGAGGAAAAAGAGGAGTTGTAGAGTGCAGGAAAGAGTTGGGAAGACGAGGTGTTCACTGGAGGGAAAAGGATAGAGGGAAAGGGAAAGATGGAGAGGAAGGAGTAGAGTTCGAGAGAAAAGAAGGGGGAGAATGGAAGTGTTGGACAGCGAAGAAGAGAGAAAAAGGAAATTGGAGACTGAGAGGGAGAATTGGAGAGTGAAGGAAAGAATGAAAGGAGAGGTTGGCGAGTGAAGGAAAGAGTGAAAGGGAGAGTTGGAGTGAAGGAAAGAGTGAAAGGAAGAGTTGGCGAGTGAAGGAAAGAATGAAAGGAGAGGTTGGCGAGTGAAGGAAAGAGTGAAAGGGAGAGTTGGAGTGAAGGAATGAGTGAAAGGAAGAGTTGGAGAGTGAAAGGGAGAGCTGAGTGAAGAAAACGAGAGACTGTGAGTGAAAATAAGAGGGAAATGGAGAGTTGGCGAGTGAAAAGGAGAATTTGAGAGAGAACAGGATAGTTGGAAAGAGAACAGGAGAGGTGGACGGAGAAAGGAAGAACTGAAAAGGGAAAGGAATGGTAACAAAGACATGTCTTTGGTTTAACCCTTAGACGGCGATCGGTCACTCTCAAGCTGAATGAAATAACCTGACGGAAAGAGAATATAATAGTGAAGATCTGTCCTCGTTAGAAGCTTACCGAACATTTTTCTTAGTCCTTGGAGAACGACAAGTCACTTCCAAACCAAACAAAATCGGTCTGCAGTCAAAAAATAAAATAATATGGATTACTATTTTCGTAGAGGGTAAGTTTAAGGATGTGAAATACATGTAAAGCAGACTTTACCAATCTACCAGAAGACCCGCCGACATGTCGTAAAAATACCCCCGCTAATACCAATACACCATTCCTGTATGAGACAGCCCTAGCATGTATACAATATGGGTGGTGGGTGTTAGCGCCGAAATGGTGACATGTAGAGGTTTATGATATGTAGGAGGACTACTGGGCCTTGGGAGCAGGCTGTGAAGCCTATGCCCAGAATCGAGCACATTTAAAAAAAAAAAAAAAGTACATCGCCGCACACCGCCCATAGAGTGTAATTCCTACCATACCTTGTACAATACTAATGCAAATTATGTTCTAACTGAACACATAACAAGTGAATAGTAAACATTTCACGATGACAAAAAATCTTCTCCATAAACTCCTTTCTACCTACAGACGACTGTACTCATCTTAACATTAGACTATCGTTGTGTAAAGGCTAAAAAGTCTGTAGTAGTCAGCCCTTTCACAAACACACACACACACACACACACACACACACACACACACACACACACACACACACACACACATTTTTAATTTTCAAGAAATCCTTGAGTCAAAGTAAACTACCTAATATTTGGAAGAAAGCAAATATTGTCCCCTTATTCAAGAAAGGAAATAGACAAAATCCACTCAACTACCGACCAGTATCACTGACCAGTGTTGTAAGCAATATATTAGAAAAGCTTATAAGAAAAGCTTGGGTGAATCATCTAGAACACAGTATGATAACAGAAAGACAGTTTGGTTTCAGAAAAGGAAAATCATGTGTTATTAATCTGTTGAGCTACTATAACAGAGTAACAAACACTACAGGAAAGAGAAGGATGGGTGGACAATATCTATTTAGATTTCAAGAAAGCATTTGACACAGTACCACACCAAAGACTTTTATGGAAACTGTACCATCAAGGAGGAATTCGAGGCAAACTGTTTTGTTGGATGCAAGACTTTCTCATAAAAAGGGAAATGAGAACAGTACTAAGGGGAAACTACTCATCATGGAAAGAAGTGACTAGTGGAGTACCACAGGGTTCAGTGCTGGCACCAATCATGTTTTTAGTGTATATAAATGATATAAACAGTAACACTGGAAATGAAAGCTATCTGAATATGTTTGCAGATGATGCAAAAATACAAAGGGGAATTACTAACACAGACTCTTTTAAAGAGCTACAAGAAGAATTAAATATACTTCATGAATGGAGTAATACATGGCAAATGGAATTCAATGTGGACAAGTGTCATGTAATCAAATTTGGTAAAAGTGGAAAAAGACCTGATTGGGATTATACGTTAGGAAATAAAACCCTATACACATCAGAAAGAGAGAAGGACCTAGGTGTGATTATCAATAACAGACTATCTCCGGCTGACCACATCAGCGAGAAGGTACGGAACATGTATACACTGCTTGCAAATATGAGAATAGCATTCACATACATAAATGAAGACATGCTAAGAAGGATAATAACATCATTCATTAGACCAACCCTGGAGTATGCATTAGTAGTCTGGAGTCCTCATCTCAAAAAACACATAGACAAGATTGAAAAAGTTCAAAGGGCCGCTACAAGATGGATACCAAGCTTAAGGGACCTAAGCTATGAAGAAAGACTAAAACTGAAGCTACCAACACTACAAGAGAGAAGGAAAAGAGGTGACATGATAATGCTATATAAATGCATATCAAGGAAGGAGAAAATAGACATAAATGATTACTTAACATATGGGGAAGCATCAGCAAGAGGACACTGCAAAAAACTGCATAAGAAGAGAGGTGATAAAACCGTAAGGAAATTCAGTTTCCCAAACAGAGCAATTGATCAATGGAATGCACTACCGAATGAAATAGTGTGTGCCAAAACAATTCACAAATTTAAGGATATGTACGATAAATATGATTTAAGACACGGGACAGTACGAGCTTGACTCATTCCTGTAAAGATACAATTAGGTAGGAACAATTAGGTAAGAAGAAGAACACACACACACACACACACACACACACACACACACACACACACACACACACACACACACACAAAATCGTCACTATAAGATTCTTGCTTCCCACAGTAGCTCTCACTGTCCTCAAGTGTGAAGTATTGCTGTTTAAAGCTGAACAAGTGCTTAGAAATCCTTCAACGACAATAGTAATCTTCACTATTAAAATCTTGCTACCACCAGACGCCTTTACTATGCTTTTGAGGAGTGACTTATCGCTGTCTATGGGTGTAATACGCAAGCCAGGCGGCTGAGAAAGAGATGGCACGAGTTGTGCCATGCCAAGGAGAATAAGGTCCACAGGGGAGAAGAGAGTTGGGGACAGTGGCTTGCCCAGGATTTTTGCCAGGCGGGGCAAACACTTGGAATATTTCCCCAAAATATCTGTCATCACACTGGCGTGAGTGTCCCGAACACACACACACTTTCCCACGTTCGTGATACTTTTTTTTTTCTGTTTACTTTGCGGTTTTGTCTCTCTCTCTCTCTCTCTCTCCGCTTAGCACATATGTGTAAATTAAAATTCGCTGCCGAACCCACCACCAGTCTGGTATTCTGTTTTGTACTGCTGCTGTGGCGGTGGATAATGGAAATTCTGTTTTCCACTACTTATTCTTTCAGTTTGATTCTCATTGGCTCAGGCATCAGGGGTGGTGCACATGTAAAGACTGACCTAAATAAATACATCATCTGGGATTAACCTCTCTTAATCTTTGACTCATGTGACCACTCGACCTGCCCCGCTCAGCAGGGAATGATTTTCATATCACCTGAACTGTACTGTACTGTATAGAAAGAATTTTTCCATTAAGGAAAAAAAAAAAAAAAAAAAAAAAAAGAGACGCGGAGTAAAGCTATTCATCCTGGAAATTTTCTCCTAGGAAAGTGGGGAGGACACAAGATACTATGTCCTCTAGGCTCCAAAAAGTGGTGGGCCCCCTGTCCCCCACCCAAACGAGGCCAATGGCACACATATTTATATCTGTTTACCTTCTGAAATGTAGTCTGAGGTGATCGAAATGGCTTCATGCAGTCTTCAAAAATTGTGCTTGTTTCAGTTGTTTGTATCAATAATTGTGTAGTGTTTGCTTGCAACTGGCTACAGGGTGAAAGGATATGGCTGCAGGGTGGGAGGATGCGGCTGAGGGGACAGGAAGGCCATTTGTACACCTCATCAGGATTCAAGTGCAAAACAACATTAGAGCTCTAATAATAACCACATAATCTAAGGTGATAGAGGAAATTATTAAGCTATAACTGGTCATTTTTTCTCAAGGGTTTTATAATATTTAGTCTAGCTTTCACCACCACGTGGTGGTGGTCAGAATCAGTGTCCAAACGAAACGGAGAAATATAAGAAGAGAAGGACAGGAGGAAGTAGCTTATACAGAGGGTGGAAAGGTTACAAGAGGATAAAAAAAAAAAGGGTAGAATATAAGTCGGAGGTGGAGGAGCGACTGGGAAAATATGGATTGGAGCAGATGGGGGATGTGGAAGGTGTGTGCAAGATATTCACAGAAGAAATCTGTGCAACATGTGAGGTGGTGTGTGGGGTGAAGAGAAGACGAAAGGTGGTGCCAGGAACAGCATGGTGGAATGAAGAGGTGAGAGAGGCTGTGGCACAAAAGAAGAAAGCATATAATGAGTGGATGAGAAATATGGGCGTGGAAGAAGTTGAGAGACGGAAGAAAGAGTTGTATGTAGAGAGGAAGAGAGAGGTGAAAAGATTAGTAAGAGAGAGTAAGAAAAGAATGGATGTGGAATTTGGAAGAAATTTGAGTGTAAAGTGGAGGGAAAGTAAGAAAGCGTTCTGGAAAGAGGTAAAGAGAGTTAGACAGGGTGCCAAAGAAGTTACTTGCGAAGTGAAAGATAAAAATGGTAGCTTACTAGTGGACAAGGGAGAAAAAGTGAGTAGATGGAGGGAACACTTTAATGAACTGATGAACAAAGAGAATGAAAGTAATGCGAGTATAAGTAGGTGGGGAATGGCTGGGAGATGGAGGGGTGTGAGAAGAGAGGAAGAAATCAGTGGGATGGAAGTTGTGGAGGCAATGAAGAAAGTAAAAATAGGGAAAGCCCCAGGAATTGATGGAGTGAGTGGTGAAATGCTGAAGCATGGGGGAGAGATAGTTGAAGAATGGATGTGGAAGACGTGCAGATTGGCCTGGGAGGAAGGTAGGTCCCCGGGGGATTAGAAGTCAGGTATAATTATTCCCCTGTAGAGAAGAAAAGGGGAAAAAGAAGTATGTGGTAATCATATGGGCACTTGTCTTCTTAGTGTAACAGGAGAAGTATATGGTAGGATACTTATTGACAGAGTTAGGGAAATAAAAGAGGAATTCGTTGGAGAAGAACAGGGAGGTTTTAGGAAGGAAAGAGGTTGTGTAGTTCAGATATTCATTCTTTGATCTTTAGTGGAAAAGTTTTTAGAGAAGGGAAAGAAGGTGTATGCGGCCTTCATGGATCTGGAGAAAGCATATAACAGGGTGGATAAACAAGGATTGTGGTAAGTATTAAGAATATATGGAGCAGATGGGAAGTTGTTGAATGCCGTGGAGAGCATGTATGAGGGTGCTAAGGCTGCAGTGCGTATGGATAGTGAACTGAGTGAATTTTTCTAATTGAAGGTTGGATTGAAACAGGGATGTGCCATGTCTCAATGGTTGTTCAATCTGTGTATGGATGGGGTTATAAAAGAGATACAAGGTAGGGCAGTGGATGTTGAAGTGGCCCTAATGAGAGAGGGTAATGGAAATTCCTGTTCTGTTGTTTGCAGATGATACTGTGTTGTTAAGTGAAGATGAAGGGGAGCTGCAAGGCTCTGTGGATGAGTTTGGGAGAGTATGTAAGAAACGGAATCTAAAGGTGAATGTAGGGAAGAGTAAAGTTATGGTCTTTGAGAGATGTGAAGTCAGTGAATGTACAGTGAGGTTGGATGAAGAGGAAATGGAAAATGTGAGTGCGTTTAAGTACTTGGGTAGTGTGATGAGTAAGGATGGATGTTTGGAGGGTGAAGTGCTTGAAAGAGTACAACAAGGAAGAAAGGTTGCTGGTTCCTTGAAAGCAGTGATAAGAAACAGAGAAGTGGGCATGGAAGTGAAAAAGTTACTAAATGACAGTATTGTGATACCAACCCTAACGTATGGAAATGAATCTTGGACTTTGTTGGAGGGACAGAAGTCAAGAGTGAGAGCAATGAAAATGATTTGTTTGCGAGGAGCATGTGGAGTCACATGGAGGGACAGATTGACAATGAGGAAGTGAAGGATCGGTGTGGATGTGGATGTAACAGGAAGCATTAGGAGAAACACATTAAAGTGGTTTGGCGTGTGGAGAGGATGGAGAGTGAGAGACTAACGAGGAGTATGTATATGGGTGAGGTGGAGGGGTGGAGCAGGAGGGGGAGGCCAAGGATGAGAAGGAGGGATGGAGTGGAGAGGTATATGAGAGAGGGGTGTGTGAGCTGGGAGCAGGGAAGTGACATGGCGGGGGACAGGGTGACGTGGAGGCGATTAGTTTGTGGCCACCCTTTACGGGATCAAGGCAATAGATGGATCGACAGACTTTCAGTTTCAAAGGAAATTATTGCTCTCATATAAATATTTTTGGAAACAAATAATACAGTTTAATATGCAAGTAGTAAAATTAGGAAAATTGTATTGTCATACAAGAACTATGCCAAAAATCCCTTTCAGCATATCCCAAAAATTTTCCCAGGGGGGAGGCAAATTGCACCACCTGCCCCCACAGTGGCTACTTGTATGGTTGGGGAGGAAGCGAACAGGTTACGTCGAGGGGCAGACTAACCAAGTTACAGGTGATGCAAGAAACTGATGCCATCTACGACAATGACAGGAATCATTGATAACTATGGAACAAGTGACGTGGATGATAACATGGTTAGGAATGCGAGTGGGAAGACAGTCAATAGGAACAATGTTTTGTACAACTTTGCAAGCCAAAATTTTGACAGCCACCAGACATGAGTGAGATGTGGCGTGGGTATATGGTGTAGGTGACTTTAATTGACAAAGTAATGGAGGCGATGACCACCACCAGCAGCAGCAGCACAAAAATTGCTAAACGATGGATGAAAGCCATTAAATTCGCTTATATAGAGGCAGGTGATAGTGGCGTGTAGGTAAAGTAGTTGGGTCACCTCCATTCTGATTGCGAAAAACATTACACATGAACAGTAGCATCATTGAGAGTGAGATGAAATACACAGTACAGAAGAGGCAAGAACCCCAGAAGATGCGACCTCACAACAGCAATAATGCCAAGGTTAAGAAGCAGCAACTTGGAAAGTCACTCTCTTGATGGCACAGAACTGGGTGGCAGAACGGGCAAGCATGTGTCGAAGGAAGTGAGTGTAATGCTTTGATCCCATTTAGATCAAACTTAGAGGAAAAACTCATGGTAAGACAAAGATAAAGGAATTCAATATAAGAATCAGTTTAACGCCACAGGGGAAAGTTCGTAAGTCACAGTCACATAATAAGGTTATCTCAAAGAGTTTTGATCTGATTCGGACCAAACTTGGTGGGAGGGTTAACAGTCAGGCATGAGTGAAATGATTCGATTATGAGAGTAATCGGTCAACGGTCAAAGTAACAGGACAAGATCTAATATTTGGCGCTGTAAGTCAACCGACGGGCGATGGTGTTGCAGTCTCTCAGTGCTCCTACTTCTTTGTTTCTTTGTTTTGCATTTTGTGTAGTGTATACTATCAATAAAAAAAATATTAGAAATAATGACACATTTAACAAAAAATTTTGACTTTTATGGAAAATAAACAACAAAGGATTCCATAAAACCCTTCCTGTATCACCGTGAATATTTCAACGGGTGAATAAACATTTTTAGGATATCTATCTATCTATCTATTTATCTATCTATCTATCTATCTATATATTGTATATGTGTGTGTGTGTGTGTGTGTGTGTGTGTTCATCCAGTAAACGGACACCTGTGGGGCTGGTGTTGCGGTTGAGAATTGGGGATGAGACGGCCTTGCCTTACGTGCAGCTTGAGCCCCCAGTCCAAAGGGTTCATGTTTAGATGAGCCTGGGCCTACAGCAACAAATAGTCTATTGTCAGACGCCGTAATCCCGAAAGGGGTGGCCATTTGACTTTGAGTTATTTATTTTACGGGGAGGGGCACTAACCCTCCACCAACCCACTTGTTGACACGTAGGGAGCACGTATGGTTTGGGTATATGGTTACCAAGCAGCTTTGTAAATGTTTTCTTGGCTTACAGGAAACCATTTGGCTTGTCACTCAATGTAAAGCCCCCTGTAAAGGAAAGAAAAGCAATAAGAAGTGACAAAGATGGGAGAAATAGGAAGAGAGGAGAGCAGGCACAGAAAAAGAATGATAAAGGCTAAGGAAGAAGTAGGCAGCACTACATCAAGTGAGTGGATGATGGTCGCCACCACATGGATAAAATTCAACAAGTAAACACAAGCGTGGCCGGTTTTGTGGTGGCAAACTTGGTATAAGACGCCATGCTTCATGTGCAACAGTTCGACATCATAAAGCAACTGAGGATCTTTCTGTCATATAAAATGTTCCCCGAGCCTAGACCTGCCTCATTTAACTTAACTTCTTAAAACAGATGTTCCACTTTGTCATTCTTGCCACTTGTAGACGACTGTGCGCTGCACAGAAAAGTTTTCTATTACTGAAGGTTTTGAAGAAGAGTGTATCTATCCGCCTATGCCCCCAAAACTCTCTCCATATCTTGTTAAAATTGTCTTGGAATAGCAAGAGTAAATTAAAAAAGACAATTTGAGTGAGGTGATTAAATGTGGTGGACTATGATAATTTAACATATTCCGCCTGTGTACCGTTAAGTTGTTGGATTAATTATGACAAGATGATTGGCCTCTAATGCACCATCACTATCGCTGGGCCCTCATACACGCCTGGGCCTGCCTGTCAGGTCGCGTGCACAATCTTGCCTGTTCAGGCAAAACTGAGCTTGAGAGGGTTGTTGAGGCCATGGTTCTCGTTGATGCTGCCTCTGCGGGATACACTCACGTGGCCTGTACAAGTAGCAAGACAGGCTGGCCTGAGCGTGTATCAGGTCCTTAAAACAAGAATAAACAGTCGCTTGCCACTGAGTGTTGTTATGGTGGCAATAAACCCCAAACACTCTGTATATTAATACTTAATGGACCTCATCTGGATCAGCACCCTCATATACTGCACTATCAAGCATCAGTTCCGTATATGAGGAGCCCCAGACGGGGATACAATATGAGAAATAATGGAATGCACGTACTTTCATAGTGCAAATAAAATGAATTGGTCACAAAACATGGATAGTTAAACTGAGACAGGGTTGTTGTTGTTGCCGTTGTTGCCCCAGGCTCACATGAGACGTGAACCTAGCAAAGTACAGCCCCACGATGCTCTCTTCCTGCAGTCCATCATCCTCATTTCCAGTGATATGGAAGTAGTTGAGTGGAGTTTATCAAACTAAGCAATGGAGCCGCGTGGGGTACACGACATATGCAAGATGGCTTGACTGACAAAACACATAAGTACTCTTAGCACAGAACGATATTAGAACAGAGCAACCCCATACATTGTAAGCTGAACCTACTGTACAGGACAGTCATCTATCATTGATCATGGAGGTCTGTGTGAGTGCAGCTGTATGCAGCCCCCACCCGTTTCTGAGCAGCGAGTAATTATTTAGCCAAGTGACAAAGTACGAACAAACACAAAGAGCAGATATTTGTATCATCAAGTCGAACTGAATAATGACTACTAGTCAGCTCTTAAAATGGCATATTTTATTTTCATCTTTGTAAGGCAACAGCCCAAGTCCCTAGGTTATCTGAACAAGTGGGCATAGACGACGGTAGTGATGATTGTGGTATGGCTGACCTGATGAAACATTTGCTTCTAAAACCTGTATCACACAACAGTACGAACGCCCACGAATGAGGATGACTTGCAAAAAAATTCAGAATTTTACAGTTCCCCCAAAATTCGCCTATAGTCGCCTCTATTCGTCTCTTGATTCAGGAGAGTCGTGGATGGGTCGGACGGATGTCTAGAACGCGCCCAAGTTCGGTAAAAAATAAGAGGCTCCTTATTTTTTAGATGAATGTTCGTGGAAAAAGCGTAAAATTCTTTCGTCCTGGATACATGAAGGTAGGTGGGGGTGCCCATCATTCACCCACTTAGTATAGTGGTACTGTTTTCAGGATATCTCTACACTGAGTGGCAAGCCAAATGATTTCCTGTAAACCAGGAAAGCATTTACAACGCTGGGTGGTAACCTTATAACCAACCAACACGTGTTCCCTACGTGACACAAGTGGATTGGTGGAAGGTTAGTGTCCCTCCCTGGAAAACGACTAACAAAAAATACGAACAAGAAGCCTCGGACCAAGACTGACCAAACGGTGATGACTAAGGACCGAACACAGGACACGATACGGATGGCAGCTTGGAATGTAAGGGGAGCTAATGATGAGGTAAAAGAAAGAGAGATTGTCCAGGTGCTTGAGGGTGCAAAAGTGGATGTATGTGGATTAACGGAAACTTAACGGAGAGGTGAGTGTGCGAGAATGGGAGTATGGATGGGGTATATGTGCAGGAGTAGGTGAGAATGAGAGGGCAAAAGAAGAAGTGTTTATTGTTGTGAATAACAGATGGAAGGAGAATGTAAGAGAGTATGGATCAGTTAGCTCAAGGATTTTGTGGCTAAGATTGAAAGTTGGACAACAAACGTGGGCGATTGCGTGCATGTATGCACCAACGCAAGATCGTGCAAGCAGAGTGAGAGAAGAGTTCTGGACAAATGTGGAAGCCTGCATGGAAAAGTTTGAAAAGAATGAGTGTTTTTTTTTTTTTTTTTGAGATATGAATGGAAAAGTAGGGAATGTGAAGGTGGATGGAGTAGTTGGTGAGTGGGGTGTGCCTGCAGAGATGGATGAGAATGGCAGTGCTTTAGTGGACATTTGTGCCAGGAAGGGGTTGGTGACAGCTAATACCCTCTTCAGGCACAAAATGATTCACAGGTATACATGGCAAGTGATGAAAAGGGTGGGTGGTGAACTGAATGAACAGAAGGCATTGATTGATTATGTGTGTGTGGATGAAAGGATGAAAAGGTGTGTAATGGATGCAAGAACATATGGAAATTTGGGGAGTGGACTTTCTGACCACAACTTGGTGGTGGTTTGACTTAAAGTCCAAATAAAATGGAGAAATAGAAGGGAAGGACAGTAGGAAGTAGTACACACAAGGAGAGTGGAAAAGTTACAGGGGGATGGAGAAAAGGCAGAATATAAGAAGAAAGTGAAGGAGCAATTGGATCAATATAGATTGAAGTAGATGGGGAACATGGAAGCTGTGTGCAAGATATTCACAGAAGTAATCCGTGCAGCATGTCAGGTGGTGTGTAGGGTGTAGAGAAGACGAAAGGGGGTGCAGGGAACACCATAGTGGACAGAAGAGGTGAGACAGGCTGTGGCATAAAAGAAGAAAGCCTATAGTGAGTGGATGAGAAACAGAGGCGTGGAAGAAGTTGAAAGATGGAAGAGAGAGTTATGTGTAGAGAAGAAGAGAGAGGTGAAAAGATTAGAAAGAGAGCGTAAGAAAAGAATGGATAAGGAATTTGGAAGGAATTTGAGTGTAAAGTGTAGGGAAAGTAAGAAACTGTTCTGGAAAGAGGTAATGAAAATTAGACAGGGTGTCAAAGAAGTTACTGGGGAGTGAAAGATAAAAATGGCATATTACTAGTGCAGAGGGGAGAAAAAGTGAGGAGAGGGAGAGAACACTTAAAGGAATTGTAGAACATAGAGAATGAAAGTAATGCAAGTGTAAGTGGCTGGGGAATGGCTGGGAGAAGGGGGTATGTGAGAAGAGAGGAAGAAATCAGTAGGATGGAGGTAGTGGAAGCAATGAAGAAAGTTAAAATGGGGAAAACCTCAGGAATTGATGGAGTGTGTGGTGAAATTCTGAAGCATAGGGGAGAGATAGTAGTAGAATGGATGTGGAAGATGTGCAGATTGGCCTGGGAAGAAGGTAGAGCTCCGAAGGATTGGAAGTCAGGTATAATTATTCCCCTGTACAAAGGAAAAGGGGAAAAAGAAGTGTGAGGTAATCATAGGGGCATTTGTCTTCTTAGTGTAATAAGAAAAGTATATGGTAGGATACTTATTGACAGAGTTAAGGAAATAACAAAGGAATTAGTTGCAGAAGAACAGGGAGGTTTTAGGAGGGGAAGAGGTTGTGTAGATCAGATATTCATTCTTTGATCATCAGTGGAAAAGTTTGTAGAGAAGGGAATGAGGTTGTATCTGGTCTTCATGGATTTGGAGAAAGCATATGACAGGGTGGATAGACAAAGTTTGTGAAAAGTATTAAGAATATATGGAGTACGTGGGAAGTTGTTGAATGCCGTGAAGAGTATGTATGAGGGAGCTAAGGCTGCGGTGCGTGTGGATAGTAAACTGAGTGAATTTTTCTATTTGAAGGTTGGATTGAAACAGGGATGTATCATGTCTCCATGGTTGTTCAGTCTGTATATGGGTGAGGTTATAAAGGAGATACAAGGTAATGCAGTGGATGTTGGAGTGGCCATAGTGAGAGAGGGCAGTGTTTGGAAACTACCTGTACTGTTGTATGCAGATGATACTGTGTTGTCAAGTGAAGACGAAAGGGAGCTGCAAGGCTTGGTGAATGAGTTTGAGAGAGTGTCTAAGAAATGGAATTTAAAGGTGAATGTTGGGAAGAGTAAAGTGATGGTCTTCGAGAGAAATGAAGTCAGTGAATGTACAGTGAGGCTGGATGAGGAGGAAATGCAAAATGTGAGTGCGATTAAGTACTTGGGTAGTGTGATGAGTAAGGATGGAAGTTTAGCGGGTGAGCTGCTTGAAAGGGTGCAACAGGGAAGGAAGGTTGCTGGTTCCTTGAAAGCAGTGATAAGAAACAGGGAAGTGAGCATGGAAGTGAAAAAGCTACTAGACGACAGTATTGTGCTACCAACTCTAACGTATGGAAGAGAAGCTTGGTCCTTGTTGGGGGAACAGAAATCAAGAGTGAGAGCAGTGGAAATGAGTTATTAGGGAGGAACATGTGGCGTCACATGGAGAGACAGACTGACAAATAAAGAAATGAAGGACTGTTGTGGTGTGGATGTGGATGTGATAGGAAGCATTAGGAGAAACACACTGAGGTGGTTTGGCCATGTGGAGAGGATGGAGAGTGAGAGACTGACGAGGAGACTGTGTGTGAGTGAGATGGAGGGGGGGAGTGGAAGGGGAAGGCCAAGGATGAGATGAAGGGATGGAGTGGAGAGGTATATAAGAGCGGGAGGTGTGAGCTGGGAGCAGGGCAACGAAATGGCAGGGGACAGGGCGACGTGGAGGCGATTTGTTTGTGGCCACACCTTACAGGATTAAGGCGTAAAGCAATGGATAGATAGATAGATAGATTCGTGTAACATTCGTCTGTCGTTCATATGATTTGTATGGAGATCTGTCATGATTCGGCTCAATTCGGTCAGTTTATCTTTATCCGAACTGAACACAAGTCACAAAAATATACTCTAATTACGCCAGAATGCCAAACGAACTGAAGCCGATTATTCGTGTGAGTCTTAACCCCGGCCATATTCAAGATGAATGTCATCCGAATGCACTCAACTTGCACACGAATCACACAATTAGCACATGAATTGGGCCACTCTGCCAACCAAACTGAACCCGATTAATCGAGTAAACTCTCCTGTAGGACGAATTCCGTCCAAATTGCACTCAACATGCACACGAATCACACAATTAGCAGTGGAACTGGATCAGACTGGCACACGAACCGAATCCGATTATTCGTGTAAGTATCTCATTAACTGTATGGTAGGATGAATACCGTCTGAATTGCACTCAACTTGCACACAAGACACACGAAGTTCACACATGACGCACTCCACTTGTGCGCGACTCACTCGAACTTGGTGCAAATCCGCAGAAGCCTTGGCAACGGTGGGTCAGACGTGGTAATGTTAAGTGTGTGATTCACACATAAATAGAGTGAGATGCAGCACGAATTCTTCATCGCGCCCTTGTGCTGCCCATGCCTCCATGTACCCATCCCAAGTCTTCACAATGGGAAAAAGAAAGAAGATTTTCCCCAAGGACAGCCTCAGGTATCCTGAACGACCAGCCCAAGCATCACTGGAGTTGTTTCCATCGTCTGACAGTAATGACGAAGAAGAGGACGTATTCTCATCACCAGCTATGCAACTGCAGAACATGAAAAATGTAGAGGAGAGCCAAGACGATCCACAGATCTTGCCACAGGACAGTCAAGAGACACAGGACATAGGAAGCCAAGACACACAGGACACAGGAATCCAAGATACACAGGGGACAGGACACAGGACATTCCCCATTCACCCAGGCCAGTACCAGGAGCAGCACCAAGAGGAAGCGGAAGTTTGTGGTTATCCCAGGGGACAAAGAAAGGGAGGTGGTGGAGTGGTACAGAGATCATGAATTACTGTACAACAAGAAACTAAAGGCATACAGGGACAGGGACAGGAAGGAGGAGGTGTACAGGAAGCAGGCCCAGGAACTCATGATAACTGGTGAGTATAATGGTTTTGTCTTTCACTGTGATCCAGATTAGTTTGTGGTGAGTTTAGATTGTCCATCTCCTGTGATATTATACTTGCTTCTGTACATGGCATCAAACTTTACTTTATTTGCCAAGCCATTCAAAATTTTCTCTATCTTTCCAGTCGCTGACCTGCAGAAGTGGTTAGAGGGCATGAGCAACCGTTATCCCAAGGCAATAGCGAAGAGGTCTGGCCAGGGCTGAGAGGAGCTGCCTGAGAGGGAGGCCTGGATCAAGGAAGCCTTTGCATTCCTCAGACCCCATATTGTCAGGTGCCAGGGGCTAAGGACAAAGGTAAATAACTTGTTTTTTTTATTTCATGTTATTTTGGTGTCATACTTCTGAACTGTTAGTTCCCATCATATCTTCCCGTTTTTTTTTTTTTTTTCCGTCAGTTCCTCAGTTCCCATGTACAATCAGGGAAAGTTCCGCATTACCCAGCTTCCGAAACACTGATGTGAGACGGGTGAATGTGGAGCAGCAGCCAGACCTCACATATCTGGTAACTGTGAGTGTAAAGGTGGGAGAGGCAGGGAACTGGAGGCAGAGGAGGGTTTAGTGATAGATTGGGAATCACGTGTAATGTAAGACCTGGAAGGTGTGCTGGAGTTTTTAGGAAGGATAGATGACAAGATGATGCTGGCATTTTATGGAAAAAAAAAAAAAAAACGTAAATGTCTGTAGACCTAGTGTTGTCAGGAAAGTTATGGAAGTTTGCTGGGTTCGGACAGAGGTTTGAATGCTTTCAATCCTTCTCCTCTTTAACATGAGACGATTCCCCAGGAGATATTCATATTGATATATATTTATATTTTGTGTTGAAAACAAAACCACTACTATCTCTGCATCTCTCTCTCTCTCTCTCTCTCTCTCTCTCTCTCTCTCTCTATATATATATATATATATATATATATATATATACCTAGGCTGCTTCCCCCAAGGTAAGGGAGGTAGCCAAGACAGAACGACACACTCCCCATTTACTCATCCATTCAAACACATTCATTCCCATCTTAGCTGGGTGGTCCGGTTTCTGTTCATATATATATATATATATATATATATATATATATATATATATATATATATATATATATATATATATATATATATATATATATATATATAAGTAATCCCTGTAATATCCGGACACCCACTATCTGGACTCCCCATTTACTGGACATTGTGGGCCTGGACCTTCGGAACCCAAAAATCGCCCAAAAAGAAAAGAAAAGAATCCCCCGCAAAATCCAAACTTTTTCCCACCCCCAATTTGAAATTGGCATGCAGTGTCGAACAGCTGTGTTTATGCATGGCCCGTTCACTTCTTCCTTCCCCGCCCTCATTAGTTACCGCCTAACCACCATCATGAGTAGATGTTCATCGCAACGGATGTCGCGCGTGCTTGTTTTTGTGAATAAACAGTGAATAAACTTCAATACCTTGCCACTAGACCACATGGGAATTTACAGTGTCGTGCAGTGTTAAGAAATTAGAATTTAGAGTGCAAAGGATTAAGTATGGAGTGCAAAGTGATTGTTGAAATTGGCGTGCCGCAATTAAGAACAGAATGTGCAGTGTTAAAGTTATAACTCACAGTGCAAAGAATTAAGTGTAACACAACACTGGATTACTGTACATGCTTCAAGAGCATTTTCACCACCGCCAGAGCCTTAGAGGAGGCGGCCACAGACGTGCTGTAAGTACCGTGTACACTGCTAAATACTTTCCATACTCACTTCTAATTCCTCATTCTCTGGTTCCTTTTCGCTTATATCATGCTTCATGTGAATAGGGTCTTAACCCCTTCTTTACCGAAAATGTGTTTTGATGTAACCCCGTACATCGCCAGTAAACACCCGTGAGACACCGGAACCGCTACCGTTGTACGCTGGTACACCCTCTAATGAATGGCAGCTTATGGGCCTCAGGGTAGCCCGGTAAGGCTGTTTCTGAGGACCTCGTGCTACTAACAGCTCGCTTGTGTTTTGACGACAAAAACTGTGACGAAGTTCTGACGAATTCTGACATCATAAGATACGTCATGACTGAGTTGAGGTGGCACCAATGGCTTGCTCACTCATCTGTGATGTAACCTCTTTTAGACCAATCATTATTTTATTTATAATACCTACTACAGATATCGTACTATATTTTCTGCTGACATACGCCAAAATTTACACCCCTTGGCCTGCCTATGAGCGTCAGTTACCACGCACTTGTCCACGAGAGAGGGTGTACAGGATAATTTTCTCTCATGGCATCTCTAGCAAATTCCGATAGTGACGAGTTTATTCCTCATGAGGATACTTATTTAGATGTATCAGATGATGATGCAGCAGTGTCTGATGTGTCAGTAGATGACTGTGATCCTGAAAATGATAGCGAAGTTGATGTGAGTGAGGAAGGAGGAGGATAATAGTAGGGAGCTTAGTGACGCTGCACTTTCGGCAACAAGTGGGTCAAGGTCGCCATCACCATCACGTGTGTCCACATACTTCATGCTTAGCTTACAAGGTACATAAATAAGCCATCCATCTGTGCAGGAAATTTTTTTCAAGCCAGTTTGTACAGTAGTTACCTGGGTAACAGTACTTTAGCATAAGATATGTAAACTTATATACTGTAATGATTTATTTAATAATATTTTTATATTACCAACATCATGCTGGGTTTATGTAATCATCAGTATACAAACAAATAAAAAAGGGTGAATAGTTTCGACGTGGCAAAAAATATACACTACCCCTCACACTACGGGAGGGGGAGCTATCAGGTCGGTATGGGGCGTAAACGTAATGTTTACATTTGGGGGAGGGGTCGGTAAAGAAGGGGTTAAATAGGTGTTATGCATGTCCGATGTGAGTGTGATTGTAGTGTTGTAGTGGCTTTGGATGTGTGTGTAGTCTGTGAACCAAGTGCAATCGGCCCGCCATAAGCCGATTGGGTGCAAGTATACTAGTATGCGACACTGGTTCAACCACAGCACCCCTTGTGTCCGCCAAAGCAGCAAGTGGCATGGTGAATGCTTCCCAAAGTTTTTACAACTCTGGCGGGAGGCAAACCCGCACTCACCAGCATGCGAAACGCACACTCTACTACTGTACCACAGAGGCTCCATATATATATATATATATATATATATATATATATATATATATATATATATATATATATATATATATATATATATATATATATGCCCCTGTGGCAGGTGAAACACAATCTGGCAGCACTATGGGGTGGTACTACTACTCTGCAGCCAGGTTGTGTTAGGAAGAATACTGCCACCGTATTCCCTGCGTGTCGTAAAAGGCGACTAAAAGGGGCGGGGTGGGGGGACTAGGGACCCCCTCCTCTGTTTTTTAGTTCCTAAAAAGAGACAGGACAGAGAAAGGGATGGGGGATGGAGTTATCCCCGTACCCTGAAGATTGGGTCTATGAATGTGCATGGATGTTGTACGACTGAGGCTAAAAGGGAGGAAAAATTGGGAGAATGTTTGTGAGAAGAAAGTTGGATGTGTTAGCTTTGAGTGAAATGAAGATGAAAGGGAAGGGTGAGTCAATGTTTGGAAGTGTGAATGGAAGATTGTCTGGTGTTGATAGAGGAAGGGCAAGAGAAGGTGTGGCCTTGTTAGTGAGTCTGGAAATAGAGCAGTGTGTGACTGAATGGAAGGAGGTGTCATCGAGACTGATGTGGGCGAAAGCGAAATTTGAACGTGAGTTGTGGGTGTCTGTGAGTGCATATGGGCCTTGTAGTGAAAGGGATGAAAAAGAAAGGGAGTCTTTCTGGAATGATATTGATGAGTGCCTGCAGAGTTTTGGAGCGAATGTGAATGTGGCAATGATGGGAGATCTGAATGGTAGAGTGGGAAATGTAGCAGTTGAAGGTGTAGTTGGTATGCATGGTGTGTCTGGAAGAAATGAAAATGGGGAACGAATGATAGCGATGTGTGTTGAGCGAAAGATGGTGATTGGAAATACGCTGTTTGAGAAGAACGATATTTATAAGTATACATGGGTGAGACAGGAGGGTGGAAGGGTTGTTGATAGTGCTTTGATGGAGTATGTGGTTGTGTCTAGGAATGTAATAGGAAGATTGTTGGATGTGAGAGTTCTGAGCGGGGAGGGTGGAGGTATGTCTGACCACTACCTGGTGGCGGGAAAGTTAAGAGTACGTAAGAGATGGGTGAGAGCTAGGGAGGTTTTGAAAGTGAGTGAGTTGGATAAAAGAGAGAAAAAGATATAGTATCAGGAGTAATTGAAAGATGAGTGGAACGCAGTGAAAGATCAGGAAAATAGCAGTGTGGAGGAGGAATGGCAGATGTTTAAGAGTGCTGTGGTGGGGCATCCAGAAGAGGTATGTGGTGTGAGACGTGTGGGTGGTGGTGTAAGAAAAGGAAGTGAATGGTGGTGTGAGGAAGTAAGTATGGCTGTGGCTGAGAAGAGACGTTCATATGAAGTGTGGCTGCAGAGGAAGGATGAGATGTCATATGAATGGTATAAGGAAAAGAGGAAGAGGGCGAGAAGGGCTGTGCGTGATGCTAAAGTGGCAGCAGATGAGAGGTGGGGTAGGCAGCTGACTGAGAATTTTCAACAGAATAAGAAAATGTTTTGGAAGGAGGTGAAAAGGGTGCAAAAGGGAGAGTCTGGGAAGGAAGAACGAGTGAAAGCAGAGGATGGAAGGATGTTAATTGAGATGGATGCAGTAAGGAAGAGATGGGTAGAGTATTTTGAAAGATTGTTAAATGTAGAGGAGGAAAGAGTGGCTGAGATTGTGGCGGATGGAAAGGTGCAAGGAATAAATGTGTTTGGGAGAGTTGAATGATTCTTTGATCACGAAGGAGGAAGTGGAGAAGGCTGTAAAGGAGATGAAAACAGGGAAAGCTGCAGGTATGGATGGGTGTGCTGTGGAATGCCTGAAGGGTGGTGAAGTGACTATTGTTGACTGGTTAGTAATATTGTTGAATGTGTGCTTTGTGAAAGGTATGGTGCCAATTGACTGGGCAAGTGCTTGTGTGATCCCATTGTATAAAGGCAAGGGTGATAAGTATGAATGTACTAGCTTTAGGGGTTTAAGTCTGTTGAGTATTGTAGGTAAGGTTTATGGTAGAGTGTTAATTATGAGAGTTAGGGTACAGAGGGAATGACTGGTGATGAGCAGTGTGACTTTAGGAGAGGTAGGGGATGCATGGATCAGGTGTTTGCTGTGAGACAAGTGTGTGAAAAATATTTAGCGAAAGGCAAGGCTGTGTTTTGGGCATTCATGGATTAAGAGGAAGAGTATGATAGAAATGATAGGGAGGCTTTGTGGACTGTTTTAAGATTGTATGGACTTGATGGTAGGTTACTAAAAGGGGTGAAAAGTTTTTATGTAAATAGTAGAGCGTGTGTAAGAGTGGGAAATGCTGTGAGTGATTGGTTTCCCATGAGAGTGGGGCTGCGACAGGGATGTGTGATGTCGTCTTGGTTGTTTAATATTTACATAGATGGTGTTGTAAGGGAGGTGAATGCAAGAGTTTTAGGTGGAAATCTGAGTCTGGTGAATGTTGAAGGTGGAGAGTGGAATCTGAAGCAGCTGCTGTTTGCAGATGATACTGCACTGGTGGCTGATTCAGAGGAGAGATGAGACAGTTGGTAGAGGAGTTTGGAAGAGTGTGTGAAAGGAGGAAATTGAAAGCAAATGAGAATAAGAGTAAAGTGATGAAGTGTACGAGGTTGGCAGATGGTAGGTGGATGAATATAGTTTTGAATAGCGAGTTGCTTGAAGAGGTAAAGCGTTTTAAATATCTAGTGTCACATGTTGCTGTGGATGGAAGAATAGATGCAGAGGTGAAGTTTAGAATAAATGAAGTAGGAAAGGTGCTGGGAGGAATGAAAAAAGTGTTTAGATGTCGTTTGCTTAGAATGGATGTAAAGAGAAGGCTGTATGAGAGAGTTGTGGTACCGACTGCGTTATAAGGAGCTGAAACATGGAATGTGGGTATAACAGAGAGGAAAAGCTTGAACGTAGTGGAGATAAGGTGTCTGAGGAGTATGTGTGGAGTGACGTGTATGGATCGAGTGTGAAATGATGAAGTGCGAAGGAGAACTGGAGTTGTTCGGGAGATGGCTGGTAAAGTTGAGCAGAGGGTGTTGCGATGGTTTGGGCATATGGAGAGAATGGATAATGAGCGATTGGTGAAAAAGATAACTAGATCTGATGTGAGAGGTGTAAGGCTGAGAGGAAGACCACGAATAGGATGGATGGACAGTGTGAAGAGAGCGCTGGATGCGAGAGGGATGTCTGTTGAGCAAGGAAGAGTGGCTGTGCATGACAGAAATAAATGGAGAGAAATTGTGAATGAATAAATGATGACGCAGCCCTGAGGGGATATTCTCCCGCATTTGGTCTGATCAGCTAGTCAGGTCAGGTGCGGATAAGGGGATGGGTCTGTTATGATGTGGCAGGGGTAAACCAGCTCTGCTGTTGGGTGCTGCTGCGGATGTCACTGATTGCATTGCGCAGTTGACCGTTGTGCGGTGTGGTGCGGTGAGGATCTGTCCATTCTTCCATTTGGGGCTAAGATGCGAATGAATGTGTTTGAATGGATGAGTAAATGGGGAGTGTGTCGTCCTGTCTCGGCTAGCCTACCTCCCTTTCCTTGGGGGAAACAGCCTAGGTATATATATATAAATATATATATATATATATATATATATATATATTATTTATGTATATATATATAAATATATATATATATATATATATATATATATATTATTTATGTATATACTGTATATAAATTCGTATAAATTTATTCATTTACCCTCAGTCGTCCCACTGTAATCATCCAGCTGCAAACATTTTCAGTGTTATTCTGGTAATTATTCATGTCGAACTTAGAGTCAAGGGTAGTGTGAAATAATAAACAAAATATCTATATGAGCGATTAAGAGGTTTTTCGTCTCCTATAGACAGAAAGACATGGGAAGTCCTAGTTATATGACCAGTGTCTGTAACTATCATTCCTATCGAACATTACAGAATGAAGTCAACGAATCATACCTTTGACAGTAAACATGTATTGTTACTGTGACATGAGCAACTCTCCTAACCCTCCCAGTCCCGGCCACCCTCCCTCCCACTAACAGTTACCAGACATTTGGGGTGTGGCTGCTGTTTCGTGGCTATTTGTCGACCACCAATGTTCCAAAGAGTGAGTAACGCCGAACTTTCCTTGACTGTATATAGAACGTGTCCAGGCCGTATTTTTCTTTTTAGTAATTTTCACATACTTAAATCTTATTGTTACTATGTCTTCCTGTGTTTGTGCATTATTTCTTTTGCGAAATGTCATTTCTTCATTAAATAATAATAATAGTAATAGCAGTAAATTAACCCATCACGTCCTGAGCTGTTTCACACCTCTGACACTCCCCAGTCCCGAGCTATTTTGGAAAAAAAAAATTTTGCCTAAAACCTCTTTTGGTGAGAAACATCGAAAATTCATAGAGAAATTGCTCACCTGAGGTTTAAAATACTCGATACAGGTAGCAGTGCCTCCTTACCTTACTGGGTTTTCTATCAGGCTGGCTCCAAAGAAAACGAGTTCTATGGGAGGGTAACTATTCCGCACCACTCATAAACGGTATTTATTTATTTATTTGGTACGAATTTATATGTAGTACAAGAGTATATTGGTTTTTAAACAGTAATATAGGCATTATAAGCATTGTTTCACTCACTAACTCATCAACATACCTGACCTTTTTTGGCAACATTACCTGATCATCATTTCTGACTGTTTCTTTCTCTAATGCTATGTAAACTTTGTCCTCCACATTGTCATCGATTGGGGAATCACTCTGGCACTGAATGTCTTCATTGGCCAGGTCACTGTTAACAGGTGAATTGCTGAGACAATGGCATGCGGGGGGGGGGGAGAGGTTATGCGCTGTAAGGCATTGTCCCTGCCTGGCATCCTGTAGAGGAATAGAGGAAGGTGTCCCGTGTATATGTACCAAAAATCACACGCGAAAATTGAAAATTGTGCAAATTATGAACCTTAAAATTGCGCAACATATGAGTATGTCTATGAGACTAGCTATGACAAAACATTGCAACGTACCCACACGTCGATGGGATGCCTTGGGTTAATAAATTAAAAATAAATATAATTAAATAAAGAAAGAATGAAAGAAATATATATATAAACAAATAGATAATAATACATATACATGACATTTAATATCTTCTTCCTTTTTTATCAGAAGTACAAGAGTCAGGAGCCGCAGCCAACAACAGTCGGCAAGGATGTTGCTGATGCAGAAGAGGATGATCCTCATCCAAGACCATCCCTGCCTTCCATTCCTGCACCCAACATGATCGTGCTTTTCATTGTTACCTCCTCCTTCGTTGTCTCCTGAGTTATAGCAGGTGGTACAAACTCAGCAGATTATTGTTAGATTTGATGCGGGTGTAGAGGGCTGGGGCCTTGACAGCTTCGTCGTAGGTGAACTTGTTGAAGATAAGCTCCATAGACTCCATGGCAGCTATGAGTGGTCGACATGAGGGAAGTGTGATCGAATGGCAGGTAATCAAAGGGCGCCCCCCAAACATATATATGCCACTATTGCAATCGTATTGGGTTCGTGGTTGGTTCCAGTTGCTTGTGTGATTCGTGTGCGTTTCGTGTGCATCATTAGGTTTTCGTGTGCACTTCGTGTGGAAAACGACCAACTTCGGCTAATGTTCGTCAATGTCTGTGTGTGCTTGTGAAGAATTCGTGTAAAGTTTGTGTTGAATTCGTTTGTTATCGTATTTTGTTCTGACAACGTTCGTGTGATTCTTATGGTTATCGTCTTGTGATTGCATAAGGCTCATGGGCATTGTGTGGGGTTCGTGTGGGCGATTTTTCGTGGCCTGTTCGGTTAATGACTCGCAAATTCTGAGAAAAGTGCAAATCATCCCAGTTCGTGCGGGTTCGTGCTGTCGTGTGACACTGGCTCAAGGTCTGACAAGAATAATATTACAAACGTCTTTCTAGTTCAGTTGGAAAGCTACACCCCTCTCATAAACAGTTTAATATGCTATACAGCTGGCTTCATTGTTGGGTGCTTATATGTGAAGAAAACCCTTCCAGATATCTGATGATATACAAGGAAGACCGTCAATGGACACTGAGCTGTGAGTCGTGTGTGTGTGTGTGTGTGTGTGTGTGTGTGTGTGTGTGTGTGTGTGTGTGTGTGTGTGTGTGTGTGTGTGTGTGTGTGTGTGTGTGTGTGTGTGTGTTCCTGGCCGAAGAATGTTACAGTATACTTTAAAGGAAAACAAGGAGGAATTTTGCCTGCCACTTACAACGTTACTTAATATTTAACTCCGGAAGTAGTTCCAGAATCGTGGAAAACAGCGGACTTAGCAGCCGTTTTCAAGGAGGGTTATAAATCACTTGTTTTATCAGCCAGTAAGCTTTTCATCAATAGTAGGAAAAACGCTACCAGTAAAAAAAAAAAGGTGCATGAATTTATGCAAGGTTGAATCTGCTTGCCTAATTAATAAATATTTTTTTCTCTGAGGACAATGAAGCCGCACAGAGTGACAAAGCCTACACATTAATTACCTCAATTCTGACAATGCATTTGGTAGAGTTCCACTCGAGTGGTTGATTTGGTGCTTTTTTTTTTTTTTTACATAACAGAACAGAGGAAGGAAAAACAAAGGAGTAAAAAAAATAATCCATACACCAGATTTACTAGTATCCTCCATTCATAAAATGTCTGTAACAGTTGGTCTTGAACTACTGTTGGTTGAAGTTTAGAGGGAAACAACTCTTGGGAAGCGAGTTCCATAGGGATGCAGTTCGGGGAATGAAAGAATTCTGATAGACGGAAGTTCTGCAAAATGGCTGAGTGACGTTCCAGTCATGAGCACTGTCAGATGCCCTTGTAGCATGAGGGAAGGCATGGAAAGGTGGCACAATGGTTGCAACTTCGTCTGAGCATTTGCCATACAAATACGTGTAAAATAATGCAAGGGAGGCAACATTGCTTCTTACATGTTGGGGAGGTAGTTTATTTATAACAGCAGGTTATTAATAATTCAAACAGCTTTGTTCTGAGTTTTGTCTAGTTGTTTTAATGCAACATCTCCACATCCATTCCACAAGGGTGAGCAATATTCAAGCTGGAATGCACATGACTTATAAATTATAGCTAACTGCTTGTCAGTGAACAAGTTACGGACTCTATACAATAATCAAAGTTTCTTTGAGGCGGATTAAGCAAGTGATCTGGCATGAGAGGTCCAGCTGAGGGCAATGTTAAGTGAGACACCGAGAATTTCAATACGTTTGGAGATGTGAATATTAGTAGCATTTAAGGTAATATACGAATCTGGCAATATCTGTCTATTAGTAAATTGTATATAATTGGTTTTACTAGCATTAAATGAGACAAGGTTGTTTTGTCCCCATTCATTAATCGTAGATAAGTCTTGAGTTATGGAGATGGCTGTGCTGAGTTGAGAGGTAGAGATATTAGATTTTGTAAATGGGTGTCTGAGTGTGAATGAACTATGTAGTGTTGAGTCATCTGCATATGAATGGATGGGATTGTGGGTGACAGATAAGAGATCATTAATATGAACCAGGAACAGGGTTGGTGCCAGAACTGATCCCTGTAACATGCCAGCATTAGTTGAGTGGAAATTGGACTATACATCATCTACTTTTATTCACATTTTTCTATCGCTGAGATATGAGGAAAACAGAGGACCAAAAGACGTTAGTCCACAGCAAGGGAGTTTGGACAACAGGGAACGGTGCCATACTCTGTTGAATGCTTTAGAAATATCAAAGGCTACTGCATGAGTTTCTCCATGTAGGTCGAGATGAGTCAGGAGATTATGTCAATGATGGATCTTTCGTGGTGAAAACCATATTGTCTATCACTAATTAAGTTGTTGGATTCAAGATGTTTAACTATGTGTTTATTTATTAAAATTTCAAATACTTTACCAAGAGAAGATGTGACAGCTATTGGTCTGTAATCAGAGGGGTCAGAGGAACTTCCTTTCTTTGGAACTGGGTGGATAATGGCTTCTTTCCGTGAATTAGGGAATGAAGAAGTACATATGCATAGTCTGAATAATTTAGCTAGAATAGAGGCAAGTTCTGGGGAACACTTTTTCAGAACAATTGGAGGAAATCCGTCTGGTCCTGGAGCTTTGCTGGTAGGTAAATTGTCTAGGATGGATTGTATGTGTGTTGTCTGAATTTTAAAGGGTGGATGGATTATACCACTCCGGGGGAGAACTGGCTAGTCATCCTTGTCTTAGATATCGAGAATGATTAGCCAAACCTCGGTCTCTTATTGCCCTGATGGGATATATATATAAATCCGGGGTATAAAGGGTGTCTCGGAACTTGAGTTGATTCTGGGACCAAATTTAAATTAAAATGTCTGTATCAAAATGGGACTGACGAACAGACATACAAAGCAATAGGGAATGCTGGAAGCACACACAGCTTCGGAGAGAACAGAGTGGGAGGAACGGAAAATTGGAGCTAAAAAGTAACTGAGAGATATTGTGTGCGTGCAGACTGACAAGTGTAAAAGAGAAGAGAAAAATATGATGGCACAAAGAGGAGGGGAGAAGAAAGAAGGGAAAAAGAGAGAGAGTGAGTGCGGGAGGGAGAGAAAAAACGAAGACAAAAGGAGGGAAGGAAGGAAAGAAGGACAGAAGGAAGGAAGGACGCAAGGAAGGAAAAAAGGAAGGAAATCAGGAAGGAAGAAAGGAAGGGAAAATGGAGGAAAGGAAGAAAAAAATCAAAAGTATGAATATAAGAAGAGGCAAGCAAGGAAAGAGGAGAAAGGACAGTACGATTGAATGATAAAATGAAGGAATTAGAAACTGATAAATAGTAGCTAAGGAAGATATGCTAGAGAACATCCCATGAACGCGAGATTACGACCCTAAGGCTTAGTGAAAGGCCTTTGACTCCTTCACTCCGAAGATGTATGAATGCTTTACACTTGCTGCCGCCAGACATTTTCATTTATCCCGGGAGAAATCCTTCCAAGGCCTCATGACTACGGCCTTGTGATTGAGTGAAAGGCTTTTAATAGCAGGATGAAGATGATGTGTGGGGCGTTTGGTCGCAGAAGATAATTACTATACACAAGGCAGAGAAAACAAAGATGAAATAGTAAGAGCAGAAGAAAATGCAACAGAAATATGAAACTCAGTGCACGGGAAACAGAGAATACAAAAGCGAGGGAACAAAGTACGTCAAGAACCCTATATAATGTAGCTAAAAGGATCATAGAAAGAAAGAAAGGAAAAAAACTGAACATTATCTGATAAGAAGTTTCTTACCCCTCCCCCGAAATAAAAAATTTTAGGAATGAAGCAGAGACCATCAAAGAGATCATTCAGATACCCAGTAAAATAAAGACAATATCTGACCAAAAAAAGAAGGAACTAAATGAATGGAAATTCATTTATGAACAGAATATTGTGTGTGTGTGTGTGTGTGTGTGTGTGTGTGTGTGTGTGTGTGTGTGTGTGTGTGTGTGTGTGTGTGTGTGTGTGTGTGTGTGTGTGTGTGTGTGTGTGTGTCTCTCTCTCTCTCTCTCTCTCTCTCTCTATATATATATATATATATATATATATATATATATATATATATATATATATATATAAAGTAGAAAGAGAGAGAGAGAGAGAGAGAGAGAGAGAGAGAGAGAAGCTATGGTTAAATTATATGAAGACTCGGAAAAATTTAAGACTGATAAGGGCGTGCGTTAGGGTGATACAGTTTTACCGATATTATTTACGGCATGCCTAGAAAGTATATTCAGAAAGCTGAAAGGTGGTAGGTGGTGGCGACCATCATCCACTGACATGATGTAGTGCTGCCTACTTCTTCCTTAGCCTTTATCATTCTTTTTTCAGTGCCTGCCCTCCTCTCTTCCTATTTCTCCCGTCCTTCTTGTCACATCTTATTGCTTTTCTTTCCTTTAAAGGTGGCTCTACATTGAGTGACAAGCCAAATGGTTTCCTGTAAGCCAAGAAACCATTTACAACGCTGGGTGGTAACCATATAATCAAACCATACGTGCTCCCTACGTGTCAACAAGTGGGTTGGTGGAGGGTTAGTGCCCCTCCCCGCAAAACAAATAAAGTCAAATGGCCAACCCTTAGGGGATTATGGCGTCTGGCAATAGATCGATAGACAGACTGGGAAAACAAAGAAGTAAACATAGATGGAGAAAAGCTAAACCATTTAAGATTTGCTGATGACACTGTCGTAATCTCAGAAACAGCAGAGACATTGCAAGAAATGTTAAATGACCTGAAAAAGAAAGTCTCAAAGTAGGGCTAAAGATGAATCGGAGTAAAACTAATGGCTAATACAAATACACCAAAGAGTTTCATCAGAAAAAGCAAAGAAGTTCGTGAAGAAGTCGAGGAGCACAATTACTTGGGGCAAATACTGAATTAAGGAAAGACCGTGATAGCGATATAAAAAGACGCATTACAATTGAATGGAAAGTTTCGGTAAACATAGAGACATCAAGAAAAGTTGCTTGCCGATATGTATGAAACGAGAAGTATGTAACGAATGTATAACTTCAGCTGTGACTTTCGGGTTGTGAGACATGGAAACTGACATAATCGATGGAAAATCAACTAATCCGTTCTCAAAGGGCATTGGAAAGGCCAGTGTTGTGATTATCTTTATAAGACAGAAAAAGATAAACTTGGGAGAAGGAGCACATTAATGTCAAGTACATAATAGAAGTTTTAATAGAACAGAAATGGAGGTGGTCAGGTCATGTAACAAGAACAAGGGATGACCTATGTAGCAAGACGCTGACTGACTGGACACCAAGAGATTGTCCGCGTCGCGTAAAAAGGCCATACAGAAGGTGGAGCGATGAGATAGGTAAGTTTGTAGGGAAAACACGGCAGATTGGCTCAGTCAAAGAATTCGTGGAAAAGATTGGGGGAGGCCTTTGTTCAGCAGTGGACTTGCAGTGACTGATGATGATGATGATGATGATGATATATGGGTGCAAAATTTTTTGAAATTTAAGTCAAATGAAACCTGGAGAGAGAGAAAAAAAAAGAGATTAAAAAAAAAAAAAAACAGAAACAAGAAAAAAGTCTCCGAGAGTGCAATGCCCGTGCGCCCACAATTTGGTCAAAGAGTCAAACATTCAACTTACCCCATGACATTTAACTTTTGTCCATGGGACACAGTTCAGGTCTGAGCTAGGAGTGTTTTTTTTGGAAGGAAGGGAAGGCAGGAAAAATCCAGGGGGAAAGGGGAGGTTGCAGTCGCTAGAAACTTAACCTCCAGTTGATGGCAATATATATATATATAGAGAGAGAGAGAGAGAGAGATTCGTATGTATAAATACGTATATATATATATATATATATATATATATATATATATATATATATATATATATATATATATATATATATATATATATATATATATATATGTGTGTGTGTGTGTGTGTGTGTGTGTGTGTGTAATGGGCGATATGAATGGAAGAGTAGGCTCTTGTCATAAGGATGATATAATGGATTGTAATGGAGTACCAGGAGAAAATGATAATGGGAAACGACTGAAGGATGTGTGTTAGGAAAGGAGGTTGTGCATTTGTAACTCTTATTTCAAACATAAAGATGCACGTAAATATACATAGCATAGAAAGAATGGGGATCGTGTTGAAAGGAGCCTGATAGATTATGTGCCCGTAGAGAAGCCGATGCTGTGAATGGTTGCTGATACGAGGGCATTGAGAGGACGATGTGGAGGTCTGTCAGATCATATGATTGTGGTATGCAAGATCAAGCTGAGAGGAGTGAGGTGGACCAAGAGAGAGAGGAGCAGACAGGGAGATAAACTGAAGGTCGAGAAGCTGGGGATCAAAAAATGTCAGACGAATACAGGACCAAAGTAGGGGAGGAGTTAGAATCAGTGAACTGGAATGAAGTGGATCAGGACAGCCTGTGGAATGCATATAGGGACTGCTTAGTTAGGAATGCTAAAGTGGTGTGTGGTGTGGCAAGAGGAACAACTGAAGAAACGTACGAGATGGTGGGATGAAGAGGTTAAGAGAGCAATGGAGGAAAAGAGGAAGAAGTGGCTAGAGTGATTACAGGACTGGAGTTCAACTGAAATAAAAACTGGTTATATTGAGAGCAAGAAGCACGCAAAGAGAATAGGGAACAGGAAAAAGAACGAGGTAAATATTGATCAAGGAAGAAAAATGAATGCAAATTACTCTGCATATAGGAAGTTATTTTGGAAAGAGTTGAGGAAATGTAAAAATGACGATGGAAAGAAATGGGAAAGTGTGAAGGATATAAGTGGCAGATTATTAAACCATGCCGATGGACCAGATGGAAAGAATATTTTGAAAGCCTGATGAATGGGAATAGAAAGAGCAGAGCGGCTCTAAACATGACCGGTTATGCGGGTGTGCAGAGAAGGAATGCAGTGCAAGGAAAGGCGACACTCATTCAGGTGAAGAACGCTGCGAAGCGGCTGAATTATGGGAAAGTAGCTGGGGTTGATGAGGTGTAGGCAGAGATGCATAAATCTAGTGAGGATAGCGGAATGAAGTGCTTGTTGGAGTTAAGCAAAAAGGCATGGATGACTGAAACTGTGCCAGCAGAGTGGCAAAAGGCTGTGATTGTATCCCGTACAAAAATAAAGCTGAGCGACGTGAGTGCAACAATAATCGTGGCATAAGTTAATGAGTGTGGTAGGGAAGGTATATGGAAGAATTAATATAGAGAAAATAAAAGAGATGTCACAAGTTCTAATAAGAGATGAACAAGGTGGATTTAGGAGTGATAGAGGATGTGTGGATCATATATTTGAGGTAAGACAGACAGTAGAGAAGGCCTGTGAGAAGGACCATAAGGGTGTTAATGGCATTCATGGATCTGGAAAAAGCATACAACAAAGCAGACAGAGAAAGATTGTGGAAGGTTTTGCGCATGTACAGTGTAGATGATAAGCTGCTGGGTGCCGTCAAGAATTTTTATAATCGTAGTGAAGCATGTGTAAGGGCAAATGGGCATCAAAATGAATGGTTCACTATCGGTGTGGGCATGCAGCAAAGTTGTGTGATGTCCCCATGGTTGTTCAGTATGTATATGAATGAGGTAATGAGAGAAGTAAAAACACGAGTATTGGAGAGAGGGATGGCGTTGGTAATGAATGGTGATGGATGGAATATCTCATATTTGTTGTATGGTAATGATGTAGTACTACATGCAAATACCGCAGAAGAACTTGGTAGATAGTGCAGAGTTTTGCTAATGTCTGTGAGCATCGTGCCTTGAGAGAAAATGTAGAAAAGAGTAGTGATGGTTACTGAGAGAGAAGGTGATTCCCAGTGTCATGTAACAGTGAATGGGGCGAGACTGGAATTGATGAGAGACTTCAAATACCTGGTACGGTGACAGAGAAGAGAGGAAAATGTGCAAAATAAGTGGAAAGTAGAGTGACACAAGGAAAGAAAGTAGCTGATGCTATGAAGGCCTTCATGAGAAACAGATGCGTAAATGTTGCAATTGTGTGAGGCTTACACGAAAAAGTGTTAGTGCCAACTTTAACATATGGATGTGAGACTGTCGTTTGGCATGAAAATTAAAAGTAAAGAGAAAGAGCAGTGGAGATGGGACTGCTGAGGAAAGTATGTGGAATACAGAGGATGGATTGGATAAGAAATAGTGTGATTCGTGAAAGATGTGGAGTGAGGAAGTTTGTGGACACCAGAAACGAAGAGAGTGCACTGAGATGGTATGGTCACGTGGAGAAAATGGAAAACATTAGAGGGATGAAAAATGTATATTTGAGCGAATTTGAAGGAGGAAGGAGGCGAGGTAGGCCATCGAGAAGGTGGAGGAATATGGTGGATGAGTGTGTGGGGAAGAAAGGCATGGAAGTCGGTGAGGCTAGGAGACTGACAAGAGATTGAGGTGGCTAGATGAATGTTATGAGAGGAAGTGCATGATCCGGGAGTGACACCCCTTTTTAACGTGACAACGTCTGGATTGACTCAATCGGATAAGTTTTTCTGAAGCTACAGAATGTGGTGAATGTTTTCGATGTAACAGTTAGAACCAGGATTCCGGGGCAAGAATGATGAGTGAATGGAAACGTGGCCCACTGGATTGGGCAAACTTAGGCTGTCTGGAAGTGCTACTTCTCACCCTGCCCTACGGTGCGAAAGGAGGTTCGGATAATGATGATGTATATACTGTATACAGTATATATATATATATCATCTGGACCTCCTTTCCCACCCAAGGGCAGGGTGAGGAATAGCAAAGTCTAGACAGCCCAAATTTGCCCAGTCCAACGGGCTACGCTTCCATTCACTCATCATTCAAGCCCCCGGAATCCTGCCTCTATCGGATACGCCAAAAACATTCACCACGTTCTGTAGCTTCACATAGACGTATCTGATTGAGTCGATCCGGACGCTACCACGATAAAAAGGGGTGCCAAATCCCTGATCATGCGCTTACAACACTCATCCAGCCAGCTCGATCTCTTGTCAGGTCCCTGGCCTCACCGACTTCCAAACCCCTCTTCCTCACACACCCATCCACCATATCTCTTCATCTTCTCCTTGGCCTACCTCGCCTCCTCTCTCCTTCAAATTCACTCAGATATACCTTTTTCACCACTCTATTGTTATCCATTCTCTCCACATAACCATACCATCTCAGTACACTCTCTTCGATTCTGGTGTCCTCCAACTTCCTCACTCCACATCTCTCACGAATCACATTATTTCGTATCCTATCCACCCTCTGTACTCCACATATATTCCTCAGCAGTCCCATCTCCACTACTCTTACTCTTGACTTTTCTTTTTCATGCCACACCATATTCTCACAACCATAATTTATAGTTGGCACTAACGCTCCCTCATGTAAGCCTCGCACAGCTGCAACACTCAAGCCTCTGTTTCTTATCAAGGCCTTCATTGCATCAGCTACTTTTCTTCCTTGTGTCACTCTACTTTCAACTTCTTTGGCACATTTTCTTCTCTTTTCTATCATTGTACCCAGGTATTTGAAGTCTCTCACCAATTCCAGTCTCTCTCCATTCACTGTAACATCACACTGTGAGTCACCTTCTCTCTCAATAACCATCAATTTATTGTTTTCTACACTAACTTTCAAAGCATGACGCTCACAGACATCAGCAAAACTCTGCACTAGCCCACCAAGTTCTTGTCCAGTACTTGCAAGCAGTACTGCATCATCAGTATACAACAAATTTGAAATATTCCATCCATCACCATTCATTACCAACGCCATCCCCCTCTCCATTACTCGTGTTTTTAGTTCCCTCATCATCCGATCCATATATATATATATATATATATATATATATATATATATATATATATATATATATATATATATATATATATATATATATATATATATATGTATTGAATAAGCATGGGGACATCACAAAACCTTGCTGCACGACTACACCGATAGTGAACCATTCACTTAGATGAACATGAACCCTTACACATGCTTCACTGCCATCATAAAAACTCCTGACAGCACCTAGCTACTTACCATCCACAGTGTACATGCGCAAAACTTTCCACAATCCTTCTCTGTGTGCTTAGTCGTATGCTTTTTCCAGATCCATGAATGCCATTAACACCCTTATGGTCCTTCTCACAAGCCTTCTCAGCTATCTGTCTCACTGCAGATGTTTGATCCACATATCCTCTCCCACTCCTAAAGCCACCCTGTTCATCACTCACTAGGACATCTGATATCTCTCTTACTTTCTATATAATAATTTTTCCATATACCTTCCCTACCACATTCAATAAGCTTATGGCACGATAATTCTTGCACTCATTTCGCTCACATTTATTTTTGTACAGAGGTACAATCACAGCCTTTTTTCACTCTGCAGGAACAGTTTCAGTCATCCATGGCTTCTTACATATCTCCAACAAGCACTTCATTCCACTCTCTCCATTACACTTAAGCATTTTTGCATACATCTCATCAACCCCAGTTGCTTTCGCATTATTCAGCCGCTTCACATCACTTTTCGCCTGTGTGAGTGTCACGTCTCCTTGCACTGCATTCCTTCACTGCACACCCCCAAAACCAATTATGTTTACAGCCGCTCTGCTCTCTCTATTCCCATTCATCAGGCTTTCAAAATATTATTTTCATCTGTTCCTTACTTCATCTCCATGGGTTAATAATCTACCACCTGCATCCTTCACACCATAACATTTCTATCCGCTTTCGCTTCTACATTTCCGCACCTCTTTCCAGAATAACTTCCTATTTTCGGAGCAGTTTGCATTCAAGTTTCTTCCTAGATCATCATTTACCTCCGTCTTTTTCCTATTCATTAGTCCTATATCTATATCTATCTATCTATCAATATACATATATATATATATATATATATATATATATATATATATATATATATATATATATATATATACAGTATATATCCATCATCTAATCCTACATTGCCCCCTCAAGAGCGTAGGAGCCCGGAGCTAGGCAGTTGGTCCTGACATTTAAGATGAGAGTGAACAGCCTCACTCATCCCTGAGTGGCATTACATGAGCAATAAACCCCAACCATCCCTTGGATATAAACCTTCACCGGCTCAATCCGATTGGAGCGCAATAATTACCCACTAAACCACCAGGTGCCAATTTTTGGTTATATGGTTACCATTCAGCGTAGTAAATGGTTTACTGGTGTACAGGAAACCATTTGGCTTGTCACTCAGTGCAGAGTCACCCACAGGCAGAAGGAAGAGGAGAAAATGAAGGATAGAAAGACGGAAGAGGGAGTGTAAAGTCATCCGTAGGCAGAAGGACGAGGAAAGAATGGAGGAAAGAAAGACAGCAGAAGATGGAAGGAAAGAAGGATGGAAGAGAGGAAAGGGCAGATACCCGACAGCAGCACTACATCGAGTGAGTGGATGGTGAGCGTCCCCACCTACCACAAATAAATAAATATATATATATATATATATATATATATATATATATATATATATATATATATATATATATATATATTTTTTTTTTTTTTTTTTTTTGGGTGGGGGGGTAGATTGCTAGTGGAGAAGGGAGAAAAAAGGAACAGAGGGCAAGAGCAATTTCAAGAATTGTTAAACACTGAGAATGAAACGGATGCGAGGATAAGTGGCTGGGGAATGGGTGGGAGAAGCAGGGAGGTGAGAAAAGAGGAAGTAATCAGTAGGTTGGAAGTAGTGGAAGCAATGAAAAAGTCAAAATGGGGAAAGCCCCAGGAATTGATGGGGTGTGTGGTGAAATGCTGAAGCATGGGGAAACTATAGTATTACAATGGATATACAAGATGTGCAGATTGGCCTGGGAGGAAGGTAGAGTCCCGTGGGATTGGACGTCTGGTATCCTATACAAAAGAAAAGGGGAAAAAGAAGTGTGGTAATCATAAATCCATTTGTCTTCTTAGTGTTATAGGAACAGTATTTAGAAAGATATTTAGTGACCGAGTTATGGAAATAACAGAGGAATCAGTTGGAGAAGTACAGGGAGGTTTTAGTAAAGAAAGAGGTTACATAGATCAGAAATTCATTCTTAGGTCTTTAGTTGAAAAATGTCTAGAGAAGGGAAAGAACTTGTATGCGGCCTTCATGGATTCGGAGAATGCATATGACAGGGCGGATAGACGAGGAATGTTGAAAATATTAAGAATATAGTGAGTAAATGGAAATTTGCTGAGCACCGTGAAGAGTATGTATGCGGGGGCAAAGGCTGCAGTGCGAGTGGATAATGAAATGAGTGAATATTTCTATATGAATGTACTATTGAAACATGGATGTGTGTCATGTCTACATGGATGTTCAATCTGTATATGGATGGGGATATATAAGATCTACAAGATAGGGCAGTGGGTGTTGAGGCGGCTTTAATGAAGATGGCAACGTTTCGAAACTCACTGTACTGTTGTTTGCAGATGATACTGTATTGTTAAATGAAGACGAAGGGGAATGGCAAGGATTGGTGAATGAGTCTGGAAGAGTGTGTAAGAAACTGAATTTAAAGGTGAATGTAAGAAAGAGAAAAGTTATGGTCTTCGAGAGAAAGGAAGTCACTGGATGTAAAGTGATGATGGATGTTGAGGAAATGGAAAATGTACATTAAGTGCATTTAAGCAGGGATGGTACATTAGGGGGTGAAGTGCTTGAAAGGGTACAACAAGGAAGAAAGGTTTCTGGTTCTTTGAAAGCAGTGATAAGAAACAAGGAAGTGAGCATCGAAGTAAAAAAGTCGCTGCATGACAGTACTGCCCTACCAACTTGAACCTATGGAAGTGAACCTTAGATTTTATTGGAAGGACACAAGTCAAGACTGGGAGCAGTGGAAATGGGCTATTTGAGAGAAGCGTGTGAAGTTACATGGAGAGACAGACTGGGACATAAGAAAGTGAAGGAGTGTTGTGGATATAGAGGTGATAGAAAGCGTAAGCAGCAATATACTGAGATGGTTTGGCCATGTGGAGAGGATGGAGAACGGGAGACTAACTAGGAAAGTGTATGTGAGTGAGGTGGAGGGGGCAAGAGGGAGGGGGAGGCCAAGGATGAGATGAAGGGATGGAGTGGCGATGTATGGTTGGAGAAATTTCCACGCGGATGTAGATGGCAGCAGCAGCGACAGACAGAAATAATCTGGTAATAGTGCTGGGAGTGAAACAGAGTGTGGGAGTTGCGGGGAAGGCGACTGATGGGGGAGAGGAGGAGTGGTGGTGGGGGTAGGTGTGTGTTAGGGAGATGTTAAGTAGCCATTAACTGTGTCAACAAACTCTGCATAGATAATCATTCCAATACGATTTTTCTATTAATAATGAAAGGTAGTGGCAACAGGCTGCTAATGATGGTTCAGTATATGACGGAATAAGTTCAGTACCTAAGAAAACAGTTATTGCAAATACGTAACCTAATCATTCACCTCCGTCATTCCGTCCTCTCATATCAGAAAGCTTTCTGTTGTTGACCGAGAATTTACAAATTTTTAGAACTGATTTCATCTCCTTCTCATGCAAGTTGCTTAACAAAGATACTGTACCTTTCACTGCAACTTGTATTGATTACGGACTCTAACATCCTGTTATAGTCCATTTTATAGATTTATAAGTCAACGACTGTTATCTTAAGACCGTACACTGGCGGAATAAGGAAAATACATCCTTTTGACTGACTGCGTAATTTGTTATCCTTTCATGGTCGTATAAGCACTTACCCGGCTTATGGATGGATGAGCCTGGCCTTCATACGAGGCTATAAGTATAAGCATACTCCAGTCAACACTTCTTAGGGTCAATCCCTCATATCTTAATAGGTCTATGTAACTTTATGCTTACGTGCATGCGTGTGTGATTATACGAGTATTAAACATGCATAATCTCTCTCTCTCTCTCTCTCTCTCTCTCTCTCTCTCTCTCTCTCTCTCTCTCTCTCTCTGACACATGCAGTAGATTACCTTACATGCAGTCACATATTAGAAAATTAATAGATTTTTTTTTTTTTTTTTGTCGGCAGGTAACGATGAAGGGACTTATGCTATGGATTCTCCTCTACATAGCAAGAGGATATGCTCACTTAGACCCCCAACACATAGTACGGCAAGGATGCCTCATAGCTCCAACGGCCACGACGTCAGTCGTAAAAGATGTCATGAGTACTGAAATCAGTTTGGATTACTTATGCGAATTACCTTCTTATCTAGAAAACATCGCCAGACCAATGAGGACCCTGGACTTCATGATAGGAGGCTATGTTTCACAGGCACATAACACACAGGAAGTGGATGAAATAGTGAAGTTAGCGAAATGGAAGATAGAACAGGCGAAGTCAACTATGCTCATCATGATCCAAGATCTCCCATCTCATGGAACGAAGGTATTGAGCGCCACGAACAATATTACACGTACTCGCCAAAAGCGCGGTTTGTTCGACCTGGGTGGTGCAATTCTTGGGAACACCTTTGGATTGGCTACAGAGGAAGACCTTCAAGAAATAAACAACAGATTTAATAAAATAGTTCAGATATTAATATACCAAGATAAATTCATCGCAGGACTTAACTCAGCAATGAAGACAATCGTGAAAAATCTGAAAAAGGCGGAAAACATAGCTGTCGAAAGTGTAGATAAAATAAATGCCATGGAGGGGAATATAACTTTTCCAACACTTCTCCATCATCACGATCACGGAACACATTGACACAATTCTGCTCCAATTAGACAACACTAGAGTTCGTTACAGGGCACTTATGCTAGGAATTTCGAATGCCGGTAATGGCAAGATCACAATTGACTTAATTCCAGTCAGATAATTAGTCAAGGCATACATAAACATAAATTGAAGACTTTGTGCCGAAGTAGGGATTTCATGCAATATTATCCATATTTAGAAGCAACACTAACACCAGCATCAGTAATAGTTCATGTACCATTCATAACTGACGACCTGATCACAGTATACGAAATACACCCCTTCCTTTCTAAGAATAATAACACTTTGATCATCATCAACATCAACACAGACACCGAACTCATCATGGTCTCCAAGAGACGAAACACCGTCACTTTCGCAAGTGAATCAACGATTGAACGAAAGTGCCGCACATCCTTACATGCTGTTCACCTTTGTCCTGCGTACATTTTCACGTTTCAGCCTACTGAAACAATCCCTTGTGAAATGGCTGTCATAAGAAATCACAATATTCATAATCTTTGCAACTTAACTTTTGCTCCAGATAAGCTTGTACACCATCAACGCATCGGACACTCACAGTTATTTTTTATTTCACTCATAACACATCAGTTTACATAGTCTGTCCAGATATACCACCATCTCATACTTCAGCATCAGGCTTATACATAGCACCAGACTACTGTGCGGTATTTACACCATCCATGTCCACTTTATCCACCATCAATCACTACGCCATCCTCAATCATACACACAAACATTTCCATCCACTACCTAATATGGACTTAAATATGAGCACAGGTATAAAGTTGACTTCACCTAAGTTTGAAACTATGCAACTGATAAATGAAACAATGAAGCCCTGGGAAGATTTGAGTTCGAGTATGTTAAACACATATTATGTGTATAGCCCAGCACCTACTGTCTTTATAATCTTCTGTATTGTATTTGCAATAGTGCTGTTCGCAATGCACAGAATGCATGCAAGAATTGGAAATTTAGAGTCAGTATTTAGTGGGGGTAGAGTAAGCATTCAAGTTAACCCCCCTGAACGATGTGTACATATTTTGTATACAGTATTAATTTAAAAAAAAAAAAAAAAAAAAAAGAAAAAAGAGAAGAATGACACATGATATGGAAGTATACAAGTATCATTATCTCTATGTGAAATATTAATAGTTCTTACCATAATCTTAACTTTGAACTTTTTTTTTTGTATGTCATACATACACATCTGTATGTCATACATACACATCCTACAAAATGTCATACAACAACCAATTCAACCATATTGCATATGTTCAATTATGTATACAACTTGTTTAAAATGTAATATTACTGGATCATTGCAATATTAACATGAATATCATATCTATACAATATTAAAATCAATGTTATATATCAATAGATTAGCATATATCAATGATGATTGCTGTCAGAGGACCACAAGCTCGCATGACCGAGCGATGTCAGGACTCCATATTATAATAATACAACTCATAGATAGATAGACAGATAGATAGATAGATAGACAGACAGACGGATAGAAGCACCAAGCCACGGGATGAGACAGGAAGTGTGTCAGCGAGAATCGAGCGAAGGGAAACGGGCTTGCAACGCTTAAGTAAAGGAATGCTGGACGTGCACCCGAAGCAGTACATACACACAGATATACTGTGTTCTAGAAGCTTCACAACAGTATAGCCCACGTGACACGCATCCTGCTATGGTCGTACCATTCTAAAGTGGCGGTTTGGGTGGGGCACGAACCTCTGTACAGTGTTGCCACGTTTTCCATACTCGCGATCTCTCTCTCTCTCTCTCTCTCTCTCTCTCTCTCTCTCTCTCTCTCTCTCTCTCTCTCTCCTGGGGGGATATGCATCACCCTAGGAAATTTTGTTTCTTTTATGTCTTATAAACTTGTGCTTTCATTTTTTTATTTTGTTTTTTATTATATTATTGTTTTACATATGACGCCAGATGACCTCGGTGTTACGGCGCCTTTTCATTCAATCATTCTCGCCCTCCTTCCTTCCCTCCCTTCATCTTTCCCTCAGCTTGACAATGCACTCAACACTGCCCCTTGCCTGCCTTCTCTCTCTCTCTCTCTCTCTCTCTCTCTCTCTCCTGGGGGAGATGTGCTTCACCCTTGGGAATTTTGTTTCTTTTATGAGTGACTTATAAACTTGTGCTTTCATTTCTTTATTTTGTTTTTATTATATCTAATTATGTTTAAAAATATTATTGTTTTACATATGGCGCCAGATGACCTCGTTGTTGTGGCGACATGATTTGTTTTCATTCAGTCACTCTCTCCCTCCTTCCTTCCCTCCCTTCCTTCATCTCTCACTAAGCTGCACTCAACACTGACCCTGGTCTGCCTCCCCCCCCCCTCTCTCTCTCGTCTGTGGTATTTTAGGATACATTTTGGTTATTTTCTTTTACGTTATAATGTACATATTGTAAATTTGACTATTTCCACACCACCCAGGAGGTTAAAGTCTTTGCGCGTTTTTTTAAAGAGGTGTCCCCAAACAGGCCTATTCCTCTATCCCTCACAGATGACCAGGTCGGACTGGGTGTGTGTGTGTTGCCGCTCACGAGGGTTTAATGTATATATTTTTTTTACTAAGAAACTGGCATATTTTTGCTTATATTCCTGCACATTATCTTATAATCATAATTGTGACATTATTACCAACCCCAGAAATACGGTAACAGCCAATAAAAGTGACTACTTTTTTTTAAGCATCACTGTAAAATAATTATGCCACGTTTTTGTATTGCCGTATAAATATTTTACGCATAATCAGTTTACTGTTCATTCATATATTATATTACACACCTTACCATTATATTCTTATGTGTTTATCTTATTGTGATGCCTATTACATATATCAGAGCCGTTCACATAGCGGGTATGGAACACGTGGTAACGCTGTACAGAGGTTCGTGCCCCACCCAAACCGCCACTTAAGATTGGTACCACCATAAACGAGAATGTAGGAATCAGAGCTCAGAAAGGGGCTAGCCACACAACCGGCAGGTAGTGGAGAGATCATTTAAGAAGAGGGGTCCAACTAGACTTAGTAAATAACGTCCCTGTGTAATACATACGCTGCTCAACTTAGACTTTCTTTGAAGATAAGAAATCAAGATCAACTCCCTGTATTCATCTTTAACTTCTCCCTGCTCTTCGATTACCAAAATAACTTTAACCAAAACTCAAAACTTACATAATACAAGACTAAAAGTTACATATATATAAATGGTAGTTATGAAGTTCCAACACACATGCACAAAAGCAAATGCATGTTTATCCTAAGCCTATTTGTGAGTCTCTATGAGATAAAACTGAGAGAGTTAGACAGCGAGAGACCCATTATTATACATTGCACAACACACACACACGCAGAAGTTACTGATTGACCTGAAAAGGTCTAGGTCTGGTTCATGCTAAAATTAGTCTGTGACAAGCAGCCAGCATGTACTTACTATTTAGGAACTATATCAAATTCACAATGACAGCTAACAAAGATGCATTTGTCTTAAAATCTGACATACTTTAATGCCTTTTAGGGTAAAAAATACTAATGGGTGACTGAAACTACGAAGAAATGGAATATTATATATACTTTTTTTTTTTTTTTCATGCATTGCATGTCTATGTTACAATTAAGAATGTATGAGCAGACACGACAGGAACCACAGACAAGTAGGTTAGAAACCTTTGTGTGGGAGGAAGGGACGGGGTTTCAGCCTGAAGTACCTGTGTTTGATGACACAAACGCAGGTGTGCAGCCAGAATTTCCCTGCAACAGAGCTTCTTCTGCAGTGGACTTCTTCCTTGCTTTTTTCACAACAGCAGTTATGGAGTTCATTGTGAAAGAAGTGAACAGTTTCAGGGTTTGCTGCTGTAATTGGGCCGAAACCTTGCACCTGAGAGAGTGCGAAAATGAAGGAATGGACTGCAACGATTGTTAGTGAAATGTATGTCTGGCTAGCATTGACATTGTTGATGCCTGATGTTAGAAAACATGACATACATGATTATTGGCTGGTGGACGATATTGCTGCGACGCCAGTATTCGGTAAGTATATGCCACGTGACTGATATTTTTACATCCTGAGGTACTTACATTTTTCCACGAATATGGGTCCACATCTGAACGATAGGCTGTGGAAAATTTGCTCGATTCTGGAGATTTCGATCATTTTTCAGGCCATTTCAGAATGTTGTTATCCTCGAATCACTTGTTTTGTTCAGGGGACGTCTTGCCTTCATTCAGTACATTCCATCAAAGAGACATCGTTTCGGAATAAAATTCTTTGTCTTGTGTGATTGCAAGACTAGGTATGTGCTTGGTTTCTTTATGTATACAGCAAATGATGCGGTTTTGTCGAAGGACGATCCACCTGGTTTTTCTGGCTCTGTGGTCAAGAAACTAATGGACAGGTACTTCGGTGGCAACCACATCCTTTACACTGATAATTATTATACTGCACCAAGTCTTCCAAAGTACCTGCAAGAACACCAAAATGGATCGTGTGGTACTGTCCGTGCAAAGAGGAAGCATTGGCCATCCTTCCCAAAGGCACCGTGAAGGAGGATTGCAGGACCTTGCAATCAGGTAAACTCCTGGAAATTCAATGGCATGATAAGAGAAAGGTGAATGTCCTCTCCATGGTCCACGAAGGTAAGTTGACTGACACATGCAAGGTCGACAGAAGAACGAGGCAGCCAGTCTTCATGTCTGATGCTGTTCTGGACTACTGTATACCGTGAACATGCGACTCATTGATAAATCAGATATGCTGATCGGCACAATCGACTGTCTGAGGAAGTGTTGTAAGTGGTCTAAGAAGGCATTCCTACATGTACTGGACATCTGTGTACTGAATGCCTTCATTCTGTACAGGGATGTTACACTGACCAGCACATCCCTCAGACAGTTCGAGAAGGATGTAATTTATGGCCTTCCGTGAAACGTAGGCACAGTGTGTAGCAACTGCCTGACCGCCTGCAGTACAGGGACTATCTCAGCAGGCATTTCATGGAATTATTACCTCACACACCTGCAGGGAAAGAAGCCTTCCGGCATTGCTATGTTTGCACCAATTCATTGCGCCGACCACAGCAATGCCCTATGACGAAGGGGTGGTGTGCTGAATGTGAGGTTGCACTATATACTGACTGTTTCTTTGATTTCCACGCAAAGACCGAGTAGTAGGAGTCTGGGTATTATTAATAAGTTAGTTTTGTACATACCGGTATGTTGTTTTTTGGTGAAATAGATAATATGATTTCACTGCTCTGCGTATATTTATGTGAATAATGGAGGGGGAAAGTATGTTTCATGATAAACTCGCAGTCTTGTTTTATTTGGAAAACATTTGTTTATAAATATTTATGATGAAAAATTTTAACTCAAAGGAAAGAGAAAGTCACAGTGGTAAGTATTTTCGTTTGTGGGCAGTACGTAAATGACTACTGGTCCTTGGTGCACATTTTTTTATTTATTTATTTTTTTAGTAGTATTTGTAGTGGTAGTAGTAGTGGTAGTATGTGTTGTAGGTGTGGTAGTAATAGTAGTAGATGTGGTAGTTGTAATAGTAGTAGTTGTGGTAGTGGTAGTAGTACTTATAGTAGTGGTAGTTGTAGTATTAGTAGTAGTTGTTGTAGTGATAGTTTTACTTGTACTAATAGTAGTAATAGTATTATTTATAGGAGTTGCAATATCTAGACTTCTACTCGATCACCAATGCCAGAATCGAGCAACAATCCAAGCCAAACATGCATTTCCCTGTGTGTGTCTGTTCTTACCTACCTAATTGTTCTTACCTAATTGTATCTTTACAGGAATGAGTCAAGCTCGTACTGTCCCGTGTCTTAAACCATATTTATCGTACATATTCTTAAATTTGTGAATTGTTTTGGCACACACTATTTCATTCGGTAGTGCATTCCATTGATCAATTGCTCTGTTTGGGAAACTGAATTTCCTTACATCTTTATCACCTCTCTTCTTTTGCAGTTTTTTGCAGTGTCCTCTTGCTGATGCTTCTCCATATATTAAGTAATCATTTATGTCTATTTTTTCCTGTCCTGATATGCACTTATATAGCATTATCATGTCACCTCTTTTCCTTGTCTCCTGTAGTGTTGGTAGATTCAGTTTATTTAGTCTTTCTTCGTAGCTTAGGTCCCTTAAGCTTGGTATCCATCTTGTAACGGCCCTTTGAACTTTTTCAATCTTGTCTATATGCTTTTTGAGATGAGGACTCCAGACTACTGATGCATATTTCAGGGCTGGTCTAATGAATGATGTTATTATCCTTCTTAGCATGTCTTCATTTATGTATGTGAATGCTATTCTCATATTTGCAAGCAGTGTATACATGTTCCGTACCTTCTCGCTGATGTGGTCAGCCGGAGATAGTCTGTTATTGATAATCACACCTAGGTCTTTCTCTCTTTCTGATGAGTATAGGGTTTTATTTCCTAACTTATAATCCCAATCAGGTCTTTTTCCACTTTTACCAAACTTGATCACATGACACTTGTCCACATTGAATTCCATTTGCCATGTACTACTCCATTCATGAAGTTTATTTAATTCTTCTTGTAGCTCTTTACATGAGTCTGTGTTAGTAATTCTCCTTTGTATTTTTGCATCATCTGCAAACATATTCAGATAGCTCTCATTTCCAGTGTTACTGTTTATATCATTTATATACACTAAAAACATGATTGGTGCCAGCACTGAACCCTGTGGTACTCCACTAGTCACTTCTTTCCATGATGAGTAGTTTCCTCTTAGTACTGTCCTCATTTCTCTTTTTATGAGAAAGTCTTGCATCCAACAAAACAGTTTGCCTCGAATTCCTCCTTGATGGTACAGTTTCCATAAAAGTCTTTGGTGTGGTACTGTGTCAAAAGCTTTCTTGAAATCTAAATAGATACTGTCCACCCATCCTTCTCTTTCCTGTATTGTGTTTGTTACTCTGTCATAGTAGCTCAACAGATTAGTAACACATGATTTTCCTTTTCTGAAACCAAACTGTCTTTCCGTTATCATACTGTGTTCTTCTAGATGATTTACCCAAGCTTTTCTTATAAGTTTTTCTAATACCTTGCTTACAACACTGGTCAGTGATACTGGTCGGTAGATGAGTGGATTTTGTCTATTTCCTTTCTTGAATAAGGGGACAATATTTGCTTTTTTCCAAATACAGTATCAGGTAGTTTACCTTGACTCAAGGATTTCTTGAAAATTAAAAATAATTGTTTACTTAACTCCTTTGCACATTCTCGTAATACCCAACATGAAATTTCATCAGGACACCTTCCTTTCCCTCTGTCTAATCTACTTAACTCCTCCTGTATTACTTTTTCTGCTATTTGTATATCTGGTAATATGTGTGGACATGCGTGTTCCGCATAGTCCCTCTTAAATTTTTTTTCTTTTGTAAAAACTAATTGGAAATTCTTATTCAGTGCTTCACAAATATCTTTCTCTTTTGTATAAGTGATTCCCTCGTCCGTAATCGATTGTATTATATCTTTTACTTTGGTTTTGCTTCTGATATAGCTGTAAAACAGCTTTGGTTGATCATTACTTTTATTTATTATATCCTCCTCAAACTGTTTTTGGGCTTCCCTCCTTATTCTTGTATAGTCGTTTCTTGCCTGTTTGTAATTATTATACGCCCTTTCACTATTGTGTCTTCTGTATCTATTCCACAACAAATCTCTTCTTTCTTTTGATTTTTTACATTCTGTATTGAACCATTTCTGTATTTTCTTATCTGTTTCTTTGTGCTGTGGGATGTACTTCTGGACTCCTATTTCATAAAATTCACAAAATATTTTATATACAGCATTTAAATCTTGTCCTCTAAGCTCATTTTCCCAATCAACTTCTAAGAAATACTTCTTTAGGTCTTGATAATTTCCCTTTTTATAGTTTAGGCTCTTTTTGTAACTGTCATTGCTGTTTACTATGTCATATGCTATCCTGAAGTTATAATTTAGTACTGCATGATCACTTTTGCCGAGTGGAGGGTGATATATTAAACTGTCAATATCATTTTCTTGCCTAGTAAATATTAGATCTAGCACTGAAGGTACATCAAGTCCTCTTTTTCTGGTGGTTTCCCTCACAAGTTGCGTTAAGAAAAACTCTTGTACGAGATCCAGGAGCTTTTGGTCCCAACAGCTTTCTTGGCTATTTATATCTAGAGTATTCCAATTATTTGTATTGAAGTCCCCAGTTAGTATAATTCTTTCCGATTTCTCTTCCATTTTATGTAGTAATGATCTTATACTCTGAATTGTACTCTCTGCCAGGTCCTCATATTCGTCTCTTTCCCATGTGTTTGATATGGGTGGCATGTACAAAGTGGCTACAATTACTTTACCTTCAGATGTGTCGATCTCTACTGCAATCAATTCTACTTGTGATGGTATATCTAGTTTTATTTCCTTGACTTTTAGATTTTTCTTAGTTAATATTATAATTCCTCCTCCTTTTTTTAAATTTCTGTCTCTTCTCCATATATTGTATTCCTCTAAGTTTAGTATGTCATTGGATATGCTTGGTGTTAATTTTGTTTCAGTTAGGCATATTATTTGTGGTTCATTTTCTCTGACATAATCATTCATCATTCATCTCTAGTGTGTGTGTGTGTGTGTGTGTGTGTGTGTGTGTGTGTGTGTGTGTGTGTGTGTGTGTGAGAGAGAGAGAGAGAGAGAGAGAGAGAGAGAGAGAGAGTGTGAGTGTGTCTGTCTGTCTGTAATGAGGAAGACGAGCAGCGTGAGTTCAAGGTCGTTGCTACTGTAATTGGCCTTCATTCACCCAGTACGACCGATTATGGAAAAATATTCACGGAAACAGTGTTTGTAGTGTATTTTGGTGTCCTGGAAGTGTCATCGAAGTGATATCAGTGTGGTGGGCTAGTGTAACCTTTGCTGTCACAGAACCTCTGCCAAGCATACGAACACCGGCAAAAAAACACCAAAAATTGCCCTCATTCCCCACTCTCTCACTCTCCCTATCTGCGCTTCACGGATCATCTGATGCCACCAACTTGAAGTCGAGGGACTGGCGAGTAATATGAATCCTTATTTGTTGTAACTGTTTAAGTATTGACAAAGATATGAGGGTATAAAGATAGACGATTTTGCCAATTTCTATCGGGAATGCCCGGCTGTGAGGAGCGCTCGTGACATCTGCCGGACGGGAGGGGTTAAATGGCTACTAAGCCTCTCCCTACCATTCCGCTATCCCAGCCTTCATCCCTCACAGCAGACGGCTACTCCCACTACATCCCCATCTCTCACATCCCAGCCCTTCCACCACACAGCTGCCCCCACTACCCCCCCATCCCTCACCTACCCTGCAAGTCCCACCCCTCCTTTACCCCAACACTGTTACCAGATCAAATTATTTGCCGCTCCTGCTGTCTTCTACTCGGTGTTCCGTACGGAAATTTCTCCAACTGTACATGAGAGAGGGGCTGTGAGCTGGGAGCAGGGCAGTAAAATGGCGGGGTATCTTGCGACATGGAGGCGACTTGTTTACGGCTACCCTTTACAGGAATAAGGCATTTGGCAATAGATAGATAGGTAGATCGATTTTATATATATATATATATATATATATATATATATATATATATATATATATATATATACATATATATATATATATATATTCAGTATAAACATAGCCAAGGGGTTTAATTAGAAAGAGAAGGTTATCTGGTTGTCTCGTCGATGGCAGTGGCACAAGGAGAGAGTAATGGTAGGGCATTGTAGGTGTCAGTGTAGACCTTCTCTGTTCCGTTATCTCCTTCGTATTTTAATTGGGGTGATGAAATAGGCAGATTGGGGTCGATGGAGTTTATTGTGAGACAGTTACTTGAATAAACGTTAAGAGCTTGGCATGACCCATGTACAGTCAGCAGGTTGTGCTGGCTGCGGTCGTCCTACTTTACTCTCACTCTCCTACTCCCTACTGTTCTCTGGTAATCTCTCTCCTTCTCTCCTGGCCATCTCTCTCTGGTTCTCTCTCCTTCTCTCCAGGCCGACTCTCTGGTTCTCTCTCCTTCTCTCCTGGCCGTCTCTGGTTCTCTAACCTTCCTACATGTGACATCGGACTAATATCCCCCTCTAGCTTCGGGCTAAAGTGTGTGTGTGTGTGTGTGTGTGTGTGTGTGTGTGTGTGTGTGTGTGTGTGTGTGTGTGTGTGTGTGCGTGTTGGTCATGTTTCTGGCATATGATCAGAGGTGTCTGGCATTCTTGATAAGTCTAGGCTAGAGGATGTGTACTCTATTCCTGGAGAACTTCAGACTAAACTACCTGTTTTACATATTGTTATCTATAGCTATATAGTTACATACCATAGTTACATATAGTCATATAGTATTGTGTCACTTATATATATATATATATATATATATATATATATATATATATATATATATATATATATATATATATATATATATATATATATATATATACAGTATATATATATAATCATTCGGACCTCCTTTCCCACTCCAGGACAGGGTGAGGAGTAGCAACGCCCAGACAACACAAGTTTGACCAATCCAATGGGCCACTCTTCCGTTCGCTCATCATTTAAGCCCCTTGAATCCTGGCTCTATCTGATACTCCAAAAACATTCTCCATATTCTGTAATATCACTTAAACATATCCGGACGTTGTCACATTAAAAAGGGGTGCCAAATCCCAGATCATGCACTTCTCAAAAACACTCATCTAACCAGCTCGATCTCTTGTCAGTCCTCTAGCTTCACCAATTTCCATACTTTTCTTCCTCACTCACTCATCCACCATATCCCTCCACCTTCTCCTTGGCCTAACTCGTCTTCTACCCCCTTCAAATTAGCCCAGATATACCCTTTTTCATCAGTTCATTGTTATCCATTCTCTCCACATGACCATACCATCTCAGTACACTCTCTTCGATTCTGGTGTCCACAGACTTCCTCATTCCACATTTTTCACGATTCACATTATTTCGTATCCTATCCACCCTCTGTACTCCACATAGTCCTTGACAGTCTCATGTCTGCCCTTACTCTTGACTGTTCATTTTTATGCCACACCATAGTCTCACATCCATATTTTGTTGACACTAACACTCCCACATTTAAGCTCATGCAGCTCTTGCGCTCAAGCCTCTGTTCCTCAGCAAGGCCTTCATAGCACCAGCTACTTTCCTTTCTTGTGTCACTCTACTTTCCACTTCTTTTGCACATTTTCCTCTCTTTTCTATAACTGTACCCAGGAATTTGAACTCTCTCACCGATTCCAGTCTCTCTCTGTTCACTGTAACATCACACTGGGAGTCACCTTTTCTCTCAATGACCATCATTTTACCCTTTTCATTATTTACTCTCAGGGCACGACGCTCACAGACATCAACCAATCTCTGCACTAGTCTACCATGTTCTTGTGCAGTATTTGCAAGTAGTACTGCATCATCAGCATACAACAGATTTGAGATATTCCATCCATCACCATTCATTACCAACGCCATCCCTCTCTCCATTACTCGTGTTTTTACTTCTCTGATTATCTCATCCATATACATATTGAACAACCATGGGGACATCACACAACCGTGTCACAAGCCCACACCGATCGTGAACCTATCACTTAGATGCCCATTTACTCTAACACAGGATTCACTACCATCATAAAAACTCTTGACAGCATCTAGCAGCTTACCATCTGCACCATACATGCGCAAAACCTACCACAATCCTCTTCTGTCTGTAGTATCATATGCCTTCTCCAGATCCATGAATGCCATAAACACCTTTTAGTCATTCTCACACGCCTTCCCCACTGTCTGTCTTGCTTCAAATATTTGATCCACACGTCCTCTACCACTCCAAAACCACCCTATTCATCACTCACTAGGACTTCTGATATCTCTCTTACTTTCTATATAATAATTCTTCCATATACCTTCCCAACCACACTCAATAAACTCGTGTCATGATAATTCTTGCACTTGCTTCACTCACCTTTATTTTTGTACAGGGGTAGAATCACAGCCTTTTTCCACTCCGCTGGCACAGTTTCACTGATCCATGCCTCCTTACGTATCTCCAACAAGCACTTCATTCTGCTCGGTCCACTACAGTTAATCATAGCTGCTTTCCCAGTTTTCAGCCTCTTTACTGCGTTCTTCACCTATGCGAGTGTCACATTTCCTGGCACTGCATTCCTTCTCTGCACACCCCTAAAACCAATCATGTTTACAGTGGGTCTGCTCTGTCTATACCCATTCATCATGCTTTCAAAATATTCCTTTCATCTGGTCCTTACCCCATCACCATGGGTTAACCCATCGTGTCCCGTCGACATATGGGCACATCACAACTTTTTTCACACTGAGACCCGCCGAAGTACCAGTACGTTCTGCAATTATGAGGTCCATCATTTGCATATTTTTAAAGTTTCGCAAGTGATTTTTGGTAGGCATATGTGGGAGCCCTTCCTCTACCAACCGCCAGGCGGCTACACTGCCTGACCCCGTGTGAACCTCACACACTATTGTCTTGGTAACTCACTTGTTAGCAGTGACCTGGCCAGTAAAGACATGTCTCTCTGACGACGAAAATCAAACCACGCTTCATGCCTTCACAGGCAAGAGTGATTCCCCAATCGATGATGATGTGAAGGACAAAGATTACATGATGCCAGAGGAAAAAACAAGCAGAAGTGATGAGGAGGTAACGTTGCCAAGGAAGGTGCGGTATGTTCATGTGTTCGGTGAGTGAAACAACGCTTATATTGCCTACATTATTGTGTGAAAACCAATATTTCTTGTACTACATATAAATTTGTAACAAATGAACAAATATCTACGTCTTCTGAGTGGTTTGCAATAGATATCCCCAACATAGAGAACGTGAAAGCAGCAGCGAGTGCCCAGAGAAGACGGTACCAGATGTTCAGAGAGACACTTGTATAGTGCACTTACAAGCTCAGGTGAGCACTTTTTTTAGTATTTTCCAATATTTCTCATAAAAAGCGCAGGACTCAGCCAAATGAAAAACATTTCGAAATTCTTCCGGGATTGGGGGGGGGGGTTCTTGGTGAAAAATCTGCCAGGACGCTTTGGGTTAATGATCTACCACGTACATCCATCACACTTTCCCATTTCTTCCGGCTGTCACTTGTACGTTTCAGCACATCTTTCCACAATAGCTTTCTTTTTCCAGATTATATATATATATATATATATATATATATATATATATATATATATATATATATATATATACATAAATATTCATATATACACTATATATATATATATATATATATATATATATATATATATATATATATATATATATATATATAGCCAGATGCCTTAATTCCGCACGGGATGGCCACAAACAAATCGCCTCCATGTCACCCTGTCCCCCGCCATTTCACTGTCCTGCTCCCAACTCACACCTCCCTCTCATACACCTCTCCACTACATCCCTTCGTCTCATCCTCGGCCTCCCTCTTTCTCTCCCCCCCCCTTCACCTCACTCACATACACTCTCCTCGTCAGACTCTCGCTCTCCATCCTCTCCACATGGCCAAACCACCTCAGTGTGTTCCTCCTAACGCTTCCTATCACATCAACATCCACACCACAATGCTCCTTTATATCCTCATTTGTCAGCCTGTCTCCCCATATAACTCCACAGGCTCCTCTTAAATAACTCATTTCCACTGCTCTCACTCTTGACTTGTGTCCTTCCAACAACGTCCAAGCATCACTTCCATACGTTAGAGTTGGTATCACAATACTGTCATCTAGTAACTTTTTCACTTCCATGCTCACGGTCCTGTTTCTTATCACTGCCCTCGAGGAAACAGCATCCTTTCTTCCTTGTTGTACCCTTTCAAGCACTTCGCCCTCCAAACCTCCATAGTTACTCATCAAACTCCCCAAGTACTTAAACGTACTCACATTTTCCATTTCCTCACCATCCAGACTCACTGTACATTCACTGACTTCACCTTTTTCAAAGACCACCACTTTATTCTTCCCTACATTCACCTTTAGATTTCGTTTCTTACACACTCACCCAAACTTATCCACCAAGCCTTGCAGCTCCCCTTCGTCTTCACTTAACAACACAGTATCATATGCAAACAACAGTACAGGGGGTTTCCAAACACTTCCCTCTCTCACTAGGGCCACTCCAACATCCACTGCCCTACCTTGTACCTCTTTTATTACCCCATCCATGTACATATTGAACAACCATGGAGACATAACACATCCCTGTTTCAACCCACCCTTCAATGAGAAAAATTCACTCATTTCACCATCCACACGCACTGCAGCCTTAGCACCATCGTACATACTCTTCAAAGCATTCAACAACTTCCCATGAAGAGGTGAGACAGGCTGTGGCACAAAAAGAAGAAAGCATACAATTGAATGGATGAGAAATAGGGGGGTGGAAGAAGTTGAGAGGCGGAGGAGAGAGTTATATGTCGAAAGGAAGAGAGAGGTGAAAATATTTGTAAGAGAGAGTAAGAAGAGAGTGAATGAGGAATTTGGAAGGATTTTGAGAGTAAAGTGGAGGGACTAAGAAAATGTTCTGGAAAGAGGTGAAGAGAGTAAGACAGGGTGGCATTGAAGTTAGTAGGGGAGTGAAAGATAAAAGTAGCGGATTGCTAGTAGAGAAGGGAGAAAAGGTGAGCAGATGGAGAGAACACTTTAAGGAATTGTTGAACATAGAGAATGGAAGTAATGTGAGTATAAGTGGTTGGGGAATCACTGGGAGAAGGAGGGATGTGAGAAGACAGGAAGAAATCAGTAAGATAGATGTTGTGGAAGCAATGAAGAAAGTCAAATTGGGGAAAGCCTCAGGAATCAATGGAGTGTGTGGTGAAATGCTGAAGCATGAGGGAGAGATAGTAATAGAATGGATGTGGAAGATGTGCAGATTGGCCTGGGAGGAAGGTAGAGTCCTGGAGGATTGGTAGTCAGGTATAATTATTCCCTTGTACAAAGGAAAAGGGGAAAAAGAAGTGTGTAGTAATCATAGGGGCATTTGTCTTCTTAGTGTAATTGGAAAAGTGTATGGTAGGATACTTATTGACAAAGTTAGGGAAATAACAGAGGAATTAGTTGAAGAAGAGCAGCGAGGCTTTAGAAAGGGAAGAGGTTCTGTGGATCAGATATTCATTCTTAGATCTTTAGTGGAAAAGTTTCTAGGGAAGGAAAAGAAGTTATATACAGCCTTCATGGATTTGGAGAAAGCATATGACAGGGTGGATTGACAGGGATTGTGGAAAATTTTAAGAATCTCTCTCTTTCTCTCTCTCTTTATATATATATATATATATATATATATATATATATATATATATATATATATATATATATATATATATATATATATATATATATATATATATATATATTGTTACATAGCCTATGATTTCATCATCCTTTGTGTAATTCTAACGTACAGTGTGCTGCCTGTTTGATCACGAGCGTGTTCTACCTCACTCCCCCCTTCTACCGTTATAGTAGAGTAAGTCGTTCTTTCTGTTGTTCAGAGCGGGATTGTCAACTCTTTGTCCCCATGGCTTCATTTGCGTGTCCTTCTTACAAGTTGTATCAAGCTCTGCCGGCCCCTATATAATGAGCTCAGTCTCTGCATCATTGCCACTTAGATCTACTCCTCATTTTGTTTACATCTCTGTCCTCCCCTGTACAGTTATTATTGTGAGTGCTCAGGAAGTCTCCAACCATCTAGCAGCTGTGGTGTAATTTGAGTATGAGTGTTATTGCATTTTGTTCTTGTACTATATAGCATAAGTTGTTAATTTGTAGGCCTAGTGAGGTTTTTGTAGTTCATGTAGGGTTCTTGTTGTTAGCCATTGTTCATAATAGTTTGTATCTGTAATAATTTATCTTGCATTAACTGAGCATTACCCAGTGTATTTTCATTTTATCAGGGCTGACTTAGGTAAATTTACTCTTGCTAATTTCGTGTTAATAGAGGCTATTGCAGTTAACCATAATATTTAACCTGTTTTTTGCCATTACATTATCCTTATGAGTTCTGAATGTTTTGTTGTTAGTTTGAGCATTAAACTTTAACTTGTAATTTTACCTAACTCTTTTGTTTTGAACCTGGAACTTTACGGGACAGTAGTGATTTTTATTCTCACTTAAAGTGTACATTATCTTTCGCTGTTCCGTAACATAAATTTGGCGACCTCTTATCAGGATATTCAGGATATTATCATAAGGATATTGCTTGATATTTTGTGACTGTGATTTATTCATGATGTCTACTATTACTACACTTGATGAAGCCAAAGATTTTTTGTCAAATGTGCAAACAGTGTGTGATGTAGAAAACAGAACAAAGAATGAACTTAAGCTTGTTGCTCAACAATTGGAATTGCTGTTCGCTCTCATCATTCTAAAGATCAAATTGTTGACATGATTAATGAAAGCTTGTTTAATGTAACTCCTCCAAATGAGCAAACGCAGATTGAATTAGCTAAGTTACAGCTAGCCCTGCAGGAGGCTCAGGCTAAGGAGGCGGAGTCTCGTGCTAAGGAGGCTGAATTTCAGACCTGTTGTAAGGAGGCTGAGGCACAAGTTGAAATTGCTAGGATTCAGGCAGACCATTATTATCGCATGAAACAAGGTGGAACTGGATCATCTAGCTCTGATGATTTTGATGTGGCTAAAAATGTTAAACTTCTCCCTCCTTTTAATGAATCTGATTTAACAAAGTATTTTCAGTTGTTTGAGAGGGTAGCTACAGGTTTTAATTGGCCCAAACAGTATTGGCCAGTACTCCTTCAAACTGTTCTCACCGGTAAAGCTCAAGTAACTTATGCATCTTTGCCTCAGGATCAATCTGATAATTATGATGTAGTTAAGAGCTTGATTCTTAAGGCCTATGAGCTTGTTCCTGAAGCCTATAGAATAAAATTTAGGACAACTTACAAGCAAGATAAGCAATCCCATGTTGAGTATGCAAAAATCAAAGAAGATCTGTTAGAGCAGTGGTTAAATTCTAAGAATGTGGATTCTGATTTTGGTAAATTTAAGCAGATGATTTTGCTGGAGGATTTCAAGAGGTGTATTTATAAAGATGCAAGCCTATATCTTGATGAGAGAAGAATAGATAATTTGACTGATGCTGCAGTTTTAGCTGATGAATATGTTCTCACTCACAAGAGATATTCTAAAGAAAAAGGGAAAGCGGAGAGTAAGTACGTTACCTCTACTCAGAGTACAGGTAACAGGAAAGAGAATAAAGATGATGTTTCTCAGGAAGTAAATACCAGCTTCACCTCTAGATTTCAGAAAACTAAATGTACTTATTGTAGTAAGCTTGGTCATACTACGGAGAAATGTTTCAGGAGACAGCGTGATGTGAACAAAAAGGAGTCTTTAAATATTCAGTCAATTGGTTTAGTGTCCACCCTCGAGAGTTCCCAGAATTCTTTAACTGAGTTAACTGAACCTGCTTTGAGGGGTAAATTAAATCCTCATGATGAAGCTCCTCTTTTGAGCAGTGACGTGGGTGACACTCTCAAGAGTTCATGTGCTAATTTCCTGTCTGATGGTTTTGTCAGTCCTCTGGACAGTAATGACAGGAAATCAGTTAAAATATATCGTGATACAGGTGCTTGCCAATCCCTTATGCTGACCAGTGTTCTAGGCTCTAATGTTAATTCCTTTGATGAAACTGTAATCTTACAAGGTGTAGGGAATAATTACTTCTCTGTCCCTCTGTGCAGAGTGAATTTAGAGTCTGGTTTTGTTAATGGTTCCGTTATGGTTGGGTTGGTTGAGACACTCCCAATATCAGGTGTAACTTTCTTACTTGGAAATGATATTGGTGGAAGTCAAGTGTGTCCAGCTCCTCAGTTGTCTGGTGAGCCAGTGGCTACGACCCATGATTGTGATGTTACTGATGTGTTCCCTGCATGTGCTGTCACTAGGGCTAAGTCTAAAGTTACTGGTGACTTAGAGGATAATGATGATGATGATGTTATCCTAGCTGACACTTTTCTTGCTAATTTGGACCACTCACCAGATGAGGCAGTACCCCGTAGTGTTGATAATTTGTCTCGTCAAGAGTTGGTTGAGTTGCAGGTTGCTGACCCTGAGTTGAAAGGTCTAGCTAACTCTGCTTGCAGTGAGGAAGAGTCAGCTGGTGCTTCTACTTGTTATTATATAAAGTCAGAAGTACTTATGAGGAAGTGGAGACCCCCAACAGCTTCAGCCGACTGTGAATGGGGGGTTGTACATCAAGTTGTCATCCCTCGTGTTTGTAGGCAGGATATCATTAGAGTGGCTCATGATTCCAGTTTGGCAGGACACCTTGGAGTGAGGAAGACTGTGGCACGCATTTTGAAACACTTCTACTGGCCAGGTATCTTCAGGGATGTTTCCTGGTATTGTAAGTCTTGTCACACCTGTCAAGTTGTGGAGAAGTGTAATCAGACCGAAAAGGTTGCACCTCTAGTTCCCATTCCTCCTTTTGAGGCGCCTTTCACCCGTGTGTTGGTGGATATTGTGGGCCCTCTTCCTAAGACTTCTTCAGGATTTTCTTATGTGTTGACCCTGATTGATATGGCTACTCGTTATCCTGAAGCCATTCCACTTAGAAATATCTCAGCAAAGAACGTGGTTAAGGAAATGCTAGGGTTCTTCACAAAGTTTGGTCTGCCCAAGGAGGTACAGTCAGACCGGGGAAGTAATTTCATGTCAAATGTTTTCAAGCAGTCTCTGAAAGAGTTGGGGATCACCCAGATCACGTCTTCAGCTTACCATCCCCAGACCCAAGGAGCGTTGGAGAGATATCATCAAACACTCAAATCGATGCTCAAGAAATACTGTTTGGAACATCAGAAAGACTGGGATAAAGGTCTTCCATTCGTTGTGTTTGCCACAAGAGAATCTCTAAATGAATCACTGGGTTTCTCACCTTTTGAACTACTGTTTGGCCATGAAGTAAGAGGACCCCTTAAGCTACTCAAGGAATGCTGGCTGTCGGAGGAAGATGACATCAACCTGCTGGAGTGTGTGATGAAGTTCAAAGAACTGCTGTCCACTGCTTTACAACTGGCACGAGAGAATTTAGGAGCTGCTCAGGAGAAGATGAAGACTTGGTATAATAAGAAGTCCAGGTTACGCCACTTTCAGCCAGGAGATCAAGTTTTGATTCTGCTACCAGTTCATGGGCAACCTCTTCAAGCCAAGTTTAGTGGTCCTTATTTCGTGGAGAAGAAACTCAGTGATGTCAACTATGTCATCGCCACACCAGATCGTAGAAAGAACAAGCAACTATGTCACATCAACCTGCTGAAGTTGTATTGCGGGCGGGACGAAAATAATCCACTCTGCACTGTAGCTGTTCCACCCGAGTCTGCAAGTGAAGCTCTCCCATGCAGTGTGAGCCTGAGTGATAGTTTGGGGAAGAATCTTGATATCATGAATGATCTCCAGACTGAGCTTTCTCATCTACCTCCCGAGGAAGGGCAGGAGTTTTCGGCATTGCTGCAGGAGTGCCCGCAAGTGTTCCGTGCCACTCCGGGGGGAACCACTGTGTTGATGCATGATGTCGATGTTGGAGACGCAAAGCCAATTAAACTGCCTCCTTGCCGTGTGAACCCAGTGAAGGTTCCTCTCATCGAGAAGGAGCTTGGCTGCCTGTTGGACCACAAGATGATTGAGCCCTGTCAGAGCGAGTGGAGTTCTCCTGTCACTCTGGTCCCTAAGCCGGGGGGGTCACAGCGGCTTTGCATCGACTACAGACGTGTTAATCAGATAACCAAAACAGACACTTACCCTCTCCCTCGTGTGGAAGATTGCATAGACAAGATCGGAAAGGCTAGGTACATAAGTAAGTTTGATTTGTTAAAGGGATACTGGCAAGTACCTATGACTGAACGTGCTAGGGAGATCTCATGTTTTGTAACACTAGGAAAGACTTTTGCATGTTCTGTAATGCCACATGGTATGAAGAATGCACCAGCCACATTTCAGAAGCTCATGAATGTTGTAACAGGGTTTGGCAGGGTGTGTTGTTTATATTGATAATTTTCAGTGAGAACTGGAAAGATCACCTATGCCATGTCAGTAAATTTCTTGAGCGTTTGGTTCATGCTAATCTTGTAGCTAATTTATCAAAGTTTGAGTCTGGTCAAGCTAAAGTTCAGTACCTTGGGTATGTAATTGGTGATGGACATGTTGCACCACCAGGAGCTAAGGTTCAGGTTATAAGTGATCTTCCCAGACCTAAAAGTAGGAAAGAGCTACAAAGATTTTTGGGAATGGTAGGTTATTACAGGAGATTTGTTCTTAACTTTTCAATTCTTGTATCACCACTTACAGACCTACTGAAAAAGGGAGTTAAATTTGTCTGGACCGATAACTGTGAATCCTCTTTCAACAAACTTAAAGCTATCCTATTAAGTCCAAATTTTGCTAAGCCTTTTAAGATGTCTGTTGATGCAAGTGATACAGGAGCTGGGGCTGTTTTGCTGCAAGAGGATGATCAGGGTATTGAACACCCTGTATCTTATTACAGTAAGAAGTTCACTCCACCTCAAAAGAACTACTCAACTATTGAGAAAGAGCTTTTGGCCTTGATTTTGGATTTACAGCATTTTTCATTTTATTTGTGTTCTGATTTTGACCCCATAGTCATTTATACCGATCATAACCCACTGAAATTCCTTAGTAAGTTTAAAGATAAAAATCAGAGATTGACAAGATGGAGTCTACTTCTTCAGGAGTATTCATTAGACATACAGCATGTCAAGGGGAAAGAAAATGTTATTGCAGATTGCTTATCTAGACTTTAGACAGATTGTTTTAGAGTAATAAGAAATTTCCTTGGTAAATTTCTTTTTTCTTTGTGGGGAGGTGTTACATAACCTATGATTTCATCATCCTTTGTGTAATTCTAACGTACAGTGTGCTGCCTGTTTGATCACGAGCGTGTTCTACCTCACTCCCCCCTTCTACCGTTATAGTAAAGTCGTTCTTTCTGTTGTTCAGAGCGGGATTGTCAACTCTTTGTCCCCATGGCTTCATTTGCGCGTCCTTCTTACAAGTTGTATCAAGCTCTGCCGGCCCCTATATAATGAGCTCAGTCTCTGCATCACTGCCACTTAGATCTACTCATTTTGTTCACATCTCTGTCCTCCCCTGTACTGTTATTATTGTGAGTGCTCAGGAAGTCTCCAACCATCTAGAAGCTGTGTGTAATTTGAGTATAAGTGTTATTGCATTTTGTTCTTGTACTGTATAGCATAAGTTGTTAATTTGTAGGCCTAGTGAGGTTTTTGTAGTTCATGTAGGGTTCTTGTTGTTAGCCATTGTTCATAATAGTTTGTATCTGTAATAATTTATCTTGCATTAACTGAGCATTACCCAGTGTATTTTCATTCTATCAGGGCTGACTTAGGTAAATTTACTCTTGCTAATTTCGTGTTAATAGAGGCTATTGCAGTTAACCATATATTTAACCTGTTTTTTGCCATTACATTATCCTTATGAGTCCTGAATGTTTTGTTGTTAGTTTGAGCATTAAACTTTAACTTGTAATTTTACCCAACTCTTTTGTTTTGAACCTGGAACTTACGGGACAGTAGTGATTTTTATTCTCACTTAAAGTGTACATTATCTTTCGCTGTTCCGTAACGATATATATATACAGTATATATCAGTGACTTTCCTTTAATCTCATTCCCTATGCTAGCTTATTCACCCAGTCCGCAATTCATTGCGGAAGGGGCGTACGTGATTGTCGGTATTCATTTGTGACTCTGTTCATTGATTAACTCTTGAACCAATCATCGGATCATCCTCAAACTTTGCACAGGTGTTGAATATGTGGAACTGAGGAATTAGTTTGAGTTTGGTGAACATCAAATGGGGGTAAGCGTGGGAGTGTGGGAGAGGGGAAATTGGGAGCCATAGGAGCCAAAGTTCTATATGAGGATTCTAATGGCACCATTACATTTGACCTTGGATGATCTAGAAAGGTCAAAGTCAAGGTCACACATTTTTGTATGTACGGTCATAAGAAAAACTATCGTTACCCCCAATTATGTTCGATGCAAAATGAACGTTAGCTGGGCTATGTGGGCTGATCCTTGCTGTTCGCCCCTCCCCTATCTAGTGTTGCCATATCACAATCCCATTACAAGAGTTGAAGTAATGAGCAAGAATGAGCCATATGGCGGGGAAATATATAGGACATGTTTACCCTGGGTGCCCCGCCGGGGATAAACAATGAAACTCAGCACGTTTATTATACTCCTGCTATTCACCACTTATATATTATCTATAGAATACAACAAATCAATTATTTTGAAGTGTATTAAATCTATAGGCATCGACTGTTTTTGTTTTTTTATGATAATGCAGCAGGGGTGCACGAGTTCATTTGTTTGCTTTAAATGGATGGTTAAATGCTTCAGATGGATGCTTCAGTTAGTGGCATTCATGCGTCGACATCTATAGGCTGTTTTGGGAGCAGGGGGTGGGTATACAAAATATTAAAGCAATGAGACTGAACACGTATTATTATTTTCCTTCAACTCAACATTTATTATATGTTTTTCCTTCTTCTCAACATTTATTATATGTAGAAAGTACTATATATCATTATTACACTGAAATTTACTAACTTGGCTTGTATCGGCTGAATAACTATCATACGTCTGGCATGGGTGCACATACTCATTGCCCGTCTGCATGTGTGTTGCCGACTCAACACCATTCTGTTATATTTTTATTCAATGAATTCGGTGCCGGATAATAAAACGTATTGTCTCTATGCACAGAGGCCAAACGATCTAATTAGCTTTTATTACCCCTAGCACAAATTCTAATATCTGTCTCACATACCCGACATTGACGGGTTTATCGTACAAACTGTCCTGACCCAACATTCCACAACACTTCGTCGTTGTGTCATAGTGCATAGCTCTGAAGGGTAACTATAGTTTTTCTTATGACTGTACATCGATTAATTTTTGAACCAGTGAACGGAGTAGCTTCAAACTTTGCACAGATGTAGGGTATGTGGAACTGGGGAGGTGGTTCAGTTTTGGTGAAAATCCACTTCGGGTAAGGATGGGCGTGGGAGTCCATGAGGGGAAAGAGTTGGAGTGGGGAACGGGGCGCGGGAGGGGTGTTGTGATCTCGGGTCACTTTATTCTAGTTCATAAGTACAATTATGGGAAAAGGGAATTAGTAATGTGACGGTGAAATGCTGGTTAACATTCATAACCATCTACAATAACCGTTATCACTGTTCCAACCCCTTACCGTTTCACTCCATCTCCCACACTTCTTCTTTTTTCTTTTCTAGACATATACCTTCCACCTGTTCCCATAACTCCTCCTTCCTGCCTTCCTTCCCTTCCTCTCCCCTCCTCCCCTCGTTTTCCTTTCCTTCACCACACTTCAAGCCTCATTCCATTCCTCGTGCATCGTTTCGCCTCCTTAAATATGAAAGGTTGTTTATGACATGAATATCTGTTTAATAACGTAAATTTTGTCGTGATGTTATAAACATCACACTTGAAACTTTTTGTAGTCAACAATTAAAGTAAAATTTATACTTATAAATCAAGATGCCCTTCCCCCTCCCCGGCAATAACTCAATTCTTTCTCTGCACTTTCTCTTTCGATGTATCCGTCACTCCTTTCTACGCCTAAGTTCCTTATGCTAAATATTTTATACATAATAACATGTACACGTGTAAGTCAGCTTCTGATAGCTATATCTATCCCTTGTTCTTACCCAAATTATTCCTACTTCTACACTCTTCCTCCTAACATGTTTTTCCCCTCTGTGTCTTTACTGATCAAACACAATGCAGACTTTAGCAATATAATAAGCTCTGGGTTACTGTTTCGTGAGTTATCGTTACTTTGATAGCCATAAGGTTCTTAATCGAGCGGCCAATGTGCCCAGTTTAATAATAATCTTATACATAGAATAAACCATACACAACGGTGTTTTATAACCTTTTCTTTAGTGCCGAAAATGTTTCATAACTTTTCACTCATTACTCACTGACAACCTCTGTGGAGAAAATCCTGTGCATACAATCCCTTACTCAAGGGATTTCATGCATTTAAAATTACACGCTTTTGTCAGCAACATTATGCCTTCCCCCTGTTGTCATTAATAGAAATTTTAATACAACCTTATGTTAACTCGGATAACAAATCTTAACCGTTAGCCATCTAAACGAAACTTGGCAACTCCTTCTCCTACAGTGTTACCAGATAAAAAGGGTCATAGCACACAGGCCGACAGCAGGGTTGCCAGATTGGGCTACAAGTAGCGAATTGGGCTACTTTTGGAAGCCCTGCGCTACTAGATTTTGATTTTCCTACTTGCGACTTTTGAGGCTACTTTAAAAAATAAGTTGGGCTAATTTGGGCTATAAATGAGACGGAAGTCAAAGATTGATTAGTGATTATGTATCATTTAGAATATAATATAATTATCTTCTGAAGATAATGATTTATTTTTTGTCATATCCTCCCTCTTTAAATTTCCCGCACTCTCGTCTTATTCCCTGATTGGCTATTTAATTCAAACTGAACATGTGAGATTACCATCCGTTAGTTGTGTGCTGGACGTTCGTAGGGCAGGACAGTGGCATGCCTCCGTCTGACTGCCTGAGCACTTAGTTTGCCTGCAGTGTTGCCACTTCTACAGATTTATCTGTAATCTACAGATTTTGTAACTATTTTCAGATTGTCAGAATTTGTTTGATAAAGAGGGTTAATCTACAGATTTTCATATTGGAAGACATTTTCAATGTATTACAGGCTTTGCTTCCTTTGTGGATAAGAAACTTATCAAATATAAATACTGCATCTGCCTTTTGAGAATTTTTAAAAAGTTCCACACTAAGACAATATTTCACATGCTGTGTAATTTACCACCTGCACTGGGAGCTGCTTAGTAAACAACTGCTGCATTTTTTAATCAGACAGTGCAAAGAAGTGCATTATTTCACTTGGAAATACATTGTACAGTATATGCTCTAATTCTGGTGTGGTTCCTGTGATATAATGAGTTAATATGAATTCGACTTACTATCACTTAACAAAGATACTAGGCCTACACTCCTTTCCAGTTTAGCTTATGACCAAGTGTAGTCGGACTGGACGGTTAATTTGACTTGTAACCAAGGAGAACCATTCCTATTTGATAAGGAAGGCTGATCAAAATTCATGTAACCATAATTTTGTATTCAAGTTGTGTGACAGGCCTAGTTCCATGCGCTAACAACTGGCTATACACAGTCCACTATTTTTGGAAAAAAAAAAAAAAAAAAAAACTGCCATATTAGTTTGTAACTGCTCAATGGTACTATTATATTATGACCTAATTCTATCTTCAACATGTGGTATGTCATTTCTGTGGTCAGTTAGGGAAAAATTCGGGAGGTTCAAGGGGAAGGCTGTGGAAAATTCGGACGGGGTAGTTCTCCATTTCCCCCCACGGAATGGTCACTTTGAGGGATCTACAGATTTCCACAGATTTTTTGGCATCCAGCTTCAGATTTACCAAATTTTTTGGTGGCAACACTGTTTGCCTGAAGTACTCTCGAGTGCCACAGAGAAGTAATCTCTCTTACTTTGGTAAAAAGTTAAGATAAACAACTAGAAATGGGGAAGTGGGCTAAATACCAGAAAACATTTCAAATGTCCTGGTTAAAGGATCCCCTGTTTGAAAAGTGGTTTGTTGAAGTGAAAGAAGATGGAAATAAGGCATTTTGTAAAGTTTGTAAGACTGACATAAGGGCTCACAGAAGTGATTTAAAGAAACACAGTGAATCATTAAAGCACAGACAAAATATATCGAAAGTAAGTCAGCAGATGACCATCAAATCTGTTCTATCAAAGAAGGAAGACAGACTTACAAAATCTGAAATTCGTCTGTCTGCATATGTTGCATGTCATTCTTCTATTCAGTCCATTGATCACTTGAGTGAAATTTTGAAAGCAGAAATGCCCTCAACTTCTGGTGCAAGCTCCTTCAATTTGCGGTTACACAGAACGAAGTGCAGTGCTCTTATCAAGAAAGTCATATCACCAGCCATGCGTAATGAACAAGTTAATGATCTGAAAAAGGCGTCATTCTCTCTCATTATAGATGAGTCGACTGATATTGCATGTGAAAAACATTTGTGTGTCTGTGTTCGATATTATAATGCTAGACGCAATAGGATCACATCTCAGTTTGTGGGACTAATTTCAGTCACAAGCACTACCTCTGAAGCTTTGTATCAACACCTCAAAGATTATTTTGGCAATATTGGAGTTGATCTGAAGCAGTGTTTTGCAATTGGCACGGACGGGGCATCAAACCTGTGTGGATCTCATCATTCACTTTACACTTTGATGAAGAAGGATATCCTTAATTTGATTCTTATCAAATGTACGTCATTCCTTGCACTTGGCCTGTTCTCATGCATTTGATGAATTGCCTTCCAACATCGACTACATGATAAGAGAAACCTACAATTGGTTCCACAGATCTTCATTAAGGAAAGAAAATTATCTAGAGATATACAGACTTATAAATGATGGGAAAGATCCCTTGCAACTGATACCTTTGTCAGGAACACGATGGTTGGCAAGGAGCAATAGTGTAAAGCGGCTTTTAGATCAGTGGGATTGTTTAACAACTCATTACCAAATAGCTTCTTCCTCTTGTGATAAATATGTGTCAAGGGAGCTATTTTCAATGTACTCTGACCCTGCCAATAAGCTTTACTTCACATTCCTTAAGCCAATCCTAAGTGATTTTGAAAGGATTAATTTGCTCTATCAGAAAGATGAAGCAGATCAGTGTAGCCTTCACACTGACCTAGAAAACTTCACTCTTGGAATGCTCAGAAGAATTATGCATCCTGATCATGCAAAGCTTGATGTTAATATGAACTTCAGTTCCATTTATCTGCCCCTGGAAAAAGTGGACTTTGGCTACGAATTTTCTAATCTGGCCATTATGAGACAAGACAATACAATAACCCATGAAAAGTATCAGAATATTTGAGAAAGGTGCCATAAATTTTTAGTGAGAGCTTGGAAAGAACTTCTTTCTCGTATTCCTAGTAATGCTGAAACTTTGAAAAAAGTGAAAAACCTGTCACTTAGCATATGCCTTAGCCACACACGGCCACCATTTTCAGAACTTCCATTAATTCTTTCTGACCAATCTAAGCTTAGTGAAATTGAAGGCCAGTGGCGTCTACTGTTAACGATTGACTGGGCCAGCATTTGTGAAGGGCAAATTCCAATATCTGGTTCGTCATTTTGGACCAAAGCCATGACTGTCAAGAATGCTGCTGGAGAGCCAATGCTGACTGACCTTGCTGAGTTTGCATTGAAAATATACAGCTTACCAATCAGTAATGCCCTGGTTGAAAGGGTATTTTCAAGGGTCACATCTGTGAAAACTAAACTGAGAAATCGAATGGGACTGGAGCTATTGACATCAATCCTGAGAATCAAAACATATCTTGAAGAAAAAGGGACTTGCTGTGCATCATTTGACCCACCCACATCTATGCTGAAATATGATTCTTCAATATACAAAGATGTGGTCGTGGATGCAGAAGAAGAAGACCTTCTTGATAATCTTCATCTGTAAAGACGTGGGCGTGGAGACTTAACGATTTAAATATGTAATTATAATGAGGTGCAAGAAAATACTTTCCTTTAGTTCGAAAAATACTTTCGTTAAGTTGAAAAAATTACGAAATTTAGACAGTAAGAAAGAGTTATGTTTTGTTAAGAAGAAAACAGTAATGTAAAAGGAAATTAAATGATTTAAGGAAAAGAAGTAAATTTAGTTGCAGTAATTAAGGAGTTGTGCTAATTAACTTTAGGATTACTTCAAACAACCTTACAGGAGTACTGGAGCAGAAATCAATTGGTAAGTTGTGCAAAGTTAAATTAATTGAGTCTGTATGTATATACTTTTACATAGAGAGAGAGAGAGAGAGAGAGAGAGAGAGATGTTGTGCTACTTTATAACGAAATTCGCTACTTTTGAGGCCTGCTTCCGCTACTTTTGGTCACAAGAGTCTGGCAACCCTGGCCGACAGAGTCGAACATATGTTGTCGAGTGTATGATATACATTAGTCAAAAATAAAGGGAGATGCTGGAAAGGCTCCTAATATCTTAGTAACGACATTGATTGCACAAAGAGCATATAACACGTCAGTGTGTCATATGTAGAAATGAACAATAAGAGGTGCAGAAAGCTTTTTTTTTTTTTTTTTTTTTTTTTTTTCCAGATAATCTGAAGTTAAAAATATTTACACACATCATAAAAAAATATACCGGGACTGAAAACTGCCTCGGGAGCCTCATTATGCATTTAATACCAGCATGGCTTGCTTTAATAACAGAAAAACGATCATTAACGATCCGTTTGTGGAAATATACTAGAAAGGGTAAAGGCGATAGCTATAATATATATATTGTTTGCAATTTTGCGTCAAAATTGCGCACGATTATATCCATGTAGCCTACTATACGTTGTGCAGAAATAATACCATGAGGCAAATATGCCGTAAGTCTTCAGAGTTGTGAGGAAACTGATTAAAGGTGACATTGAGCCTCCAAACTCAAAAGTAATTCTTATGAGCTCGGTCTCCATGAGACAGCATGTGAGGTGTTTTGGGGTGGATGCTGTAGAATGATCCCTGGCTCACCCTATACTCTAGCTTCACACGGTCACAAGAAAATGTTAAGAAGACAAAGAAGACGTTTGAGCACTGCACCCGCCCCTGCAATTTTGTAGGGAGAGAAGAAACAATCAAGATATTGATATGAGCTGTGACCTAAGTGTTACGTGTACCTGGATAAACAGTTATAATGTCCTCCCTGGACGCTCCTTCCCTGGAAGGCAGCCATCGGGAGCCCCACCCTGACTAAAAAGTGGCTTGGATGAATGTCTACCAGTATGCAAAATTTCATATTACTAGGTAGAAAATTATGACTGTTCATAATGGCTGCGGCCGGGACCCTTGGGGGCCGTCCTTCCCGAGAAGGGAGTATGCCTCAGGGATCCTACCCTGCCTAAAATCTGGACCAAATGAAGGTCAATAACTGGATAACTTCTTATTCCTAGTTGAAAACAATATAATAAACAAATAAATAAATCTTGGTCAGTGCACAACAACGTTTATTCGGGTCCCATAAGGCCACCTCCCCCGCAAGGGGACTCACTCTGCTTATAACGTGGCCGAATTGAACATAAGTTATGCACAATCTCGTCTTCTTAGGTTAAATTTTTCAGTCGGGTGTCGCATTTTCATTTCTTTCTTGTTGTCCCCAATTTATTCTATTCAACTAATGATGGACCTATACTAGTGAAAAGGTTTATGATGGCTAAATTTAACCCCTCCTTTTCCATAAGTGTATCTTAAGGAAAATAAAATCGTCTGAAGAGTAACAGTAAAAGTAAAAATACATCATCAGATCCAGAGAGTAAAAAAAATAAAATAAAAAAGGTCATACTGACTTTGGCTGGAATTTATGAACAAGCCTACATCTTTTCTATCTTTAATGACCTCGAGAAGCTTGTACAGCACCCTACCCATATCCCAGACCGCCTTGGAGAGAGCTCCAACATACTTTACCTCTTCCTTACAACTAATCCTTCTGCTTACACTGTTAATCTTTTCTCTCTGTTGGGTTCCTCCGATCACAACCTTATCATCTTAACCTGTCCTATCATTCCGGTACGGCCTGTGGACCTTCCAGCGAAACGTCGTCTGTGGCATTTAGGAGCCGCGGATTGGGAGGCCCTCAGGCAGTACTTCTTTGATTTTCCCTGGAATGATTATTGCTTCCATGGCCGGGAGCCATCTGAGTGTGCCCTGTGCATTACGGAGGTTATTCTCTCGGGCATGGAAGCATACATTCCTTTCTCATATCCTTTGACTAACGCAAGAAAGCTTTGGTTTAATCACGCTTGTTCCAAGCTGTCCGCAACAAGGAGAGGGCCTACAAAAAGTACCGTAGCCAACCCACCCCTGAATCATATCATCTTTACGTTTCTGCCCGGAATCGTGCCAAGTCTGTTCTTCGCTCTGCTAAAAATAATTTCATCCGTACTAAATGCTCTCAACTCTCCAACGCAAATTCTTCCCGTTCCTTCTGGCACCACGCCAAAAACCTTTCTAACAACTTTACCTCATCATCCTTCCCTCCTCTTTTCTACTCTGATGGTTCTGTAGCTATTTCCTCTACTGATAAAGCAGATCTCTTCGCACAGACATTCTCCTCCAATTCCACCTTAGACAATTCCGGTGCTGTTCCTCCATCACTTCCCCCCTCTGACTTCCTCATGGCTGACATTAAAATTTCTTCAGCTGATGTATTTTCTGCCATCACTGGCCTCAATACTAACAAGGCGTATGGGCTTGATGGGGTCCCTCCTGTTGTTCTCAAGAACTGTGCTTCTGTGCTTACACCCTGCCTAGGTAAACTCTTTCGCCTTTCTCTGTCAACTTGTACCTTTCCTTCTTGCTGGAAGTTTGCTCTCATTCAGCCAGTCCCAAAGAAGGGTGACCACTCCCAACCCTCCAATTATCGTCCAATTGCTTTAACGTCCTGCATTTCAAAAGTTTTTGAGTCAATTCTCAATAGAAAAATTTAAATGCATCTTTCCTATCACAACCTTCTTTCTGATCGTCAGTACGGGTTCCGTCATGGACGCTCCACGGGCGATCTTTCACACCTACCTTTCAGACTCCTGATCATCCTCCTTTCGGGACTATGGCGAAAGCTTTGCCATTGTACTTGACATGTCAAAGGCTTTCGATTGAGTCTGACATAAATCTTTAATTTCCAAACTGCCCTCTTACGGTTTCTATCCTTCTATCTGTACCTTCATCGCTAGCTTCCTTTCTGGTCATTCTATTGCCGCTGTTGTAGACGGCCATCGTTCTTCTCCTAGATCTATGAACAGTGGTGTTCCTCAGGGCTCTGTCCTATCACCAACTCTCTTCTTTTTATTCATCAGTTACCATCTAAGCTGTACATCTAACCCCGTCCACTCATCCGCCCTTCACCTTTCCATTCGGTTCCCACAATGCCCATCTAGCAGTTACTTCAACAAACAAGGGATGAGGCTTTGGCGCACCTAATGTCTGACTTGGCTCGTATCTCTGACTGGGGTAAAAATAATCTGGTTGTTTTTAATGCATCTAAGACTTAGTTCTTACACCTATCAACCCGACAAAATCTTCCACAGGTATACCCACTAACGTTTAATAATATTCAGCTTAATCCTGCATCATCCTTGAACAAGCTTGGGGTTTCATTTACTCGGGACTTATCTTGGAAAGATCATATTACATGTCTTGTATAATTTGCTTCCAAGAGATTGGGTGTGCTAAGCCGACTCCGTTCTTTCTTTACCTCTGCACAATTGTTGACTCTATACAGGGGTTTTATCTGCCCCTGTGTGGAGTACAACTCTCATGTGTGGGGAGGCTCCCCACATACAGCTCTTCTCAATAGGGTGGAGTCAAAGGCTTTTCGTCTCATTAACTCTCCTCCTCTTACTGACTCCCTTCAACCTCTGTCTCTTCGCCACACTGTTGCATCTTTATATCTTTTCTATCACTACTTTAATGGTCACTGCTCCTCTGAACTGTCTGCATGCATTCCTCCACCTCTACGACGGACGCTTAGCACCCGTCTAGCAGCAAACTCTCATCCCTTTTCTGTCCAACTCTCTAATGCAAGAGTTAACCGTTACTTCCAGTCTTTCGTTTATGCAACAGGTCAACTCTGGAACTGTCTCCCTCTGTCTGTATTTCCTGCTGCCTATGATCTCCAGTCTTTCAAACGTAGTGTGTCCAGGCATCTCGAAATGATTGGTTCTCGAATTTGGCTCTCTATTATATTTTGTTTTTCTCTTGGAGGGAACTGTTATTGCGGGCCCATGGCCTTTCGTTCCTTCTTCCTCGCATAAATATATATATATATATATATATATATATATATATATATATATATATATATATATATATATATATAGTTACGTCCTTGTCTTACACTGCCACAGGCTCCAACAGCAGATGTTCAGTGCGGGAAGGACGTTGCCCAGTGAGTCGTTCTTCCTATGGTTTGCCTTCATGTGTACAGTATACAAGATCAGCTGAGGCATTGTAAATAAACACTGGCCTCTTAATGTTCACTGTCTTTATTTTCAAAATGGTTACACTTAATGCTTTCTAACTTCACTTTTCTCACAAGCACTGGAGCTATACACACTTTACAAATTGCTGTTACACTTAATGGTTGACAACACTTTACTGTTAGTACACTTAATGCTTGCTAACACTTCACTTATTACACAAGTATATACCGAGAATAATCTTCAGCGACAGTATTTACACTAACTTAATGCTTGCCAGCGACACTTCACAAACTTCACTGAAAACCAACTAAACTTCACTCAAACTGAACTGAAACCCGACTGAACTCGTTCTAGTCTCTTATCCATCCTTATATAAACTTGCATTGTTCGAGAATCATCTACTTCTCCACAATTCTGGAACCTGCATGTTTGGTATCAGCCCCTAGCAACAACAGTTACCAACTAGGAGACATCAAAATATGAAAGTGTTTTCTTACATTACATAACACTGTAAATCATCTACCATAGGAACTTAACCCTGGAATAGTAGCATTGTCAGCATCACGTACCTACTAGCGATGTCCGGAATCCCGGACAAACTTTGGGGGTAGAAATATACATAAAGGAATGGTACAGTTTCAATCAATCAATCAATCATTTCCTGTGGCACCCCTCGGGATGCATAGGGTCTCAATGAACTCTCTCCACCAATAATTGTCTCTTGCCATCTCCTTCAGGTCCCACCAACACTCCTCTCCTGCTTCTTTTTTCATTGTCCTCAACCAGGTTTCCCTCGGTCTACCTCTACCTCTTCTTCCTCTAGCAATCCACTCTGGCACATCCTGTATTAAACAACCTTCTTTTCTGTATATGTGCCCCAGCCACTTCCAGCGAGACAGTCTCACATATTCATTAACTGGTTCCACTCTCGTAATATCCCTTACTCTTTCATTTGTAACTCTGTATTGCCACTTTACCCCAGGAATCCTTCTCAGTATTTTATTCTCAAATCCTAATACTTTCTGATCTGTTGCAATTGTACTGTACCATGACTCATGCCCGTAAATTAAAATGGGTCTAACCATGGACTTGTAAATTTTCACTTTAGTATGTACCGAAAGCATATTATTATTCCAAACAGATTTCAACATTCCAACAGCTCGCCAAGCCTGTCTAATCCTCTCCTCAATTTCATTGTTTAATGATCCATTAGATGATACAATCGTTCCCGGATATTTAAAGTTTTCTACATTCTTCACCACATTATTCCCAATTACACAATCGATTTGGTTCTCCACGTTCATATTAATAATTTCAGTCTTTCCACAATTTATTACCAATCCCACTTTTTCTCCTTCCTCCACCAGACAATCGAGCACCCTCTGCATCTCGTAAATACTTCCGCAAATCAGTACAGTCATCAGCATAGTCCAAATCCATCAGCTTCTTATTTTCTTTCCAGTTAATTCCTGCACCTGTTCTCCTTACAACCTTTTTCATAATATAATCCATAACCAAAACAAACAACAATGGCGAAAGAACTCCTGCTTGAATCACTCCTGACCTAACTTGAAATGGATCACTCAAAGAACCACCCACCATTACCATACAAAAAGTACCTTCATGCAGGCTTCTAATAATATTTACAAACTTTTCTGGTATACCATAGAATCTCATAATTTTCAACATAGCTCCACGTGAAACACTATCAAACGCCTTTTCAAAATCCACAAAACACATGATAAGTGGCATTTTCATCTCATTAGCTTGTTGCATTAGATGCCTTACAATAAAAATCTGATCATTACAACCTCGACCCTTTCTAAATCCCGCTTGTTCTTCTCTTAAAATTTTATCAATTACTGGCTCTATTCTGTTCAACAAGATTTTGGAAAAGACTTTTGCAACTACAGATGTCAAAGTTATCCCCCTCCAGTTGCCACACACACCTAAATCTCCCTTTTTTGGTATTTTTATAATCACTCCATTTTTCCACTCTTCTGGAATTCCACCATTATCCCAAGCCACATTAAAAAGTTTCAAAAGTGCATTCATCAACTGGTCATTTTCCACCTTAAGCATTTCAGGGAATATTCCATCCTCACCTGGAGCCTTAAAATTCTTTAACTCCTTTATAGAATTTGCTACCTCTTCCAAAGTTATATCCCCTGTTTCTATCTGCAAATCTCTCTCGGCTGGCAAAATGTCCTCTTCAGCTGGGATTGGTCTATTTAGAACAGAATCAAAGTGCTCTTTCCATCTTCCTTTTATATCCAAATCTTTAGTCATCAAATTACCATTTCTATCTCGTACAGGTATTTCCTTCCTTCTCTTTTCAGTCCCAGTTAACTCCTTTATGGCCTGATACGCTGCTCTTGTGCTCTGACCGTCATTTTTACTTAATTTAATTTCTGTCTCTGTCGCCTTTTCATCATATAGTCTCCTCTTACCACGTCTAACGAGTCTTTTTACTTCAGAATGTAAACTCCAATACTTTGCTCTAAGTACTTCAACTACCTGGCCATCAACATGTTGTTCTTCACTTCTTAACTTAGCCTCTTTCCTTTTCTGAATTACATTCCATGTTTCATCTGACATCCACTTTTTCCTTCTCGCTTTTCCCTTTTTCTTAATAGTAACCTTAGCACTCTCATGCAAAACCTCTTTTACCTCTCTCCACATTTGATTAATATCATTGTCTTCAGATTCCATCAAAGTCTGCAGGACTAGAAACTTGTTTACATTCGCACCGAAACTTTTCCCTCGTGCTGTCATCACTTCTCAGCTCATCAAAATCATAATTATTACCTCCTGTACAATTACCATTAACGTTTCTCTTAAGTTTTATTTTAATCTTTGACACAGCAAGTTGATGATCACTACCTATATCTGCCCCCCTCCTTACGCAAACATCTTGCAAATAACTCCTATGCCTTCTGCTAATTGCAATGTGGTCAATCTGGTTACAATATTTACCACATGGTGAAATCCAAGTAGTCTTATGTATTTTCTATGCTCAAAGATAGTTCCACCAATTATAAGGTCATTTGCCAAACAAAAGCTTGCAAGTCGCACCCCATTTTCGTTTCTTATACCAACACCCTCCTTACCCATACAATCTTCAAAGCCATCCCTACTACTGCCAACAATCGCATTAAAATCACCAATGCAAACTAACACATCATGTCTTGCCACTCTGTTCACTACATCCTGCAGCTTCTCATAAAAGTCATCCTTCATTTCATCAGCAGCCTCATTTGTTGGAGCGTACCCTACAACCATACTGATATTACCATGGTCAGATTTTAAGCGAGCATAAAGCAAGCGCTCATTAATTGGTTCAAACTCACATAGTGCCTTGCAAGCATCTATACTCAGCAGTAAGCCTGCTCCTTGGTAATGATTTCCATCACTCCTACCAGAAACCAACATAGTAATACCATCTTCCAAATTCATTTTATCAACTCCAAGCAACCTCGTTTCTGTCAGAGCACAAATATCCATCTTGTATTCCTTGAACACTGAAATAAGTTCTTCCATTTTACCAGCCTGATTGAGAGTTCGAACATTCCAGTTTCCTATTCTTAAGGTTCTTTTTGGATTTATGAACTTATTTTTATACCGTGGGATTCTTAGCACCCCCTGCCCACTTAAGGGCTGCACGGAACTGAGGGCCATTGCTTCGTCACCAGAGTTCATCAAGATTTCTTAAGCAGTAAAATATTTTACCCTGGAGCCAATGCCAGTGACTCGCAGGAACCAGACAGTGGAGAGAGGAAATTAACTAAATGAAAGTAAAATGCACAGGGTTTGGACAGACAAAGTACAAGGGAAAGAAAGAGAGCAAAAAGAATGTAGATAAAAGTGTCCCTTTTAGTCGCCTCTTACGACAAGCAGGGAATACTGGGGAAGTATTCTATCCCCCCTTCCCCAGGGGGTACAGTTTATCTCAAAAAAATTTCACTTAAATTATATAGATGCTAATAATAACTCTAGGAACTATGAACTAACTGTATTTAACTAAAACAACATTATAAAAAAAAATATAAAAAAAATTGTAAAAATGACAAACAGTGCTACATCCTCGTAATCTTTTCACCACTGCCAGCCACAGTGTTGCCTGATTGTGATGACTTGTGCCACACATGAAGTCCAGACGTCCCCCAATATGCTGCAGCCTCCCTAGACAAAATTCGACACATTACATGATATGTTTCGTAGGCATACTCACAAGGTCCTATTTTAGCGTTGTACAGAATACCGGACAATTGGCTACAGCAGATGAGAAAAAAACGGGATCAACACGAACACATCTCACACACACAGGACAGAGTACAAACTGAAATGACATGACAGCTGAGCACCGTAGGCCTTGGAGCGTCTCCTCCACAATGCAAAGTAGGCATAATTTCGGAATCCCAGACGACGCTACTGAACTAGGGTTAAATCACATAATTTAACAAGCAATCACTTAAATAAAATATATAAAGAAAAAAAAAAGCAGAAAAATTAATGCATAACTTACGAAATAACTTCACTCACAAACAGCAGGCAAACTTACAACTCTAACTCGTACTGATACCGGAAACGCCGAGAAGGTTCTCGAGCACCCAGCTGGCAAATCTCACTTCTTAATTATATATATATATATATATATATATATATATATATATATATATATATATATATATATTTATATATTCATATATATAGGAAAATATTCTCCCCAGAACAAGGTAACTTGTGTTTAGCAGTAAAATGTGCAAGATTAGAATACTTGTCCCTCTTGAAAGCAGAGAAAAATTCAAGAGAATGTTAAGTACTGATTCAAGCAGTTGATTTAGCCAGGGATATGCTTTAGTTTCTGTTTAATAATCTTTAATATTAATAAAAAAATGATACTGCATTTAACCTTTATGGACAACTACTGTAAATACTTGTATAAATGCTTAGGAAGGTTCCACTCTACCTGCTTGCGCCTGTGTTGTGGTGACGTGAAAAATTGGAGAAGGTATTATATCTTAACCTGTCACATCCCGACTGATTTTCCACCACTGACTCCCCCCCAGTCCTGACCAATTTTGGACAAAATATTTTTTGGCTCAAACCTTCGCTTTTGGTGAGAAACATCGAAAATTCATAGAGAAATTGCTCACCTGAGGTTTTGAATACTTGATACAGATAGCAGTACTCCTTACCTTACTGGATTTTCTATCAGGATGGCTCCAAAGAAAACGAGTTCTATGGGAGGGTAACTATTCCACACCACTCATAAACGGTATTAATTTATTTTTTTGGTATGAATTTATATGTAGTATGAGACTATATTGGTTTTCAAACAGTAATATAGGCATTATAAGCATTGTTTCACTCACTAACACATCAACATACCTGACCTTTTTTGGCGACATTACCTGATCATCATTTCTGACTGTTTCTTCCTCTAATGCTACGTAAACTTGGTCCTCCACATTATCATCGTTTGGGGAATCACTCTGGCCCCTGAATTCCTTTATTGGCCAGGTCACTGGTAACAGGTGAATTGCCGAGACAATGGCATGCAGGGGGGAGGTCATGCTGGGTAAGCCATTGTCCCTGCCTGGCATCTTGTAGAGGAATAGAGGAAGGTGTCCCGTGTATACGTACCAAAAATCATACGCGAAAATTGAAAATTGTGCAAATTATGAACCTTGCAATTGCATGACGTACCAGTATGGTGATGGGTCTAGCTGTGACAAAACGTTGCAACGTACCCATATATCGATGTGATGCCTAGGGTTAATGTACAGATAATGAATATTTGATCTTATTTGAAAATAAGATTGATTTGTCAAGTTAGACCTTCTTTATAAATGTTATGGGGTAATTCATTGTATTTAGGTAACTGTAATTAAATAATGTTTGCATCTCTGAATCCTATGAGGGAGAGGAGATACACCATTGCTCACTCAGTCCCTAAAGTTCTTCAAGCTGCATGCTGTAAATAATTGCACCAGGATGCTTGGGTAAACCCTACAGACTTAACCAAGACCACTAGCCCATCGTCATCTGTCGTTCTGACATGATCTAGCTAAGTTTCCATAGAGATTTGGCCAAATTGAGGGGAACTAGCTAAGATATGAGGATCAAGAATAAGTGAATTAGGGTTAATTATACCCACTCACTTAAAGAGACTCCTATTACTCAGTTTAACATTTTTGTTAATAATAGAATAACTCCAAATCGAATATATTTTATTAAAAATTTTTCTGACACTTTGATCAGGAAAGTAGATGTGTGCTGAAGCTTTAAGCGAGTTCAAGGTTGGATACGTCGATTCGACTCTGCACGGTACAGTGTCAGGCACGAAATTTCGTGTGAACCGGGCTGTGGGCAGAAAAGCTGGTTCTCTTTCAAATGATGACCGGCTGTGTGATGAATCTGACCCGTGAGGCAGAAATCGTACTATCCTTTTTTTTTTTTGGGGGGGGGGGGGAGTCCAATGGAATATTTATGAACTAACTGCTTCTGAGTTCAAGGCAATTTAGTTATTTTCAAATATGACTGTGGGGACAAGGAGACAACCCAAGCGGTTTTAACAGCCCAGGGAATAAGTTTAATAGAAAAACACTTCCCTCAATCATCAAACTTTGATGTGATCAACTGCTTCTTGGCTCAGGTAAACTTGTTGTTTATTTACTAGTTCTGATTCTTAGGTGGAATGTAAAAGGTATAATTATTCCCCTGTACAAAAGAAAAGGGGATAAAGAAGTGTGAGGTAATCATAGGGGCATTTGTCTTCATAGTGTAATAGGAAAAGTATATGGTAGGATACTTATTGACAGAGTTAGGGAAATATCAGAGGTATTAGTTGAAGAAGAACAGGGAGGTTTTAGGAAGGGAAGAGGTTGTGTAGATCAGATATTCATTCTTAGATCTTTAGTGGAAAAGTTCCTAGAGAAGGGAAAGATGTTGTATGAGGCCCTCATGGATTTGGAGAAAGCATATGACAGGTTGGGTAGACAAAATTTGTGAAAAGTATTAAGAACATATGGAGTGGATGGGAAGTTGTTGAATGCTGTGAAGAGTATGTATGAGGGCGCTAAGGCTGCAATGCATGTGGATAGTAAACTGAGTGAATTTTTCCATCTGAAGGTTGGATTGAAACAGGGATGTGTCATGTCTCCATGAATGTTCAATCTGTATATGGATGGGGTTATAAATGAGATACAAGGTAGGGCAGTGGATGTTGGAGTGGCCCTAATGGGAGAGGGCAGTGTGTGGAAACTCCCTGTACTGTTGTTTGGAGATGATACTGTGTTGTTAGTGAACACGAAGGGGAGCTGCAATGCTTGATGGATGAGTTTGCGGGAGTGTGTAAGAGACGGAATGTAAAGGTGCGTCTAGGGAAGAGTAAAGTTACGGTCTTCGAGAGAAGAGGAATCAGTCAATGTACAGTGGGGTTGGATGAGAAGGAAATGGAAAATGTGAGTGCATTTAAGTATTTGAGTAGTGTGATGAGTAAGGATGCTAGTTTAGAGGGTGAAGTACTTGGAAGAGTAAAACAAGGAAGAAAAGTTGCTGGTTCCTTGAAGGTAGTGATAGGAAACAGCGAAGTGAGCATGAAAGTGAAAAAGTTACTGCATGACAGTATTGTGATACCAACCTTAACGTATGGAAGTGAAGCTTGGACCTTGTTGCAGGGACACAAGTCAAGATTGAGAGCAGTGGAAATGAGTTATTTGAAAGGACCATGTGTAGTCACATGGAGAGACAGACAAACAAATGAGGAAATGAAGGAGCGTTGTGGTGTGGATGTGGATGTGATAGGAAGCGTTAGGAGAAACACACTGAGGTGGTTTGGCCATGTGGTGAGGATGGAGAGTGAGAGACTTATGAGGAGAGAGAATGTGAGTGAGGTTGGGGGGGGGGAGAGGGAGGGAGAGACCAAGGATGAGATGGAGGGATGGAGTGGAGAGGTATATGAGAGTGGGGTGTGAGCTGGGAGAAGGGCAATGAAATGGCGGGGAACAGGGCGACATGGAGGCGATTGTTTGTGGCCACACCTTACGGGAATAAGGCGTCTGGCAATAGATAGATAAATAGATAGCATAATCCAAGCGGTTTAACAACCCAGGGGGAGGGGTTTGAAATAAAACCTTCCTCCAGATCATCAAAGTATAAAGTGCAAATATAGAACTTTAAGGCGTAAATAAGGTAATCAGCCAAAATGTCTACTTCCTTGCGAAAGAAGTTAATATGCGGTAAGGGAGGATGGGTAACAAGAGTTATAAACGACTGTAAGGAAGCACGAGAGGAAATACCACTGTCAAAGGAGAAATTAACTAGTCTTTTAAATATAAATTAAAAGACAGATGAACTAGATATAAGAAAGTTATACTAATTTAGAAACAGCTATTGTGAAGGAAGATAATAAAGATCTGTTGGAATCATAGACTACGAAATATGAAAGTAACTTAGAAGAGTAAATAACAATCATAAAGTTGCTTGAAGTAAAATTAGCTAGTTCTACCGCATAAACTCGAATTGTGGAACTGCAGAGTAAAGCCAAACTACCAGAAATTATGCTCCCAGAGTCTGATGAGGATAAAAAATTGGAGATCCTTTTGGGATAAATTTAAATACTTAGTCCATGACAGGTCAGACCTCTCTAATGTAAGTAAACCCTCCTATCTGTTAGGACAGGGCAAAGGCATGCCTTGTAAGTCGATAAATGAAAATTACCTGTTGAAGAATATTATTATGAGGTGGCTTTGACTATCCATAGGCAGAATTATTAAGACAGGGCACAGGTCATTACCCAGTTACTGAAGGCTCTAACTGAATTATCCATACCTAAATATGATAATGATTCCCTAGAAAGCTTTCAGATTGTAGTGAGTTGTAATTTAATGGCTTTAGGTAAAGGGAGCAGATTGGGTGCTTTCTAGAGCTGTTTCCTTAAAGTTGCTACCTAGAACCAAGGATGCATTGTATGGCAGGTACCAAAAAGATCATTTCTCCTGTGAGGAGACTGAGGAGGGCTTAATGCAACTCTGTAAACATTTGCAAGGAACAGTGAAGCCTGCTGAAGGTAATCAGAAAGTGGAATTAGAAGAAAAGAACCACTGATCAACTGGCTGTGAAATCTAAATCAAGGTCAGTTAACCCTGTACATAAAGAAGAGGGTGGCACTTTTACTAGCTCCTTAAAACCAGTACCAAGCTAACGATGTAGCTCTACGTCCCCCTCTGAAACGCCAGTGTTGTAGATCTACGTCCTGCAGCATTGAGAAATCATTGCAAGTATCCAAAGTAAAATGGAAGGTAATAACATACCTCGCTAACTTCACACATTTCTCCGTTACGCTTACAACACTGGTTTAGGAGTGTGGGAGGTGAATGACAGGCTCACAGCCGCTCTGCCTTCTCATTAACTTTGAAGATTTCAGAGGTCAAGTGGCACCAACCTGACTCGATTCCACCAACTTTCTGGCATTGGTGATTATTTTATGGGTGTCGGGGATCTTATATTGATGTATTCAGCCCATTTAGCAAAAAAAAAAAAAAAAGAAAAAAAAAAAAAAAGAATGGTTCACAAGCTCACAGCCGCTCTGCTCTCTCAGTAACCTCGAAGATTTCAAAGGTAGAGTGGCACCAACCCAACTCGAGTCAGCCAACTTTCTGGCTTTAATGATTACTTTTGTTAGTGCCAGGGACCTTATGTTGATGTAAAGCCCATTTAGCCAGGAAAATATCTAAAATCAGTCCTCGTAGAGGGGTATCATTTTTTCCCCCCTGCTCGGTACGGGTTAAAATGTTAGGAGAGATTACCAAGTACAACGAATGGACAAGCTGATGGTAAGAAGGAGGTAATAACTTCCATGGTAAAGAAAAATAAATGTTGTGTGTTTTGTAATGAACAACATTCATCTGTAATTTTTCAGAGATATCCTGATTATGCCTCTAGAAGAGTGAGGCTAAATGAATTAGGGTGTTGTATGATTTGTATGAAATCAGGACACACATCCACAGACTGAAGTAAACTGAATCATTGTTTCAAGTGCAAAAGGGGTAATCATCATAGTGCTTTGTGTCCAAGGATGCACAAGTCTGAGGTTCTTAAACCCGTAAATGTCAATATGAGTGTTGCGAAAACAAATAATCCAGTAACAAAACCAGCTGCAGTTCCAGTTGCTTATGTGAAGGTAATGATAAACAGAAATGTATCTCTTTTTGATAGGGGTGCACAGAAAACCTTCATTTTTGCTGATATTGTGGCGAAATTTAAGTTACCCATGATTGGCAAAGTAAATCTAGCCATTACAGGGTTTCTAACTACTAAGCTAGCACAATCCTCTGATTTAGTTAAAACTATAATGCAATTTGGCAGATATAAATGCCGTATAACAGCAGCTATACTGGATAAGATGGAAACAAGTATATTTATCAAAGGACTGAAAGAAACCTTTGATCATCTACAGAGCTTAGGGATGAGGTTGGCTAAACAGAATATGAAATCAGATACTATGGGTCCCATAAACATGATTATTGGGTCACATTACTGTGGAAGATAAATACATAGGACTTTCAAAAAGAATAAAGTAGAGGTGTTAAAGAGTCCAGGAGGTTGCCTTATTATGGGTCAATTGCCTTTCCCAAAGCAAACCAGAGGAGAGGCCAGGTTGGTAGACTCAGTCTTTGGCATCCCCACACAGTCATTGGTGGCCGCTAGAGTAGGTGCAGAATTAGAACCTACTCAAATAAATGTCTTATTGGATAAGAAGATTGAACATGTACACAAATTGTGGGGCTTGGATAGTGTGAGAATACATCCTGAAGAAACAGCTCAAGAAGGGAAAATAACTATGGATATGTATGATCAGTCTGTGGAATTAAAGATGGACAGTATTGGGTTGAATTACCCTGGATCTAAACCACTTGGAGTTGCCAACAAATTACCAGGCAACTAAGGCTTAGTTAAATTCACTTCTAAGAAAGTTGAGAGACAACATAGAACATCTAAGAATATTTGGTATTATTATAAAGGATCAAATGAAGAATAAATTTTTAGAAAGGGTAGAATTCCTTATTTTTCATAAAGATGAACATTATTTACCACATCATGCTGTAAGCAAGGATTCAGTAATAACGCCCATAAGGAGAGTTTTTAATTGTAGTAGTTAAGCGTACAAAGGATTAGCTAGCTTGAACTACTGCCTATACTGTGGACCTTCACTACCAGAGAAGTTAGGGAATATGTTACTAAGATTTATGAAGAAACCATATGCTTATATAGCAGACAGTAAGTCTTTTCTCAGAACAGGACTGAGAGAAGAGGATAGGAAATTGACAATATTCCTATGGCCTCAAGACCCACAAAATGAGGATAGTCCTTTGAAAACTTCCACTTTCCGATTGGCGCTCTTTAGCTTTTGTGCTAGTCCTTTCCTACTTTGCAACAGTTTGAAGCAACATTTTCAAAATGCCAAATGTCCAGAAATAAGGCAGGCCTTGTATATGGATAGCTTACAAGGTGTTGCTGGTACAGAGACAGAATCATTAAAGGCTTATGAGGTAGGCCATTCCGAATGTGGGAAGGCAAATTTGCTGTTACAGAGCTGGAATACGAGTTCGCCGCATTTAAGGAATAAAATACAAAAGGACTATCCATTGACATTCCCAATGCTCAAAATCTGTTGGGTCTCAACTGGGATGCAAGGGTTGATGAAAAAAGTCTATAACCAGTTAAGTTCTGTGATGTAACACCCACCAAGAGGTCCTTGTCAAGTCAGGTCTCCATGTTATTTGACCCATCAGGATTGGTCAGCCCCTTAGTTATTAGGGGCATATGTTTAGCGCAAGAGGCTTGCCGAGAAAAGTTGGACTGGGACACTGAATTAGGTGAGATGTATGCTAAACAATGGGAACAGAGTAGAAAGGATTTTGAAAAATCATCAAGCATATGTATTCCCAGGGAGATAAACGGTAATGAGCAGTCACATTTGCATATATTTCGTGATGCTTCTCAAGAGGCATATGGGACAGTAGCTTATTGTGCAACAAGAGATTGTCGTAAAATTATTAAGTCCAAAGTCAGAGCTGCACCAATTAAAGGAAAAACCCTACCTCAAATGAAATAGGCTTCCACAGAAGTGGGAACTAAATTGGCCAGGTATTTAACCACTACCCTTAACACCCACTTTGAGGATATTTATTTATGGCCTAACAGTGAAATTCGTGTTTACTGGATAGGAAAGGAAGACAGTAAAATTAATTTCGTCCGCAATAAACTGAAGACTATAAAAGAACTGTCTTCTAAATTTAAATTCATACATGTATCCTCTCATTAAAACCAAGTTGATCTGCTCTCGAGAGGCTCGGCAGTAAAGAGATTGATCAAAGATGACTTGTGGTTCAAGGGTCCTAAATAGTTACAAAAGAATGGCCTGAGCAGAAACAGTGTAATATTGCTGAGGTTACTGTTGTAAACTTGGATTCTCTAATACCTGAGCCAGATGTGATAGACATAAGTAGATTTTCATCAATAAGACACATCCTTAACACTACCAAATTAGTTGTAAAATTTTTGAATACGAAAGTGGGGTTGAGGAGTTTGATCCCATGGAATATTGGGTGAAAAAGCCTCGTATAAAATATTATGGAGAGATTTTTTACCTTTTATTCCAAGACACTAGCAGCAATAAAAAGCTGATAAGAGATTTAGGATTAGTCTTAGATGGAAGGGGTTTCATCAGATGCCGTGGCACAACAGTAAAGGTTGATTTGTCTCCTCAAACTAGACATCCTATATTGTTACTCAAAAATGATTATATTGTACAATTAATTGCTAAGGAAGCCCATGAGTTAACTGTTATTGAAGGTGTGCCGCAGACTTTGGCCTGAGTCCGAGAATGGTTTTGGATTCCTAGCGGTAGACAGGTTGTAAAGAAATATCTCAAGAGTTGCACTATACGTAGAAGGTAAGAACAACGACCGTATGACAATCCAGGACCACCCGTTTTACCAAAAGATAGGGTAAATGTAAGTCACCCCTTCAGAGTAGGTTAACTGATTACACATTGGCTATACAGTAACTGTTACGGGTGAGGGAACTCCCCATAAGATATATAAATGTTTGTTTACATACACTTACACTAGGGCAGTTCATCTAGAAATGGCCAAAGATTAAAGTTCAGAGACATTCCTGAACTTATTCAGAATATTTGCAGCTAGGCGGTCTTGTCCCAGTAAATTAATAAGCGACAATGGAACCAATTTCGTTGGGCATCACCTCTAATTTTTAGTATAATGAATGACCCAAAGGTTAAGTCAACCCTGGGAATCCGAAATTGTACCTGGCAGTTCATAGTTCCTAGAGCTCCATGGCAAATTGGATTCACTGAACAAATGATGGTATTGTGAAGAACTGCCTTAGGAAAACTACGCACAACTAATATCACTACAGAAGAGCTGAGAACAGTAATAGCTGAATTTGAGGCTAGAATTAATCATACACCTTTAACCTATCTGAATGACACTAGTGTATCGATTGAGGCCTTGACACCAGCTCATATACTGTATGGCAGAAACTTCACCCGGTGCCTCGTGTTGATGTCCAGGAGGACGTAGATGATCCTATCATAGAGAGTAACATTTACGTGACGGATATCAACGTTTGATAAAAGTATTGTACATCTGGAATAGACACTGGGGCAAAGATTATCTTTTGAGCCTAAGAGAAAGGTTTTATGGGGCTCAAGCTGCCAGTAACAAGACAGTCATAAACACAGATGTGGTCTTAGTAAGACAGACCAACCAAGATTCCAGTGGACATTAGCTAAAGTCATCTCCACTCATCCAGATTCGGAAGGGGTGCTGAGACTTTAAAAATAACTGTAGGGGACGATTATCAACATAAAAAACCATTGATAAATTGGTGCCCCTCGAGTTAACGGCCATCTCTGAGACTGTTAATGGTGGAGAACAAATGCACGACCTATTAAGGCAGCAGCACAGGCTTCTCCAGACTTGCGGAGAGATCTTCTGGCTAGGGGTCACGTTACATGATACAGCGTATAAATATTCGCCCGACCCCAAAACTGTTGAAACTATTTTCCCCCAGAGTAAGGCATCTTGTGGTTAACAGTATAATGTGCAAGATTGAAATAGTTGTCCCTTTTGAACGCAGAAGAAAATTCCAGAAAATGTTTATTACTAACTCAATCAGTGTATTTTTGTTAAACCTAGGGATTTCCTTTAGTTTCTTGATAATAATCCTTATTATTGATAAATTAAATGCTACTGCAATTAACCTTTATGGGTAACTATATTGTAAATATGTGTATAAATACTTGGGAAGTTTCCACTGTACCTGACTATGCCTGTATGTTGAGGTGACATGGAAAATGGGAGAAGGTATTATATCTTAATGTACAGAAAATGAATATGTGATGTTATTCTTATTTGAAAATATGATTGATTTATACCTTAATAAAAATTGTTTGACATTTCGGAATCCTTTGAGGGAGAGGAGATACACCACTGCTCACTCAGTCCCTCAAATTCGTTCAAGCTGCATGCTGTAAATAATTGCACCAGGACGCTTGGATAGACCCTCACAAACTTAACAAAGCCCGCTAGCCCATCATAATCTGTCGTTCCGAAAGGATCTAGTTTGGCCAAAATGAGGGGAACTAGCTATGACATGAGGATAAACAATATGTGATTTAGGGTTAGTTATACCCATTCATTTAAAGGACTCCAGTTACTCATTTTTACTTTGGTGTTATTAGCAGAATACTCCAAGCCAATTTAAATATATATATATATATATATATATATATATATATATATATATATATATATATATATATATATATATATATATATATCAGCACATCAGCAATGGACCCATGGCACCGTAACTTCCATAAAAGACAAATAAGGATGGAGATGACACCCGCTAGCATTTTCTTTCAATATATTTCTCCGAATTTTCGGACACTTCACGTGGCCATCATCAGCGTACATATGTGGGATCCTACTAAAGAGCAATACTCGTTGTACTACAACAGATATGGATCTAAAGTTCACCATTTTATATATTGCTCTTCGGTAGGATCCCACATAAGTACGCTGATGATGGCCACGTGAAGTGTCCGAAAATTCGGAGAATTATATTGAAAGAAAAAGCTGGCTGGTGTCATCTCCATCCTTACTTGTCTTTATAATATATATATATATATATATATATATATATATATATATATATATATATATATATATATATATATATATATATATATATACACACACACGCACACAGTATATGGCCGAGTGTACCAGTTTTGTCCAGGGACTCCTGGGATGCTCACCCTGTAGGGAGGTGGCCTCCGGTAGTCACTGTCTAAAACCTGGGCCGCGTGGAGGACTACTACTGTGCAAAATTTCGTTTTCTTAACATCCCCGCCTCCCGCAGAATATCGATCCACTTTATTCATCATGATAAAGGAACCCAGTGAGTGAGAATGATTGATATATAGATTATATTTTGCTGATCATGTGAATGTGGCCCAAAGAAATCGCATACGGAAAGAATTAATCAGATGAAACCACACACACACACACAGAGCAGCAGCAGCAGTTATGTATCATCAGACAGCTCGTATCGGAAGGTATGCATGCAGTTGCCTATGGTTTG